>NC_142047.1:29630111-30240527 GCF_982192425.1 Myodes glareolus | reverse complement strand
GCTTTGCCCTGAAATAAACAAACAGAAATTGTATTAATTAAATCACTGCTTTAAAGGCTCATTATCTCTAGCCTCTTGTTGGCTAACTCTCACATCTTGATTTAACCCATTTCTATTCATCTGTACATCACCAAGTGACAGATGACTTACCAGGAAAGATTTGACATGTCTGTCTCTGGTGGCTCCATGGCGCTTCTCTCACTTTGCTTTCTTCCTCCCAGCATTCAATTCTGTCTTCTCTGCCTATCTAAGTTCTGCCTTATCAGGGGCCCAAAGCAGTTTCTTTATCAACCAATGAAAGGAACACAAAGACAGAAGGACCTCTTACACAAACTGGCCAGAACAGCTTTATTCATTAACCAATAAAAGCAACACATAGACAGAAGGACTTCCCATACCCCAGATATATTTAGAGACACAGTAGCCATTACTACAGCATCATAAAAATGTGAAGTGAGAATCACGTCTGTTAAGAAATTTTTATCCTTAGCATAATGGAGCACAGAAATGAAGAGGACTTGACTTCTGTGTGATCTCTTTCCAACTCACACTAACTCAGAAACATCAGCATACCTATCATAATGAGTCTTTCATTAATTTAAACTAAACAGTTGAAAATTCAGTTCTATGTAATAGAAACATATACAGGTATCTAGTAGAATATATGATCTGATCTGATAGTTAACACTTTGTTTCTCAGATCCATGGAAGTTTTCCTAGTTTATGATGTCTAAATGCTGAGCTAGTTGTACCTGGTGTTTTGTGTTGCAATCTTTCTTCATTCTAAAAGGAATTCTAAACACCAATTTATTTTAAATTTAGTTCCTTCTATGGATAGCAAAATGCAGAAGGCAACTCATCAGCAATATGTATTGTCTTTCAAAGCACATCAGCATGCCAGAGATTTTTCTGAGCTAAACTTTGAAATGATTTCCATGTTGTTAATTCATGATACAGCAGGTTTTTAGGTATTATTGTGTACTCTAGGAAAAACACATTGTGGATGTTCTAGAAGGCATTATGACAGCCTACACTGCAAAGACCTCCAATTAAAAGCATTTTTTTTTCTCCAGGCCATTGAAAATGGGAAGAAATCCTTATAAACAGAAGCCTAGACCTGACTATCTGAGCAGGCAAATCTGAAAACAGCGCTGTGAGATTCCTATGATTCTATATATTTACATTATATAGAAAAGTGTCAGGCAGTTAGCTCTTAGCTGTAATGTCTTCTGTCTAACAATTTAAAGACAAAAGAATTATACTGTATTAACTGAATAATTTAACAATTATTTTTGTCAATTTATAATCACATAGCAGCCTGACTTTTCTATTTCTTTGATTGATTTCTGGTCCATTATCTACTTAAGTTGAAATAAATTTGCATGAAAAGAATGAAACAAAAATATTATCAAACTATGGTAAGTGAATAGATGTGGAATTCAAAATTTTGAGATTGTAAGGCAGTGTTATTCAAGGATGGGCATTGTAGTCTATACATGAATGTAAGATTCACATAGCAAATGCAAGTTAGCAAGTTGTGAGTTCATTATTCTTTGCTTAGAAACATGGCTTTTGCATGTGTTTACTACTGAGTTATTGCAAAGATCAGGAGTATTATTGACCAATTGATATTCAAATCAGTGTGTTTCCAGTAGTTTACGATGTATCATTGAGGTATGAAATTAATATTTTTTATCTTGAATTTAGGTTTAGAAATTTACTTAGACTATGTCTTTATTTCTTTAGTGATTAAAATCATAATGCATTATTAGAGGAGCAGAGATGAAGGTGTTTGAAAATAGGAGCTCCCCATGAGTAAGACCAGCAGTGAGAAAAACTATAATAAAATTATTTTAATTTTCACTCAATATCTATAAAATAATCAGACAGTCTTTGATGAAACAGACAAAATGTAAAGCCTAATAGGAATTTAGACAGTTAGACTATTGAGCATATAAGTATTGGAGTGAGGGAATGATAGACAACTCACCTCCACTCATTTATGAAAAAAGACACCTTGCTGGATGAACAGAAAACAGTAGACAGTTGTTGTTATAAATTTTCATTAAATTTGATGGAGCTGCAGAAATACTTAGAGAGTGATTTGCTGTGCAGAAGTTTGCCAATTTTTTGAGATATAGACTCTCTAATTTATTCTTTTATCATATAACTCACTCTATAGCCAATGATGACCTTGAACTTGTGTTCTTACTTCATCAGCTAAAAATGAAAGAGTTACATCTCTGGGTCTAGAAAGACTTATTTCTAAATTAAATATTGCTTGATCTTTGATAAACAGATAAGTATAATTTTATGATTATCTATACAAATGTGCATGTATATAAATAACTAAGAAGATTAAAGTGATAATAGGTAACCGCTAATACAAATGAATTTCCAGAGAAGCAATTTTATTATCATAAGTTGTTATTTCTGTTGTGAAAGTCTCTATGCATTTAGTGATATTAATCCTAGCAACATTTGCTAGACCTTTTTAAAGTGAGTGCCTAGTGGAATCACTGAGAAATACAAAAAGATGAACAATGCCTTTCCTGTTGCCATATTCAAAAATGTCTTATATTGTTGCACACATAACTGTGTTTTTCAGCACATGGGAAAAAGGAAAGATATGGTTTAGTTGGGATATCAGTGACCATAATTGATTGCTCTTTATTTTCATAGTTTCCAGAAAATAGTGTGATAAATGACATACATTTTATTTTTATCAGCCTGAAATCTTGTTTTGGTTGTCAAGATTAGGAGAGACAAATAAGAAGTCAAACAGAACAGACAAAGAAGTCTCTCTGTGTTGTACAGACCTTTAAATTAAATGTTCCATGACAAGATAGGCAAATAACTCCAGGGAAAAATCCAAATTTGCTTCTTTTTCATTTTGTAGTGTTAGACAAAGAGAAAGACATTTGTAAACTGAATATTATATATTATTTTTATTTTGCTTATAAATCCAGAAATGCCAGCTACTCAGTTCATTTAAGTAGGTGTCATTAATCTTGCAAATCATTTAGATAATACTGATTTCCCTTTGACATGTGAGGGTTGCTGCTGTCAAAAGCTATATTTATTTTCTAATATGACAGAAAACATGCAAGGAATAGAAAAGTGTATAATACAGAGACACAGGCACAAAAACACACAGAGACACACACCACTGCCACCACTACCACCACCAATAACAACAACATCCATATGATTGTTTTCTGTAAGATGACAGTAAACAAGAGAAATGACTAATTGACTTGGTGTAATGGCACAACGGAGCCATAAACACTTATAGAAGAAGGGTAATGTTTTCAAGATATAGTTTGTGAAGTGTTGAAATTTCACTGACAGAACAAAAACACATATGTTCTTTTTGAAAGAATCATATTAAATTCGCAAATATTTGGACTAGTTACCATGTGGGTTAAAAAGTACTTTCTTTTTCTTTTATGTTATCTGTAGCTCTTTTTTTAAAATTGATTTTTATTGAGCTTTACATTTCCTCTGCTCCCCTCCCTGCCTCCCCCCTCCCCTTCAACTGTCTCCCAACGTGCCCATGCTCCCAATTTACTCAGTAGATCTTCTCTTTTTCTACTTCGCATGTACATTAGAGCCATGTATGTCCCCCTTAGAGGCCTCATTGTTGTCTAGGTTCTCTGGGATTGTGATTTGTAGGCTGGTTTTCTTTGCTATATGTTTCAAAACCACTTCTGAGTGAGTACATATTATAATTTTCTTTTGGGATCTGAGTTACCTCCCTCGAAATGTTTTCTAGCTCCATCCTTTGGCCTGCAAATTTCAAGATGTCATTATTTTTTCTGCTATGTAGTAATCTATTGTGTAAATATGCCACATGTTTCTTATCCATTCTTTGGTCAAGGGACATTTAGGTTGTTTACAGGTTCTGCTTACCACAAACTGCTGCTATGAACATAGTTTAGCACATGTCCTTGTAGCACAATTGAGCATCCTTAGGATATATACCCAAAATTGGTATTACCGGGTCTTGGGGAAGGTTGTTTCCTAAATTTCTGAGAAGCAGTCACACTGATATCTAAAGGGGGTGTATCAGCTTGCACTCACACCAGCAATGCAGGAGTATTCGCTTTACCCCACATCCTCTTTAGCATAAGTTATCATTAGTGTTTTTGATCTTGGCCATTCTTATAAGATAGAATCTCAGAGTTATATTATTGATTTGCATTTCTCTGATTGTTGCAAGGGAGAGGGCAGCTTGTTCATCCCAGCTGCCTGGCTAGCTTAGCCCTGAAATAAGCACACAGAAATTGTACTAATTAAAACACTGCTTGGCCCATTTTCTCTAGCTTCTTATTGGCTAACTCTCACAACTTGATTTAACCCATTTTTATTAATCTGTATATCACCATGAGGTCGTGGCTTACCGGAAAAAATTCAGCATGTCTGTGTCTGCCAGCTCCACGGCATCTTCCTCTTATTCTGCCTTTCTTCCTCCCAGCATTCAGTTCTGTCTTCTCTGCCTTCCTAAGTTCTTACCTATCAGGCCAAGGGAGTGTTTTTATTCATTAACCAATACAAGCAACACATAGAAAGAAAGACTTCTTATACCATCTGATGTCTAAGGATATTGAATAGTTCATTAAATGTCTTTCTGCCATTTCAGATTTCTCTGTTGACTGTTCTCTGTTTAGGTCTGTACAACATGTCTTTATTGGATTATTTGTTTTGTTTTGTTTTGGTTTGGTTTTTAATGACCAATTTCTTGAATTCTTTGTATATTTTGGAGATCAGACCTCTGTCTGTTGTGTTGGTGAAGATCTTTTCCCATTCTGTAGGCTGTTGTTTTGTCTTTTTGACTGTGTTCTTTACTTTACAGAAGCATTTCAGTTTCAGGAGGTCCCATTTATTAAGTGTTTCTCTCAGTGTCTGTGCTACTGGGGTTATATTTAGAATATATATAAGAATATATTCTTAAATATTCATGTGTACTTCCCACTTTCTATTCTACAAGGTCAATGTGAGGTTTATGTTGAGGTCTTTGTTCCATTTGAACTTGTGTTTGTGCATGGTGATAGATAATGGTCTATTTCCATTCTCCTACAGGTTGATATTCAGTTATGGAAGCACAATTTTTTAAATATGGTTTCTTTTTTACATTTTATATTTTTTGTTTCTTTGTCAAAAATCAGTTGTTTGCTAGGGTGTGGATTAATATCCGGGTCTTCGTTTCAGTTCCCTTGGTCCTTCTGTCTGTTTTTATGTCGATACCAGGTTGTTTTCAGTACTACAGCTCTGTAGTAGAGTTTGAAATCAGAGATTGTAATGCCTCCAGAATTCTTTTTTGTACAATATTGTTTTGAATATCCTGGGTTATTTTTGCTTTTCCATATGACGTTGTGTACCTTTCTTTTGAGGTCTGTGAAAACTTTTGTTGAAATTTTTATGGGCAATGCACTGAATCTGTAGTTTGCTTTTGGTAAGATTGCCATTTTCACTATGTTAATTCTACCTACCCAAGAGCTTTGGAGATGTTTGCACTTTCTGGTGTCTCCTTCAATTTCTTTCTTCAAAAATTTAAAGTTCTTGTCATATATTCTTCCTCTTGTCTAGTTAAAGTTACTCTGAGATATTTTATGCTATTTGTGGCTATTTTTTTTGTTTTATATTCACCTTTCTTTAGTACTTTTATTACTCTATACAGATAACATATGTTTTGTTTAGAACAGTTCTCACTCTGCATAGCTTATATCTTGTGATAATTCATCAATAGCACAGGCTTGCCATTACTCACAATGATGCTGGAACTATAGGCATGGGCCATCTTTCCTAGTAAAATTCTTTTTTTTTAAAGTTTATTAAATTATGAAAGTTTCCATTTCCTGGTTGGATCACATGCTCGTTCAGTCCCAGTCCAACTGGCCTTGGTGAACTCTCATTAGAGCAGTCCCTTTGTGTCAGTGGGTGATCGCACCCCTCGCGGTCCTGAGTTTTTATTCATGTTCTTCCTCCTTCTGCCTATTTGTGGCCATTTTGAATGGTGATATTTCTCTGATGGTTTTCTCAGCCCATTTATCATCTGTGTTCTTTTTTGAGTTAATCTTGTATCCTGATACACTACCAAAAAATTTTTATGAGTTGTAGAAATTCCTTGTTAGAATTTTTGGGGTCTCTTGTGTAAACTACAATATCATCAGCAAATAGTGAGAATTTAACTTCTTTCTGATTGCATCCCCTTGATCTTCTTCTGTTGCCCTATTGCTCTATTTAGGGCCTCAAGAACTATGTTGAATAGATATGGAGAGAGAGGACAACCTTGTCTTGTTCCTGATTTCAGTCTCTCCATTTAGTTTGATGTTGGTAGTTAGCATTTTGTATATTGCCTTTACTATGCTTAGGTATGTTCCTTGTATTCCTGCTCTCTCCAAGACCTTTATCATTAAGGGATGTTGTATTTTGTCAGAAGCGTTTTCAGTATCTAATGAGATTATCATTTGTTTTTTTTTATATTTTATTTTGTTTTTAACAAGGGAAATGAAGATCTGCTGGGTAATGGTTCAAGGTGGCATGATATTTTCTTTCTTAGCTTTCTGTAATCTCTGTTTCTTTGATAAAAGATCTCTAGAATGAAGCAACAAGCATTATGTACCCAGAGGTCAGCAGCCTCAAGGTTCTAAGGAATAAAAGAGTTGATTTTTTGCTGAAAAGCTAAGAGCCATGTTACTTTCATTGGCTTGATTTGGACATAGTTCATTGCTATGCAGAAAAAAGAATAATTCTGATACTATAATGAGCTTAAAAAGTCTAGAATTCTGCAACCACATTTTAACCTAAACTTCCCTTTTATTAATTATGTTGCCTAGAGCAAGTTGCTTAAATTTTGCTCGCAACTACTATATAGGAACATTGAAAAGTAACACTTGTCTCATTGATTAGTTGACCTGTGTATCGTGGTCACAAAAATGGACACAGGTTTACCATCTAGCTGAAATCTGTCTCACATGGGTCCATAAATGTTGAAGGCAAAAAAGATATGGAAAAATCTAATAATCACTTCTTTTTAATCTCTCTCTTTCTCCCTTCCTCCTCTCCTCTCTCTCTCTCTCTCTCTCTCTCTCTCTCTCTCTCTCTCTCTCTCTCTCTCTTTCTCTCTCTCTCTCTCTCTCTGTGTATGTGTGTGTGTGTGCATGCCCATGCACATACATACATGGGCACATGTGAAACACAGTGTACTGATATAGGAACACCTTCAGCAAGTAGCTTTAAGATACCAGCTCACATGGTTGTGGCATGTTATACTATAAAAACTGATGCGAAGTGCATAGTTCCTTTCTCTTTTAGCTGCTGGATTCTGTTCCTGTTTCCATGTTTGTGCATAGGACTGTGATCTGTGAGTCTACTCATAAATAAATAACCCTTTATTAAACTCATTTCAGAGCTCATGTCGGATTTCTTTAGAGCATCATTCTTTATCTGGCTTCCATGTGGATCCCAACCCCATACCTATTGCGTAAATCAGTGGTCCAAGAGGTCCACCATCCAAAGGTCTTCTACTTCATCTGCCTGTCTGGATTTCACCTACTAAGCTGCTTTTTCTTAGGGGCTGTGAACACAGACTCTGAATTTCCTGCAAACAACTTGTTAGGCTTCCAGCTGCTCTGAGTAAAACAACTTGTTTTCCTGTGTTTGTAGGTACTCTGAGTATGAGACCCTCAGGAGTTCCTGATGACAGGGGAGTGGTTTCTGGTGGGTTTGACTGGGGCATGGCTATCAGTTAAGTATCCAAATATAAGTGATTCTGGTACACAATAAAGGGGGCATTTGTTTTAAGGATGACCCCTATCTCTGTCAGTGTGTCTTTATATGTTTAAATCTCCAGGTCTTTGCCTGGATAGTGGATGGTCCTGTAGTGAAGGCTCTGCACTACAGGCACAGTACCATAGTACACATAGTACGGACGGTACAGTTTTTTGCAAAAGCCTGTCACAACAGGGTTCAGTGCTGTGCCTTGAAAATTTCCTAAGCTCATGCACGTGTTGCCCCAACTGCCAGTTTCCCGGTTGCATGCCAATTTGCAGAACTTTTGGTTTGCTCTCCCTGCTTGTGAGCCTAGGGATCCTTGGTACATATATGGAATTGATTTAATTGCTTTTAATTTTTCAAACAAAGCATATTTATCAGTATTTAACCAGGAACAAAGGCAGGGAAAAAAGTGGCACATGACTATTCACGCTGCAGCTAGCTGCATCACTGCTTTCACCATACAAATGCAACCACAACATCAGCTAGACAATTATTAAACCTATGATAATTTACAAAAATCTCATAAGAAAAGTAACTATTTGATTAATAATTAAATCAATAAACTTCAATGTTATATAATAGCAGAAAATATTTCAATTTAGGAATTTAATAATCTTTTTACTTATACTATGGATTGTATTCTGCAAGACTTGTATGGTTTTTCTGATACATCCGTTTATTGGATATTGGGACTAAGTTTTATTTTTCATAGTATATCCTTAAGAAAATGGTTTGATATAAGAGCCACAAATGAAGCACTTTTAGAAATGATAGTCTTCACAGACTAATAATGAACAGCTAGCTGACAGTATTAATATCATTGAAAATCAAAAGTTATCTGAAAGAATTAATACTGTTGAAAAGGATAACAGTAATTTGACAGACAACATTCAATACATGTCAATGGGTACTGAGAAATTATCTGAAAGAATTCATACTGGCAAATGTGACAAGCCAAATCTGACAGCTAGAGTATCTCTTCAGGAAGGCAATCTGCACATTATCCAAATACTGTCCAAGGATGAGATGTTATCTTTAAAGGAAAAAACAGCCTTGGAATCACACGTGCAAAATAAGGAACAGAGGCTAGGCTCCTCAATGAAATAACAAGAGATATATAGAGGCCAAGAGCTTCAGACTATACAAAAGATCATAGTAAAAATATTTGAAACAATTGAGGAAATTACTGGAGTTGATGAGCAGGGAAAGAAGGTACAAAAATAGGATTTAACATTGTCAGTATCTGTCAGAGATGACTTACCCTGGGATTTTGCTTCCTACCCTATAATCAACTCTGAAAAAGCATCAAGTTCCAAATGCCCAAAAGGATCCAAAGAATATAGATAGATACCTATAGGAATGAATGTTCTAAAAGAAATTAAGCAATCAGTAGTATCTTATGGCTTAATTTCATCATTTTAGGGAGATGGTAAAGACATGGGCTTCTAGCTTTAAGGCAACCCCAGATATCTGTTTTCACTTAGTTTCAGAAGGCCTGGATGATGGACCACAACTACTGTGGAAATGTTATTTACGAGAAGAGGTTAAAAATTTTAAAACAAGAAAAAAAAAGCAAAAGGACTTGAGACTTCCTAAGATCAAATACTTGGTGAGGGCACATATGCTGACCCACAGATTCAAGCACTTCTTGAGGATCAAAGCTTGTCCTTATGCTACAGTGCAGCCTTAAATACTTGGGACAGAATTCAACAACCAGGAAAAAAATGAATCATATATCAGGGTTAAACAGAACCAGAGAGAAGACGCTACTGACTTTTTATAAATATTAACTAAGGCTATACAAATAGGAATAACAGACCCAGAAGCTAGACAAGTACTTACTCAATCTCTGTCTTTTGAAAATTCCAACTTAGAATTCAAAAAGATACTTGGGTTTGTAAAGGTTAGTTCAACACCAATTGATGAATGGATCCTGTGTACAAAGAACATTGAGATCTTTGACTATAATACTGAGTCTTGGGTAGAAGAAGCACTTTCCAAAGGTATGAGGAGACATCAAAATGCCAAATGTTTTAATTGTGGTAGGATAAGACATCTGAGAAAGGATTGTAGAAAAGGAATTCCTGGAAATAATGTCTCCTCTGGGAATGGCAAGAATAGAAGGCCTCAATCTTCTGAAATATGCAGAAGATATAACAAAGGCCAACATAGGACCAATGAATGCAGATCAACAAGAAGATATACAAGGCAATCTGATACCATTGGGAAACTCCTTTGGTGTCCTCTTACAGGAGCCCAAGCCAAAAGTGGTCCAGTCATTCACAGCCACTGTGGAGAATATGTCTTACCAGGAAAACTAAAAAATCCAGTGCCTGTGTAAAAATCCATATTGTTTTGATGATGGAATAAACGTGGAGAATAAATCAAAAATTTCAATAGAAAATAGAAAACATAAATTCTGGCAGACTTCTATAAATGATCAAAGACCATTAAAAAGTGCGAATAAATGGCATTGTAATTGTGGGTTTAATAGACATGGGGGCAGATGTGAGAATCATTACTCCAGAATCTTGGCATCCAAATTGGACTCTTCAACAGGCAGATGTTAAATTACTAGTAATTGGAACCTTATCTCAAGTGAAATAAAGCATGAGATTGCATTTATTGCTATAAATGCATACAGCCAGAAGAACAAAGAGGAAATCTGAGACAATATGTGGCTAATATTGCAGTGAAATTATAGGGTTGTGACCTGCTACAGCAATGGAATACCCAGATTCACATTTCTGTAGTCCCAGAAACTCATATTTCTGGGAAGGATATTATCAGGTATTATACATAAAGGTCCCCAGCCCCCAAGAGAACAAAACAATTAGCAAACCTTTAGAGGTACAAACAGCTCTACCTTTAAAATGGTTAACTGAGAAACCAATATGGGTTAAACAATGGCCTTTAAGAAAAAGACAAACTGCAGACTTTAGAACAGCTGGTACAGGAACAACTGGATGCTTGCATATTGAAGAATCAACCAGCCCATGAATTCACGTGTATTTGTTGTTAAAAAGAAACATGGTAAATGAAAAATGGTGATAGATCAAAGAGCTGTAAGCAAGGTAATTCAACCTATGGGCCCTCTACAATCTGGAATTTTTCTGCCATCTCTATTACCAAAAAAACGGCCTTTTATAGTTATTGATTTAAAAGATTGTTTCTTCACTATACCATTACAAGAAAAAGACAGAGAAAAATTTGCCTTCACAGTGCCTACTTGTAATAACTCTCAGCCTACTAAGAGATACCAGTGGACCATCCTCCCACTGCAAATACTAAATAGACCTTCCCTGTGCCAATACATTGTAAGTCAGCCATTGGAAATAATATGTAAACAATTTCTTGAATCTATAATTTACTGTTACATGGATATCCTATTTTTCTCTCTGATTCAAACACACTTTGAAAGAATGTTTGAAGAAGTAAAGAAAATTTTGCCAAAATGGACTTACAAATTGTTCCTGAAAAAAATACAAAGCAGAGATTCTGACAATTACCTAGGTTATAAAATAGGTTTACAGAAAATTAGAACACAAAAAAGCACAGTTTAGTAGAGACTGATTGGGGCCTGTAAATGACTTTCAAAGATTGTTAGGAGACATTTCTAGTCTATGACCAGATGTTGGGATAACAATTTATCTAACAGTTCATTTTAAAAAATCTTAGAAGGTGACAAAAACTTAAATAGTTCTAGGAAATTAACAGCTGAAGTTTTAAGAAACTCATTGTCATTGAAGAAAAATTACAAGAGGCATATGTGGATAGAGTAATCCAAATCTTAATTGCATTCTAGTCATTATGCTTTTCATAATTCTCTTACAGGAATTTTTATGAAAAGGGAAGATATTATCTTATAATGGATCATTTTACCACAAAAAACAAGTCAAAAAATAAAAACTTATGTGGAAAGGGTCTGTTAATTAATTGTTAAATTAAAATTGAGACTTTGTCAACTAGCAGGAATAGAGCCAGCAGAGTTTATAGTGCATTTTACTCCTGATGAAATTAGAAAGTTATGGGAAGACAATGCACCTTTAAAAGAGCTTGTGTTTATTTTTAGGAGAGATTAATATCAATTATCCCAAAAGTGATAGAATTAATCATATAAAGAGATCTACTTTGATCCTTCCCTGCATTGTACATGACACCCCCAGAACTGAAGCTCATATATTCTGTACTGATGCAAATAAATCAGGAAAGGCAGGTTACAAATCAGAAGATTTAAATAAGATGGAACAAAGCCTTTATAATTCTGTTTAAAGGGCAGAAATATATGCCATTCTCATGGTACTATGGAATTTTAAAGAACCTCTCAATATAGTTAGTGATTTAAAATATGCAGAAAGAGTTGTTTTACATACTGAAACCACTGAATTTGTACCAGGTGATACAGAATAGAGATTATTATTCATACAAGTGCAAGATATATTCAGCATAGGTTTTTTCCCATATACATAGCACACATCTGATCCCATATGGGTCTGCTAGGTCCTCTAGCAAGAGATAATGAAGAAATTGATTCATTGTTGATTGGAAGTGTGCTGAAGGACTCAGAATTTCATAAGAAACATCATGTCAATAGCAAATGTTTAAACAATGAGTCTTCTATTACAAGACAACAAGCTAAGGAGATATATAAAGAGATGTCCTACTTGTTCTTTCTATAACCAAACACTGCTACCTGCAGGAATTAACCCAAAGAGTAAACAAAGGAATGAAATTTGGCAGATGGATTTGTTCAACTTTGCTCAACTGACCTTTGAGCAAGGAACTGTCCATGCATTGATCAAAGACAAAATACATGATGTCTGGACAAGACAAGCAGGATACAAGAAAAAAGATAGAGTAAATTGGTTTTGAAAAACTCCCTGCCTCTGGAAATGGTTTGTCAGTTACTATTGGCCAAATTTGGCTCATCTAATATTGCAAATAAGACTTTGGGTGATTTCTCAGGTAGCCAGTTGTCTCTGTCATCTGTTGTACACTTTGGAAGTTGCTTAATAGTAGTTTCTGTTTGCCCAAGTAATATTATTTCCCTTCTCAGGTCTTCGATGAGTTTGAGGACTAGATATTTGTAGTAACTTTCCACTCATGACTTGGGCAAGTTATTTATAATACAAGATTTAGACTCCTTAGGATAGGACAATTATTGAAACATTTATCACATGTTTCTTGCTTGATATTGTTTATGCTGGTTTTAATTATAATTTTTATACTTGATATTTTTTTCTTACTTTATACAATTTTGTATTATGCTTTTCTAATTTAGGTTAAATGCTCTTTTATTTAACCTAAATGGGAGGTGCTGTAAGAACTCATTCAGTCAGTAGCCTTTTAGTTACCCTTCCGCTTGTGTGTGGCATTGTATACTACAAATGGCTATGTGGAGTATGCATTCCCTCTGTCTTCTGGCTGCTAGATTCAGCTCCTGTTTCCCCATTCATGCAGAGGACTGTGATCTGTGAGTCACCCCCTAAATAAATAACACTATATTATACTCAGTTCTGAGCTAGTGGGGAATTTCTTTTTAGCATCCTTTATTAGTGTACATGAGTAAGACAGTATATAATCTCAACTATTAGTCCTCAGGTATCACAGAAAATTAATTATTTTCTGTTTTGCTAGTAAAGCACCTGGAATTTCAGGAGCATCTACCCTAGTTAGCTATTGCTTGTTCCTTAGGAATCTGAACTTTATTCTTTGCATTTCTGCTTTTACCCACTGAACCATCTTGCTGACCAAATTTATTAGTTTCTAAAAGGTAGGTAGTAGGTCATATCAAAGCACAATCACAGCAGTAGTTAAATGCATCCTTCCTTATATATACCTTCTAGAGTGACATTTCTACAATTCAGTCGGTACGCTACAACAAAAGGAATATAGGAGCTTCTACAGAATGAAAATGTCTAAAGTCATCCCTCCTTGCTCTTGGGAAAAGTGGTCTCATGCCCTTCTAGTATTGATACTGCTTTTTATTACTTGCAAAGCACTATTCTATTTTATTTGACATATTTTTTCATGAAAATAGTAAAGAATAGCTGAATGGGTTTCTTTGAGCCTTTGACGGAAATATTTCAAATTAAATGCTGTCAATACCCTTGGAATTTGAATAGTAAATATTGACTGGTTGCATCTTGAGAATTACTTCAACTGGATATCAGCAAACATTTTCATGGCTAAGCCAAAACTTTCCTTGATTTAATATTGATTTTTTTTTCTTTTTTATAGTTCATTAATGAGCTTCTTGAAGGACAGCATGGTATTTATGAAGAAAGATATATGACAAGGGTAACAATCAGAGAAAATAATTGCTTGACAAATGGGCATTCTCCTTTCTCCCATACTCTGAACAGTAATGTACCAAATTTTATTTTGGTCCTAGAACGTTGATAAAAACATTGAGCAGGGCTCTGAGGATGATATCATGTCTCACTACTCTATCATGAAGAGAACAAAATTAAGAACACTTTCCCCTCATCTTCTAGTTCCCTGCTCTTCCTCAGCAGTAATTCTGATTGTATGACTCTGACATTGTCTATTTTTTAGTCAGTTTTCTTTACATTTTTAAAATGTATTTATTTATTCCACCTCCTTCCCTCCTTCCTTCCTACTCCCCCCTCCCCCTCCCTCTCCAGTCCTAAGAGAAGTCAAGGTGCCCTGCCCTGTGGAAAGTCCAAGGCCCTCCCCCCTCAATCAAGGTCTAGGTAGGTGTGCAACCAAACAGACTAGGCTCCCAAAAAGCCAGTACATGCAGTCGAATCAAAACCCAGTGTCATTATCATTGGCTTCTTAGTCAGCCCTCATTGTCAGCCACATTCAGAGAGTCCGGTTTGATCGCATGCTTGTTCATTCCCAGTCCAGCAGGCCTTGGTGAGCTCCCATTTGATCAGTCCCACCGTTTCTGTGGGTGGATGAACCACTTGCAGTCCTGACTTTCTTGTTCATGTTCTCCCTCCTTCTGCTTTTCATTTGGACCATGGGAGCTCAGTCCAGTGCTCCAATGTGGGTCTCCATCGCCGGATGAAGGTTCTATGGTGTTATGCAAGATCTTCATCAGTGTGGCTATGGGATAAGACCAGTTCAGGCACACTCTCCTCTGCTGCCCAAGGACCTAGCTGAGGACATTTCCATGGACACCTGGGAACCCCTCTAGAGTCAAGTCTCTTGACAACCCTAAAATGGCTCCCTTAATTAGGATATATTCTTCCCTGCTCCTATATCCACCCTTCCTCCATCTCAACCATCCCATTCTCCCAAGCTCTCCCCAATCCTTCTCTTCATCCTTCTCTCTCCCCATCTCCCCTTCCCCCACACCATCGCCACCACCATGCTCCGAACTTTTGCCCAGCCATCTTGTCTATTTCCCAGTATCCAGGAGGATAAATATATGTTTTTCTTTGGGTTCACCTTCTTATTTAGCTTCTCTTGTCACGAATTATAGGCTCAATGTCCTTTGTTTATGGCTAGAATCCACCTATGAGTGAGTACATGCCATATTCATTATTTTGTCTATTTTTTATTTACTCTTCTGCATAGAAAGCTGTGAAGCATCAAGAAAAACACATGCCCTCCACAAGCCTGGTCATTAATAACTTTCGATTAGGAAAACAAAACAAATGCTCAGTATTGTTTATTTCTTAATGGACAGAAAATTTCATTAAAATATTGAAATAGTTATAATTTTACAATTGCCAGAGGAAACTTTTTAAGACAGTCAGTTCAGCTAATTGCTCATTCTCTTTAATCACCACATACTCAAGTCATACAAATTATTTTATAGTTTAAATCTTATGGTTTTGCTGTATAGTAAGCCAAACTCTTTCCTCTTATAATGAAATTTCTTTGAGAGACGAGTAAATTAGGCCTAATTTCTTTTCTTTTGCTAAATTTTGTACACTTGGCATGCAAACATGGAGAGAGGATTTTTATGTACTAAATAATTCAAACCTCTTAGGATTTCATTCCTCTGATTTGTGATTTAAGTTTATTTGTTTATTTCAACATTTTACTTGACATCTGAAAATATTTCAGTGTAAACCAGGGTAATTGTCTGGTTTGTCTTTTGCTTGTTTTATTCTATTTAAAACAAGAAGCTAAAACTATTAAACATTATCATAATTCATTATATTTAGTAAACTAGAGAGAAATAAATCTTGTTTTAGTGAGAAAAATTATTATTATAATAACAATCTCAAATTAGCTATTTTTGAAGATCAGTGCTTTGTTCTTGCAAGCAAATTGTATAGTCTTATGATTGAAAATAGTATTGTGTTATTATATAAACGAACACACAGACAATAAACATACACACATGTATTTCTGGTGATTTGAATATGAAGAGGCTATTTTAGAGAGTGACCATATATGCTCAGACAACTTTCTTAGTGCTATCATCTTTATGCATTTCAATTTTGTCTTTTGGTACACTTGCTTTGACCATGACATCACTCTTGGAAATGAAGCCTTTGCTTTTTCTTTCAGAAGACATTAAAAGGAGCCATTTCAACTTAAATTGTTTAAGAATTATATAGGTCACATTCACAGCTTTTAACTGGTATGATATAAGCCTTCCTTTTCCAGCAAGATGACAGGGTCTAAGTAAGTGTGTAGGAAGATGAAACAGGAAACATGACTTCTTGGGCTTATTCTCACATTTTCCTCAGTCCCAAAGGTAGTTTTCAGTTCTTCAAATTCATAATCTTAATTTCACTGGTTTACAATGTAAGAGGCTTTCTCCACATGGAATCAATTCATGCTGTTTGAATCACAAGAGGCTGCTAGGGAAGCTATGTCAGAGGCATTAGTAAGTATTTTTTAAAGTATCTAATGGAAGGCACACTACTGTCTGATCAACAGGAATATCTGCTCTTAGAACACAGAAGTCATAGGAATCTAAAACTGTATTGTTCCTCCAAAAAACACCATTTTGTGTGAAGTACATTTGTGAATTTTGACATCACAGGGAACCTGTAGTGGTGAGAGCAGCAGGCTGTGGCCCAGCTCCCAGCTATCTTTACCCAAAATAATCACACTGAAACTGTATTCATTTAAAACACTGCTTGGCCCATTAGTTTCAGACTCTTATTAGCTAACCCTTACATCTTGATTAATAATCTGTGTAGCACCACAAGGAGGTGGCTTACCAGGAAGGATCTTAACCTGCGTACATCTTGGAGAGGAGAGCTATAGCGTCTGCCTCACTGCCTTCTTCCTCCCAGCATTTTGTTCTGTCTTCCCCGCCTACCTATATTCTGACCTATCAGGCCAAGCAGTTTTCTTTATTAATTAACCAGTGAGAGTAACACATAGACTGATGACCCTCCTCCATCAGGAACCCTACATTCAGAACCAACATTTTGTATTCAGTTCTGATTCAATGAAATAGTTTCTTTGTGAACTCACTTAGTAAAATAAAACCTCAGTGAGACTATCAATACTTGTCCCATTCCATATTACTGTGACTTGTTTCTTCAAAATCGTTCCTGCATAGATTCCTACACCAAAGCAGAAAGCATGATAATAACACATAAAGTTGGTTATCTTGTATGGATCACAAAGAGCTCTGTAGCCATAATTCTGACTACATAATCTGGTTAAAACCATAAGTGTTTTATTCCTTAAAGGGCAAGTCATTTATCTACACCATTTAGTTCTACTCCTATAAATAGTGTATATATATATATATATATATATATATATACATTTTTATTTATTTATTAGAAATTTCCACCTCTTCCCCTTCTCCCATTTCCCCGCCTCCCCCTCCCTCTCCAGTCCTAAGAGCAGTCAGGTTCCTTGCCCTGTGGGAAGTCCAAAGGCAGACGTGTTTTTGATATATTGGAGACATTGTAGGTTCTATATTTCTCTCTCTCTCTCTCTCTCTCTCTCTCTCTCTCTCTCTCTCATTTCTATTCTAAGAACTGCTATGGGTATTTTCCCATTGCTTGTGTATTTATCTAATGTAAATATTCCATCTATTGGGCACAAATATAGCTGTGGATGATCAAAAAGATAAATTTTCCTTAAATGTATACTTTTGATGATTAGAAATAACACAAGGCTATTTTTCATTATTCTGACTGTCTTAGGAAAGTGATACTTTTCTCAGTCACAGAGACAGCTAATTTCAGAACATATTCAAGTCTGTTTGCCCCCAGAAACAAATATGCAAGGATCAACTCCTAGGTGTTGTTTATTGCTAATTAAAAGTCAGACTAGAAGAAACTTTAGTAGACACACCTTGCTTAGAAGTTGATTTTCTTGAATCAGAATGACACACATAAGCTCATAACTTGAATGCTTAGTCACCAGAGAGGGTCTCTTTTAGAAATGAGTAAGTGATATTACCTTGTTGGAGGCTGTCCCCATGGCACTGTCCCCATGGCAGTGATCACTGAGGTTTCAAAGAGCCATTCTAGGCCCAGAGTCTCTCTCAGGGCCAACAGAATAGAATGTAACCCTCAGCTACTTCTCCAGCACCATTTCTATCTTCATGCCACCATGATGCCTGCCATGACAATAATGGCTTAAATCTTTGAAACTGTAATCAAGTCCTCAAATAAATGCTTGCTTTATAAAAGTTTTCATGGTTATGTTATTTCTTTACAGCAATAGAACATTGACTAAGATAGGAAGTATGATGATGGCTGAAATTCTTTTTTCTTCTTTTTCTTTTTTATTTTTCAATTCAATTATTTACACTTTCTTCCCTCCTCCCAATCCCCTCCCACTCCCCCACACCCCCTCCTCCTTCTCCCACCCTGCTTGAGAGAGGGCAGGGAACCCTGCCCTGTGGGAAGTCCAAGGGCCTCCTCCCTATATCCAGGCCTAGGGAGATGGCTAGAATTCTTAAGATTTTATTAAGGGATAACAAATATTTTAAACTATATACAAGTAAACCTACTTCAAAAATGAAATTCAACATTTTCTGTGCAGTAGAACAGCCAGTTTATTCAAGTGTACAATTAATGCAGTCAACTTCAGTATCTACAACTAATACACAAAACCATGATCCATACCCTGCTTTCTGTCAAAATTAAGAAGAGAGCTAGGAGTCAACTCCTAGAATTTCCTAATATGAATTTTCAATTCTTTTTATCCATAAGTATTAATCATCTCTGCCATAAATTTAAACTTTGCTATAAAAACAGCAGTATGCTTACAAGGCCTGAATAATTTTTTTATTATTTTTTGGTAAATGAAGATTAAGTATTAGTATTAGTAATTATTTTATTGCCTGGATTTATGTGAGAACATCCCATAGCCACTAATTTTACTAATGTGGAAGAATTAGCATTGTCTAGATATCAGTGTCTATTGCATAAGAATTCTCATGTTGCCAGATTAAAAACATGTTCAGAGGTATTTGATACTACTATCAATGGGGAAAGTCTAATTATAGCCATATGAAATGAGAGACTTGCGCTACAATGTACAGAAGTGGTCACTGAATCACCTGAAGAGACTGCAGTTTGCTATGGTGAAATTCAGTGCTATGGACTGCAGTGTTCTAGGTGATACTCTGTTTCTGGGACATTCATCAACTTATAACAGTTCCACTATGAAAAATGCCTTTGTTGTTGGCTGAAGTTCCACTGTTGCTTGAAAAAGCTGTCTCATACATTTTTCACAACTGCCTACTATGATTGTAAGAGAAAAAAATTCTTTTACACTTTCAACTGTCATTTTTGATCCATGTAGATGTGTTTGTTTGGGGGCTTGAAAGAACATTTAGCCAGAATTAAGACCTGTACTTCATATGAACAATCACACCCAAAATATTGAAGAAAATAACATAAATAAAAATGAACAGGCCATATTCATAGGGCTCTAAGTTAAAGAAGATAATTATATAATAATCAAATAAAAGAATTCAATAGGGAAATGTCTTTGTAATAGGTTCCTTATATGCTACCAATCAAATGTGTTTTGTTAAAATGAACATTGCCATTTGACAGATACAGAAATAAATTTGCCACTCAGTTTAACCATAAGAGGTCCTATGGAATAAGACTACGCACTCATTTCCCGGCTGGTTAGTACTGAATAATCACACAGAAACTATATTAATTACAACATTGCTTGGTCAATAGCTTATGCTTCTTATTAACTAACTCTTATAACTTCAATTAACCCATTTCTTTAAATCTGTGTATCATCATGAGGCAATAGTCTACTGGTAAGGTACCATCTGGCATCTGTCTCCTTTAACAGCTACGTGGTGTCTCTTTGACTCCACCTATTCTCTTTCAATATCACTGTTCTGATTTCCTGCCTTGCTTTACTCTGTAAAGGCCTTAGCCAAAACAGTTTATTCATTAACCAATAAAAACAAGACATATGCAGGAATTTCCACATCATTTCCTATTTTCTGTCTAAATAAAAAGAAATGTTTTAACTTTAACATAGCAAAACAGTTATCAAGCAAGAATTACAGTTGTAATAGTTCTTTGTGAGTCGAAAGTTTCATACCTAATTTATCTTTTATCATAACTAAGGAGAACTATAAATAGAGCTATCCATTTTCAATTCTTCATAGACCCCAGAAAGACATAATATTACCTATGTAAAAAGGAAGTGCATTTCAAGCAACTTCTAAAACTCTACAATTGACAGAGACATCTTGCTTCCTGGAAAGACACCCAAAGTTCTCCTGTAACATTGGGGTATCATTTTCAGGCTACACGCCCACAGTATCCAGCAGACTTTTTCAAGAAGCAGGAAATTTGACTATCTGTTCTGCCTTGTACTGACAAAGTTTATGAGTTGCTTTTCTTCTTTGTCCTGCAGAATATCTGGCAGGTCTTTTTTTGGTAAAGCAGAATACCTGAAATACTGTCTCAACTTCTTTTGGCAAGTTCAACAATCATTTTTCTGTGGACCCAGCATATCCAGTTCATACAGCATACCATCAACCAGTCCAACCAAATGGCTAGTAAACTCCATAAGGAGACTCTTCAATGCCTATCTTCTTTTTTAAGTAATTGGTGCTGTCACTGTCAAGCAGATGTGTGTCTTTGTCAAGAAAAGTCCTAAGTTCTTAAAACATTTTAAATGCCATATTCTGTAGGTCTTGAAGTATTGAAGATTATCTATCTAACTAAAATATATCTCTGTAAATCTAGAAAACCTAACTAACATGACTATAAGTTTGACTATGATTATAAATGACTACCTATTAATCTACAATTTTTAATTATACATTGCATTTTAAATGAGTTGTCTAAACATAATACCTTAAACAAGAACAGAAATACATGTAAAAAATTGACCCAAAATTTCTATCAATAGACTAAGATCCATACCAATGCAAATTATTCATCTCTATATCATACCCCCCTTATTTTTTTCTTTAGAAATAAAGAATGAACATTAATCACTTAAAATCAAGCCCCTTTAAATAAAAGCAAACATTTATAAACAAACATTTTGTGAATCTGGGCATTGTACTTCCTGAGTTTGTTGGGTGAAGTAATTTTAGAGGTTCATGGAGATCTTATGAAGGATCCTGTTCAATCAGGTTCTCATGTTCTTGGAAACAAGAGCAGAACCTCTTTGTCAAAGCAAAATATACTTAGACCCAAATGTTGAGGTCTAGACACCTTTATGTTCATTGAACTTAGGAACCACCAGAATCAAATATCTCTCTGCAGTCAAAAAAAAAAAGACAGAGAAAACACAAAAATATACATAATCCAGACTCTCTGTGTATATTCCATCTTTACATAACTTATTTTTCTTTACTCTTTTAATATAATACTGTCTGTACTCTGTCTCTTTAAAGACTTTGTTTTATTTTTAAAAAAAACATTTATTTCTTTTTATAACTGTCTATACACTTTTTCTTCTCTCTTTCAAACCTATGTTCATTTTTTAAACACATTATGACCATTCAGAGTTTATTTCAGTCTTAATCTGTCTTAATTGAATATCTTGGAATCATTTTCTGAGGGTTGGAAGCTTTATTTTAAAGTGCTCAGTGGATGTGGCTAGGACTAACTCTGCACCCCTGCCTGTTTGCTCTCTCCAGTCCAACATGGGAGAGGTATGTTCACCACCTCTGAAAGCCAAGCTCATAGCCCCAGTTCCGGGTACACTTTGGGTTAATTTCACCAGTAAGCAAACAGTAGCATGCTGCTCAGAAAACCCACTTAAGTGCAGTACTAGCCAAGAGAGTCACAGTTTGTGCTATCAGCACAAACCAGGAAGTCGCTCTTTCTCAAAGGAGCCATGCCTCTGCTTGTAGCCAGCCAACAGAAACTATCTGGAAAAGAACTGCAGCTACCAAGAAGCTGTGCTTAACTCTATTCTTTTGTGGCTAGAATTCCTTCCCAAGCTCTCTCAGTTATTATGAGAATGTAGGTGACCCACACTGGCACCATTTGTAGATGTAGACTGCTTGCTCATTTCCCAGGCTCTCAGACCCGAATAATCAGACAGAAACTATATTAACTAGAATAGTGTTTGACCAATAATAGCTTAAGCTTCTCACTAAATAATCTGTACGTCTTAAATTAACTCATTTTTACATGTCTGTGTATCACCACAAGGCTGTGGCCTACCTGAAATTTTCTGTCAGGCATCTGTTTCCCTTGGCAGCTACATATCTCTTTGACTCCACCTACTCTCTTTCAATATCTCTGTTCTGATTTCCTACCTAACTTTACTCTACTAAGTCATTGGCCAAAGCAGCTTTATTCATTAACCAATAAAAGCAACACATATACAGTAAGATTTTCCACATCAAGGTCCAAAGAGAAACTTTGGGTTTTGTTTCAAAGCAGTGTTATTACCATTCAGTGGTTTATTTATTTACGCAGGCAGTTATCATCAACCACTGGCCACGAGTCATTCATGCTAGCTGTAGTTGTTAAGAATACCAAACCAAGATTATGTCAAGAATTTTAGGAAGAGAAAAAGGGCACAAATGAAAATAATTATAGAAGAATGAGTGGCAAAAAATTCATAATTGAAATATTAGTGAATATTGTTATTTCTATGTGTAGCATTATGCTAAAGTCATTAAAATTAAAGATGTACTGTTCCGATTCATTAGGGCTGCATAAGAACATAAAACAGTAGCAAATTCTGACACCATGAACTTAACCTCCCATAGTTAAAATTTTAGAATGCAGGAACAGGACACTGCTCTCTTAGAATTTTGTTCAACTTCCATTCACAGATTAAAGGTTGCTGTTTTAAAACATGACATTTGTCACTCCTGATCTCTGTGTATGCATTTACTAAATTTTCCCCAGAAGGTCACCTATTACATTGTTTTTGAGAGCACCCAGAAAGCTCATTTTTAACCTAACTACCTCTTCAATATGTTTCCTAGATTGATGATTATATTCTGAGGTCCCAGAACTTAGGGCTGTGGGGTGAAGGTATGAAAGGAACTTCATCATTATTATAATAGTTAAATTTTAGTTCTTTGCCATCTCATGAATGTGTGCTCTAAAATTCATAAGATAACTGCCTTTATATTAGAATCACATCTTTTAAGCTCTGGAAATTCTTCATATAAGCTTCTCAGAATGCTCCATTATGAAGCCACCACACTCCATTTTATTCATGGTTGAAGAATAAAATCATATTGTTCACCGGAAAATGCATGGAAGTGGAGATCATTGTGTAAGCAAAATACTTCAGAGTTAGAGATTGAGCATAATCCTTCTCAAATACAGAATCTAGGACAAAGTACATGAGGGTTAAATAAGAGGAGACACCCAGGAAGAGGGAGAACAAATAATGAGGCCATAGTGTGATGTGAATATGAAAAACACTCGCAGAAAGTACCAATGGTATATATTTTTCCGCACAGCTAACGTGTGTAACACAGTCAATGCATTTCACATTCTTTGCTTACAGTTTTACCTATAATAATTTGCACTGTGCCCAAATAATGCTGAGTGTAGGAAATTGAATCAGCAAATTTCACCAAGAGATTTTCTGTTTGTTGATGGTGACAGGAAACAAATGAGAACCATTTTTTGTTTATTTGTTTGCTTATGGTGGGCATGCACTCCGCCACTGAGTTACAATCTAAGCTACCATTTTAAAGATGAAGAAAAGTGAGATCTTTAAAATGAAGTGCAACCAAATCAGTGGCTTGTAATCAGTTGAGCTGGAGGCGGGTTCTAAATCACTTTTTAATCTACAAATGCATTTATTCTCTTCTGAACTTTGCTATTTGAAAACTTGCTAAAGCATAAAAAGCATCATTGTACATATGTTAAAATGTTTCATTTGATAACATCAATTAGCATAGATATATTTATATGTTTATGAGTTTTGAAAGAAAAATATAGGTAGCTACTTGAACAAATTAACATCCAGGAGAGACAAAATATTCTCAGTACTGGATGAATATAATTAAAATAGAATGTATTGCATTCTCTGTGGTTAATTAAAAAGTGTTGTGTTAATATTAAATAATATAAGTAAGTATATGATAAACTATTCTATAAACAAGTAGTATGTATGTATATGCACATATGTATGTTATATGGAGTAAATATTATATTACACTTATGTATATGAGTATATACTATATAAACTTTTAATATATCATTACTCTGCTTAAAAGGTTTTTAAGCAATTAATATTTCAAACTGACTGTTATGTCCTTCAATCATCTTTTTATTTACCACAGAAAGGGTTCCGGAATCCTTGGGAAAATTCAAAACATCTCTGCTAAAGGTAGATCAATCAGTTGTAATCTGAAGACAAGAGAGAAAAAAAATATAAAAGATGCAGTCCCTTCCTTCTAATGGGCAAAGATGTAAAGGAGCAGGTTATTCAAAGGGAAAATGCACGCCTGAATTTTTGAATTTTCACACTGCCAGTTTGTATCAGAAAGAGAGCTTCCATCTGGCTGAGGAGGAAGAAATGTGTGACCTCCAAATGAGTAGGAGAGGAGTGCTTTAAAGATGAGAAATGAAAATGTCACCAAAATTTTGAGAAAATACTGCTTCCCAGGAGCAGATTAATGAAGCAGAAGCTGAGTCCAACTGTCGGTAGCTGAATTATTAACGGGAGAAGCAGAACCTGAGGACAGGTGTGGGCTTGTCCAAGAGACGAAAGATCTTACACATCTCCAAGTAAAATCACAAGATGCCTCATCTGAGTTTTAGCTGAACATTTTGATGGCTCATTTGCTTAAGACTTTAATAATTTTAATAGTTCATATTTCTTAGATACATCTGTGTCCGTTTCCTTCCACAGAGGAATAGTCCCAAATTCAACTGAGTAAAATGGGAAAAGAAAGCGAATTGATATAAACATCACAAATGTTAAGAACTTCTTTGACCAGTTTCTCAGCAGGAGAGGTAGAATAGTGGATTAAAATCTATATCTTTGGTCACTAGCACTAAATTTAAAACTGGGATCTGTGAAAATATGTCATGTGCGACCTGGATAAGTGTATCTAAAATCTTCGACTCAGATTTCTCATTTGGAAATAATTCCTTATTCAAGTTTATTTTGAACATGATATAAAATACAGCTGTTTCTGCTCCCTTGTTCTGGCGCATCGGGTTTACGTCTCTAAGTCATCGGAGACAGCATAGTCTGGTATTTTGTAACTAGAGAAAAGTGTTTACTCAGATCCATGCTTAAGAAGGAAGTCAAATATTTGATGTCAGTTGACATTGTTATCTGTGAAAAGAAAATATCTTTTATCTCTGAACTTAAAATCAGAGACACTCAGAATAAGTGATTTCTATTTTCCTTTAATAATTTTTTTCATTAAACTTGTTTTAATGGATCTCAAAAGTCTGTGACAGATTTTTGGTCAAGTTGTTTCCATTAAAATGTACTGATTGTGAAAACATAATTTTAAACTGCCACACACACACACACACACACACACACACACACACACAGCCCACAATACATTCTCCTTTCTTTGTAAAAATTTTACAATCCATTGTTATCGTTAACCAATCTTTTACTATTAACCTTAAACAGCTAATGATTTTTAAATAATAGTTACTCAATTGGAGACATAAAATCACACATTTTGTTTATATTAAACCAAAAATCTTGAATTAATTTAAGAATTTAAAATAAATTTAATATATAATAACTTTTTTAATTTAATAATTCAAAAGCAAGCTGAGCATGGTTTTGCATGTCTTTAATTCTAGCACTTGCAAGGCAGATAGGAGGATCTCTGTGAGGGCAGCTTGGTCTACAAAGAAATTTACAGAACAGCCAAGGTTGCTACACAGAGGTACCCTGTCTTAAAAAGCCAAGAAAAATAAAAAAAAAAAAACCCTTTCATATGCAAGTGGGTCTCTTCTACCTACCAACAGCATAGATAATATATACAGATGGCACATCTTCCATGTTACAAATGTGTACATGTAACACCTTTTCTTTTAGTTTTGTATGTGTGTATGGGGAGGGTATTGTATGTATGTCACAACACGTGTATGGAAATCAATGATCAGCATTCAGAGTCTTTTGTTTCCTTCTTCCATGTGGGTTCTGGGGCTCAAGCTCAAATGACAGGCTTGGAAACAAAACAGCTTATCTGCTGAACTATCTCACTGGGCATGTGTCATTTGAAATGGTGGTAATTATATAACCATATTTTCCTAGGATTATATTATCATTTGATATTTATAAAAAAGCATTTCTCAAATGAACAATATAGTCAATGCACATGTGCACGTAGACTGCTCTGTTTAACTTATAAACTAGAGCAGAGCTTTGCATTCATAAGTTCCCTTTCAGGAGAAAAAGGATTATTTTCCCACTTGGCAGGACAGGTAAACAGACAACCAATAGCCACTAATAGTCATTACAAAGTGAGTATGTTCCCAGATGAAATGAATCCTTTATTTCTCTCCTGTACTCCCCTTAAATGTGTATTTGTCACCAAAGGGGAAAAAAGGTTTCAGATTTTGTCATGGCTTGAGTGTATCTCCCCAAAACAGATGTCCTGGGACCCATTTTTAATGATTCTTGCCTGGGAAGTAGTGCGTATGAGGAAGTGGTTGGGGCACACAAGTGGAGCCCTAATGGATGAGTTAAGGGCTTCCTCTCATATGTTACTAATACTTGTTCATGGGTGTCATGAGATCATGTTGCTACAAGACTGGGTGTCTTCATGGGTGATGTCTTTTCATGAGCTACTTGCTCTTTTACTTAGTGTGATGAATGGATCATAAGATTCTTACCAAAAGCCAAGAATAATGAACTAAAACACATTCATTACTCTTGAAGTAGTACAGACTCAAGTATTATGTTATAGTAGCAGATAATGAAACCCGAGATTCCTATGCCTGAGTCTAACATGCACCCATTCCTCGGGGTCAAAATATCTTCTGAAACGGATTTTTAAGAACATTGATAGTTAAAGCTCTTTCATGGTTTCATCTTGTTTCTGAAGGCCTGTTTTCTAGGAGATAACACCTGAACAAAGACTGATATAAAAAATTTGTCAGAAAGATAAAAATAAACTGCAGAAGCACAGTATGTTATTGATTTTTGAGCGATTAAAAGAAACAGAATGCGTTGTGATGTCATTTTGTCAAATATGCGCATTACAACTCTGCCTTTGTTTGCTTCTACTGTGCTTGTATATATTCAGCAAATCACTAAAACCTTCTAACATCGGTAGCAAATAACTAAATAAATGCTTGGTGCACAGCATTAAGTATAATATGAGGAAAGCAACAAAATGACATTAATTAATCATTTAAACTACAAAAATTATAACTATTAGTTCCTATATAACTTTTAGAGCTACATCTCAATATTTTGTTTTCTAAATAATGATTTTTTTATTTACCTTTATAGGATAGAATTCTATTTTTTAATTAATTAATTTATTTATTAAAAATTTCCACCTCCTCCCCGTCTCCCTTTTCCCTCCCCCTCCCCACCTCCCTCTCCCTCTCTAGTTTTAAGAGCAGTCAGGGTTCCCTGCCTCGTGGGAAGTCCAAGGCCCTCCCACCTCCATCCAGGTCTATAAAGGTGAACGTCCAAACAAACCAGGCTCCCACAAAGTCAGTCCATGCAGTAGAATAAAAATCCAGTGCCATTGTCCTTGGCTTCTCAGTCAGTCTTCATTGCCAGCCACGTTCAGAGTGTCCATTTTGATCACGTGCTCCAACACTCCCAGTCCAACTGGCCTTGGTGAGCTCCCATCAGATCAGTCCCAGTGTCTCAGTGGGTGGACGCACCCCTCTTGATCCTGACTTCCTTCATGTTCTCCCTCCTTCTGCTCCTTATTTGGACCTTGGGAGCTAAGTCCAGTGCTCCAATGTGGGTCTCTGTCTCAATCTCCATCCATCGCCATATGAAGGTTATAAGGTGATATGCAAAATGTTCATCAGTGTGGCTATTGGACAAGGCCAGTTCAGGCACCCTCTCTTCTGCTGCCCAAGGAACAATCTGGCGACCCATTCATATTCATAAACTAAAAGCTGAAAGGGTGACTATATGCATCTAAAATAATACTTCCCCTCTCCCTCACACCCAAAGTATGTATTTGTCTATAGTGTCTAGATTTGTCATAGAATCAATTTAAGGATATATGCACTTTCATTTACCAGTCTATATTCTGGTTCTCAATTTTATTTTTATTTTTTCTTTTATATCAGTGTATGCATGCACACATGTGTGTGTATGTGCATGCATGCAAACAAATGTACATGTGTAAGTGTGCCTGCTAAGAGGAGAAGACATTGGATCCTTTAGAGATGAGGTTACAGGCAGTGGTGAGGTACTTAGCATGGATCCTGGGAACAAAATGTCATCCTCTACCAGAGTAGCAAGTCTTTACCACTGAGCATCCTGAGCATCTCTACCTATTTTATTCCAAAAATGGATTAATGACAGAAGACAAAGAGTGTCCTGTAAGATTTATAAGCAGACCAATGGAAACTACACTCACTGGGCAGAACAAAGCTGCTGCTGCTGACAGTACAACCTTCTCCATTTCCAACACTGCAGCCATTTCATTTCAAAAGAGAATGAGAATCAAGCACCAACCACGTGTGCTCACCTTGCTCTGTGTCAGCTTGCCCACACCCCAAGGGAGCATCCTTTGCCCCGCCCTGATCTTTTATTCAGATTTTCAAGTCACATTCCCTCAGAGAAGACCACGTCCATTGGACCAAAATGCCCCAATACAATTGGCTGTGGGACCAAATTCTCACGGTGTGGCATCTCTTTATTTCCTTCTTTTCATATCAGCTGCATTAAAAAAAACACTAACAAATGGAAAAGAATTGGTTAGATAGTACTCCTTATTTATGTCCTAAGTTCCTGTATGCAAGCTTTATTTAAATTTGGTCACTATGTTCCTCAACAAAGAGGGTGGTTCATACCAGGTCATCTGTCCACCCATCTCATTTATGTTCCCCTGCCCGCTCTATCCTCTTATTGTATCATTTTATATTTTATAATTCTTTACTATCGCTAGCCCTGGGGTATTTTGCATCTGCTTGCTACTTTCTTAATAAAGTGTATGCACACATTTGATAAATAGTGACTTTATTAAACTTTGTGTAAATTGCTAAGCTTGAATGCTCCATCTCCCTCTTCTCTGCTACTACATTAACTAACCCAAGAGATTTTGCCTGGGGATTAAAAATGTGATTATATTTGCAAAATTCTGTTTTCATCTATCCTTTTCTCATAATCATTTTTGTTCCTCATGTGGGGTATGAAAATAAATGATCTGAGCCACATTCATAGTAAAGTTCCTATAAATTGTATCCACAAATTAAATATATATTCAGTTATAGCTATGTGTCTGAAATGAGCAAATAGATGAATAACCGATTATTTTGAAATGAAGAAACCTTAGCACAGGGGTTTAGCTAAGCAAGAAATATTCTTTAAATAGTTTTAATACTGATTACTCTAAGGAAAGAAAATAGCAGTTTATATTTCAATTAAATTAAGGAGATAAGTGTTAATTATTACAAATATATTAAAACTGATATAAACAAAAGAACTTTTGTTTCAAGATTTTAATTTTCCTATAAATTTCCTTCATATTAGTTATTACAAGCAAACAATTAAATATAGAGGAAGATTTTGAACAAAATAGTATGACCTTATGGACTATGCCCTCATTTTTGGATGGGTAAATACCAAGATGGATGTACAGTTTAAGATATCATGAGTATTTTTTTAATATATAACAAGTAGTGTGATTGCATACAATGCAGAAAGTAAGGGTTGGGTTATTTGTTTTTCAAAATATGAACTTCGAAATTATTCCTGAATAAATATATATTAACATAAAATATATTGTTTTTCTAAATTCTAAAATGAAAAAGATTAATTATAAAAGTTTTAATACATTTTTGTGTATGTGCAAGTGTGATACAAGTATTTGAGTGTGTGAATTAGCACATGTATACATACATATAAATAACTAGAGCATGATTTTGGATACCTTTTCCAATCACTCACTACATATTGCTTTGAGACTAGGTCTTCTTGAACAGGAAGCTCACCATCTTGGTCAGCCTGACTGAACAACAAATATTAAGTATCTGTATATATCTACCTCTTAATACTATGTTTGCTCTTTGTGCAAGATTCAAATCCATTACTGAGCTACTACCATCTCCGTGTGTGTGTGTGTGTGTGTGTGTATCTCCCTGGAATGAACTTCCTTTAGGTATATAGATAAACTACTTTGTCTATTAAATTTTGAAGAACAAAGTGAACAAGTGAACATTCTAAAAATTATTATCTTGGGGTTACTCTAACCAAGGAAGTGAAAGACCTATTTGACAAAAACTTTAAGTCTTTGAAGAAAGAAATTGAGGAGGATACCAGAAAATGGAAAGACCTCCCCTGCTCTTGGATTGGGAGAATCAACATAGTAAAAATGGCAATTCTACCAAAAGCAATCTATAGATTCAATGCAATCCCCATCAAAATCCCATCAAACTTCTTCACAGACCTTGAGAGAACAATAATCAAGTTTATATGGAAAAACAAAAAACCCAGGATAGCCAAAACAATCTTATACAATAAAAGAACTTCTGGAGGCATTACCATCCCTGACTTCAAACTCTATTATAGAGCTACAGTATTGAAAACAGCTTGGTATTGGCATAAGAACAGAGAAGTCGACCTATGGAATCGAATAGAAGACCCAGATATTAACCCACAAACTTATGAACACCTAATTTTCGACAAGGGACCTAAAGGTATACAATGGAAGAAGGAAAGCATCTTTAACAAATGGTGCTGGCATAACTGGATGTCAACCTGTAAAAAAATGAAAGTAGATCCATATCTATCACCATGCACAAAAATCAAGTCCAAATGGATTAAAGACATCAACATTAATCCGTCCACTTTGAACCTGATAGAAGAGAAAGTGGGAAGTAGTCTACAAGATTTAGGCACAGGAGGCTTCTTCCTAAGTAGGACCCCAGCAGCACAGACAATAAGAGAAACAATGAATAAATGGGACCTACTGAAACTGGGAAGCTTCTGTAAAGCAAAGGACACTGTCAGTAGGACAAAAAGGCTGCCTTCTGACTGGGAGAAGATCTTCACCAACCCCTCATCAGACAAAGGTCTGATCTCCAAAATATACAAAGAACTCAAGAAACTAGGCACTAAAACTCTAATTAACCCAATTAAAAAATGGGGTACTGAACTTAACAGAGAATTCACAACAGATGAACTTCGAATGGCCAGAAGACACTTAAGGTCATGCTCAACCTCCTTAGCGATCAGGGAAATGCAAATCAAAACCACTTTGAGATACCATCTTACACCTGTCAGAATAGCTAAAGTCAAAAACACCAACGATAGCCTATGCTGGAGAGGATGTGGGGTGAGGGGAACACTCATCCATTGTTGGTGAGAATGCAAACTCATGCAGCCACTGTGGAAATCAGTGTGGCGGTTTCTCAGGAAACTGGGAGTCAACCTCCCTCAGGACCCAGCAATACCACTCTTGGGAATATACCCTAAAGATTCCCTAACATACTACAAAAGCATTTGTTCAACTATGTTCATAGCTGCACTATTTGTAATAGCCAGAACATGGAAACAACCTAGGTGCCCCTCAATAGAAGAATGGTTAAAAAAGGTGTGGAACATATATACATTAGAGTTTTACTTGGCGGTAAAAAACAATGACATCTTGAATTTTGCATGCAAATGGATGCAAATAGAAAACGCTTTACTGAGTGAGGTAAGCCAGATTCAAAAAGAGGAACACGGTATGTATTCACTCATAAGTGGATTCTAACCATAATTAAAGGTCTTTGAGCCTATTATTCGTGATCCTAGAGAAGCTAAATAAGAAGATGAACCTGATGAAGATTATTTAGCTATCCACCAGGAGGTAGGAAATAGACAAGAGTCCCAGGTAACCTCGGGTGCATGGGGGGGGGTGGGAGGGTTGATGGAGGGGGAGAGGGCTAGAGAGAAGGGAGTAGGGGAGGAACGGGGAAAGCTTGGTGGCCGGGGATGGGGGGGGAGGGAGGTAGGATGAATATGGGATCAGGGAACAATATATTTCAACTATGGGAGCCATTTTAGGGTTTACAGGAGACTTGATTATATATGGGATCCCAGGTCCAAGGAGAAATCCCCCAGATTGCTCTCTGGACAGAGGAGAGGGTGCCTGAATCGGCCTTGGCCCATGACCATACTGATGTATATTTTGCTTATCACCATAGATCCTTCGTCTGGCGAAGGACGGCTATGCAGTCGGAGGCCCACATTGGAGCACTGGATTGAGCCCCCCGAGGTCCGGAGGGGGAGCGGAAGGAGGAGGAACATGAAAGACGAAATCAGTACTGCGAGGGATGCTATCACCCACTGATACAAGGGAACGGATCTGATGAGAGTTTACCAGGGTCAGTCGGACTGGGACTGAACGAGGATGTGATCTAGCCAGATTCTCGGAATTTGGCCGGATTCTCTGACTGTGGCTGGCCCGGGGTCTTTCTGAAAAGCCATTGACTATGACACTGGGACCTGTTTCCTCTGCATATGCTGGATTTTGGGGATCCAGTCTGTTTGGACGCTCGCCTTCCTGGACCTGGAGGGAGGGGGAGGGAGCTGGAGCTTCCCACAGGGCAGGAAACCCTGACTGCCCTGGGGGACAGAGGGGAAGGAGGGGGGGAGAGGGGGGAGTGGGAGGGTGTTGGGAGATGGGGGCGGAAATGGAAACTTTTATAATTTAATAAAAAAATTTTAAAAAAAATAATAATAAAGTAAAATAGCCAACAATTCTTATATAAGAATACAAGAAAGATCATCTAATTAATCTAAATTATATTTAATTGATACATGCTTGAATCTTGCTATTCTTTCTTAGTACTGAATTTGTCTTTAAAAAGATACCATACCAGATCAATATGCCTTTTCAAATACAAAGGTATGACTATTACAAAAAAGCAGGAGAGTTTAGAATAAAATCACCTTAAATCTCTGACATTTAAGTCACAGTCTTTTTTGTCTTTGTGACATACTTTCACTTTAATCTTTATGAAAATAAATATTCTGCCTGATAGTAATGTGACTAATATTTTTAAAAATCCACATTATAATTGTGTGGGGGTGTGAAATAGACACACCACATTTGCAAGAAACACGAGATTTTATGTCAGGAAAGCTTTCATCACATCTCCTGTGTGTGTGTGTGTGTGTGTGTGTGTGTGTGTGTGTACAATTACGTCCATGCTTGAACACATAGAAGGCAGAAGTCTTTGCCATAGTCTGTAATAGAGTGACAGGGATAGAGAAACACTTCTTGCATATATGTTTGAAATCTGAGCTCAGGACCCATGATAGCCCAACAAGCAGTTTACCCACCGAACCATCTTCCTATTTCTTTCCACTTTATTTTATTATCTCATTATTAAGTTATTAATCATATATTTGGCATATGAAATAAATTAAGGTTGGTTTAATAATTTAAAATAAAATAAATTTTAAAAATCCTGAAAAATGTGTTAACAGGATACCTGTCTTGCTTGATTTTTGCATTGTTTGTTGTTGTTTGAGTGGCCTCGTTTGTATATTACATACTATTTCTAAGTCTACTTTGACTCTGACACTACAGCAAACATATTTGCTCAGAATGAGACTGGCTAAGACTGTAGATTGCAATTCCCTCCAAACAGATTGGCTGATGCTTGCATCACCAACAATCTCCAGATTAGTAAATATTAACAATATCTTAATTTTTATGAGTCCCTACAACAAAATATTTGCCTGGATTTTGCCCAAAGTCACTGTGAGATTTGAGTGGACCATTAGTCCACAGAAGCCACGGCTGTGTTTGTGTCTCACATCAAATAATTCTCATGACAAGAGAATATATATTTACTAGAGTGTCTGTAGAGTTATGTGAGTGTGAGAGTCACTAAGTGACAGGGTGGAAAAGGACCACTTGCTATAGTGCTGTGGACACTTGTATTGGAGAAGCTGTGGATTTCATATATATATATATATATAGTTCGTTAGTTAGTTAGTTAGTGTAAATATAAATGAGATCAACTATGTTGAAAGCCTAACACATAAACCTTATAATAAGAATATAGTCAATGAAGTTAAAAATAAAGCAAGCTAGATATAAGCGAGGAATCCTCCAGATTTTGATTAGGAAAGCACATACACATGGATTCATTTATTTTGGATGATCAACTACTGTTAAAGGAGGCCACTTGTTTGTTCCCATCTGCTCAGCCCTTAAATAATCACACAGAAACCATATTATTTGCAATACTCTTTGGCCAATAGCTTAAGCATATTTCTGGGTAGCTCATATCTTAAATTAACCCATCTTCATTAATCTGTGTATCACCACATGGCTGTGGCTTACCAGGTAAAGTTCTGGCATCTGTCTCCAGCAAGACTTCATGGCTTCTCACTAACCCTGCCTTCTTTCTCCCAGCCTTCAGTTTTGTTTTCTCTGCTTAGCTCTACTCTGCTGAGTCACTGGCTGAAACAGATTCTTTATTGACCAATGATATTCACAGCATACATAGGTTATATCCCACATCACCTTCCCTTTTCTGTTTAAATAAAAAATGAAGGTTTTCAACTGTAACATAGTAATTACATATAGGAGAACCGATATCAAGCAAGAATTACAGTCATAAGTTTTATGTCTACTTTATCTTTTATCATAACTAAGGAAAACCATCTATTCTTCAACTATATCAAAGGTCCCAGAAGGATATGATTTTATCTAATTAAACAGAAAGTGCATTGTAAGTAACTTCCAAAACTCTAGACTTGACAGAAACATCTTGGACAGTCACCCAAAGTTCTTCTGTACCATTGGGGTCTACATCCATATTCAGCCTACAGGCCCATAGTATCCAGCAGACTTTTCCACAAAGCAGAAAATTCCATAGACAGTTCCACCAATATTGGCAGTTTGTCAGTCACTTTTTTCCTGTGTCCTGAAGAATGTCTGGTGAATCTTTGATGAAGCAAGAACACCGAAGGATTGTCTCATCTTTAGGCAAGTTCAACAGTCATTTCTCTGTGGGTCCTGCATGTCCAGTTCATACAGCATAGTACCAAACAGTACAGGCAAGAGCAGTTTCTTGCCCAAATGGCTAGCAAACTCCATGAAAAGCCTCTTTGATGCCCATCTTTCTTTTAAAGTAATTGGTGCTGCCAGGAACACATGTCTCATGTCATGAAGTCTTAAGCTATTAAAACATTTAAAATACCATATTCAGAAGGTCTCTGAAAGACTTGAAGAATATCTACCTAACTGAAATATATCTCTAAATGTCTAGAAAACCTCACTAACATGACTACAAGCTTGACTATTACAGATGATAGTCTATTAACCTATATTTCTTAATTACACATTACATTTTTAAATGAGCTGCACAAACACGTGCAGTTCAATCAAGGTCAGAATAAACTGGAGATATTTACTAGTCTTAATTTATAGTGGTGAATATTTTCCATTCTGGTGACAAGGAAAATTAGTTTCTATTTTTTCTTTAAGTTTCATATACATTTTGCTAAGGCAGATGTAACATGAAGGGCCAGCTTGTTGGGGTTTCTGTCCCGCCCAGTACCCCACATCCAGCAAGTCCCAAAGAAAATCACACAGAGTCTACATTAGGTTATAAACTGATTGACCCATTAGCTCAGTCTTCTTATTAACTAATTCTTATATCTTACGGTAACCCATAATTTTTGTCTGTGGCTCAGTACCTTTTCCAACTGTCAGCTCACATGTTGCTTCTTCAGTGATCTGGGCAGAAATGCAGGGAGCTTCCTACTTCCCAGAATTCTCCTGTTCTCATTGCATCACCTCCACTTCCTGTCTGGTTATCGGCCTATACTTCTTCCCTGGCCAATCAGCGTTTTATTAAAATACATGATTGACAGAATACAGATAATTCTCCCACACCAGGCATATCCACATTTTTTGCCAGTTTATAGATAATGGTCTCAGTACTAGTCATTGATTTTAAAAGTCCATAAAGTCTTATGAAGAAAAGTACTTTGATGTGTATGAGGGCATATTTTACTAAGCAAAATAAAAGGCTCCTTGTCTGAAAAACACAATGGTATATGCACAGACCTATACACATGAGGGTCAGGTAGAGCCAGACCTTAACCAGTGAAGTATCAAGAAACAAACAGGCTCCTGGTTGAAGGTAAATTGTATAACATCAAAATTTAGAGTGAAATCAAGAAATCTATCAAAAAAATACTGTTAGGTTCCCTGAGTATCATCTAGTTTCTGTGGGAAAGTGGGGGTTGAGACAGGGTTGAAACTGAAGAAATAGAGAAAATAGAAGCTAAAGAGATTAGGGTTTTCAGTAGCACTGCAAATAACAAGTTTAACACAGAAACACCGACATGTTCCTCCTTGGTCTTTTAAGAAGACACTTGGCTAACTAGAATTACATAAACATCTACTGATCAAGGTGTCTAATCTAGATATCTCCAATGCTCTATTTCCCATTTTGTGTTTACCTAAGACTGTGTCTTTATATGGCAAAAGAACCTCAATCAGTTAGGGCAATGTGAAATATTCAAAGAAGTTTTCTGATATTTTTTTTCATAAGTTCATTTTGAATAGTTTTTAATCCTTCCTGTGCTTCATCTGAAGTATGAAAGCACAGGGCATCTAATCCTTGTCATAACACAAGGAATGGTTACCTCAGCATAACTTCAGCATACCTTTTTGGTTATTTAATCTTTAGACAATCAATGTAAAATGACTAGTTTTCAAGAAGCATTTTTACATTTTCCTCATTATCTTCATTTCTCTCAGAGAAGGAGATTAGAACATTTTCTGTGTGTGTTTTTCATGGATCGGTGGTAGTCCCAAACTATCCATGCAAAGAAGGCTAACAAGACTATTGAGTAAATAAGCAGTTTTAATGAAAGGCACAGTAAGTTAGGTTATATAAAACTAAGGAGAAAAGTCTCATAATTTGTATACATAATTTGTTGTCTGTCTCTATCTCCATCTGTCGCTGGACAAAGATTCTATGGTGATATTGGAGATAATCATCAGTGTGATAGTGGGGCAAGAACATTTCAGGCACCCTCTCCTCTGCTGCCCAAGGACCTAGTCGGGGACATCCCCATCGACATCTGCGATCCCCTCTAGAGCAAACTCTCTTGTCAACCCTAAAATGGCTCCCTTAATGTAGATATTTTCTTCCCTGCTCCTATATCTGCCCTTCCTCCATCTCCACACTCCCCCAAGCTCTCTGCAGACTTTCCTTTCTCCCTTCCCTCTCCCCATCTCCTCTTCCCTCAGCCCCATCCCACCTCTACCCACACCCTCATGCTTCCAACTTTTGCAATCCTGTTTGCTTCCAATTTCCAGGAGGATCTATATATGTTTATGGGGGGGTTCATCTTGTTATTTGGCTTCTCTAGGCTTGTGAACTATAGACTTAGTGTTCTTTGTTTATGACTAGAGTCCAATAATGAGTGAGTACATACCATATTCATCTTTTTTTGGTCTGGGTTATCTCACTCAGGATAGTGTTTTCTATTTCCATCCATTTGCATGCAAAATTCAAGATGTCATCCTTTTTTACCACTGTGTAGTACTCTAATGTGTACATATTCCACACTTTCTTTATCCATTCTTCCATTGAGTGGTATCTAGGTTGTTTCCAGTTTCTGACTATTACAAATAATTCTGACCCTCATTAGAGTAACGAACTGAGCTATCAGGGTCCATTTGAAGAACAGAAGGAGGGAGAAGACGAGCAAGGAATTCAGGACCGTGAGCGGTTGGTCCACCCACTGAGGCAGTGTGCCTGTTCTAATGGGAACTCACCAACTCCAGCTGGACAGGAACTGATGAGCATGTAATCAAACCAGTCTCTCTGAATGTGGCTGACAATGGGGGCTGAGTGAGAAGCCATTGATAAAGGCACTGGGAGTTGTTTCTACTGCATGTACAGGCTTTTTGGGACCTTAGTCTATTTGGATGCACAGCTTCCTAGGCCTGGATGTAGGGGGAAGGGCCTTGGACTACCCACAAGGAAGGGTTCCCTTCCCTCTGTTAATCAGGGAGGGGAAGGGAGGAGGTTGAGTAGGGTAGCAGGAGGGGAATGTGAGGAGGGGAGGAAGTGTAAATTTGTGAATGGAAAAAAAATGTTGTTGTCTGTGATACCTATGGTCTTTGAACTACACTTTGTCAAAAAATTACATAGCCTGACTTCATCTAGTAAGGACTAATTCTTTCTATTTGTGTAGCTTTTTAGGGCTATATGTAGAGGTATTAACATGAATGGGACATTAGTCTGGAGAGATAGATCATCTGACCCATCCTGGAAATGGATAGGACAATTAATGACATGCCAGTCTGTATCTACATTATCAATAAAAATATGAGTAACTAAAATAGTGAAAGAGATGGTTTGCACAATATTATTCCATTCTTTTGACCACACACTAGAACATTTCAGAGAAATGATGAATATATAAGAGAACTTCTGGCAATACCAATAGACAAATACATTTTAGACTCTATGCACTAGAACACATTAATAAAAAGAAAATAAGACATCCTATATATCTTTGATTGTGAGATTACTTGAGATACACAGTCAGGTGGTATTCATCCAGATAAAAGAACTATGAATGAAATTGCTGATCCTAACTATCCATTATTGATGTACTGGCAGCAGGTTAAAAGCATAGATGTATATCATCTTGCAAAAGAGAATTGGCAGTTTCTAGTCCAGTGTGGAAAAAGAAAGGGAAATTAAGGACTACCAGAAGAAAACTTCTGCCAGGTTTTCCAGGCCAAAGAAACAGGCCCCAGATGGAGTGCTGTGGACTTCTTCCATCTCCTTGGCTCCTCTGAATTCCTGCCATTTGCCTACATCTGTGAGTTGCACAAGGCAGATTCTTTTGCCTTTCCCCATCCCACTTCTATCTCCATCATCATCCTGGCATTTCAAAATATAGTTCATTTCACTGTCTCTTTACTTACTGAAGAGGAGGCTTAAAATCCTCTTCCGACCAAAGTAGCCCACTTTCTGATGCATGGGTACTTATGTTCTGCCTGGAGCAGGTGTTATTGTTTAAAAATACTAAACAAATTCCTATATAAAAAGAAGAAATTTAGAATCTTTATATGCTTGTCAGAGAAAATGGCAATAAGAAATTTGATCTTGCACCTGCCTACTGCTCAAATTTGCATAAAAGTTCATTGCTTGTAAATGAAGCATGACATTTGGTTCTATTTCACTCAAGAGAGGGGCCCTGTCCATCTGTAGAGAATCTTACTAAAGAATCATAGATCCTTATTTTCTCAAGCACAGGCAAGAATAAGAAAGATCTATGAATTATACACTAAATTTCACAATGTATAAAATAATAGAATTAACAGAAAAATATAACTCTGTCCTTCTTTCTCCCAGCATTTGGCTTAGGTTTACCCACCTAGCTCTCTACTACCCTATCAGGCAAAGTCAGTTTCTTTATTAACCAATGGTATTAAAAGTATTCAGAGGGGAATCCCACATTAGTCTTTTATTTTTTCTGTGTGCACACTACTCTGATAAATAAATTTAAAACTGTGTTTAATTCTTAAAATCTTCATCACTTTCTTTTAGTTACACAGTGGAGATTGTTTGGACTGTTGACTTCATTTACAAATTCCCTTTTGATTCATCTTTACCAAACAGTTTTTGCTTCAGACATCCTTAGATGAGTAAGAATTTCATGATTCAGAGATGAAATGCTTGTGCAAATTGGAGTATTTTTGCAGCATCTCTGGTTTCTGTTCAACCCATTTCTGTAGCATTATCCCACAACTATTCTATCAACATGACTCTACCAGACATTCATTGTCAAAACGTTTCCAAGAACAAAATAATTGTTACTCTGAGCTTTTGTTTTGTAGCACTTCTGTGGTAAAATATCACATTAGCTATGTAAAGGTATGATGCATTTGTTTAACTAGACAAAGATGCATCACATATGTTTATGCTACATTTGTTTGACAATATAAAGATATGTTGTTTTGCCTGCCTATGGAAACTGGTCTAATAAAAAGCTGAATGACAACTAGTTAGTCAGTAGAGGGATAGGTGGGGCTGGCAGACAGAGAGAATGAATGGGATGAAGAATTTAGCCTCCAGGGAAGGAAAAGAGGAGAAGAGAATGAGGGAGAAAGAAATGCCAGGGTCCAGAAAGACGGGCAGCCACAAGCCAACGATACACTGAAGAAAGCAGAAAGTAGAACATAGATTCAATGCAATCCCAATCAAAATCCCATCAAACTTCTTCACAGACTTTGAGAGAACAATAATCAAGTTTATATGGCAAAACAAAAAAACCCAGGATAGCCAAAACAATCCTATACAATAAAAGTTCTTCCGGAGGCATTACCATCCCTGACTTCAAACTCTATTACAGAGTTACAGTAATGAAAACTGCTTGGTATTGGCACAAAAACAGAGACATTGACCAATGGAATCGAATCGAGGCCCAAATATTAATCCACAAACCTATGAACACCTGATTTTCAACAAAGGAGCTAAAACTATACAATGGAAGAAAGAAAGCATCTTTAACAAATGGTGCTGGCATAACTGGATGTCAACCTGTAGAAAAATGAAAATAAATTCATATCTATTACCATGCACAAAACTCAAGTACAAATGGATTAAAGACCTCAATAATAATCTGACCACACTGAACCTGATAGAAGAGAAAATGGGAAGTAGTCTACAAGACATGGGCACAGGAGACCACTTCCTAAGTAGAACCCCAGTAGCACAGACAATAAGAGAATCAATGAATAAATGGGACCCCCTGAAACTGAGAAGCTTCTGTAAAGCAAAGGAAACTGTCATTAAGACAAAAAAGCAACCTACTGATTGGGAGAAGATATTCACCAATTCTTCATCAGACAAAGGTCTGATTTCCAAAATATACAAAGAACTCAAGAAACTAGACACTAAAACTCTAATTAACCCAATTAAAAAATGGAGTACTCAATTGAACAGAGAATTCTCAACAGAAGAACTTCAAATGGCCAAAAGACACTTAAGGTCATGCTCAACCTCTTTAGAAATCAGAGAAATGCAAATCAAAACAACTTTGAGATACCATCTTACACCTGTCAGAATAGCTAAACTCAAAAATGCCATTGATAGCCTATGCTGAAGAGGATATGGAGTGAGGGGAACACTCATCCATTTTTGGTGGGAATGCAAACTTGTGCAGCCACTGTGGAAATCAGTGTGGCGGTTTCTCAGGAAACTGGGAGTCAACCTCCCTCAGGACCCAGCATTTCCACTCTTGGGAATATACCCAAGAGATGCCCTAACATACTACAAAAGCATTTGTTCAACTGCGTTCATAGTAGCACTATTTGTAATAGCTAGAACCTGGAAACAACCTAGGTGCCCCTTAATAGAAGAATGGTTAAAGAAGGTGTGGAACATATACACGTTGGAGTTTTACTCAGTGGTTAAAAACAATGACATCTTGAATTTTGCATGCAAATGGATGGAAATAGAAAACGCTTTACTGCGTAAGGTAACCCAAACCCAAAAAGAGGAATATGGTATGTACTTAATCATAAGTGGATTCTAGCCATAATTAAAGGACATTGAGCCTATAATTCGTGATCCTAGAGAAGCTGAATTGGAAGGTGAACCCAAAGAAAATCATATAGTTCTCCTCCTGGTTATTGAAAGTAGACAAGATTGCCAGGCAAAACTTGGGTGCACGGGGGTGTGTGTGGGGTGGACGTAAGGGGAGATGGGTAGAGAGAATGGAGAAGGGGAGGATTCGGGAGAGCTTGGAGGAATGGGATGGGTGGGATGGAGGAAGTGTGGATATGGGAGCAGGGATGTAAATAACTTAATTAAAAGAGCCATTTTAGGGTTTGCAAGAGACTTGACTCTAGAGGGGTTCCCAGGTCCAACGAGAGGTCCCCTGATTGTTCCTTGGGCAGCAGAGAAGAGGGTGCCTGAAATGGCCTTGGCCCATAGCCACACTGATGAATATCTTGCATGTCACCATAGAACCTTCATCTGGTGATGGATGGAGATAGAGTCAGAGACCCACATTGGAGTACTGGACTTAGCTCCCAAGGTCCAAATGAGGAGCAGAAGGAGGGAGAACATGAGCAAGGAAGTCAGGACCACGAGAGGTGTGTCCACTGAGACGGTGGAACTGATCTAATTGGAGCTCACCAAGGCCAGCTGGACTGGGCGTGATAGAAGTTTAAATTGTACAAAGGCACTCTAGTAATGAAACATTTAGCTTTCATGGTAACTCATGCAAAACACCTTAGCTCATTTTCCACGTTCTGAGTAAAATAAATCTCTTTCTATTCCATCTTTTCCTATAACCTTTTGTAGGTTATAGGATGAATCTTCAGTGTCCATCCATAATAATCAATCTATGAAAGATAATCACAACTATTTTTCCTCTCATTCTTTTGTTCCCCCACAGGACAACCTTATTGTTCTATGATTCTTTAGTTTTTAATGAATTCCTGATAGCATATTTACTCCTTGGACATGATATCATCTGAATATAGCAAGAAGAGTTCTCAACATGAATCCACAGCATACATATTTATTCCCACAAAAGATGAAAAGAGGAATAAGTAAAAGAAATGTATGTGAACTCATATACTCTGACACTGTAATTGAGAAGAGTTAGGTCAAAGTTATTAGAGAACCTTAAGTATCATGTAATTGATAAAACTTGAGAAAATAATAAGGGTTTTTATAATGACATCTCTTTGCATACTTGCTTTTCTGAGAATTCTTAACACTATCACTCACCCAATGTCTTCAGTGATGCAAATTCAGTTTTTCATGCTGAAAAACCTTGGAACTTTGAGGGAAAATCATTGCTTCTTTGGGACCTCAAACGTTCTAATAAAGTTATTTTAAGGTCATTTTCTTCTGCTTCATCTATATTTTGGTGTTCAAATTTCTTGTTGGAAAATACAAACAAAAATTGGAAAAAGATCAGTAAATACCATAAAGAAAACCATGAAAAAGAAAGAAATGATTCAAGACTTGAAAACTGAAATAGAAACAATAAACAAAACACAAACTAAGGGATTTCTGAAAATGGAAAATATGAGAAAACAATCAGGAACCACAAATGCAAGCATAAACAGTAAAATACAAGAGATGAAAGAGAGAAGCTAAAGCTCTGAAGATACTATAAGGAAACAGACTCATCGATCAAAGAAAACAATAAATGTAACAAAAGCTTAACACAGAGTACCCAGGAAACATGGAGCATCATGTAAAGACCAAACTTAGGAATAACAGGGATATAAAAAGTCCAACTCAAAAGTCACAGAAAATATATTCGACAAAATCATAGAAGAAAACTTTCCAAACCTAAAGAAAGATATGCATATAGATACAAGAAGTTTATAGGAGCTTAAAGAAACCAAACAGACTGGATCCAAAAAAGTCCCCTCACCACATAATAATCAAAATACTAAATATACAGAATAAAGAAATAATATTAAGATCTGCAAAGGAAAAATGCCAAGTAACATATAATGGCAGACCTATAAGTATTACACCTGATTTCTCAATAGAAACAATGAAAGCCAGAAGGTCCTGGTCAAGCATTATGCAGACACTAAAAGATCATGGATACCAGTGCAGACTACTATACCCTACAAAAATTTTAGTCATCATAGACAAACAAAACAAGATATTTCATGACAGAACCAGATTTAACCAATACCTAACCAAAAAACCAGTCCTACACAAAGTACAGGAAGAAAAACCCCAACCCAAAATAGTTAACTACATCCACCAAAACACAGACATAGAATCTCACAGCAGCAAATCACAAAGAAGGAGAAAACACACACAATAACATCACCAACCAGGAGGACTAAAATAATAGGAACTAGGAATCACTGTTAGTTAATATAGTTTAATATAAATGGACACAAATAACCTATAAAAATACACAGGCTAACAGATTGGATACAAAAACAGAATCCATTTATTTACGGCATACAAGACACACCTCAACCTCATCGAAAGATATCATCACAGATTAAAGGGTAGGGAAAATTTGTCCAATCAAATGGACCTAAGAAACAAGCTGGTGTAGCTATCCTAATATCTAACAAAGAAGACTTCAAACTAAAATCAATCAAAAGAAACACATGAGGATATTTCATATTAGTCACATGAAAAATCCATCAAGAGGAAATGTCAATACTGTATGTATGCTCCACAAATACAAAGGCAGTCTCATAAGTAAAATAAACCCTACTAAAGCTTAAATTACACATTAAACCCCACACACTAATAGTGGGAGACGTCAACACCCCACTCTCACCACTGGACAGGAATGTCAGACAAAAATTTAACAGAGAAATAAGGGAACTAATAGATATTATGGATCAAATGGACTTTGCAGACATCTATAGAGCATTCCATCCACCCAAAATCACAGCAAAAGTCTTCACAGATGTAGAAAAAACAATACTGAATTTTACATGGAAAACCAAGAAACTCAGAATAGCCAAAACAATTCTGTACAAAAAAGGAATTTCTGAAGGCATCACAATCCCTGACTTGAAACTCTACTACAGAGCTACAGTACTAAAAACAGTCTGGCATTGGCATAAAAACAGACTGGAGGACCAATGGAACCAATTAGAAGGTCTGAATATCAACCCACACACCTACGAACACCTGATTTTTGCTAAAGAATCAAAAAATATAAAATTGAAAAAAGACAGCATATTTAACAAATGGTGCTGGCATAACTGGATATCAACATGTAGAAGAATGAAAATAGATCCATATTTATTGCCATGCACAAAATGCAAGTCCAAATTGATCAAGGAACTCAACATATAATCAACCATACTGAACTCATAGATAAGAAAGTGAGAAGTACACTTGAACACATTGGCACAGGAGACCACTTCCTAAATATAAGACAAGTTGCACAGGCACTGATAGAAACAATTAATAAATGGGACCTTGTAAAACTGAGAAGCCTCTGTAAAGCAATGGACATGGTCAACAAGACAAAATGGCAGCCTACAGAATGGGTAAAGATCTTCACCAACCCCACATCAGACAGAGGTCTGATCTCCAAATATACAAATGATGCAAGAAATTGGTCATCAAAAGAACAAGTAATCCAATAAAAACATTGAGTACAGACCTAAACTGAGAACTCTCAGCAGAAGAATCGAAAATGGCTAAAAGACATTTATGAAAATGCTCAACATCTTTAGTCATCAGAGAAATGCAAATCAGTATAACTCTGAGATTCCATCTTACACCTGTATGAATGGCCAAGATCAAAACACTGATGACAGCTTATGCTGTAGAGGATGTAGGGTAAAGGGAACACTGCTGCATTGCTGGTGAGAGTGCAAGCTGGTGCAGCCCCTTTAGATGTCAGTGTGGTGATTTCTCAAAAAATTAGAAAACAACCTACCTCAAGATCCAGCAATACCACTTTTGGGTATATACCCAAAAAATGTTCAATCATACCACAAGCATATGAGTTCAACTATGTTCATAGCAGCGTTACTTGCCATAGTCAGAACTTGGAAACAACCTAATGCCCCTCAACCAAAGAATGGAAAAAGAAAATGTAGTATATTTATACAAAAAAGTAATGACAGCAGAAAAAAAATAATGACACCTTGAAATTTATGGTCAAATGGACAGATCTAGAACACATCATATTGAGTGTGGTAAACCAGATGCAGAAAGACAAATATCATATATACTCATCATAGGGAGCTTTTAGATTTAAACCAAAGGAAATCATACCTACAACTCCAACCCCAGGGGACCTAGAAAACCAAGAGGACCCTAAAAGAGACACACTTGGATTTAATCTACATGGGTATTAATAAAAGACAAGATCTCCTGTATAAATTGGGAGCTTGGGGACCTTGGGAGATGGTAGAAGAGGGGAGAAGAAAGGAGGGGAGTGGGGATAAATACAAAGCTCAATAAAAGCAATTTTTTTAAAAGAAAAACCTTGGAACTTTTCTCTCTTAATATGAAATGAGCATATTGGAAATATATGCTTTATTTTTAATTCCATATGTATGTGTAGATTTGTTAATCAGTGTGGGTGTTTGCAGAGGATAGGACTATCAAATCCCCCAGAACTGCAGTTACTGGGGGTTGTAAGACTCCTGGCATTGATGTTGAGAATTCAACTTGGATCCTCTATCTGGGCAGTATATACTCTTAATCTCTGAGCCTTCTCTTCGGCCCTTGTATGAATCTCTTTCTTTGTCTTTTCAAATAGTAGTAGAATAACTATTGACCATGCTATAGATTAATGTACTGTGAATGTAGAGGTATATACAGAAATAAGAAGTACAGACATGAGTGAACCATGAAAGGAGACACATTTTAAGTTCTTGCTTCACTAGAACAGAGGGCATTAGTGTTGATGGTGACCGGGATGGAAGCTAAATACATATGATCATTGTCACTGTTATGGTAAAGTTCCTTTTGGGAATCACTAAGACATAATTGGGAAATAACTGCAGGAATAGCTGAGGCAGAGCCTGAAGACATGGACTGAAACCAATCAGACCTTCTTAGTAATGTCACTTGGGCTTTTAACTACAGTGTCTTATTTATTAGTATGTCATTGACTGCTGTAGAATTTTTACAATTACCCTTGATATAAGTTGTGAATACTCTAATAGAGATTTTGCCCTACTCATAATTATAAATGTAATTCCTCATTTGTATTTAAAGGTCAGTTTTGTATCTTTATGTGGATGTATAAAGTTCTTCTATAATGAGGATGAAAAATGACAGATACCTACTTTCCCTATTTTAGCTTATGAACAACCAAACTTCTTTTTCTTCATGCTAGTATATAAAATTTTTATCTTGAGGATAAAAACAAATTTAGACATTAAATCTCACAAAGAAACCATTTTCTAGTATTAAAAAGCAATGTATGTTTTGTGGGGAATCACTTTTTGTTCTTTATATCTATAACTAGTATCTGTATAATTTCTGAAAACACCACAAAAATTAACTTTTTTCCAAATTAATTATTGGGAAGGTGATATGATTAGCATTTCATAGCATGTAAAAGTAAATTACTCCAGTATGACAGTAGAAAGCAGATTAGAAAGGAGCAAAATGGAGCACGCTGAAAGTAATGGACCCAGACATACCTAGACAAATAGGACATTTATAGATAATAAATCATTTTCCAGGCTTTGGGCTCAGAGCTGGAATAGGATATTTATAACAAACCTGACTAGGCCTATATATCAGTGTCTTCGACTTGACTTATCTTTTTCCTTATGAGAATCTTCTGTATCACAGTGGCAGAGATTTTTGTCAGAGTTACCGCTACAGAACCTTATACCGTTCACAGCTCCTAAAACATAGTAAGATTCAGCAAAACCTTTCATTGTTTGGGGAAATATGATTTGGTTTCACTGAATGGATAGAGTCCCAATGACTTAGAGATATGTCCCATAATACCCTAGTTCTTATGCTTAATCTTCTATCCATATACATAGAATGTTAAAGGCATGCATAAGAACAAAAATACATACACCATTTCAATATGTAACTCTTTATGTTTTATGCTTGTTTTCTTGATATAACTCAGCAAACACATTTTGAAAAAAAAATGTTCCTTAAAGAATATATTTTAGTGGGGGGAAATTGACAAACAAGGAAATACTGAATGGATATAGTATGACCTAATGAATAGAAGGTCTTATTTCTTTATTCTCATTGAATGAACACCATAAATATTCTAAACTTGTTTCATTATGAATATTCATATTTCTTTGATTATTGGCTTCTTTTCTTCCCTTAGAAAAGCAAAATGAAGGGTTTATTTGTAATAGATGTTGGGATGGTAACATTTGTTCTAAATCACTTGAGGTAATTTAATAATTTACATTTCTTTCATGTATGTTCAAAAAGTATATTCTGTTATAGTCAATAGTTGCTGAAGTCATTCACATCAAACCTTGCCATTTCATTCCCTATTCTGTGAAACAAAATATCTGAATCAAGAATTACCATATCTTTGAGACTCAGACTCTATAATTATTCTAATTTTCAAGGCAGCTCAAATGGTTAGATAAAACACATTTGAAAATCAGCATTTTACACTGATCACTTGATTCAGTCTCATTAGGTAATGCTACCTGACTCTCAGCCATCAATTAATGCTGTGACTATGAGATGAAATTCTCTATATTCTTCCCTTTAGTTTGCCCTCAAATTTTATGCAAAAAAATGAAGGACACGGATCAGCAGTCTTGAAAAAAACCTTAATGATTATTGAATATGAGTTCATAAATTAATGAGAACATTTTGAAACTGGAATTGAAATCATGGGGTTTCCAAGTGAAATAATACTGCAGTTTTCTTTTTTCAAAGGACTCTGGGGATTCTAGTATGACAGGTACAGCCTACAGTAGGCTAAAAAATGATCTCAGAAATTATTGTATAAGCATTATGCTTTTATTATATTCTTTTAAAAATTTTCATGGTTGTACAAAAGTGAAATTGTACTTCAATCTCAAATTTGATCTTATCCTAGACTAGCAATATTCAGCAGGATCTCTAAACATCTTGGACAGGGATGGTTATCATAGGAGATGCAAGAATATAATGTACTGCTGAGTTAGAATTTTTAATAAATGTAATTCATTAATGTATTTTTGATTTTTGATCATGTCAACTTGTCATGGGTACATGTTAATGTAACTCTATTCTGAAGAGTCAAGAAAAGCATGACCCAGAATTTTTGTCCCAGGTGAAAATAAATTTTTAAATGACAAACAAAACTCAGTAATATCAGGATACAATCTTTCCAAATAATATTATAAATTATCTCTTTCCGACTCAAGAAGAGATAGCTCATTCCTAGGTAACTGTTAATTGAACCAAAATCTTATGGATTGCTAGTTCCTAGGCCCAAGGGAGAACCTAAAGGTACTGTTATTATTAAAATAGACATTGTAATAAACTTACTTTTTTTGAGACAGGGTTTTTTTTTAAGTGTACTTTTGGTGTCTGTCTTGGAACTAGTTCTTGTAGACCAGGTTGTCTTAAGACTCACAGATATCTACCTACCCCTGCCTCCTGAGTGCTGGAATTAAAGAAATATGCCACCATCTCCCAGCTCTAATAAACTTTTTTGCAAGTTATTTTTATATGCAGATATTACTACAACAGAGATAGTCCTACTGGAGATAGTCATACCCTTATAGACAGGACTAAGTGGATAATGGGATACAGAAAAATAATTTATGAATTTAGAAGGGGAAAGTAGTGGTGACCCTAAAAAAGTATTTGGAAAAGAGGGAATGAGAGATACAGATTTTCAAAATGAATTTTTGGCATAGATAAAATTTCCAAACAATAAGAAAATGTTCTCAACTCTGGATCTGTCCCCAGCATCAGGCCAACAGGTGAGGGAACTGAGGGCATGCCGTACCACCTCCCTAACACCCACTGGCCTTTGTAACCACTACAACTCACTCTGCTGCCAAAACCAAATAATACCATCAGCTTCCCATTGGCCAACCATGCCCTACAACATCAACAGCCCCTATACAAACATCACCTACTCCAGATTAAGAACATGTGAGTGATTGATAGCCCAGCTAAACTTCCCCAATCTCTATGCCCTAATCCACTGTATATATCCCCTGCCCTTCCCACTTCCTTCTCAACCACAGCAACCCAACTGGTCCTGCCCCCAACACTAATGGATCTCCACTGCACTGAGCAGCCTACAGCCAAGAGGTGAGAGACCTGTAGGCACATTTTACTACTATTTCAGATACCCACTGGATGCTGGAACCTTTACAACATACTCCACCAGTCAAACCTGTCAACCCCATCATCCTCTCTTTGGCCAATCAACTACCATCAGCATCTTCTATAGGTGCAAGCACAACCTACTACAGCTGGAAGAACAGCCCAAGCAAGGCAGCTGAGCACTGCCCCCAACTCTGGTCAAATTCCACTGTTTTGGAGCAGTCGCCAGGACCTGGCCAAAGGTGAGAGATCTTCAGGCAGGTCACACTAATATCCCCATACCCACTGGACTTTGTAACCACTAAGACCCACTCCTCCCTTTGACTAACTATCCCCCATAGCATCAGCAGCCCCTATAAAAACACCTCATACTCCAGTTAGAGATCAGGATAGTGATTGGCCACATCATCACACATAACACCCACTGTACTCTGTAACCTCTATGACCCACACTGCCACCCAAATCCATGAACCCCATCATGTTCCTCTTGGCCAACCATTTACTGCAATATCAGCAGTCAAATATAAGCACCACCTACTGCTGTTGGAGGCTGCTTGTTCATTTCTCAGCCTCCCAGATCTGAAATAACCACTTAGAAACTATATTTATGAAAACACTCCTTGGTCTACTAGATTTTGCATATTTCTAGCTAACTCTTACATCTTAAATAAACTCATATCTATTAACCTGTACATCATCATGAGGATGTGGGCTACCAGCAAGATCTGGTGTCTGTCTCCAATGGAGTGGACTACATGATGTGTCTGATGACTCCATCATTTTTGCTCTTCTATATGCTTAGAATTCCTGCCTTGCTCTATTCTGTTAAGACACTTGCTGAAACAGCTTTATTCATTAACCGATAAAAGAAACACATAGACAGAAGAACCTCCCACACCATTTCCCCCTTTCTGTTCAAATACAAAGAAACATTTTAACTTTAACATAGTAAACTTACACATAACAAAAACAGATTTCAAACAAGAATTACAGTTACAGTATCTGTATCTACTTTATATTTTGTCATAACTTAGGAAAACCATACTTATAACTACTGATTCTTCAACTCCTTAAAAGATTCCAGAAGGATATAATATTACCTAAGTTAACAGGAAATGCATTGTAAGCAAATTCGAAAACTCTAGAATTAACAGAGTCATCTCACTGTCAGGATAGTCACTCAAAGTTCTTCTGTAACATTGGTACACCCATCTTCAGCCTACAGGCCTGTAGTATCAGGCAGACTTTTTGATGAAGCAAGAAATTTCAAGGACAGTTTCACTTATATTGGCAATTTGTCAGTCACTTTCTTCTGTGTCCTGCAGAATATCTGGCAGACTCTTTCAGGAAGCAGGAAACCTGAAGGACCATCTCACCTTTAGGCAACCTCAGCAGTCATTTTTCTATGGGTCCTGCATGTCCAGTTCATAAAGCATCACATCAAGCAGTCCAGACAGAGCAGTTTCTTTTCCAAATGGCTAGCAAATTCCATAAGGAGCCTCTTCAATGTCCATCATTCTTTTGAAGTAGATTGGTGCTGCCAGGAGCAGATGTGTCCCCCTGTTGAGAAAAGCCTAAGTTCTTAAAACATTTTAAATACCATATAATCTTAGTCTTTGAAAGGTTTGAAGAATAACTATTCACCTGAAATATATCTCTTTACATCTAGAAAACCTAACTAACTTGAATATATTATAGATAGCTATCTAATAATCTGCATTTCTTAATTCTACATTTTTAAATGAGCTGCACAAACACAATATCTTAAACAAGGACAGAAATATATATATATAGATATATAACAAAATTGACCTTAAATTTGTATCAATAAACCAAAATCTATACCAATGCAAAGTATTCTTCTCTATATTGTATTCCCCTTTAAATGTAAGCAAACACTTATAAAGAATCATGTAAGTAATTTGGACATAGTTCTCTCCAAACTACTTCCTGTTCTTTTTTTGTGCAAAGTAATTTTGGGGTTCATAGAGAACTTTCAGCAGATCTTGATCCATAAAACCACATTAGTCTGGAAGGAGTACACAGGTTCCAATCCTCTGTGGAAACAAAAGCAGAACCTCTTTTCCAAACCAATATCATGGCCTACCAGCAAGGTTTCAGCATCTGTCTCCTCAGGCAACTGTGTGGCATCTCCCTAACTCTACCTTCTTTCTGCTTCTATCTGCTTAGAATTCCTACCTTGCTGTACTCTGCTGAGCCACTGGTCAAAACAGCTTTATTCATTAACCAATAAAAGCAACAAATATAGAGAAGAACTTCCCACACCAACCTACTCCAGTTGAAAGAACAGCAGTGCGTTTAGGCAAAATACCACTTATACCAGTTAAAAAACAGCAGTCCCTATAGGAACAAGTGCCACCCACACCAATTAGAAGAAAAACAGTACCTATAGGCATAAAAACCAACTAAACTGACAGAAGAATAGACACAGACACAACTCACACCATTAGAAAGTAGAGTCCCATTGATACAGGCATAATTCTTATTTGTATGAAAAACAGATGCCATAGACACGGGTAAAAACACAATCCAGAAGAACTGAAGGATATGCTTCATTTAGGTACCAAAACTCCCACAAACATCAACTGAGACAAACTTACTGGAACTGAGGCCCCACCACCAGAACAATTATCGGCCATTCAGGCCAAAAGACAATAAAGGAACCAGACAATAAAAGAGCAACATATACATCTACCAAAGACATCACAAGAATCAACACACATACACACACACACACACACACACACACACACACACATATAGTATCTCGAACCTAGATGGGTAAACATCAGTGTAAGATTACATGTAATGATAGACACTACCTGAACAAAAGATACAATGTGGTAAGTGATTGGTCTTCTACCTGTACAACCATGACTCTAGGCCTAGGCCACTTGTATCACCACTGGCTGGTCAGCAGCAAAGGCACTGCTGGAAGAATTCTCCATCATCATCCTCCATTAGACCCTGTAACCTACAGGTCCCACTCTCTTCCCCAACCCTAACCACCCTGACTACATCAGCGGCTCTGGGAGACACAAATACTGCCTGCACCAATCTCACAAAACTCACAATGAGTAGCCCTGAGAAGCACAGACACTGCCTGCACAGATTGGACAGAGAGCCATCCATTGAGTCACAGGTAGCACCTGCATCAATTGGAGGAGGAGATGGATAGGTGCCAGTGCAAGTAAACACTCAACAACATAAAGGAAAATGTGGCATCACCAGAACCTAATATTTCTACAATGGCAAGTCTGGAATATCGCAACGCAGGAGAGGCAGAAGAAAATGGCCGAAAAAAAATAACTTTATGAAGATGATAGATGTCTTTAGGGAGTAAATAAAAAATTTCCTTAAAGAAATGAAGGAAAAGACCCAAAATTGGAAGAAATTAATAAATACTGTCAAGAAAAAAAAAACAATCAAACAGGTGAATGAAGCAGTTCAAGACTTGAAAATTGAAATAGAGGCAATAAAGGAAACACAAACCAAGGGAATTCTGAAAAATGGAAAATCTGGATAAACAAAACAAGAGCTACAGATGCAAGCATAATCAACAGAATATAAAAGTTAGAAGAGACAATTTCAGGCAGGCATTGAAGATAGGATAAAGAAAATAGATTCATTAGTCAAATTAGTCAAAAAATGTTAAATACAACAAATTCTTTTTTTTTTTTTGAGATAGTATTTCTCTGTAGCTATGGAGCCTGTCCTGGAACTAGCTCTTGTAGACTAGGCTTGCCTCAAACTCATAGACACAGAGATCTTCCTGCCTCTACCTCGTGAGTGATGGAATTAAAGTCTTACACTACCAATGCCCAGCAATCACCAACAAATTCTTAAAATATAAAAACCAGGAAATCTGGGAAACCATGAAAAACTAAACCTAAGAATAATAGGATTAGAAAACAGAGCTCAAAAGCACAAAGAAAATATGTTTTACAGAATCATAGAAATTTTCCCAACCTAAAGAAGGACATGCCTATGAGGGTATAAGATGCTTACAGAACACCAAATAGACTGAACTAAAGGCACAAGTTGCCTCGCCACAATAATCAAAACGCTAATCATGCAGAATAAAGAAATAATACTAAGAGCTGCAACATAAAAGGCCAAGTAACATATAAAGGCAGATCTATCAGAATTATACCTGACTTCTCAGTGGAAACAGTGAAAACCAGAAGGTCCGGGTGAAGCATTATGCAGACATTAAGAGACCACAGATGCCAGCACAGACTACTATACCAAGCATAATTTACAATCACCAGTGATGGAGAAAACAAGACACTCCATGACAAAATGAGATTAAACAATACCTATCCACAAATCCAGCCCTTACATAAAGTACTGGAAAGAAAACCCCAACCCCAGGAATTAAGCTGAATCAATGAAAACACGAGGAAATCTCAAAGAAGGGAAACACACACTACCTCCAACAACAAAACCAAAAATAATGGAAATTAATAATCACTGGTCAAGCCGGGTGGTGGTGGCACATGCCTTTAATCCCAGAATTTGGGAGGCAGAGCTCTATGCGTTTTATGTCATCCTGGTCTAAAAGTACTCTTTCCAGGACAGGTTTCAAAGCTCCAGAAAAATCTGCTTAGAAAAAGCAAACAGACAAAATATAATCACTGGTCATTAAAATTTCTTAATATCAATGGACTCATTCCACCTATAAAAAGACACAGGCTAACAGAAAGGTTATGAAAACAGGATCCATCCCTCTGCTGCATACAAGAAAAAAAATTTCAAATTCAAAGACAGGGGAAAGGGTTAGGAAAAAAGCTTTCCAAAAAAATGGACCTAAGAGACAAGCTGGCCAGTTTCCTGAATATCTAACGAAATAGACTGCAAGCTAAAATTAATCAAAATAAATGGAGAAGAACATTTCATATTTATCACAGGAAAAAGTTCATCAAGATGAGGTCTTTATTGTGAAAACATTTATGTCTCAAATACAAGTGCACCCACATTTATAAAAGACACATTACCAAAGCTTAAAAAACACACAAAACATCACACATTAATAGTGGGAGACTTCAATACCCCACTGTCACCACTGGACAGATCTGCTAGACAGAAACATAACAGAAAATAAGGGAACTAATAGATGTTATGACTCAAATGACCTTAATAGATATCTACAGTACATTTATCACAAACACAAAAGAATATATATCTTCTTCTCAGAACCTAATAGAACCTTCTCTATAATTGACCACATATTTAGTCACAAAGCAAATCTCAACAGAAACACAAAAAGTATTAGAATAATCCCATGTATCCTATCAGATCACTACAGGATAATAGAATTTGGCAACAACACAAGCTACAGTAAGCTTATGAATTCATGGAAACTAAAAACTATCAACTGAATTATCACGAGATCAAAAAAGAAATAAAGAAAAAAAATTGCAAACTTCCTAGAATTTAAGGAAAGTGAAAGCTCAACATACCCACACTTATGGGACACTATGAAAGTAGTGCTAAGAGGAAATTTAACAGCACTATGTACCACATAAAGAATTTGGAGAAATCTCATCTGAGTGACTTAACATCACACCTGAAAACTCTAGAACAATTACAGCAAATCAAACTCACCAAGGAGGATACATGGCAGGAAAAAGTCAAACTCAGGACTGAAATCAATAAAATAGAAACAAAGAGAACAATGCAAAGAGGAGAAAAGATAATGAAACAAATATTTGGTTCTTTGAGAAAATTAACAAGATAGACAATACATTATCCAAACTAATCAAAAAAGCAGAGAGAGAGAGAGAGAGAGAGAGAGAGAGAATCCAAATTAACAATATCAGAAAGGAAAAGGGGGATATAACACCAGACATTGTAGAAATCTAAAGAATCATCATGCTATACTTCAAAAACATTTCCTTCACTAAAGTGAAAGATCTTAGAAAATGAGCAATTGTCTTGATAGATAGCACATAACAAAACTAAATTACAACTAGAAAAACAGTTTAAATAGACTTAATACCTCTAAGGAAATAGAAGCAGTCATTAAAAGTCTCCCAACCAGCTTGTTTCAGTGCAGAATTCCATCAAAATATGAAAAAAGAGTTAATACCAATACTCCTAAAATTGTTCCACCCAATAGAAACAGAAGAAACATTGCCAAATTCTTTTAATGAGACTGTAGGTGCTCTAATAACTGTGGGGTCCTCACCTCTATTCTCAAAGAGGTGAAGAGATATTTCCTAGCAAAATGTTTTAAAAATAGAAACTCAAACTAGCTTATTCCCAGGAAGATGGTGGCCTTCCCTCCTCCCTCTCAGGGAAATTAAAAGCACAAGGCCACCTGATAGTGAGGACTGCAGGAGTGACCTTGCCCTGGAAACAAAGAACAAGCAGTTAGCTAAAATAGCAGGATAGCAAAGAGCAAAACACCCTGCGCCTGTGCCCAAGCAGCTCTAAAAGGCTTTTTTGTAGTTTTTCCCTAAAAAGACTAACACCGCAGAAGGAGCTCAGCTGCTCCAACCTCGCTGCATATCAGGGTACCTGGATGAGCTCTGAACTGTAGTTTGATTTATGCTAATTAGCAACAATAAACGGTGATTTTTGCAGTCTGTTCTTCTATGGTTTCTGGTGACCTCTCCAGGGGTGGGAGTCTGGGCACAACAGTAACCAAACCACATACAGATGCAAAAAAAGAAAAAAGAAAAAGAGAGAGAGAGAGAGAGAGAGAGAGAGAGAGAGAGAGAAAACTACAGATTATTCCTCTTATAACTAAGCCACATAAAGACGTAACAAAAAAAAAGAAAAAAAAGAATTAGGGATCAACCTCCCTCATGAAAATTATGCAAAAATACTCAATAAAATACTTGCAAACCAAATTCAAGAACACATGAAAAAAATCATTCACCATGAACAAGTAAGCTTCATCCCAGAAATGCACGGATGGTTCAACATATAAAAATCTGTTATTGTAGTAAACAGTTGAAAAAAAAAGGTCTTGGAGAAATAAGTCATACAGGAAACATTCCTAAACATAATAAAAGCAATAGCAATATACTGCAAGCTGAAAGCCAACAACAAATTAAAAGGATAAAAACTCAAAGCAATTTCATTAAAATCAAGAACAAGATAAGGCTTTCCATTCCATATCTTATCAGTTTAATACTCAAAAGTCTAGCTAGAGTAATAAGACAACAACAGGAGATCAAGGGGATATGAACTGGAAGCAAAGAAGTCAAAATACTGGTGTTTGCAGATGACACGGTAGTATATATAAAAGTCTTCAAGAATTTTAACCTGGAAACTACTAGAGCTGATAAACACCTTCAGTAATGTGGTAGGATACAAGATTAAAAAAATCTAAAAAAAAATCCATAACCATCTTATATACGAATGATAAATTGGCTGAAAGAAATCAAAGAAACAACACACTTTATGACAGTCACAAATAACATAAAATAACTTTGAGTAACTCTAATCAAAGAGTGAAAGACATGTATGACAAGAATTTTAAGTCTTTGATAAAAGAAATTTCAGAAGATAACAGAAAACAGAAAGCTATCCCATGCTCATGGATAGGTAGGATAAACAAAGTCAATAATATGATCTTACCAAAAGCAGTCTACAGATTCAATGTAATTCCCATAAAAATCACAACACAATACTACACCAAACTTAAAAGAGCATTACTAAATTTCACATGGAGAAAAAACGGATATTTAAAACAATCTTATGCAATAAAGGAATTTCTGGAGTTATCACCATCCCTGACTTCAAATTCTACTATAGAGAAAAAAAAAACAGCTTGGTATTGGCACAAAAACAAAGAAGTAGATCAAAGGAATCAAACTGAAGACACTGGCATAAATCCACACACAACTATGAATACCTGAATTATGACAAATAGGTCAAAAATTATACAATGGAAAAAAGAAAGCATCTTCAACAGCTGGCTCTGGCATAACTGGATGTCGACATGTAGAAGAATGCTAATAGATTCATGTTTATCACCCTGCACAAAACTGACATCCAAGTGGATCAATGATCTCAACATAAATCCAGTTACACTTAACTTAACATTTACTTCCAGTTCTCTTCTGGAAGAGAAGGTAGAAAGTAGCCTTGAACACATTGGCATAGGAAACTATTTCCCGAATAAATGACCATCAGCAGAGACACCGAGATCAACAATTAATAAATGGGACTTCCTGAAACTTAAAAAAGCTTTGGTAAGGCAAAGGACATGTTCAAAAAGACAAAACAGCAGCCTACAGAATGCAAAAGGATCTTTACCAGCTTCACATGTGACAGAGGGCTGATCTCAAAATGAATAGAGAACTCAAGAAACTAGACATCAAAATACTAAATAATCTAATTTAAAAATAGTGTATAGATCTACACAGACAGTTCTCAGCAGAAGAATCTCAAGTGGCCAAAACATACTTAATGAATTGCTCAAAATGGTTAGTAGTCAGGGAAAAGCAAATCAAAATGACTCTCAGATACCATCTTATACCTGTCAGAATGGCTAAGATCAAAAACACTAATGATAACTTATGTTGGAGAGGATGTGGAGTAAGGGGAAAATTCTTCCACTGCTGGTGGAAGTACAAATTTGTACAGTCACTTTGGAAATCAATATGGCATTTTCTCAGAAAACTGGAAATCAATCTACCTCAAGACCCAGCTATACCATTTCTGGACATATACCCAAAGGATGCTCAATCATAACACAAGGACATTTGCTCAACTATGTTCATATCAGCAATATTCATAATAGCCAGAAACTGGAAACAACCTAGATGCCCCTTAACCAAAAATGGATGAGGGATATGTGACATATTCCTACAATGGAGCATTACACAGTTGTAAAAAAAAAAAAAAAAAAAAAAAAAAAAAAAAAAAAAAACCAATGACTTCATGAAATTTGTAAGCAAATGGATAGAACAAGAAGAAAAATCATTCTGAGTGATGTTGTATGATATTTTGTTTGGCTTCTAACAAATAAAGCTTGCCTGGAGATAAGAAGACACTACTAGCCACTAGTCAACCATAGAGGCCAGACAGTGTGGGTTGCACATCTTTAAACTCAGCATTTGGGAGAAGAAAGCATGATAATAAAGATTTCAAGGCAACCTTTGTCTACAGGAGATTGAACCAGACTAAAAAAGAAACAGAGCAGTGTGGTGGTGGCTCACAGCTTTGACCGCAGCTGGGATCTCATACCATTGATCCCAGTACTTGGGAGGCACGTTCTTTTAATCCTAGCTCTAGGGAGGTAGAGACAGGAGTGAAAGGTGGGTAGAAACAGGATCTTGGGCTCATTCCGTCTGAGGATTTGACATCCTCCCCCCATTCAATGAGCATTCATAGAGACGTGGTCTCCCTCACTCGATTTGATATTTCCTAGAGGTAAGAAGTCTCAAGTGACTGGCTACTCTACTTCTCTGATCTTTCAACTTTCACCCTTGATATCTGACTCCAGGTTTTTATTTTTAAGATCAAGCTTCAGAGTGAGGTAACCCAAACCCAGCAAGATAAACATGGTAAGTACTCACTCATAAGTGGATTATAGGAATAAAATACAAGATAACCATGCTACAATCCACAGCCCCAGAGAGGCTAGATAACAAGAGGGGCACAAAGAAGGATGCATGGATTTCCCAAGGAAGGGAAAATATAAGAGACCTCCTGAGTGAACTGGAGGTGGAATGAGAGAATCGAGGGACGGGAAGTAGAGACAGCAGGGTGGGAGGTCTAAGTTCAGAAGGACTGGGGATTGGACAGAGAGGAAGAGTACATAATGAAACATCTTGATGGGGTGCACTTTGTAGTTATGGAGAAATCTGACACCAGGGAAAGCCCCAGGAACCCATAAGTATGATCCCAGCTAAGTCTCCTATCAGTAATGGAGAGGGTACCTGAACTAGCCTTCTCCTGTAACCAGACTGGTGACTATCCTACTTGTCATCAAAGATACTCTACCGGTAACTGATGGAAGCAGATGCAGAAATCCACAGCCAAGCACTGGGCTGAGCATTGCTGAAGAAAGGGAGGAAATACTGTATGAGCCAGGGGGTTCATGATGGGGGAACCCATAGAGAGCGAACTTGAACTCCTGGGAGCTCAAGAACTTTGGACCAATAGTGAGGGAGGCTCTATTGGATCAGTTTAAACCCTCTGAATGTATGTGACAGTTGTTTAGCTTGGTCTGTTTGTAAGGCTCCTAGTAGTGAGATTAGAACTTTTCCCTAGCACTTCCTGGCTTGTGGGAGCCTGTTCCCCATGCTGCATCGTCTTGCTCAATCTTGACATAGAGGGAGCAGCTCGTCCCTGCCCCAACATGATGTGTCATGCTTTGTTCATGGAAGGGAGCTTTGCACCTTTCTGAATGCAGATGAAGGAGTAGTAGAAGGGGGATGGGGTAAATAGGAAGTGGGTGGAGGGAGAAGTGGGAGGGGAAACTGGGGACCATATGCAATATAAATGAAAGAATATTATTTTAATAAAAATTTTAAAAGTTCTCAAGTCATTGTATTTATGTGTATATCAAATATGAAACAAATGAAAAGACAAATGGACAAGATTCAATAGATGAAAAAACGTGGGGGAATATTTTTCTATTTCTAGAACCTGGTCCTGAATATGAAAGAAAATGTATTGACAGAAAAATATATGATTTAAATTTGCCTACACTGATAATATTTAGTTAAACAATGATGCTCTAAAAAGATGAGTTAATTTCTAAGAGTAGTACACCAAACTTACAATAAATAAAACAGGAATTTTGATGGAGAGATACTACCCATCACAGTACAAGACAGTTAAAGACAAGTCCTTCCCTTGTGCAAATGTTCCTTGTTACTGAATAATGTCTACCTTTGTGACTTCATAGGAAGGAAGTTCTTTCTTGCTTAGATTATTTAAAGGAATTTTACTCATTAAGGTAAAGATACATAGAAAGAAAAAATAGATGTTTTTCTAATATTTACTTAAGATTTTGGTAAAGTAATTAAAAATAATTATTTATAGTTAGCCTTATGATAAAAGCTAATAGACCATTCTTATATAGATTTAAAATATACCAAAACAAATCTGCCAACTGTGGCAGCTGTGTCCATGGCTTAATTTCCTAATCCCCATGAAACAGTCTCTGAATTCTATTTGTTTTCTTTTTATGTTTCCCATTTCTCTTTTGCTAGCTCCTTAAAAGAACATCAACAACAGACTTGAGCTGATTCTAAATTCACATTCCAGTTTTAGCCACATGAACCTAGGGTAATACAGATCTATAAGGAGAAAGAAACACATTCCATGTTAAAAGAAAATTTTGGCAAATTCTATTTACTAATCCAGCCTTATAGAAGATATTAGATGGAAATTTTAATCCAAAATAGAATATTAACTACACCCAAGTGAATACTGGAATAAATAATCCCATAATAGTTAACAGAAAATGCTAAATTGAATTTATTGACCATATCAGAAAGCAAAAAGGGTTGTCAGGAAATCTATAAAAGTTTTTGATTAAATGACAAATACCATAAAAGTTTAAGAGGTTTGTGCTCAACAGTAGTTAAATAAGTGATTATATAACTACTGTATATTGGCTTGTGTTTAAAAAAATAAGGAAAATATTTTAATGCCCAATAGTAGCTATTCCTGTGGTCCATAAGTCATTCTAATCAATTCTTCACAGGATGCCAAATGTTCCAGTGCTTTGAACTAAAACAAAATGCTACTAGGAGTGCAAAATGTGGCTCTGCCTTTCTTTGGATGATATTTACAATTGAAGATATATGTGCAAAGGAACGAAACAAAAGGGTAACCATAAAAACAGGACCAAAACTCAAAACCAAACAAGCAGACATATTTAGGTTATGTGATAGCATGTTAGCAGAGGTTTTTTGGAGATAATTCAATAGCAAAATTGTTGCCATGCTCAGTATTTACACCAGTAAAGACAATATCATATATTAACTCTGTCCAATAAATGCAGTTTTCCCAGAGGAAAGTTTAATCATCTTAAACAATGGAACAGATGCCCTTAACTTCCTTCATGAACACAGTAACTTGGGAAGTTTATTTTGATTTCACTTTTTGGGCTAAGCATTGTTTTTTTATGTTTGTTTTTTGGGGGAATTTTTTTCTTTTTAAAATTGCATCATTTTTTCTTTCAAACATCTCAAACATTTTAAAGATGTGACAAATGTTTCACAGCTTGAGCATATACAAGATTACATAACAGTTAATACAAATTTGCATATAAAAAAGAGACAAGAATATTATAGACATGAATCTCATTCTGTTTTTGAAATCTGTGACAGAAGAATTGCAATGGCCCTCTACAATTACCCTTAAAGAGTCTTGAAGTTATGAAGAAAAGGATAATGATTGTAAGTAATTCAAGCAACAAGAAATTCACACATTAACATCACTCCTTCATTATTTTTTTTGTTTTTTTAATGGTAATGTTATTTTTTTATTTTTCATTAATTTTTTTATTTGTTTATAAAAATTTTCACTTTCTCCCCTCCTCCCCATACCCTCCCATTTCCCCCACTCCCTCTCCTCCTCCCCCGGAACTCCCTCCCCTCCTTCCTCTCCAGTCCTAAGAGCAGTCAGGTTTTCCTGCCCTGTGGGAAGTTCAAGTTCCTCCCCTCTCCCTCCAGGTCTAGGAAGGTGAGCATCCAAACAGACTAGGATCCCAGAAAGCTAGTACATGCAGACAAAACAAGACCCAGTGCCATTGACAATGGCTTCTCAGTCAGCCCCCATGTCAGTCACATTTAGAAAGAAAGAATATTAAGAGCTGCAAAGGAAAAAGGTCAAGTAACTTATAAAGGTAAACCTATCAGACTTACACTGGACTTCTCTATGGAAACCATGAAAGCCAGAAGGTCCTGGATAGAAGTACTGCAGAAACTAAGAGTTCATGGATGCAAACCCAGACTACTATACGCAGCCAAGCTATTATTCACTATCAATGGAGAAAACAAAATATTCCAGGATAAAAACAAATTTAAACAATTTGTAGCCACAAACCCAGCCTTACAGAAAGTAATAGAAGGAAAATCGCAACCCAAGGAATCCAACATTGCCAACACTGCCTACAATAACTCAGACATCTAGCAACCCTTCACGAGCTTAACTCAAAAAAGGGACACATACAAACTCTAGTAAACAAACAAACAAAAAATAATAATAACCAGAGTCAACAACCACTGGTCATTAATATCACTTAATATTAATGGACTTAATTCACCAATAAAAAGGAACAGACTAAGAGATTGGATACGAAAACAGGATCCAACATTCTGCTGTTTACAAGAAACACACCTCAACCACAAAGACAGACATCTACTCAGAGTAAAGGGTTGGGAAAAGGTTTTTCAAGCAAACGGACCTAAGAAACAAGGGGGTGTAGCCATTCTAATTTCCAACAAAATTGACTTCAAACTAAAATCAATCAGAAGAGATGGAGACGGACATTTTATACTCATAACAGGAACAATTCATCAGGAGGAAGTCTCAACCCTGAATATCTATGCCCCTAATATAAAGCCTCTTACTTATGTAAAAGAAACACTTCTAGAACTCAAGGCAGTCATCAAACCACAGACACTAATAGTAGGAGACTTCAACACTCCTCTCCTGCATTATTTTTGAAATACATTTTTTAAAAACAGGGAATAGCTGTAAGCACATTTACCACATTTTTAAAGCATTTAACCAAACTTTAATCTTTAGATTCACAGCTAGAGATATAAATTAAAATGAAAACTCTAAATACTAATTGAGTAATTCAATGTTTATGAATACTATGTTTGCTTCTCGGTGAAAGAACTGCAAGGAACACTTTCTGTAACATTTTAGGGTGACTTTAGAGGGAAATTTTTAATTAAAACATAAATAGAAATATTGAAAGTAAATAAATCTTCAGAGAAACTTGCAAAGGCTGATAAAGAAAGGTTATTATTGTTTGCCTTCATTAATTATAAATGTATAGATTATAGAAAGAGCACTGGTATTTCAAGATAGTTGTTTTAAAACATGCTAAAATAATTTCTCTCCTTCTTGCCTCTTATTTGTTAAAATCCTAAAACAAAAATAAATAAAGAACATATTCAAGTTTATAAATAAATAAACAGATGACTCATGTACAGTAATATATCCACAAAAATACAGAGCAACAATGAAGACTCAGCAAACAGAAATAATGCAATGTGTATATGTTGAAGAAAGAACAAGAGGACCATGCATCCCAGGTACTTGCAAGTCAGTAGATAAAAAAGTAATATCTCTGACAATTACAGATTTAATTTAAATTATCTATTCAACGTCTCTCTGGCTAAGTATCTATCTATCTATCTATCTATCTATCTATCTATCTATCTATCTATCTTAGTTCTAGCAACTCATCTACCATTTACTATTCATCATCTCTTTTATCTATTCCATATCTATACATCTCTCTCTACCTATCAACTATCTAACATCTACCTACCTACATATCTACCTAACTATCTATTGATCATCTACCTACATATCTCTCTCATATGTATATATCTTTAACCCTATCATCTATCTATCTATTTAACTATCTATCGTCAATCTATAAATAATCTCTCTGTTTTAACTTCATAAATCACTGAAGCAGATTTTAGGAAATGAGTATTATAGTTATTTATTTACTGATTGTATATAATTCAATGCAATGAAATAGTTTTCTAAACTGTATGCTTGAGACAAGTCTTCAAAATTAAAATATGGTGTAATATGTTTGGGAAGACTTAGAGAAGACAGAATGTACATCAAACACCTAAGTCATTCCTTTAACTGCAAATATGATATTACCTCTCTCAACCAATTAATTTGGCAAGTGGACTGAGTACTCCTCATTCCCAGATACCCTTTACATCAGAACGTAAAGAAAGAAAAGATGAGATCATGTTGTAACTGAAAGCTATCATCTTAAAAAGATGTTTCTTCCTTATATAGTTCTAGTTCTTAGTGTAGTTAGGGCTGTGATACTTCTCTGTAAAAACTTAGTCCTAATATTAAGTAAATCCTTTGGACCCCATATGTGTTATATCACACCTTAGAGTCTCATGTTATTTCCTAAATTCTCTATAATAGAAGTAGGATTTAATTTTTATTTTTTAAAATTATTTGTTATTAATCTTAGTAACAACACTGTTTAACATCAGAGTGTTTGGCTAAGGCATGAGTCAAGGGCGTGAGTCATGAATGTACCCTGTGACTTTCAAATTGTATGTTAATTTAATCTTTTTGCTTTACTCCTACCTTTTGATGTCAGAGGTATGTTAAGCTGTTGGAAAATAAAACCTGATGAGTTTTCAGTACTCATTGAAAAATCCCCTCATAACTATCCTATTTGTTTCTGCGTTTTATTATTTTAATTAGTGTCTTTGTATTTTTATTATATTTCTCAATTCCCATGCCTCCAATTTGGAGAAAAGTATTTTTGTTGCTGGCCCCCCAACAACTTTACAAAATAACTTAAGTAAAAAGTTACAATTTTACCAATAATAGCAAGTTTTAATCGTTATAAACATATGTATCGTAGTGCATGAAGGAATTGAAAATACATGTAAATTCTTTCATGCACTACGATACATATGTTCCAAAATGTTTAAAGCCAGCTATTAATGTTAACAATGTTAGTAAGAGAGCTAAACACTTTTTATCTACACATCTGTATACTTACACATCTGTATACATTATTTTGTAACTTCTGAATCTTTATAAAATACTTAAATTTTGATTACAGGACATCTTTCATAAATCAGTATTTTGGGAATGACCAACATCTACTTAATTACTGGTTGTAAAACAAAGCCAGATATGTTCCTTCAAATTACCAACATCAATTCATACACCTGCCTTAGGATATTAATAAAACATTAAATTCTGAATCTGAAATGTTTTAGCACAATTTCTACTGATTGTATTTTACGTTCATTTTAAAATTTTATTGTTTAAGACATATAAGGGACCTGAGAATTTAGCTTAGTGGTGAAACACTCACATATCCTTCATGTCATCCTAAATTCAGTCCTCACTACTTCCTAAAATAACAATTAACCATGTAAATCTTTGATATACTCCATTTACAAAACCTTGATAGAAGGAGACAAAATGAAGAGCTTGATAACATTTTTAAACTCCTTATCAATGACAACACATCCAGTAAACAACTGACTGAAATTTAATTCAATAAATACATACTGAATCCTAGAGGTGGGGCAAATACAATATTAGGAAAACAATCGTAAGGAAGTAGCTCTTGCCTAAACCTTACAGAAATGTTAGAAATTTGACTTAAGCCTCAAAACATTCAGTGCCTAAGCATTCTTAGTAAAGGTAACAAACATATGGTCATTTTCTCCATGTAAGAAGTTGTGCTATAATCTGGATATATAATTCAGTAATACTGTGCCCTCTACACTATAAACTCACTTCCAAGATCACTACAACAGTAAATAGATAGCAAATAATAAAATAATGTGAATATGGTGCCACACAGGCAAAAAGAAGGCCAAAAAATCTTCCCCCTTGAGGAAGATTTAATACTTGAAAGCAGCATTTATGATGAGCCTTGAAGGACAGGTTTTGTTTATATGGTGGGAAGGGATAAGGAGTTATTTCTATGACAAAGGTGCAGAGTGGGTAAAGATATGAAGGCATGAAATTACACAGAGTTTGCAACCATACATATTAATGTAACAGACAATACTCACTAGGGAATTTTCTCCTTAGCTTTAAATAAATAGTAAAACTTAGCAGACTGTCACAAACTGTTTTTTTTCCCATTACTCAGAGGAATTTAGACCTTGAGTGGAAAGCCTACTAGACATTCTGTATGGCCCTGCAGGCTTCTACACAGATGTTCGCACAGTCAGCCATGGACAATTTTTTTTTTCAAGATTCCTTTACCTCCATCTAGAGAAAGTTCAAGCAATGGAGTGGAACTCAAATCTTCCAAGTGTGTTAAATATTCATATTGTCAGGCTAAATAACTTTATGCATAAAAACAGAAAATGGAAAGCTGCCACATCTGAGTACAAAGTCTTTGAAGGCATAGTTTGAAGTACTTGGTGTCATAAAACCCCTAGTCAATGTATAACCTGAGGAGAGTGGAGAAGTAGAGGGGATACAATTTCATCCTTTATCTGTTGGACATACATGCAGGTATTTTGATAGTTTGAAAGAAGATATAGGAATAATTGTAAAATGGCAGTTGTCTGGAAATTACAGCTTTCACTTTGAAGCAACAGGGAATTTTGTAGGAGTTAGTAAACTAATAACTTGGCATATTGTCTGAAGAATAGAATTATTTGTTTTTTTTTTCTTTAAAGACAATGGTCTCCTTATTTGGATATGTGAAGAAGGAGACTGGCCAAGAGTGGGAAAAGTAACAATGGCAATATAGATGTAAGAGGTTAAAGACATATGGGGTTTCTTTTGGGAGTAGGGAGAGCTCATCAGAGCTTATTATTAATAAGCAGAGGCTTATTATTTGGTGACAGGGCTTTGGGAAAAAGAAAATGCAAAGGAGGATAAATTTATCCTACAATGTTACCTTAGTTTTAGGAGGAATGTGGGTTTCCAGGAAGCAACATTAATAAAGATAATTTCCTAACATTTCTGTGGTTTTATTTGTAACAGATTGCTTTCTAATAACATAAAAAAATTTATAATAGTAGTAAATATCTAATTTTAATTTGCACATGAATTATCTGTAAGATTCCAAAGCAACACATTCAATTACTAGAGAAAAGCGGGTGGGAAAGAAGTAGTTCAAAACACAGTATATAAAGTTGCAGAAAATCTTAAAAATGGGAGCATGTACTTTCTCTCTTTAATGTTTAAGACATTAGAAATAATGTAAAGGATGAATCAGAATTCTAATTGTTATATTTTAAAGACATATAAATTCCTCATGAAAGGGGTTGTGAAATGAGTCAGAGAGAAAAATTGTCATTTAAAGACCCGGTAAAATTGTGAGAAACATTTGCTAAAAACAGAAAGGAACTTGTGTGCCAACAACTACTTGAGATGTCTTGCTAGGCATTTCTAACTCTCTAACCTCTTCTATTCATCCCTAAAGGACAGGTGTGGCTCAATTGTCATTTTTTAGAGAATCTGGAAGCCAAAACATAAAGTTATGCCCCTATTGCACAGAAATTAAAGAAAATTAAATATGCAAACAAAATGAATGATTTCTAACACCTATATTTATGTATTTTGTAAACACCTCTTTCATTTATCAATTCATGTTCCTTTTAACAGTCTCTATGGCCAATGATTATTTTCCTTTACTGCATCTCTAAGTATGGGTGGTTAAACCTCTTCAGGTTTTATCTCTGAGACTGTGTCCTCCCCCATTTGTTCTCTTAACTGCAATAGACTACTGAGAGGTCCCAGCTGATGAACTTACTCTTATGAAATTGATTAATCATTTTTTTTCTCCATGTGAGGGATCCTTTTCTCTGCCATTTTGTCTCTGTTCTAATTATTTCTGCTATGGAGGTCTAGCCTTTCCATTCTCCTCTTGGATCAATGTTCTTTTTCTTGTGCAGAGTCAGGATCATGGATTAGAGGCACTCATGTCAGGATGCCAAATTACCAGTTAGCAATTAAGGAAGCTCATTCACATAGAGACATAATCATTCAATTATGGGAGAGCCAGAAGAGACATCTTTCTCTCATGCTGGCATCCCAAGCCACATCAAAGTGGCTGGAATTTATTTCCTATCATTTTACCTTGATGAGTGCTCAGTTTGACCACAGTCCCATTCTGTGAGGCAAACAAAAGGAGTCTTTGTTTGCATTTCAGAGTCATTTATCAGTTCTTTGGCTTTAAAAATTCACAGCTGAGATAAAAGGGAGAGGGTAGCCATGGTGCTTAACAGCCAAAGACTGCGAGAAAAGTCACGGCCTGCCTCATAGTTTCCTAATTATTTAGTATCATCTCAGCGAACTTTGTATTTCAGCATAAGACAACACTGGAACTAATGCGGTTAAAAATTCCCATAAGATATTGTGACCAAAATGAGCCCTCAAATGTAGCCTGCAGGTCTGGTTTCCAAGGCAGATAACCCTGGGCACTACTGGTTATTTGCCCTGTAATATGTAATATAACAGGTAGTTTTCCTCATGTGTTTCTAAATTCTCTCACATGTAAAATGAAGCAATAAGAATGTGATGACTTTCACTCTTTCATTAACAGATTAAAATGTTAGATGTTCTATTCAAGTAATTCATCAAATTAAATGAATCTGTCATTATTTTTTATTCTATATGTAAAATTTATAGTTTAAGAGTATGACAGAGAAATAGACACAGTGATTTTCCCACCAGAAACGTGTATGTATAATAACTCTCTGCTTATAATATTTGTGTGGCTGTGTTTTGTCAGTGTAACACAAACCTAGATATATCTGGGAACGGGATCTCAATTGAGAAAATGTCTCCATAAATTAGGCCACATCAGGCTAATATGAGATTTTTTGAAGTATGGTCAGACTCTATTTGGCTACTGCTATTTAATATTAAGTTATATAAATAATTTAGTAAATGATAATGAAAGTGACACCCAGTTTCCCAAATACCCTGCATCTGTCCAAGGACAAGTGCATCCAATAATTTAGCATATCCATCACATTCCATTCTTCATACTTGCATATTTATGCTTGGATATGAACAGGGGCACATATTCAGATGTGCATATCTTTACCTTTATCATTTGCATAGAGAAGATGTAATTTTAAACATCATATTGGAACATACATTTTGTTTCCATTCATAAATAAACCTCAAAGAACTTTCTGCACAAGCACAAATTGAATCTCAGACTTCCCATTATAAATCCATATTTTTGCATCTTTTGACATACATTTGTTTAACAAACTCCCAGAAAAAAGTATTCAACCATGTTTGCTTTACATTTACTTGTTTACTATCATTAAGAGTCCATATATTTAAGTATATTTATATATACATATATGCATGTATGTATGTATAAATTTGTGGTGGCAACCCAATATAATTATTACTCCATATAATATAATGTTTTGCTATTTTAAAAATAATAATATAATTATAGGGGTAGAGATTAATATTTTGACTAGTGATGTTTTCCTTTTACTATATTATTAGATGAGTCAGGATGCAGCATTATTTATGAATACGAGAAAAAGCAAAGAATTTTAAAGATAACTCAGAATTATTTTCTTAGGGGAGGTTGAGATGATCTTCTTCCTTTCAAATGCCCATTTTTTGTCTCACTAAAACTGAAAAGATTGTAAATATAACAAAATCTCATGTGGTAGAAAAAATAAACAAGAGGAAAACTTTAAAGAAATGTCAAAGCATACCTTTACTTGCTATTATTTTATTATTTATTTATTTTCTTACTCATACCTCTCACACAATGATTTTTAAGCATGTGCTCTTGTTATGAATTTCTGTGTGGGAACAATCAAAGGCATTACTTGTCACAAAGGATTCTGAAAGGCAAAAATGGAAGAATGATTTATTTACAAAGCACTCACTGTGTTTTATTTCCTGTTCAGTGTTACTCTTATCTAGAAGTGGCTAAGGGTTCTGTTTTAACTTGTTATGTAAATATACAGAAGCTCAGAGAACAGTTTCTTCCAGTAAATAGAATGAGAGGTTTTATTGTCAGACAAAATTGGTTCTGAATCCAACCTAAACCAAAGAGACGGTGCATGTCTTTCTTTAACTGCCTCCCAGTTGTTTTTTGTCACCTTAAATCTCACCTGGTCATGCTGCATTCTGTTTAAGACAAGACTCACCAGGTCGTATAATAAAAGGTTATGATTGCTTGATGTTTTTGTCATTGGAGTCTATACTGTGAACTTGTATTAAGTGAGAACAGTTCAGATGAATGGAAGCAAAAGTTACCTAATAATCAGTAATGACTGGGATCTGGTCAAAGGTGGAAATTAGTAGTCTACTTTGTTCTGGGTCAGGCTCAGAATTGAACGCAGGAACTTACTCATGCTAACGAAGTGTCCTACCACCCAGCTTTGCACGGGCTCTCAGATTAATTTCTCACAGCAAAACCAGTCAGAGTTCTAAGATTGAAGTGCTGCTTAAGAAGAGGTAGGGACAGACTGTCCTATGAGGGAGAACAGGCTGATCCCACTTCTACAAAGTGATTTTATAGTAGATGCCTGCAACTAGGTGAACTGAAATGCCTTAAAAAACCCGAGTTTGCTTTAATAATTGTGTTATCCTTAAGCAGAGAGGTTACTGCAAGATTGCTTTGAATACGTTATAATCAAAATCTTAGTAGACTGAAAAGATTGTATTACATATTCTAGAATGTCTTTTATGATCTACTAAGTTAGAAAATCAGACTTCTAGGGAAGTGTCAGCATTTACATATACTCTGTATTTATTCTAGCTATTTTGACATCATATAGTCTGTATGGTGAATGACAACCTCTAATTCTTTTAAAGTGCCTGTATTATTTAGTGATTATTTATACCTTTACAAAGTTCTCAGAACATTCAACCATTATTATTCATAAGAGTAGACAATGAAATGTAATGCACAAATTAGTTGGAATTAAGATTTTTAAACCCAAGAAAAATCTTTTTAGATACTGATGAGAGTGATCTCAGTTATCACAGGAATCACCCAGATGTGCTGTTTGAATAAAGATGTATGAGGGCTACACAAGCCCCAAATCAATACTTTAAGTAGTCTCCAGCAGTAGCTCAGAGATTTTTAAACAGGCCCATTAGCCATTTATTGGAATTTTTGAGATATAGTTACTTTATTACTTATCTGACTAATGGTGGAAATAATCTTACAAAAATGAAGACAAATACGTTGGCAGAGCTGGAGGGAAGTAAGGGAATTATAAGAAAAACATAAAATACTCTTTTGAGAATTCTGGAAGTACAGAAAACTGTGACAAAGGCCAGGTCTGTTTCTTATCCCACTTTACACCTGGCTAAGTCTGTCTTGTCATCGTGAATTATTTTCTTTTGGGATGCACTCACAGAATTCTTAAGAATCTAGATGAGGTCCTCTTCCTCTGCTTCTATTTGTAATATTTTTTTTCCAAATTCTTTCAGAGTAGATTGTAACAAGCATCTTCTCCTCTCCCTATCTTCCAGACTACACTGTAAGTCTTGTCTGAGTATTCTGTTCATAACTTCAACTCCACTGTTTACCAGAAAGTTAGTACTCATTTAATCTTTAATTGAATGAGGTTGACATGGAGCATTACCTTAGAGTGTGGGTTTTTTATTTATTTTCAATATCCTGCACATTTTTAAATAAATTAACACACTGGCTCTGTATGCATTTGTATGAACATGTGTGAGGGTACCTACTGGGGTCAGAAGACAGCATTGGAAACTATGCACACACACACACACACACACACACACACACACACACGTGTATGTACACATACACAACTTTCACAAGTATGACTTCCTGTGTACTGGTCTCTCCTTCAGCCTTACTGAGTCAGCATTTTAACTCTTGTTTATGCTGCCGTACAGCTAGGTGCTCCTCTAGTTCAAGGCAATTGGTTTCCATGCTGTGTAATTTTCCTCTCTGCACTTCCTTCCTTGTCGTAGGAACATGGAGACAGCAAATGGCACCACCACATTCCTCCTCTTGTGTGGGTTGTAGGAATGAAACTTCGCCCGTTAGCCTTGCTCCACTAACCCTATTTCAACAGAATTATATCCATGGCCATGGGGTGGAAATTATTTTCATTTCCCAACTTTGTTTGAATATTTTTATACCTGCATAAAAGATATTCAGAATTTTACTTCCCATTCCCCTCCCTTATTTCCTTCTTTCTTTCACTGGTACCCTTCTTATCAGTACCTCCCCACAGAAACATTCATGTGTCTGGCCTACTGAGTTTATCGAAAATTATCTGTTCAGTGTATGTCACTACAGAAGATAACGCTCCAATCAGCATTATTTGCTCCAGGTTCGTCTAAAAGAAGGAGATCTCATGGATCATTCCATCATCGATGATGAAATATTGGGTCCAAATTTGTATGCATTTTGAAGATATAACCATGAGGCTGCAAGAAGTTCTTGGGTGCAATAGCTATGCCACATCCAGACACCTTATTGTGTGTAAATATTTCCTCCTCTACTTCTCTGTTAACATGGGGTGCCCAGATTGCTAAAGGTACTAGCTGAGGCTAGACTATGGTATTGTAAACTCTGAAACTAGAATTACAGGCATTTGTGAGCAGCCCAATGTGCATGCTTGGCACCAAATTCTGAACCTCTAGGGGAGCAACAACACTCTTAAAATTCAAGCTGTCTCTTCAACTACAAGAACACATCTTTTTTTGCACGACACACATATTCTATGATGTTTTCTGAGACTGATAGGGGTGTTAGAACTTTCGCTCTTGGAATATGTACATACCACAGTTCCTATTCACAAGAACAAAGGAACAGAGAATGGCAGAGAAAGCATCAATGTGCACCTGCTTTTAAGGTTGACCGATGTGAATCTCCTGTCAAACTCTCTAAAAATAAATGTAAATGAGGATCTTGGGACTAGGATGACTGCTTTCATTCATTAGTTTTACTATATAGGCCACTTAACTGGAAGTAGGATTGAACGTGTAACCAAAGAGGAAGAATGGATGAAATGGAAGAGCTATTACCAAGTAAGACTGGAGAAATTGACATTTAAGGAAATAAATTTAAACTCAGAATTTTTCTCTGAATTCTATTCAACAGAGCAGATAGACCAAAAATAATAATAATAATAGAATTTGACTTTTGCGCTTATCTGGGTTTCACCCTTAAAAAGTGTTTGGCATACATTAATGGTCTGGCTGTATGGTTAGAAATTGCATGGCAGAGGCTAGCTTAAGTAATCTGTGCACGCAGAAAATTAGACAGGGCACACTTATTGTCATGCTGTTCTAAATGATATTACTGGGGCCTAAGCTTAGCATGTAGTAGGAAGTAAATATATATATGCATTTTGAAGGGCTTGGTAAAGTTTAACGAAGAGGGTACTATTGAATATGGTCACGGAGAATTCATGAGAAATTGTAAAATTTCACATTGTAAAATGTAAATTCAATGGGAATAGAAATGTCATGTTCTATCCTTGATTGGAGACAATCTTATGTTGTTCAGGATGACCTATCAGCTTGGACTGCTGATCCTCCTTTTCTATGCTTAAGTGCTAGGATTGCAGGCACATGACTCTGTGGTGAGGCCTCCACTTGAATTATGCACCTCTAAATTCTGGAAATTTGTTTCTATAACCACAAATAGTATTCTTAAACACTTCATAAACTCTGTAAAGCTTTCCTGTAAACGGCTTCAGCACATGCAGTTGGCAGAATCTAGGTACATCCTGAAAACTACGATTTATTCGTGTCAATTACACTCTCTCAGATGTCCTATAATTCTCCAGAATGAAAAAATGCAGCTGACCCCACTCTCATTTTTGACTTTCCCTCATCAACACAGAATTGCAAATGCATAGACGCAGGAAAAATTTGACACAGCCATTTTGGTTAAGAATTAGAAAGACAAATTGGTCTAGACTAGAGAGGAAGAAACCAAACATTAAACATTGTTAAGACCTTGACTAACATCACTTGACCAACCTGAAACTCCATTACTTAAGTATTTTCACGTGAAATAATTCTTCCTTTGTGATACACTATCTTCCATAGATCTCGGCTGCATTTGACACAAGGAATGATGTCAATGTGAATATGGCATCCTTGAGATAAGTTTAGTGCTTTAAAATGATAATAATTACAATAAACACAAATAAACTGAAAAAAATCAAGAGATCCTCACTTAGAAATGGCCTCTTGCATCTAGAATACAGTTAAGTTAAAAAAATATGTGGGAGGCAGGAGGCAGGTTAGACATGTTTCAAATTAAGGGAACTTTGTTGTTGTGAATATATAACATTTTCTGTTCAAAAGCTTTACGGATCTGTACACAACATAGTATAGACGGATCTAATGTAAAATGTAGTGCAAAAAGAAGAAGCACTGTTTTCCATGTTTAAAACAGCAATAAATTAGAAAAGGCTTCTTGAAGGAAAATGAGACATGTATGTGATTGCTTCTGTTGGAAGACAAGTGATGTCCCCAGCTGACGTGAAAATGTCAAGTGAGGAGTCTGAGCACTCAGCTTCTCCCAACGATTATTGATAAATGAGCCTTTTCTAAATGTTTATCCAGTTGTACAAATAGAATATTTCATAAGTTTTGTGTAGCTTTCTCTCATAACTTGCTTGAGAGCACAGAGATTTCTACAGCAAATTGTTATAAACCTTTAGATTAGCCTAACATTCTTTAAAACTAACATTAGTGTGTGTGCACGTGTGTGTGTGTGTGTGTGTGTGTGTGTGTGTGCGTGTGTGGTGTGTTTGTGTGTGTGTATTTCCAGTCTGTAAGCAAGGTTTTGGTCACAACTGCAACACAGGTTTATTGAGGGTCATACACTTGTCAGAATTTTGAAACAAGACTTCATTCGTCTGCCAGTTCCTTGTTAGCTGATGGCATGTTTTTGCATGTAGTCACACCTATTCCAATTTTGAATCCAAATTCCCATGACCTTCTCCTCTGTGATTATAAAGCCTTCCTGTCTGTTGTACAATGTCAGCTAAGACTATTTAAGGCTATCTCTCACATAACTGATAAACTTTTCATCTCCAAAACCTTATATATTTTAGATAGCAGGACTTAATATCTTCAGGTGGCCATTATTCACCTGCAGGTAATCTCATGCTGATACTTAAAATTTTTTAATGTAAAAAATTAAGGTCTGGATAATCCTTTCAATAATTCTATAAAATGCTAAATTTTCTTGCTTTGTAGTTGAATGTTAAACCAGAACCTCCTTTATACTCTTACTATGAATACTGTGAAGATAATCCTTGCAAACACTTAGAACAGTGCCTACCATAGAACATAAGCTCAGGGACCTTGAACTTTTATGATATACATTACTACATCCACCCATTTATATGGGCTTTATAGCCAGTCAATGTTGAATGATCTTGTCTACCATAGACACTACATGTATTCAGTCACTTTTAATTTGATTCCCAATGTTTTATTAATCAAAGATTTTTATCATGGTCATTCATAACTTTTCAGCAGAAATAACCAGAGTGTCCACATAGTGTTGACATTATAACAGCAAGAATAGACATTTAACATTTCATTAAGCAGTGTGTTCCTACTGAGGTAATATTTTAGCTATGAGAATACCTGAGAAAATAGTAAAAATATTTTTCTATACTAAGTGTTCCAAATATTCCATCTGCTCTGTAAATCCTTTAAAGTCATATTTTATTATTCATTGTTCAATTCCACATTTCATTCCATCTATGTTTTAAGACCTAAAAACAAAGATAGACCTCACTGAGGATCCTGACCTCAGGCAATTTGCTTCTTTAAGGAAATTTCGGTTCCATTATTGAAATAGAAATTCTGCATTAGACACCTCTGAAGAATGTGTGGGAAGTAGAGGCCATCCCATAAAAGCTGTTGTAATACACATCTAACCACTAACCTTTAAAACAGGGCTGCCATGCAAGGTGTGGTTGCTTACAGGTATAATCTCATCATCAAGAAGGCTTGAATATTTGAAATGAGTGTTCACTGTATAGTAACATCCTACCTGAAACAATAATGACAAAAAAGAATTATAATTAGTTTAAAAATAAGCCTATCAAGAAGTCACCTTAAAAGAATTCAATTCTTCATTCCACGGGTAATGGCAAGACAGAGGCAAAGTCAGCAGCCCACACATTATGGAAAAGTGAGAAAAATATTTTACGTATTAGATGCTGAGTTTGTTTGAATTGCAAAATCTGTAAATGTCCACCTATGATTCTTTTCACGAGTTTTGAGAGAGGGATTCTGAAAAAACTTTTAAAGCCTTATAAACAAAACTTCTTGTCTCTGAAAGTTATATGAAAATAACTTATAACCTCTTAGGTAAAGCTAGCCAGTGTGGGGGTATAAAAAATAATTTTTGAACTCAGAATACAGCCTTCAGAATATCTTCTTGCTATGTACTGATGTGCCTGACTATTTAATTTTTAATTCTTCCTTTTCAGTATCTATTCTCTAATAATATTGTGATACTTCTACTCTCACCTAGTAGATATTACTCACATACTAAAGACCTTCTTCCTAATTTTTGAAGTTTAAAATTGTAACTAACTATGCAGTATAAAAGTGGGTGCCCTATGACTTACACTGATGCATTTTCTCAGATTGCTAAGCCTTGACAATCTCCCTCTGAAGACTGTGGTCCTATATATTAACAGTACTCTATCATCAAAGTGGCCTTTAATACCTCTTTGTCTTGTGGGGCATTTTAGTGTGTTTTATTTCTTTTATATACTCTGCAGTCTTATACATAACTGAATTATGAAAAAGATTAAGGAATATGGGATAGGAAAAGAAATATGTTTGAATCAGATTGAAGATATCGTGGTTTGGTCATGGTAACATAACTTCAGTATCTAATCAATCAGCTAGTGGAGATGAAAGGATTCTTAAGTTTTTAATGAATAAGATGGATAAACACTTGTAAGTAGGAATAACAAGATCAGGAAGATGTCAAATACTAGATATCTTTTTGCTATTATTAAAAATAGTTTGTCTCTATTTATAAATATTTATTTTTAAAAGGACACTTATTTAACATGTCAGAATATTAATATACTGTTTTTATTTCATCCTCAAGTCCTGTTCTGGCACTAACCTATAACAGTGCTCCATATACCACAAAAGGTTGGATATCTGAGCAATGTTTATATTTCAAATGAATCTATGGAAAATTTTAAGGTCAAGTAGTCTCCCCATTATATAAAATTAATTCCTTAGAAATTGCAGAGAAATATAATAAGAGGGGAGATGTACACATAGGAGAGCAAGGGGAAAATATGATTCATGAGATATTTATCTAAATAGCCTGCCAGCTAAGAATGGCAGACTGGGGAGCATCTCCTGCCAAGACAGGAGTGAAGATGGATGGTTTCCTGTGGAGATGAGAGTTGGCTTTCTTAACCTTGTTTTAATGTGGGAGGAAGGATGGAAAAAATCAGAAAAGGAATACAATCTCTGTCTCCTACAGCACTTCCTCTGGCAATGTTGGCTGCCTTGTAGCAGCTCTGATGGAGGAATACTCAAAGAGGTAAGAAGCATTTAAAATGTGACTCGGCTGCTACAGCTCTGTTAACGTGAGCATACTTTTTGTCTTCTGGACTCTTTACTCATTTGCAAAACAAGGAAAATATCTACCTCCTCAGAGAGTTACTCCCTTGGTTAAACAATATAAACTTCACTAAAATTATTAATGTAGTCTACAAGTCTGAAATGCTAATGGAGGTCACCGTCTGGGTGTCATACATATTTATTCACACTTAAAATGAGGAACATTTGAGGTGTGCATATCTGTTTGTATTTAATAACTGACTCTCATTTGAAGCATTTTAGTGCCATTGGTATTTGCCGTATGACCTTGTCTTCCTGCCTCAATTTTTATCTACTATAGATGGGTAATTGATCTAAATTGAACAATTCACACTTTTTCTCTTGGAATGTACATGTGGGATAAATTAGTATCTGTTATTCTGTGTGTGAGAGTGCATCAGTGAGAAGTGGGGAGATACCTTATTACTATATTACTACATTTCCTGGAAGCCTTCCATTAATAAATCCCTTTCACAAGAATCCTATTGGCATTCTCGTCTCCTGGAAAAGTCCATTTTAAATCAATTGGCATGGAAATTACTTGCTACAGCATAACCAGACTAATGCAGGTGTTCTTAAAATACACTAAGAAGGCCATTACGTTAAGAGAGATGGTAGGAGAGAGGTTGAAACCGTTTGGTTTTTCAGACGTTTCTCACTAGATACCATATGATCACATAAAACCTCCACCATACTGTACCTCAGTTTCTTCATCTCTAAGATTTATGCTATAATAGTATTTAGTGAAAAGAAACAATACATATAATTGAAAGGCACCAAATGTCTTCGTATATCATGCAAATTTAGTCGATAGTAACTCGGATTATTATGATAACTGCCATTACAGCTGCTTCTCTGTACAGGATTCCAGATCAGGGACACAACTCAAAGCATTCTTTTGCCATACTTTTCAGTTTTAACTATTTACAACAGTTTTTTTTTTCTTTGTACTTTTTAGTCAAGTCAGACTTAGAACTTTCCAAATCAACAGTTAAAATGGAAACATCAGTGCAAACACCATTGAAAGAGACTGGTTGCCATGGTGATGCTTTGCCAAAGTCATGGAGAGGTAACCTAAATGGCAAAGGAAACCGTACAGACATTTCTTGAATTTTTTAACTGCACTGAGTGTGAGGACTAGCAAGACAATTCAAATCGTACTCAGCAGACACATCTTCTGTCTTTAAAAATCTCTCCTTACCATGAGCCTATATTTTCTCTGGGGCTGCTGTTATCCAGAACAATAATTGTCTATCTCTGGTAAGTGTTTCTTCAGAAAAATGTTTAGGAGCCATTTATAGTTTAAAATTAGTAGCCACAAGTTTAACTCATAGTTCTTCAAAATGTTTCCAATGTTCATTCATCTAAGAGTTAGATTCATCATATACAACATATAAAGAAATAGATGTACTTGTCTACATTGCATTGATTGATTCATGAAATTATCAGTCTGCCACTTCATGTACATTAATTAAAAACAGGTTAGTTAGTATTACTAAATTAGCATCATGATTATTGTCTTTGTGGACATTACCATTGTACTCATTATTTTAGAACTACTAGAATTTGGACAACCTTAAAGGGTCCGTTAGATACAGGTTTTTCTTGTTGAAAAGACTGCTTGTGAGACAATGGACATGGTAGTAATAGAAATTAGCAGACTCTGGCCTGCCTGAGAGATCATGATCTAATACTTTTTGAATTACAGATTCAAAACACATAATGGTTTCCTTCTTTTATCCATTGAGTCCAAGTAAAGAAACATGTACAACATGGTACATTGCACACATTAGGCATTCACTATGTCTGGATGAAGTTAATTAATGTATAGAATTATTACTGAATTAATATGTACATTAGTGTCACTTAGCAGATAAAGACTCCAAATGAGTGTGCAGCAGATTGATGGGATATAACTAAGCTAAGGATTAACATCAACAAGAGTTGTCAAGAATTTTTAAGTCACAACTTTATTCCAGGAGCTATTAGTTAATTGTATCTCTTCAGTTTTCTTGGCACATGACACTGAATATGCTACTTAGGAACAAATAAATACCTCTTTAACTCCCCATCTCAACTCTCATTCCACCAAAAAAAGGACTTTGCTTTTCAACAGGCTTCATAAATGATATACATACATCTGATACAAACCTCTGTCTATTACTGAGAATTTGTGACTACTGATTGGTTAGAAAGTTTTAACAGCACGCCAGGTTGAGGCGGTCCATACCTTTAATCACAGCAATTGGGATGCAGAAGCAGGTGGATCTCTGTGAGTTCAAGAACAGCCTGGTCTACAGAGTGAGTTCCAGGACAGCCAAGACTGCTTCACAGAGAAGCCTTGTTTCAAAAAACAAAACAAAAAACAGAAAACAAAACAAACAAACAAAAAGATTGAAAGCAGAAATGTTCATCCTATGGTGTACTGATAAAACCTATGATGTATCCCTAATTCATGATCAGTGTTGATACAGATAGAACACATGTCTAAGTGTGGACAGATATATATGTTTCTTTCTGTTTGCAATTTTGAGATGAATAGAAATATTAAAATTTGATAACTGTGAAAGCATTTCAGTGAAGTACGGATGAGACACAGATATTGCGACTAGTGCTTTAAATATATTGTGCTATTATCTTGCTTACTGAACCATTCATGAACCTTGATCCACTTTGAAATTCATCAGGAAGCTCTCTCCTATTCCTTGTGTGTTGCTCAATGCTCACCTGACTGTTACTACACATCATAGCATTATAGCATTTGCCAGAGAAAGCCCTCAGCCAGAAATTCTGACAGAGGTGCTGAGCCCTCCAGTGAATCTTAAGTATTTATATATGTAAGCCCATACTCTACTTCTAAGTTTCCCCTTTACTTATAGGCTTCAAATAAGTATAGTTGCAGAGCAAAATTTTATTCTGAACATTTTGTCTATGATTAATTACACCCATTACTTGCTAGACAGAGCTTGGTATTTATATCTTAAATAGATCTCCAATTTATACATGGGGATAATTTAGAATATCATTTTCCTGCTATTTCTTAAACTTAAAAGACAATAAGACACCAGGGTTTCACTTTTTTAATCTGAAAATCTTATCATAGTAGCAAGATGGATTTTCATGTCCATTTCAAAAATGAGGAAGATTATTAGAGAGATTAATTTGTGTAATATTAATGTACACATGTATTATTACTGGTTGGAAAGTATGCAAAATGCACACAGTTTAGATATAAGAACTTACAGCTAGTGCCATAACATTCTAGAAGATATGATTCTAGCACATAAAACTGTTAGGTAAGCCACCAATTGAACCATGCTGTAAAACTGATATAATAGAAGAACTAGAGCTTTTGAAGTTTTTTTTTTAAGAAAGTGAATGTTATGAATGCTGAGATCTCATCTTCCTCCAAATTTACACATAGAAACCAGCTTCTTAAGGTAGGATTATCAGAGCTTCAGTAGATCATTAGCCTAATAACATGAAGGTAAAAACTTCAACAAAATCCCCAATAATTCTAATTTCTCATTCCTTTCCCCCTTTTGAGCATATGGCATCAAGAGAAAAAGACAAAGCGAAATAAATGGGTCTCTATGAAACATTAAGCTACCTTGATGTGGGATTTCCCTCTATATGCTGTGATTACCATTAATGAATAAAGATAACTGACTTGGCCTGTTGATAGGGCAGAAGTTGGGTAAGTGGAGAAAACTAAGCTGAATGCTAGGAGAAAGAAAGGCAGAGTCAGAGAGAAGCCATGGAGCCGCTGGAAACAGAAGCTGGAAACTTTAGCCAATAAGCCACAGCCACATGGTGATAAACAGATGAAAAGAAATGGGTCAAATTAATATGTAAGAGTTAGCCAATAAGAAGCTAGAGCTAATGGGACACACAGTGATTTAATTAAAACAGTTTCTGTGTGATTATTTTGTGGCTAAGCAACTGGGAATCAAAAAGAGGCCTATTGTTACAAATTGGCATGCCAATGTGGTGAACTAAATCTATGTAAAATCTGAGAGGGCTTGGAATGAAAATCTAAACACACACACACACACACACACACACACACACACACACACACATACAAAACAAGTTTACCTGCATTCTTTCTGCTGGCAGCTTGTCACAGCTCCTTTAGGAGAGATTTTCCTGATTCAGCCAAAGCAGGATGAAAGTTTTCTGGGATATCCTGCCAGTGCAAACTTTCACTCTTTCAGGAAGGAGGTCTGATTATAGAACATTTGAATGGGGCTTGTGAGCAGACTGCTGCTTCTTGCTTAATGGCCACATGGACTGGTTGTGTGCTTGAGAATGGCGCTGTGTGCAAGGCTCTCAGAGGTACAAGCAGCTACACCATGATGGACTGGGTGGGCAAGCAGGAAATAATGGTGAGATTTAAATTTTAGACTGGGCAGGCAAGCAGGAAGTACTATATGGTAATCGTACAGCTTAAGTTTTAAGAAGCCCTATCATATTTAAAAACGCTCCTGGACAGTAAAGAATCACAGATATGCAATAAAGACAAATTCAGATGAGTCATAGTGTTAGATAAATGTACATAGGCTTGAAAGAGAGAAGAAAAAGGGCATAGGGAGTCATAAAATAAAGTTAATGTTTTAAAAAATAAAGTCTTTAAAGAGACAGAATACAGATAGTCATAGATTAAAAGGAGTAAAGTAAAATAAGCCATGTAAAAGTGGATAATTCACACAGTCTAAATTATGTATATTATTGTGTTTTCTTTGAATTTTTGACTGTGAGCTAAGTACAGAGAGACATTTCATTGTATGGGCTGCTAATTTAAACTAGCATGTATATTATAAAGGTATCATGACTTCCACATTTGGATCTAAGTATATGCTGCTTTGGAAAAGAGGTTATTGTCTTGTTTGCACAGAGGATGAGAACCTGTGGATTGCTTCCAGATTTGTGTGGTTTGATAAAGCAAGAGTTCCCAAAGGTTATCATGAACACCCCCCAAAATTACTATGCCTAATAATCAGCAGGAAACAGTATGGAGAAAACAACAACCTTATTTCCCAAATATTGTTTATAAATGTTTATTTACTTTTAAAGAGGATATGTTATAGATATAAATAATTTGCACTGGTATAGGCCTTGGGTTATTGATACAAATTCAATGTCAATCATGTTAAATGTATATTTCTGCTCTTGATTAAAATTTTGTGATTATGTAGTTCATTTAAAAAGTGTAATGTATAATTATGAAATATAAGCTAATAGATAATCATCTATATTAGTCAAGCTTGTAGTCATGTTAGATTTTCTAGATGTATCGAGATATATTTCAGTTAGATAGGTATTCTTCAAATCTTTTAGAAACCTTTAGAATGTGACATTTAAATATTTAAGAACTTAAGACTATTCATGACAGTAAGACACATTTGCATATGGCAGCACCAGCTACTTTAAGAGGAAGATGGGCATCTAAGAGGCTCCTTATGGAGTTTGTTAGCCATTTGGGCAAGAACTGCTCCTGTTTTTACTGCTTAATTGGACATACAGGACCCATAGAGAAATGACTGCTGAGCTTTCCTAAAGGTGAGATGGTCCTTCAGGGTCCCAGCTTCATGAAAGATTCTGCTAGACATTTTGCAGGACACAGAAGAAAGTGACTGACTAACTGCCAATATAGGTAGAACTGTTTTTGAAGTGTCCTGCTTCGAGGAAATGTCTGCTGGATACTATGGGCCTGTAGGCTGAAGATGGATGCCCTAATGATACAAAAGAAGTTTGGGTACCTGTCCAGGCAGTGAGACGTCTCTGTCAATTCTAGAGTTTTGGAAGTTACTTACAATGTACTTCCTGTTTACATAGGTAATATTGTATCCTTCTGGAGTCTTTGCCGGAGTCGAAGAATGGATAATAACAATGTTTTTCTTTAGTTATGATAAAAGATAAAATAGATATGACTGTAATTCTTGCTTGATAACTGTTTTGTTTTATGCAATTTTACTATGTTAAAGATAAAGCCTTCTTTTTTATTTAAACAGGAAAGGGAAGGTGATGTGGGATTTCCATCTGGATGCTGGGATTATCATTAATAAATAAAGAAAACTGACTTGGCCTATTAATAGGGCAGAACTTAGGTAGGTGGGGGAAACTAAGCTGAATGCTGGGAGAAAGAAGGGTAGAGTCAGAGAGAATCCATGGAACCACTGGTGACAGATGCTGGAAACTTTTAGCCAGTAAGTCATAGCCACATGGCAATACACAGATTAATAGAAATGGGTTAAATTAATACATAAGAGTTAATCAATAAGAATCTAGAGCTAATGGACCAAGCAGAGTTTTAATTAATACAGTTTCTGTTTGATTATTATTGTTCTGGGTAGTCAGGACAAACAAGTGCCTCACTTCCTCTAATACTACCTCTTAAGTATTACATTTACCAGTATCTGGTTTGTAGGACACAGGTTTTCAGAAGTGTGCATGGTATGTTAAATATCATCTTCCTAGTCTTTGATATTCTGCCAGATGGAAATAACACAATGGGTCATACATGTGAATATAAAATGAGGAACTTGTCTTCAAGACTAAACTGAGGAGGTTCATATCTAACCCTGTTGTATTATTATGGTGTCTCTTCTCAAGTATATTATCTAAAACACAACTTTTCTTGAAATATGAATAGTCACGTCTAATGCCTTGTACAGTTTCCCGTTTTTAAGTCATGTTCAATAAACATTTATCATCATTCAGTATTATTTTATTTTGACTAAATTGTAAGTAAATATGACTACATAAAATACTAAAACAGAAGGCACTCAGTGAACTTCAATACAAGGAAAAACTCTGTGGAAATGATGAACAGTTCTTCACTGAATGTTTAGCCTAGAGGATTTTCCTGCTTTCTTAACAGGAGATTAATCCTTATCAAGGATTTGAGAGCCCATTCAATGAAGTCATCATTCTACCTTGTTTCCTCTGCACTGGTATCCCTTTGAACTCACATCTATGAATAATATTCACGTAATAATTAGCTGCTGTAAGCATTTAAATACCTTTGTTTAAAAACACCCATTTCTTAGTAAATACACAAGACAGACAGAAGCATTTGCTTTCATATTCTGACACCATCCAAATACTAGGAAATCCAAAGAAAACAACACATCATTGACATTTTATACTAATTACTGTAATTCTACATATTTCACCTTAAATTCCAAATATTCTTCATAACCATTCGACTTTAAGTCACTCTCCATACATCTTGAAGAGTGATATGGATTAGAGTTGGTGGACATTTACATAATACTTCAAATCAATTATTTTGGACTTCTAAACATTGCTCCATATGCTGCAACCTCATATAACATGACAGCATGTGAATCTCTGCTTACCTAAGCACATGCAAAAGTACTCTTAGTAATGCATGCGCTATTTATAGCTTCGAAGCACTGCTCAGTGCTCAAGATGCACTGAATTACAAATTAAATTTTAAAAAGTCTCATTTCTAGTGTAAAATTCTTAACTCTTAAAGTCAAATGATTTTAGGATTATTAGTGTTTTAAAAAATTCTAGAGAAAACAGGCCATGATAATTAATGCTGAAATACTTAATTTCTGAAGGTGTTGCACTTACCAAAGCTCAATTTGCTGCATAGAAAATAATAATTCAGGCATTTACAGTCAGAAAAATAGCAGTATATAATAGTAAAGGTATCAAACTTACAAAGTGTTTTCTTGTCCTTCAGAAATAGCTCCCTAAACAGTGCCAGGAAATAATTAGATTAATTATTGTTGTACTTGTTAATTATCCAAGAAATTCAGGATCAGATAATACAAATATTGACTAAGCTACCAAAGAATTAATTGAATAAAATGCGTGCATATATATTTATTTATAAAGATACATATGTGTATGATTATATTAAACAGAATTATGAATATATGTATTATCCATATGTTTGTGCAAACATACAGAAATCAACTGTCATATTGAGTATCATTTGTTGAAGTATTCTAGCTTTCATTTTGAGACAAAGTCTCTAATTAGCCTCAATTTACTAAATAGGATAGGCCTGAGCCCCACACAGCTACCTGCCCCTACCTCCCCAAAGTTGAATTGTTGGTGCCTTCTCTATCTTTTCTCCTTCTCTTCTCTCTCCCTCTCCCCATCCTGTTTCCTTTTATCTTCCCCCTTCTTTCTCCTTCTTTGCTGAATCAAGTACTTCACCAGCTGAGCAGTGTCCCCAGAATGAAATACAGAATGATATTTATGAATACTTGTTCCCCTATCACAAGTTGAAAGGGGGTATTAAAGGTGGCCAGCCTTTCCAAAATTATATGTCAAAGATCAAATGCTACACAACACTTTTATTCCAGCATCCAAATACTTGTTAACCAATCTCTAAAATCCAGCATGGCTACATCGGTGATAGCAAGTTATATAACAGGTATACATAGCTGTCTGTGAAAATCCCATTGTAAAAACTATATCCAATCTTTAATACATGAATCATCTGTGTACAATAACACTGGCACAAAAGTTAGTACTTAAGTTTTGTATGCTAGCTTTGATCATAGAAGTCATACAGAATTTTTGTGGGCAGCTCTTTATTTTGACATCTTTAGATCTGTATATTTTCATAATCAATTATCAGTAATCTTCAATTGAATTCCATGAAAAAAACATTTGGTGTCAATTTTTATTTAGTTATTTCCTATAGTGAATTGGATGAATTTGGCCTGTGAAGTTACTCAGTTTTGACTTTCATTCCAACCAGTAGAAGAATAACTTTGGAATATTATGTTAATTTCTTTTCACATTAGATCACTTATAAACAGTAGATAACTATAGCATCTATCATATTGGGGGTAAATATGAAGTATTAATATAAGATCTTCAAATTCAAGTTAAAAAGGGTCATCTCTCAAACTTTTTTCCTTTTCAAACTTAATTGGGAAATGAATCAGATTTTAATTTATTATTATTATTATTATTATTATTATTATTAATCATTAGGTAGGGGATAGCATATACTTCAGGATGAGATCGTTCTTCTTTTGCTTTTGAAATGTTGTGATTACTAATGTGTGACATTGTCAAAGAAGAGATTTATGTCACAGTTTCGAAAGTACTGTACAAGATGCCCTGAATCTTACATATGAATCTTTGACACATAGATACAAAGAACTTATCAGGTATACTTCTTGAGGAAATAATCAGGTGAAAGAAAAGTACTTAAGTTTTTGGGATATTGACAGGGCGTAAAGTATCTCATCCACAGGGAAGTAGAAAACCTACAAAGAGAGTAAAGATTTTGCTCATTTATGAAACTTTAAAAATATTTTCTAGTATTTTGAAATTATAACATGGTTACATCATTCCCGTCTTTACACCATCCAGACCCTTCCAAGTACTTGCTTTGTCCTCTTTCAAATCCTTGGTCTCTTTTCTTTAAACTACACACTCACCATACATAATGAGTAAATGCAACTTTCTCTGTCTATATACTGTTAATTATATATATTCCATGTCATGACCATTTTGTACTGCATAACTTATTGGTGTGTTTTTCTACTGCTCTCAGTATTCCATAATAGCTCACAGTCTTTTATGTAGGTCTAAGGCCTCAAAACTTGTTCATATGAGGAATATTTTGTTTCTGGAGAGAAAAGAGAAATAAGAAGGGCATGATACACATACAATGAGTATTGTATTTAACATGAAAGTTATATTCTCTTGGTGGTAATGAAATAAGCAGCGAGATTGCTCTAAGTTATGAGAATGACTGCTTCTTGCTGAGTATGTAATACAGACATTTTGTTATAAGGTTTCTTTAGAGAGAAGCATGGAACTCAAAATAAAATCTTTAAAAAAGTCCTGATACTACTTTGTCATATTTGAACTGGCCGTAAATTCTCACATTAAGGACATAGAATCTATTTTCTCATTATTTATGAGGAAATCAGTACACAAAAGGACCAATACAATACACAGAAAAACACACACACAAAGAGACGCACATATACTGACTAGCTGACAGCTATTTGAGACAGGTGCAGAGTTATGGAAATTGAGTCTGCCTGTATTGGAAATGGAAAGACCCATTAGCCTATTCTGATTTTCATTCTTTTTTGGTCTCTCCTTCCTTCTTAAAGTTTTCAGTTCTTGTAAATTTGCATCAAGATTGCTATCCTGCATTCTCTAAACAATTGATTTCACCAAGCTGGGTGATACACTGCCTTTAAAATTCAAGCCACATACAAATGTGATTGAATTTATGTGAGCACAATTGCAATGAAGTTGTATTGCTTTTAAAGAGGGAAGTTCATCAAGAGGGTAGCAGCATTGTATCTTGACCCACCCAGCTCATTCAAACTACTGCTTTATTCTTCCATGGTCAAATGAAACATTTATCTTCCATAACCTAAATAAAACAATATTTTCAAATCATTATTAATTAACTAGCAGTGTATTTTACCCTACAATAAAAACCTTTCTTAAATTCTTAGAATAAACAAACACGATAGTTCCAGAAGTTTGTAAATATTTAAAGGGGGTAGACAACATATAGGTTCTTCACCTTCCGTCTATTGCATAGCTCCAAATTACATTAGGTCAATTATAAAAGAAATGCCAATCTTGCTCATTTCAAATCATCTTATTCCTATGATACATTAACTATTCATTTTTAACATTTAATCGAGTATGTTATCTTCTTAAACCATGATCCCTTTGTCTGGTTTTTTCTTCTGATCTAACTATCTTAACTTACTCTTCATTCTTTGTAAAATAGGCTGAAGGGACCTGAAAATCAGACAAGTTGTTCTTATTATGAAATCTGTGCCATAATACCTAAAAAATAAGCACAGTCTGTTGTAAACATGTACTACAGAATTGCTCATTTTCAACATTAATTTAGCTGCATCCACTTATTGCCTTCAAGGGCATATGTAAATAGATGATTCATCAAAGGGAAACAAAATTACAGTGGCAATATGGTAAATCTTTGTTTTTGTAAAATGTACAAACATTTACTACAAAACTCTCTCTTGTATTGAAATAGAATTTTACTGATTTTCCAGCCTTTAACAACTCAAAGTGAGATGTCCAGCTTTTATGTCTCTCTGCTTGTTTCTGTGAAGTTGTAAAATTAAATAACAGTGTTTTTTCCATGATGAATTTCATTTTCTTTATAGAGAAATAATACCATCATATAGTGAAAAAAATTCCTAGAATTGTTATTCAACTTTTAATGTATTTGATCATTTTAATATTGATGCAATATATGTCAATTTTAATAAATGAAATCTAGAGCCAAGCCAAACACTATCCAAGTCTTGGAAAGAGAGACAGGGTGTAGCAGAAGACAGCCAGGGTAAGCACCATCCAGGCCTCACAACCCTGATTGCATTAGATGCCACTACAAAGAACAAATATGTGATGAAGAGAAGAGAAAAAAGAAGCACAGTGATATGTGCACTATGGATAGAAGCAGTACTGGCAACATGATGGTGGTGACACCTAAGAGAGTGGGCACAATGACATCCGTCATTGCCCAGTAGGTTCAGTCAGATGGTGTACAGCAGCCTGGAGCTTATACTTACTGTGGGATCACATTCTTCTCCTTCAGCCAATAGCATTTAAAATGCCATCCAACTTGGGCATGGTCTCTTATACTGTAAATGCAGCTGTAACGTTTGAACTCACTTTTTTGCTTTTGGCTCTCACTTCTGACTGCTAGACCTTGTTCCTGTTTTTGTAGAGGACTGTTATCTAAGACAGTTATCTGCAAGTTTTTCCTAAATAAGCAAACCTTTATTAATCATAATTCTGAAGTAGTGTGGAATGATTTTGTGACTTCCGCAATCATCTTGCTCCCAATGTGCGGCCCGAACCCACGACTCTGAGATTAAGAGTCTCATGCTCTACTGATTGATCTAGCTTCGGGCTTTTCTTGCTATCTTTATATTTTGTCATTGCAACAGATGATTTGGCACACAAAACCCAGTAAATGACAGTGGGTGCTGAAACAAATTTGAGAGAAAAGTTCACTTTCTGAATTGACATTCTCAAAGACTACCCTGGACTGCCATACTACTTAAAGACATGTAAGTATCATTGGCCCACATTGGTGGTTCAGACTGCAGTGAAGCCTGAGATCCATTTGGATGTGTGCAGTCTTTATCTATCCCTGATTCCTTTGTCATGTCATCAAACTTTGCTGCATCAGACTGCTATGCTGAGGCAAATGGAACCATGTTGAGGCTCATGGTCTATGCAGCCACCGAGGGCCATGAGTGAGTCAGAGGTTCTATTACAGCCAAGGACCATGCTGTTGTCTGTGATGCTGTGGTGTTACCACCAAACCTCATGAGGATTCTATGGTCAGGGATGATGACTGAAGCCATGTTAAAGTCTGTGGACACAGGAAAGCTGGCCTTGCTCTTCTCAGTCCACAGTACCGTGGTATGTTGGGTGTGGGAGAGCTTGTCCAATGCTAGTCCAGCCACTACCGAGCTCTCCTCATTTCATGCCTTCTGTCATGTATCCAGGCAGAGAAATACTCATCCTCTCTTAGAAGCCTGACCACTAGGAATTTAACTGTGCTCCAGTGAGTATGTAGACAACACAAAATAGATATTTTAGGGTGTCATGGTAGGGGAGATAAGAAAAGACAGGGATGGGAGCACAATCAGCATGATCTAGGATTCCCAAATAATCAATAAATATAGTTTGTGAAAAATAAATGAAAACTAAAAGAAATATTAATGCAGTAGGCTTGATGATGACTGTTTCTATAAATATCACCAGTAGAAATATTATTCAGGGATAATATATCTTTACTCAAATCCAATTTCTACTGCTATTACAAAGAAATGATGAGAGGAAAATAAAGTTCTGATGAATTTTCATCAAAAAATGATCCAAAATTATCCATATATTTAATTTAAGTAAAGAACGATTATTTTATGTAGTCTGACAAGGGGCCATGTGGCAAGCATGGGATATGAATTTTAACCATGAGGAATGATATAACTCTACCTCTCATGGCCCTAAAAATATATAGAATTTAGTGCATTTTGGAAAGAATCTTAAGAGTCTGAAAAATGGAAATATCCCATTAAAATTTTGCCCAATGCTTTTAAAGTGCTAAATTGCTAACATTAAGCAAATGAATTTTACTAATGGGCTATATACTTCATGACACAGGGTGTATTATCTGGTCTGATTATTTGTGACAGTGGTGTATTGGAAGTTAACTAATATAATATGCTTAAGTATGCATTCATGAACAACCCTAAGCCATGCTCATATCCAACATTATACATTTTCATTATATAGACCCACTCATGATACTGTTCAATTAAACAATAGACCAATGTTTCATGATCTGGAGTCTATTTCTTTGTAATGTACTTGAGATTTCTTTTATCTCATGACCTTGTGTATTAATCAAAATGTCTGTAATGTGAGTGCTCCTATTTCAAGAACCTTTTCCTCCATTCTCATCAACAACTATATATGTAGAATATTTTTTCAGTCAGCGTAGATTTATTAGTTAAATCTTGGCTCAGTTTAGGGGATACTTCCTTCTCTTCTGTTACCAACAAACATGGCAGCAACAGAAAAAAACAAACAAACAACAACAATTATGGGTTTACAGTATCAAATACTACAACCTGAAAGAGGGATTTCTTTATATTTATCAATTTATTTACTTACTTGGTTTGACCAAATGACTCAAGCTAGACTTTAATTTACTATCTAACTATGTCTCCATCCTGAGTGTTTGAGTGAAAAGTGTGTATCTCACAATAACCTGATGATACAAGGATTTTAAATTTGTATTGGAAACCTAGTTAACTACCAAGAATTGCTGAAGTAATGAATCTTGGAAAAGTACCTACAACTTCCCTTTTGTTAAACCAGCATAAGCTCTAACTACACTACAAAGTTTGGTCCTTTTACCCACAGATAGGGGTAGTCCTCACTTCACATAAAGGAAAGTTTTCTTTTCAGAAGACATAGACCAGTACAGTAGAGCATAGCAAGTCAAAAGACAAAGTTGAGGAGCCTGTTCACAACTGATGGACAGAAAGTGCAAGCCCTTTATCTAAGACTCAGGGATCATTGAAGAAGAAGAGGCTGGAAGTTGGTAGGGGCTAGAGAAAGAAACATTGATTGGAGATTGTGTCTCAGGAATGTATGAAGCTATATCCTTACAATCTCATTAACATGAATGCCTAAACATGAGATGGACAAACATAACAAAAATAGACATGGCAAAGTATACAAGGGAAGGCCCAGCAGGCTTCAATTATACACAACTAGGTAGTGCTGAGAGTTGGAAAAATTGTCTTCCACAGAGGTAAATACATCAATTGGTTATTCAATGCCTCCATGACCAGTCCTGAAACCATTTACATAAGAATAAATTTATGTAAAACAATCAGGTTGTGTCTATGTAATTAGAATATATATTTTGTATGTATAGAATATATAAACATGTATTCACATATATGTATAACAACTAAAATAGAGGCCACAAATTTGAAAGAAAACAAAGAAGGTTATATGGGAGGCTGTATAGAAAGGAAAAAGAAAAGAGAAATAATATATTTATAATTTCAAAATATAGAAAATAAGAATAAAAACCTCTCCAGTACGTATTTATTATATTATTGTAAAGTAAGCCATTACATTTCATTACTTTGACTTGTAATAATCTTAAAATAATTATTTTTCTGAAATATATTTTACAGAAAACAAGATTCTCTTTGCAATGTATAATCATATATACACTCATAAAACATACAAGAAATATATACTTAACTAAAGCAAAAATATATCATACAAATGTTGATTTCTAACTGAATATGAGTCAAGATTTAGTAATGCATGCAGTGTGAAGCCAAAATGTAACTGAAGCGAAATCTGCATGCACAGCCACTCTTGAAAAAGAAATTCCATTAGGAATCTAGTAGCAAAGTTAAATTGGAAGGAGGTTCAAGACCTAACATCCCATTTAAAATGAATGACTTCAGAATAACTATACATTTCATTGATATTTAATTTTTCACAGAGGCATGCATTCTATTTGTATGTGCTAATATTAAAACAGAAGCAATTGATGAAATTCTTCCCCCAAGATCTGGAAAGTTTTTAAATTTTAATCTTGCAATTAATTTCTCAGAAAAAAATATTGATGGAAGCAAGGTAAAAAGAGCAAGCATAGAAAGGTGCTTATCAAATTTTCTACTGGAATCAAAGCTGTCTCTCTCCATTACATCTATTTCATTCCAACTAGTCATTCTGACTTACAAGACACTTTGTCTATATCCCCAAGAAGTGGGTGTAGGAACAATAGTATTTTGGACCCATGAGTCATCTGAATATTAATAATATCTTGTCAATGTACTATAAGAATTAACTTCATCAATGTCAATTAATTTATACATAGTTTAAATGAGAAATTAGTAGCCTAGAGATAAATATAGTTGAATATACTGATCTAATAAATATTATAATTGTAGTTTTATATGTTTATGTTCAATTATTTCACTAAAATCAAATAAAATTTGATTTTATATATATTTATATAGAGACAGGATTGTCTATCATCTACTGTTATCTAGTTTTTGTATTTAAGAGGTAGATTTATAATCACATAATTTTGCTAAATTTCATTTTATTTTATAGTGAACATAGTATAACTAAATGTATGATATAACAATATTCATTTTAGAAATAATAGTTTTATTAATTATATACACCTACAGGAAATTATGCATTCAACTTTTAAATAAAGTTGTCTATTGCATGTTAAAACTTTCAGTCCTTCCAAAGTTCCTAGACATTACCAAAATTAATCTTTAATGCTACTTTATGAGGTCAAATATTCAAATCTTCAATCAATAAAATTGTTTGAAATTGATTAGAGTCAAGTATTTTAAATAAATTTGATTTAAATCCTTTTTTATATAAAAAAATCTAATGTCAGAACATTCTGTTTCTTTCAGCTTTGGAATAAACCTGTTGACTATGAGTATTATATCTCTCACAGCACTCCTGAATAGACGTCTTCATCACTGTGGTCTGATGACTGCAGCCAGAAACTACAAACTCTCCTGCTTTTTCTGAACCCTGTAATCACCTTGTCACAAACTATCCCAAAGGTTTCTCTATTATGGAAGGCGGGATCATTTTTATATGTGATGATCTTTTGTTCTTTATGTTCTTTCTTTCTGACAAATTCTTTCTTGTTCAACTGTGAAGGCTAGACCTTTATTTAATTCATTTATTTCAGAAAAAAATGTACTTAAATAGGTTATAGCAAGTAATATTTAGAATGATCAAATCTTTGTATAACATTATGTGAAGTAAATAGCTATTCTCATTTTTAAATAATGAAGTTAAGGGGTCAATTTACCAATGAAACTGTACCTGTTAGGGTCATGGGAACCTGTCTACCTTCTCTAGGTCTTCATGTAGCTACAATGGACTGAAGGATACAGAGGCTCACATCCTCTTTAAAAATGTCACACTATCCTACAAATTTCAAAATGATTGAACTGCAGTATCCTTTGAGAGACATCTCAGTGTTCATCAATTAACTGAGGAATAATTACATGATAACTGAAGATCATGAAATGTTTTCCTAATTTTTCTAACTTTCATTTGCTGCCCCATTCCCTTGTCATCATGACTTCCCTTCCATGAATGATTGCATTACTTGAATGATTGCTTTTTGAATAGCATTACAAAATAAACACTTCTTCCTTTACATTGCTTCTTGTCTGGTCTGAAATGAAAAAAATAAGAAAAATCAATAAGGCAGAAAGTGTTGTAGTTGAGGTGTTTTTTTCCTAAAATTCCTATACAGGAATATAACATGATATAAAAATATTAATGTATTTACTGAGGACCATTTAAGGGACAAGGGAGGTAAAATAAAGTCCTGATACACAACATGTAATATATTCATTAGAAGTAGGGATGAGGAGAAAGGGAAGTTCAGACAAGAAACAACTGTAATTTACTGCTACAAGTCTTTATTTGCATACCCAATCAATGAAAAAATTGACTTACCAATTTCCATTCATAGATGAAAATTTCAATCTCCAACGAGTGATTAAACTGATAAAGGCTAAGCCATACCTTTGGGAAATATTCAAGAAAAATAAAATGCTCAAAATCGATGATAGATTTAAATATAGACTGTGAAATAATAAAACAGAAAGATGAAAACAAATTCCAGGTGATCTTGATTTGGACAGATACAAAATCAAAATCTCCAACAATGAAACAAAGAATTGCTAAATTGAAATTAACACAAGAGAAAATCAACATTATAAACTAATAATTTTGCAGTATAAGACATAGAGATAGAAAAAGAGAAGAAATGCTATAAGTTGGGGAAAATATTTGCAAAAACAGAATCCAAATAGAGAAAGAATACTTAAAACTCAGAAAGAAAACTGTCTGATGGGCTAAATTTACCAGATCTCTCCCATTACTGCACATGAAAGATTGTGCATGAATTTATTAAATTTTACACATGCCATAAAATCAGTGATAGCATATGAATGATATAGGAAAGGAATTATTATTCTTTCCTACAATTAAAATGACTCAGGTGCAATTTATTCACATTGTCAATCTAAGCGTTATGTGTGCATTAGCTCTAAGATTTCTGAGCAGTGAAATGAGCATTTGAATATTGAGATAACAGACTGCATTCACTTCCTCCTTGAGTCCTGGAATAATATTCTGTTTTGTTATATGTTTAATTTTTGGTCATTGATTCTTACCATGGCAGGCTGTAAATGCATCTCCAAGAACATCGGAATATCCATAAGAATACAAAACTCAATTGATTCTTCAGTCTCGGTGGATGATTAGGTATAGAGCTTAATGTTAAACATGATGAAACTCAGAAATTTCCTAGTCCCTCCCAGGAGCCTAGGGTAAGAATGGAAATGGAGAAATCATTTCTATTCATGCTAGTGCGGGTAATTGAACTGACCTACACAAATCCGATAAGATAGGTATTAACAAAACCATTTTAGAGATAAGAAATTTATTAGAGTAAGCAACTTAGTCATTATCAATTAACTAAAAGGAAAGAAATGAAAATCTGTTTAATAAATAATGGCATAACATTTCATATATATATATATATATATATATATATATATATATATATATTCCCACTGAGTCTGCTTCCAATTGCCCCTTTGTTTGCATTTTAGGCAGACCACATAAGATACTTCCCCTATTTCAGCAGCTGCTGATTGCTAATAGCTTGCCATCTAATAGTAGAGACTTGAGAAATACCCCCATACATTTTAATTAGCACCCAAAGCTGTTGTTATGTAGAACTTGTTCATGCTAACTAGTTGCTGAGATCTTGTGGTACATCTTCTTTATTATACACAGAAGACACCATCTCAGATCTAGCAAAATTATCCTTTAACTCTTAAATATTTTTCTGTTCACTCTTCTGTGATTTCTCCTGAGGTATGACAATTTTTCAGCCATGTTGATTACCAGTCTGTTCACAATATCTAGAGAAGAGAAACAACCAAAGTTTCTTCAACTGATGAACAGATAATGAAAATGTAATACATATACATGATGGTATTCTATACAGCTGTAAAAAAATAAGAACATGAATTTGAGGATAAATGAATAGAAACGTAACATATTAGACTGAATGAAGCAACCCAGATTCACAGAGAAATATGGCACATTCTCCCACTTGTTTATTGTTCTTTTAATCCTCAGATTGGAATACATAAATTGTAATTACAAATTCAATTAAAGTTATAAAAATTGATAGGGATCATAGAGTGTTTCTAGAAGGACACAAGTACTATAAACGGAGGTGAGAAAATCAGGAGGAGATTCTTTAACTGGGGATTGTAAAGGGTGAGTACTACAGAGGAAGAGGATGAAGAAAACAAGGAATAAGAATGTTTTAATGAAAATAACTATCATTTCAAGAATTACTTCAGTCTATTAGACACTTATTTGTTGTAGGAGATCACATGTTTTTTCCTGGCTGCTCAGTCCCAAAATAACCACAGAAAATGTTTGGCTCATTAGCTTTAGCTTCTTATTGGCTAACTATTACATCTTAATTTAATCCATTTCTATTAATCTGTGTATCACCTGGCTTACTGCATAAAGTTCTGTCTGTGTCTGTTTTTGGCAAGGCTACATGGCATCTATTACTCCACCCTCTTTTCTCCCAGAAGCCTAGATTTTCCCACCTAGTTCTGTTCTGCCCTACCATAGACTCAAAATAGTTTTTCATTAATCAATGTTATTTACAGCATACCCAGGAGAATCACACATTACCTCCCTTTTTCTGTTGAAATAAAAAAAGGATTAACATAGTAAAATTACATATAACAAAACAGTTACCAAACAAGAATTAGTTACAATATTTATATATTTATCTACTTTATCTTTCATCATAACTAAGGAAAACTATGACTATACGTATATATTCTTCAACTCCATCAAAGACTCCATAAGGATATAATATTACCTAAGTAAACAAGAAGTGCATTGTAAGCAACTTCCAAAACTCTAGAAATGACAGAGACATCTTGCTGCCTGAACAGTCACCCAGAGTTCTTCTGTAATGTTGGAGCATCCTTCTTCAGAACATAGTATCCAGTAGACCTTTCCATGAAACAGGAAATTTCAAAAACAGTTCTGCCTATATTGGCAGTTTGTCAGTCACTTTCTGCTGTATCCTGCTGATTGTCTGTCAGAATCTTTCATAAAGCAGGCACTATGAAGGGCCATTGACCAATTGATTGAAGTTTTTAATTTCCTATATTTCATTTTCCTGTAAAGATCTTATTTATCTCACACTTTATCTTTCATGAATAGATATTATTTAATAGCATTGCCAATGTTGCATTTTTATCTCATTTTTAATTCCAAGAGTATGTTAATGTGCAAAAATACAGAATAAAATTTCCTATATTTTAGATTTTTACTTAATTAATAAGTACCAATATCTGTTCTATTTAAAATATATTATTAGGTATAGCAGAAACTTCTTGCTCATTACCCAACCACCCAGACCAAAATAATCAATCAGAAACTTTATTAATTACAACACTGTTTTGGCTAATAACTTAGATATATTCCTAGCTAGCTATTACATCTTAAATTGACCAATTTTTATTAATCTGTGTATCATCATGAGGCTGTAGCTTATTGGATAAGGTTCTGGCATCTTCCTCCTTCAGTAACTACATGGCAATTTCTGGACTCTACCATTCTTTCTTCATATTTCTGTTTGGATTTCCTGCCTGTCTTTACTCTGCCAAGTCATTGGCCAAAACAGCTTCTTTATTAACCAATGGCAATAAAACATATTCATAGTATACAGAAGGGAGTCACATATCAATTAGGTGATCAGGGAAATTTTCAGTATGTATATTATATATACAAGAAAAGTGTGGATGATCAGTTTTGTAATTACTGATATCCAGTGCTTTTTTAAAATGCAATTTACCATTAAGTATGAAACTATAAATTGTTTGTTAGAGGATCTTGGGGCATGAAGTTTACTTACATCTCAAGTTGCTTGGCAGTTTATTTCATCAATGAATGAATTACAGAAAATTCACTCTTCCATGAATTGAAATAATCATACCATCTTTATCTTGCACCTGCTGAATCCTAAGTATTCTACCAGGCAAACTTTCAAATACAACCTCTACATTAATATGACTTATTTTCTGGCCCACTTAAAGATAACTAATTTTGATTATAATTTTAAACATAGTAAATCAGATTTTTCTTTAAATATCTCCACTTAAAAACTTTTGAAAGAGTGATTTGCAAATTTCCCAAAGTTTTTGCTTTTCTGTCAAAGATATACAGATATAATCAATTCCTCCAATGAAAATATTCGCTCATATTGAATTTCCCACAGTACTTTATCTGAGTTGTTGTCATTTATGTATTCAGTCAGTCCATAATACAAGCAATGCCAATAGACCTGATTATTTTAGCTATACAGAATTCACTTCAATTGTCTCTAAATTTAATAAATATAGGCTTGTTTTATTTTTATTTTACTTTCTCAGTCACCTTGATATCCAAATTACTCATATAATGTTACTATTTCATTTTAGTTTACAAAATAATTTTCTTTATTGTGGATAAGCATATTTATATTTGCTACTAACATTTGTAAGGATTTTCTAGCTCCAAATATTAACAACTTATGTCTTCTGTTTGTTATACAATGCTCTGACTTTTAAAATTTCTGATATATAGGTTAGAAATTTTAAAAGTCAGAGCATATGTAGACACATATATTTTTCTCCAGCTCTCTGGCTGTCTGTTTGAAGTGTCTTAGAAGAAAATGTCCTCCAGTCTCAAACATTTGAACACATTGTCTCCAGTCAGCTGTACTGTCTGGGAAGGTTTAGGCAATGCAGCCTTATGGAAGGAGGTATGTCTGCTGCAGGTAGTGGTGGGTTGAGCTGGGTTGTCGGGTTTTAAGATTAAATGTTTTGAGCCACTTCTGGTTTCCTGTTCTTGCTGTTGTTTGACAATATGCCTCCCCACCAAGATGAAATATCATCAAATTTTAGTTAGAAATATATAAATTCTATATATGTATGCATGCATTCATGTATGTATGTATAAAAGTTACCTTGATCATGGGGTTCTATCACAGCAACAGAAGAATTCTGTAACTAATACACTATCCCTGGTTCTATCTGCATCATTTTACCTTCATATACATTGTAGTTATTATACTTTAGCTCTGATTTTTTCCATTGCTGTATTGCTGTAGTTTCATAGAAGCCCCTTAATAAATATTTAAATATTTGATATAAATTTACTGCTAAAGTGTGAACTTAGAGATTTGCATATGCTAGAACAAAAATAACACCAGTGTGTTATATACCCAAGTAATGTTCTTATTCTAAATATTTAATTTTTTAAAAAATTATCCTGTTAATTATGTTTGTCTTTCACATTTTATTCCATCTGCATTTAGACTTTAGCATTTTAATTTTTAACATTTTTATGTACATTGAATACACACTTTAAGTTTTTAATTGTGTTGACCATAACAATAATACTAGTAGCAACAGTACAATAGTACATTTATCAGTAAACACCTAGAAATCTTAAAAGCAATCAGTGAATTCAAAGGAAAATAGCAAAATCAAAATAAATAGGGAAAAATATAAGCAGAACAGTAACATTAATTTTGTTGTGTTTTGTTAAACTATTTTATTTTCTTTTAAGTTTTATTTCTTTTGCTTCTATAAACACCATCTCCAAAGGTGCTATAGGAATTCCTTCAGCCAGTAGCTTTTAAGATACCAGCCCACTTTTGTGTGGCCATGTATACTATAAATGCCTACAAAATGCATGTACTTGTTCTCTCCTAGCTTCTGAATTTGGCTCCTGTTCCCTGTGTATGCAGATGTGGGCATCCCCTCTGTATGCTGTGAATGCCATTGGTTAATAAAGGACTGCTTTGGGCCTTTAACAGGGTGTAGCTTTTTTAGGTGTAGAGGGATGAGCTGAACACTGGGAGAAGAAAGGTAGAGAGAGGAAAAGCCATGTAGTGCCCAACAGAGACAGATGCCAGGCAGAGCTTTACTTGGTAAACCACAGCCACATGGCAATACACAGAGTATTAGAGATGGGTTAGTTTAGGATATGAGTTAGCCAGAAATACACTTAAGCTATTGGCCAAACAATATTGCAAATAATATGGTTTCTGTGTGATTATTTCGTGGCTGAGCAGCTGGGAAACAAACAATCTCCTTACTACATGCAGAGGACTATGATTTGTGAGTCTATTCCTAATAAATAACCCTTTATTATATGCAGTTCTGAGCTACTGTAGGATTATTTTATAACTTCGGTTTTCATCTGGCACCCAACATTGTTCCCAAATCACAAATCCACACCCACGGGGATAAGCAAAAAAAGGACCCAAAAGATTTAGGCTCCTTGCTGTGTTTATAGAATTTATTTAATTACTCTAAGTTTGTCAAGCTAAGCATATTTGCTAGCATTTAATCAGGCACCATGATTGGAAGCAAAGCAGCATGAAAAGTCCCATGCTGTCACTGGTCATGTCTCTCCACCAAGTGGCAGCAACTACAAGAACTGGTGATCAATAAAGAGTATTAAGCCTACAACAATTTACTAAAAACTAATGATGGTAAGCAAATTAATATATTTAAAAGTTATACAATAGCAGACAATACTATCATTCAGAAAATTAATAATCTTTTTGCTTATTCTATGGATGGTATTCTGCAAGATTTATGTGATTTTCCTTATATATCCATTTATTTGATTTGGGGAATTAGTTTTGTTTTTCATATCATTTAGAAAATTGTTTGATAAAAGAGCCAAGAAGGAGACACTTTTAGAAATGATACAGTCTTTATAGACTAATAATGAACAGATAGTTGAAAAAATACTATTGAAAATATTAACATTAATTTGACATATAAAATCCGATCAGTGTCGAATTGCACTGAGACATTATCTGAATTTGTGCTATTGAATTTAACAATCAGAATCTTTTGAAAAGTTATGATAGGTTAACAGATAAGGAATCTCCCTAGGAAGGCAATATGTACACCATCCAAGTTATGTCCAAGGATGAGACATTATCATAACCGAACAAATTTCATAGGTTGGAATCATCAATGAGGGCATTAGAATGGAACACTGGACAGGATATTCAGATTTTACAAAATGCAGTCATAAAAAGATTTGAAAAGATTGAAGAAATTAGTGAAACTGATGAGCAGGGAGAATAGGTACATGAACTGGATTTAACCTAGTCAGTATGTGCCAGAGTCTGGAACGATTGACCCATAGTTTTAGCTGGCTATCCAGTAATATCCCCTGAGAGGCCATCTGGCATAAAACACCCTAAGGTAGTCAAAGAATATACATGACAACCTAAAGGTATAAGCAATCTAAAAGAAATTACGCAAGCAATAATATCTTATGGCTAGTATTCACCATTTGTTTGGGAAATGATGAAAATGTAGGCTTCAAGCAATAAGGACAACTCACATGATTGGCCTCAATCAATCTCAGTGATCCTATTAAATGGACCCCCTGCTATGAAAATGCTATAGTCAAGAAGAGGCAAAAATTTTAGAACAATGGGAAAAAACAAAATGATTTGATGATTCCCAACAAATTGTTGGTGAGTGTCATTATTCTGATCCTTCGGGCAAGGATCTGTGTTATGAAGACACCTTGTAACTATTCAGCAGCTTTATATACTTGGACAGGTTTCAGGAACCATAAAAGAGAATTGAATCATATATCAGAGTTAACAGTGCCAGAGAGAACCCTTTAGTGACTTTTTACAAAGATTAACTAAGGCTGTCCAAGTAAGAGTAACAGACCTCGAGGCTAGACTTGTACTTGTTGAATTTCTGACTTTTGAAAATGCCAACTTAGAATGCATAAAGATACTTGGACCTTTAAAGGTTAGATCAGCACCAATAAATGAATGGATTATGAAGGCAATGAACATTGAGATTTTTAACTATAATACTGAGACTTGGGTTCAAGAAGCAATTTCCAAAGGTATGAGGAGACATTAAAGTGCCAAATGTTTTAATTGTAGTAGAATAGGACATCTGAAAAGGGATTGTAGACAAGGCATTCATAGAAATAATTTCTCCTCTGGGAACAGCAAGAATACGTAATTCAGCCTTCTGGAATATGTTGGAAGAGTGTCAAAGGCCACCATTGGGCCAATGGAAATAGATCGACAAAAGACAGACAAGGCAGCCTGATACCACTGGTAAACACCTTAGCAAGGGCCTCTCACAAACATTGTCCAGTTATTTCCAAGCACTGTGGAGAACATGTCTTACAAGGAAAATTAAAGATTCTAGTGCCTACTGTAAAAAGCCATACTGATCTGGATGATGGAATAGACATGGAGATTATTCAAAAGCTCCAGTAGGAAATAAGAAGTGTGTATTTTGGCAAACTTCTATAAATGACCAAAGACCAAAGCAAAGAGTGCATATAAATAATATTGTAATTGAGGGATAACTAGACATGGGTGTGGACATGACTATCATTACTCCAGAATCCTGGTATTAAAATTCTTCTCTTCAAGAGGCAGATGTTCAATTCCTAGGAATTGGATCCATATCTCATGTGAAAGGGGTTGAATGCATAGGTCTGGAAGAACAGAAATGAAGACTGAGACCATATGTAGCTAATATTGCATTGAATTCATGCGGTCATGTCCTGTTGTAGCAATGGACTATCCAGATAAATATTCCTGCAGTCCCCAAATCTCATGTTTCTGGGAAGGATATTTTAAAGTATTATATTATATTATATTATATTTTAAAGTAATATATATATATATATATATATATATATATATATATATAGAGAGAGAGAGAGAGAGAGAGAGAGAGAGAGAGAGAGAGAGAGGTCATCTGTTATTCAGGCTGAACAACACAAAGCAATCAGCAAAACTTCTGAGGTACTAATGCCCTGCCTTTAAAATGATTAACTGAGAAACCACTATGGGTTAAACAATGGCCTTTAACATAAGGCAAACTGAGGGCTTTAGAACAAGTAGTACAGGAAAAACTAGATGCTCACCATATTGAAGAATTAATCAGTCCATGGAACTCTCCCATGTTTGTTTTAAAAAGGAATTTGGAAAATGGATAATGGTGACAGATCTATGAACTGTCAACAAGGTAATTCAATCTATGGTCCGTCTACAATCTGGAATTCCTCTGCCTTCTTTATTACCAAAAGGATGGCTTCTTATAGTTATTGATTTAAAAGAGTCTTTCTTCACTGTACCTTTACAAGAAAATGATATAGAAAACTTTGCCTTCATAATGCCAAATACTTTATGCCCATTGTGTTTAATTTCAAGAAGAGAAAACTTAAGACACAGGGTCCAAAGCATGGTAAGGCCATTGATAATATTTCTCACCCTATAGCCTGAGAGTACAGCCGTTAGGTTTTTTCATCTAGTTCTGGTGGACAAACAAGAATACTAATAAGAGCCTGTCCTATCTTGGAGGCATCAGTGGTCTCCATGAACAACAAGTCATGAGGCAGCATCCCATACCAGACACTGTAATCTTTTTTTTTAATAGTCTATGAATTCTAGGAACAGCTTAAGCCATCAATGCAAGGTATTTTCCATTAAAATTTTTAACTATAATTTTAATTGGCTTTCAAAATAACAATCTTCTATGTGGCTTTATAATGTTTCTTTTCATTACAGTTAGCAACCCATGTCCTCATATCCTCTGTCCTTCAAGCACCTTCCCTACCGAAATCTTCCCTCTCCAAGTTCTATTTTTATGCTAGAAAGTTCTACCACTGTCTTGTTGGTCTCTAAAGGTACTATGAACAAAAAGGCAAACGTAAAATCAATTAAGACAGTTATTATTTTGTTGTTGATGCTGGTGGTGGTTGCATGATTTTCAGAAAAATAAAGAACCATATCATTTAATTTTCAACTTTTTTTGGTTTAAAATAGATGCATGCATGTAATGGATTTTATTCAACTCTTCCTCCCATACCCTCCCCTCAAGTCCTCCCGAAACTTTTCTCTCACAACTTAACAATAGCCTTATAGCACTTAAATTCAATTATTTTCCTTTATGCAAATTCCATATATAAAGTATTATTTTGAAGATTTTATTCTTTGTACAACTTGATTACTTCAGACCTGATTTTTTTCTGTTTTCATTTTACCCCTTTGCTATTAAAAAATCTTTAATCATTGACAATATTTTTGTTATAATTTACTTTTTATCACTGTAAAAACAGATGCTGGAAGGAGAACTCAGCAGCAGTAGGAGGGCTCAGGGGAACTTTGGTTTTAATGTAAAATGAAATTTTAATAAAATCGTATACTTATTGTAGAAATTGTTAAACTGAGTTTAAGTGATGAATAAAATGCACAAAGTGTTACTACAAGGAATAAAGTTGCAACAAATTTTATTTTATATTTATGTTGTAATTTATTTATGAATTAAAATGAATGGTGTGTTCATTTGCACAGTTGAAATCTGCTTGTATTCTTTCATATTTTTGGCTCTCTAATTTATACGCAATTGCAATCACTTGTCTCCCAGTAGCTATGTATTTAATGATTCTTTATAAAGAAAAAGAAATTAGAAGTAATATATTTTTATTTTTCTTGGTTTCCATACTATTATTTTGTAGTACATTGAGAAATAGAATCCTTGGACAAAGAGAAACATGTATATTCCCCCAGAAGTCCACAAAGGTTACAGATTATATAATATTACACTTATATTACAGATGGAGTAGTTCAGGAGTGAGGTGCTTTTCTTGTCAGTACAAAGCCTTGGGTATAATCTTCTGCCCTGAAAACAAGAATCATGCATATTACTAACAGTTTGGTGGCTAATAACTAACTGTTGACATAGTGAAAGTGGTATCTAACATCAATAATCAGGGAGAAAAGCCGGCTGTGTGATGCAGAAAAGTGTCATTCATCTCCAGAATTTTGAAATCCACAAATATAAGTAGCCATTTGCCCAGAAGGTAATGGAGGTGTTCAACACAGAGTCAAATTCACAGCAAGGCTATCGTTTTTAATCACTGATGTCCTTTCTTCCCGTGCTAGCCACTTGTATTTACAAGACCACAGTTCTGGCCTTCCACTCCTGCAGAGACCCTCCCCCTCCTTCATGTGAATGCTGGGAATCATTGTTTGTGGACAATCAACAACTAACCACCTTCTCTCCCTTTAGGCAAATTGCTTTGCTTTGAAATTGCAGGAAAACCTTCAAAAATTATTCATGTTTGCATTTAGTTGAAAGCCCTGAGAAGCCTCTGCAAAGAGAAGCAAATGAATATAAAATAGACAAGGTAAAGGGAGAGAATGTGAAATCAGATTCAGTAGAATTTATTTTTTCAGCTTTTAAGTCACTGAAACACAGACATTCCGCCCATGTTTGCAGGTCACAAACCTAGAAACTCAAAAGATGGTTCGGAATATGAAAGTTACTGAGCAACACTGGGAAAGAATGCAGATGCCTGTCATTTGCATAGATGACCTTTTCTGTATAGAAAACCAATATATGAATAGTTAGTGGCGGCCCTTTGTTTAATTTTTCTCTATCTATTGTCACAATTATTACCCTCATCTGCTGGAACTCATACAGAAGAAGACCCTTTAATCTTTAAAAACTCCTGTAACAATTAGCATCATCTTTAACCAAAGAATTTGTGCTGCTACATGCTGAATAAATTGCCCCCAAATCTTCTCTATTTTCCTCAGTATCTTTTAAAGGACACAAGCTGCACATTAGTATACAGTGAAGTAATTACTTCTAGGCATATATTTGGGAAAATAGACCAGAGAATGTAATTATAGCATTGTTTGTAATGAGAGCAATTGGAAAGAATTTAAATAAACATCCATATGACATTGATAAATAAAATATGAGATATTTATGGACTGGAACCTTGTTCTGAAATGAAAGTGAATGAAGTTGAATTTTATGCATCAATATGCCAGAATTATTCTATTTACTAAAACTGTAAGATACTGAATCATTTATGTTGTATGATATTGTTATGTAATGTTTGAGAACATGAAAGGCAATTGCAAACAAAAATACAGCTTCATAAATAAATAACAGTATAATAAACATTTGTAAGAACGAAACCAACAAAAATCAGGGGATTTATTACTCTTGCATAGGGTAATAGCAATAGAATCAGAGAGAAATTAGAAATTAAAGAGGAAACCACAATTCCATTTGAATAGCCATAGAGGCAGTGGTAAAAGTTATAGTTTTATTTAGTTGGGCTATAAAATTCTAATGTTTATGGTATTGTTTTAAAATAATTGAGTATATAAGTGATTGTAAAGTAAATCATGATATGAGTACAAACATTATTTCCAAGTAAAACAGTCTGCACCTCAGTCACTTTTATTCCATAGATATAAGAATTCAGATGACTTAGTTCTACTGAGAATCAAGTAAATCAGGCTCAGGGAAAATTAAACACAATAAAAAACAGATGATTCTATGTGTATAGTCCTGACAAACAGAGCAGAATGCCCAGGATGTATTGTGCTTGTGTTTGCTACAGAGTGTATTTTGAAATGACTGGTTTGGAAAACAGCCACTCAAACGATTTAAACCATATTTTCTTTTTAAAGAAAAATCAATGCTATCTTAAGCATCCCAGAAATTTGATTTCACTTTGACCTACTTCTTTAAAAAGATATAAAGATAATGACTAAAAGAATAACACCGCAATCTAGTAACTTGCCTCTAACTTGTTTTCCTGACTACTTGTCAAAATGACACCTCTTGGCCTTGTGCCTCCTTTAGCTTCCTTTCTGCCTGCCAGCCTTCCCATTCTTGCCAGTTCCATCACGTGATATCAGGATCAGCACTTTGTGAATTCCATCACTGACTATGAACCAACAGCTCTCCATCGCGACTGTCTGGAACTATCAGTTTCTCTTTACATAAGGAAAACCTGGAGCTCAGTGATGGTGGATAATAGTTCTCAGGTGGAAGCCTTCCTTTGGCTAAGACAAAGGTTTTGAATTATACTAAATGCATTTTAGCTCAAGCCCTTTACCCAGCAGTTAATCCTGTTAGCAGCTGTGATAATTACTCTCGGCATGTGTTCCAGGTCCAGCCTCTGGTGACTGTGATTATTAACTTTCTGTTACTTGTTGGGGGCCTTTGTTTGTTACAGTTAAATTACTGAACTCGTTCTTAAACTTACCTGCTACTTCCATAATGTGGTATTTTGAATTTCTTTTGACTATGATCACAGTATTCAGGTACTGATCAGTTAGTTTAATCATTTGCTTCAGCCTTGGTGGTCATTTTTTCTGTCTTTGTGTGATGAACATCATACGTCACAACTCAACACTAACCTGTCGATACTGATCATCTAGTTGAATATTGATACTAGAAAGCCTAGTTATGACCTAAAGCTGTCTACTCAAATTGAGTCAAATAAGGAACTGGTGATTGAGTAGCCCAGTGGTCGATTCTTGTATATTCTGAGTCACTGGATTCCATCTTCAGCACTGGAAAGTAAATAAATATAAGTAAAAACAAATGAAAATTAACTCTGAATGTCTCAGCCTGATTGAAGACAGTAGTTTATAATTTACCGAAGATGAAGTGCAAACATAAGACCCAACTCATTGATTTCCCTCCCTTTGCTTGCTTATGAATTCAACTAACGCATAGATAGCAAAGAAGGCCTATATTTTCACTCTGTATTTGTAGTTAAGACCACTACAATACACTTCTTAGAAAATTTGATCTTTTATGGATCTTAGTATTCAAGAAGCTTATGTCATAGAAGGCAACAAAACTGAAAATCAGGGTGCTGTACTTTCTATTGAGGATTACTTAATCTACAGGTTGAGCATTCCTAGTCTGGAAATTTAAAGTTGCATGTCTAAGCACTTAACAAGTTAGATACTTAGATGAGGTATGGTCACCTGCCCATGCTTAAGAAATAATCCCCTCAAATGAAAATAACTTAAAATAAGGTGAACATTTCCATATCCATATCCAGGGAACATTCTTACATTTCCAAAAGTAAGGTCCTGCCTCATTTGTTTCCATAACTCTAGAACAAAACAAAAGGAGAACAAGGATACTGAATTCATCAGTTCCTGCCTATAAGTAATCAGTGAGGTTTCCCCATGTCTAAAATCCCTTAAGGTTTTGCCTACATTTACTTATTCTTTGTGTATAACCAGTGTCTAGAAAACAAAGACACTCCTTTCAAACAATAAAATAGCTAAAGATGATTTATATTTTTTCATCACTCAGGACTTTGTAAACCAGCTGATTCTCAGTCAAACAAAACCCATCTCCAATTTCTGGTTTTCCACTTAGTTCTTGGAACAGGTCTCATGGTCCCCACAGCTGAAATTTTTTGGAGTGGTTCGACTAGTGCACTGATTCTGTTGCACTTTGAAAAAAAATACTTTCTTCTATTTTTATCTGTTAGTTATTTTTTTTTCAGTACATTGGCTAGCTGGAGAATAATTGAAGCCAGTTTTCATTACGATATATTAATTGTGCTATGTAACAGGCTTTATTAGGACATTTCCATACACATAATTATGCACTTTGATCATATTCACCCTCTTATACTCACTTGTCTTCCCGTGACCCTAAGACTAGCTTGTTCCCTTTGTGCACATAGTTGTTCTAATCTCACATTCTGATATTTTTTAAAAAATCTAGATGCCACACATCAGAGAAAGCATGTAATATGTGCTGTTTAGAACTAGGTTTATTTTGCTTAACATGATGCTGTACAGCTTATCTGTTTTTTCTTGAAAATGACATGATTTTTTTTCTTTTTAGCTGAACAACACTCCATTGTCTCTACTTACAACTGGATATGCATACTAAGTTGAATAATGTAAATGGTGCTATAATAAATGAAGTCAGTTGTTTCATGTATTGAGTGCTGATTTATAATCCTTCACACACATGCCCTGAGTGGAATAGTTGGAGAACATGGTCATCTTCTTTTAGTTTGTTTGATTTTTGAAAATAGTATTTTTATTGTTTTGAGATTACCATATAACTACATCAGTTTCCCATTCCCTATCAACCCTCCCAGGTACCCTCTCCCCCTACTATCGTTCGGTTCATAAGCTTCACAGAGATTTAGCCAATGTACTAATTTTATAACATTTTTTGCCTATTTTATGAAAGACATTCTTTTCCATCAAGACCCTGTACTTCACAGAAAAGAACATATAAAAATTAACCCTGTTAATTTCATAAAAATTGCTAAAGTGATTCCATCAGAATTCTCAAAATTCTCAGTAGATCATGCTGTAAGAAATCACAGTCCAAGTATTCCTACAACCTTAGGAACCTCAACCCTTGAAACATTGGGATAAGCACATATGTAATTATTTCATAGCTTCAAAGATTTGCTTAGCAAATATTTATTATATTTGCTGTGTTTCATAAATGAAAAAACCCTGAAATTCATACCAGGTGTGATAGACTAGGTCTTAATGCCTGTGGACAGAAATATTAAATTTAGTTTTATTTTAATTTTTGCATAATACATTTCAGTATTTAAAACGTTCAACTAATTTTACCATTGGTTTTAGATGGAGACAGTATAAGAAATCTCTCTTTTGAACCGAAAAATGTCACTGCTTGTGGCTGTTCCCCAAGACTCCCTGAGTCCCAGGATGGGGGAGTAATTGGGTTGGTGATTAGAGGTAACTGTGGCACTAACTGTGAACTGACACTGGTGTTCTGTGTTTGCCATTTGTTGGCTCAGCCATGAAGTTTCCTCCACTACTACACGCAATTAGCAGCAGTAGTTGGAGATTCTGTTCTTTCACTTGTGGGAGCCTCAGGAAAGACGTTGTAAAAAGACCACTTACCATGAAGGTCAATGGCTCTTTTTGCCACCAAACTGCTGGTGTGTGATTAGAAAAGGCAAGTGGGACCCAATGGGATGGAGAACTGAAGATTTCGGGGAATACAGAAAAATAGTACTAGAATTGCGCTTCAAGATCAAGAAAGCAAGCCCACTATTGATAAGCAGAATAAATAAGGGAGAAGCCACAGAAAAGCTAATTAAATGTGATAGTGCTGTACTAAATATTTTTCGTTCATTGATTTTGATATCTATGTTTGGCTTTTAAGATGATAGAACAGAACAGAGATGGTCTGAAAATAGGGATTTTTTTTTTGACGGGGGGAGATCCTCGGTGATTTCTGAAATCCTCACTAAGGCAAATACAATGCAGGTGGTAGACTAATTCCTGTGTTTTAGAACTAAAAATCATTATTTGATATATGCAAATAGTCTTTAGAAAAATTACTATGAATCTCACCAGGTGTGAATTCTTTATGGAGGCTTTTGTGACTCACTGGAAAAAAAAAAAAGAACAACTCTGACATGGATGCTGGCAGAGATCCCACTACCGCTGCCACTCCTTAATTCTAACCCCTGCAGCCACCCAGAGTTGGGTTTCTGGGTAAAGCTGGTAGATCCAGATGGAAGGTGACTACAGGCTTTTTCTGATGCCAGAAACAAGATGCACATGGAAGAAATTGATGGAAAACAAGAGAAATTTTTTATAAAAGCTGTGGTCACTGGAAAAGAGAGGGAGGATGTCTGGCGATCTCACAAGTTTGGTAGAGGTCCTCATTGATAAATACTGATTTCCTTTAGCAAATTGGTCACTGTTGGCTGGATTTGCCTTTTACAAATATTACTAATTCATGTCACTGTATTGCTATTGGAAGATGCTAGTGTGAGAATATTCCTTTAAATTTCTTATATCTGAGAAAAACAAGAGGGAATTATCCAAAATACAGCCCTTTCTTCCTGCCTAGAGTATTGCTGTTTGACTGTTTGGGGTGGGGGTGAAACAGGGTCTCTCCAAGTAGTACTGCTCTCATTGGACTCACTGAGATCCTTCTACACGTTCCATCTGAGTTCTGAGAAAGGTTGTATTGCCACGTCCAGTTTCTTGTTTATTTTTAATTGTTATTTATTTATTTTTATTCTTATTCCATGGCAGTCTTCTTAAAGCTGGATTATTCAAGAATCATATTTCTGGTAAGTCTGCCTTCTCAAGTTTTCTGTTTCTCCAATAAACTTTATTTTCAATTCATGTGTCTCCATTGCCCACTGTTTATATCCTTAAATAGAATGCAAATACATTTGTGCTCCTGATGGCAATATTTCAAGGAACACTACAGAAAAGAAGATCCATTTACAAAGATCTATACCAGGACATCCTAAACTGGATGGTACTTTGACGTGAACTACTGTTGAATAAAATGTGAAGTAGAATACCATTAATAAAATAGAATAATAACTCACACAAATTTAGAAAATGAGGGTGATGGTTAAAGAAAAACAAGTTTCAGTATAGACATACTGTAAGAGGAAGAGATAGAAAATAGGCTGGATAATTGTGCAAACTTTAGGAGCACTTGCTGCTCTTGCAGAGAATAAGGGTTTGGTTTGTATACCTAAATGGTTTGTACGTGTGAGCTCACAGCATCTGTAACAAAATTTTCAGGGGTCCAAAATCATCTTCTGGCTACTACATGAAGTTGTAACTTAATACACACATTCTTTAGATATCTATATATATTATTTCATATAAAGAAATCAAATTTTGAAAAGAAAAATGATACAACAATCACTTAAAACATTGAATATAATTCATAATTAGAAGAATGCAAGTTATAAACCCATAATATATGACTATATATCTATGTAATTAGCTAAGTATATATTTCATTGTGTAAACCTACATATGCATATGAGCATACATGTATATTATATAGTGGTAACAGGAATACTGGTGAGGATACATCTAAATGACTCACTCATATTTTATTCATGGGTATTTAAAATGCCTCAAACACTCAGAAACATTTCTTAAATAATTAAAATTGAAATTACCATATAACCCAATAGTTATACTCATGGAAACTTATCCCAACGAAAACTGCACTTAAGTTCATAATAAAATTGGTTCCTAGATATTTTATAGTGGCTATCTTTGTCAGATGTTCAAATAAGGAGCACCACAGACTGCTATTATTTAAGGGATGCAATGCACTATCAATTATTTTATTGTTCAATCTAGCGATTACTATCCAAACTAAAAATTACAAAATTGTTTCAGAAATATCTAATTATTGCACATTCATTTTTAAAATTATACTTAGAAAAATAATATATTTTTGGCAGGCAGTGATATCATCTTCATTCTTGTTGTTGAAAATACACACCCAAAGAAAAAGTAGCACATAAAAAAACTGTTTGAAAGATCATTCTTTTGTGGAGTGTATGTACTGAACAAAAACATTCTGTGAATCTGCTACATTGCACAGGAGCAAAAATTTGAATGTAGCTATCATTAAATATCAAATATATCTTACCACACAATGATTACATTACATACAAGTAAATGCTTTATAACGTTATGCTTTTTCTGCGGTGGGTATCTGATACAGTTAAGTTGTTTAAATGTTGGAGCCAGAGAGCCTGTATGGTATAGTGATGGCCAGTTCCAAAGTCAGTGATAATGTTTTTCGTAAATTTCAAAGACTAATAAATTATATTTAATGACACAAAATTTGATAAAGGGAAAGCTTTTGGTATCTGTTTAATCTCCAATTTTGAAATCAGGAAGATGAGAACACCAACAATGAATGAATTTAGAGCAGCTGTAGGAAGTCCCAGCATGAGGAAACTAATTTAGGCAATATTAAAATATGCACTTCCCAGATTTCCAAGTTGTATTTCATGGCTGCACTTTCTTCAGTCATCAGGGAGAAATTCAAGTGTATTTTTAATCCCCTTTTGTTACAGCAGAATTTATATATTCTAGCAAAATGAGTTGTTTCTATTTCCCTCTTTGTTTCTCTCTGTCTCTGCCTGTCTGTCTGTCTGTCTATCTATCTATCTATCTATCCATCGATCTATTATCTATCATCTATCTATCCATCCATCTATTATCTATCATCTATCTATGTATCTATTATCAATCTATTTATATTTATCATCTGTCCATCATTTATCTCTATCTCTTTATTCTAGTTCTTCTTGACTCACCATATCCACATTGCTTGATTTTTTAACCAAGCTATCATTCTAGATGATTCAAGATTATTTGGAAGGACATATCAGTGTTCCAGTAGACAAGCACATCTAGGTAATATAAGGTAATATAGGTAATAAAAGGTACCCAGGATTGATTATTGGACCTATGAAGGATTAAAGTCATAGGTAATTTCCAGCCCTAGCCAGTATGTCACCAATGCTAATCCCAGATAAGGACTTATATTTGAATGCTTACTTACCGAGGATTGATACTATTTGAGAAGCATTAAAAAGTATAGCCTTATTGGAGTCGGTGTTGCCTTCTTGGAGAAAATGTGTCACTGAGGGCAGGTTTGGAGGTTTTAAAAGCACATGTCAAGCCTAGTAGGTCTCTCACAGCTGAAGGATCAACATGCAGTTCTCAGATACTGCTCTAGCTCCTGCTAGAGAGCCATCATGCACCCTGCCATGATGATAGTGAACTAAACACCGAAAACTCTAAGCAAGCCCAAATTAATTACTTTCTATTGTAAGAGTTGTCTTGGTTAAGCTGCCTCTTTACAGCAACAGAAAAGTAACTAATGTATTGATATTCAAAGTTGATTTAAAATTAATACAATTTATATATTCCATTGAGCTTATTTATTATCTTCTGTTAAAGCAAGGATATCAGTATCTATGTTTTGTGGTTGTTCTACAAATTATAGATGTGAATATTTTAGAATGTCTGTTAAAGGGACGTGTGCTAGTTAGATATTAATATCTTCTCTATGTCTTCATGTAGGCCTGAAGTTTTTTTTATTTTGCTATTTAGATAGAAAATTTAAACTTTGGTGTTAAAAAGTTGGCAATTTTAGTCTCCAGCAAGATCTTAGAGCAGTTTGCAAGAAGGAAAATGCACTGTACCAACTATTAATGTCACTAACAGATAAAATGAGATGAAACTCCTGAACAGAAATGTTTCAGAAAACCAGGATAATAGCCAGAGGTAGCATGCAACGTTTATGGATAAAGGAAATGATCAAAATTTGAAATGGATTAATCTGCATTTCAATGTTTAGAAAACATTACTGCCTCAAGACTGATGCTAGAAGAAAAAAAACTACATTCAAACTCATATTTTTAAATTATTTAACATGCATATATGTACATGTATATGTGTATATATTTCTAAGTACATAAATGCAACATGTGACATATATATATATATATATATGCAGCAATTACTGTAAATGCAACATGGGGTATATATGCATATAACAGCAATTACTGTAAGAAAAAAGAAGCCATAGATTTGAAAGAGAGCAAGGAGTTTGTGGGAAAGTTTGGAGGAAGTAAATAGAAGAGGAAAATGATGTAATTATAATCTCAAAAGTATAAAAAGTAATTTTTAAAACATGATTAAAAATCATTCTTTAAAGTGAAAAGGGGGGCTCTGAGGTGGTCTACTGGGTGAAGATACTTACTACCAAGTCTGACAATCTGAGGGCAATACCCATGGCACACATATTGGAAGGAAAGGTGTTCCTCATCAAAATTGGTTGTATACTTACATGTTTGTGTGTGTGACTTTGACATATGAACACACACACAGGTGTATGCACTGACATACTCACAAAGACATACACAGAAAAATGAGTAAAATGAAAATATAATTACAAAACTAAAGAGAAAAAGGTAATGGTTAATGGGTATATCTTAGGATTTCCCATCCTGGGACTATCTCCAAAGAACTTGATATTCTACCTCATAGATACTTACTCAGCAATGTCCATAGGCAGCCTATTCACAATAGCCAGGAAATGGAAACAACATAATTGTACCTCAACAGACAAACAGATGATGAAAATGTTGTACATAATACCATAGAATACCATTTATATGTAAATTAACTGTAATCAAAAGCATTACAAATAACTGAGTGAATATAAGAAAAAATATATTGGTGGATGCAATCCAGACATTGAGGAATGAATACCCCATGTTCTTTCTTATCTAAAGTTGCCCACTCCATGTGATGTGTGCATGCAACATGGTGTAAACACAAAGTCAGGAGAGCATAATGGGAACATGGGGGGGATAGTGCTTCGTATATGAAGTGGGAAACAGAGTAATGAAGAGGGAGTTCAAACCAGAGAGGAGGGAGTTAGGTAAATACAGAGGAAAAGAGACGATGGACAAATAGCAACAAGGCTGTCTGATAAACCCTCATATCATAAAATCTTACATTTACCTAAGCTTATATACAATAAAAATTATGATGTATAACTACAGCAATATAAGTACACACATTAGATGTACATATTCATATGTGTACATATATATGTATATATATATATATATATACATCTATTTGTAAAAGAAGTTAAGCCATGTGAGGTTAGAGTGCTCCTCAAAAGAACCATAGCCTAAAACAAAAGTAAACATCAAACAAAAACCCTGCAGTACAGGACATGATAACACTGGTTTCAAATGGATGGTTGATCAGGGTAGTTCAAGTGATTCCCTTGGTTACCTGTCAGAGGTTGAGGATGGGCACCTATTGCTGAAGACATCAGATACTTAGATCACAAGACTGACAACTCAAGCTAGATCTTTTCTGAAAGCCTCCTTCTGGTGGTCTTGCTTTTCAAGAAAATACTGTGCCCGCTGCCAGGAGAGGAAAGAATTTTAACTCTCCTACTCAGCAAAAACACCTGTGAGTCATGGCAATTACCAGCATGAAAAGATATGTTTGAAGGTTCAGTAATTAGCACTCATATGTCACTGCCAACCAACAGATCTGTAATTGGACTGCAGCCCCACCTAGCATGACAGAAATTATACCTGGTCTTAGAAACTAGAAATCTTTCCAGGGCTGCTGAAGCAATGGACTTGAGGAAAGAATTTACTATCACCACTTTCCTAGTCCAACATAGTTCATTATTACATTCTAAACTGTATCCTATATCCAAAGCTTACACCCACAGCCAGAGAAACTTTTCCTTACAGCAATGGAAACCATAATACAGAACCACAAAGAGACAGTGTAAACATCAGTAGATTGTGTGGGTCCAGTCCCAATGGCGAACTCTGCATCACAGCTTCTCCATATTTAGCTCAGTGAACATCGCAGAAGAGGGGGAGGAGAGATTGTAAGAGTCAGAGCATCAGGAAGTCTGCTGTGAAACAGACACTCCTGGAAATGCCTGAATTAATTAGAGTAGAAAATAAAATAGTAGAAAATCAGTGAACAGGTTAGCATGGAAGGGAATTATTTTCAGGGTCTCATCCTTAGACAAAAAAAGCTAAAGACAAGTAACGATTTCTGAGAGAAAGAGAGTTAGTTTTTCCCAGAGATAAGACCTCTTATTGGTTGTCCAATGCAGAGTGGTCAACTTTGAAATCACATATAAATAAGAAAAACAGAATTAGGAATATAGATATTTAAATAGAGAGATAGATATACACATATATGTATGTGTGTGTGACATGTGTATCCATATATGTGTGCTTATATGTGCACACATATACATAATAATAATTAAATAAAATAAAAAGAAGCTATCAACATGAGAGTAAGTGGGATAAAGAAGGGGGTTGAAATACAATAACTAGGAGAGGCTGTAAGGAGGAAAGAGAGGATGTTATAAAAATCTATTTCAATTATAAACCTAATGAAAAAATGAAGGAGGAAAGAAAAATAAAGGAAAGAAGAAATGAATAAGAAAAGAGGGAGAACCAAAGAAATACCATAGTATTTCAACATAAAAGGTTCCTAAAACCTAATTTATTCACACAGCACCTTGAGAACAATAAATTTGTTCCCATGTCTGATTTTTATGATAAGAGCCATTGGATGTCTGTCTTCTCTACAGACTGGACATTTAATCGGCTATAGAGTAAATCATAATCAGGTTATTCTTTCTGATAACCAAGAGAATTATAATTTAATTTTTCTGTTTTTGTAACAAAATCAATAGGAAAATTTACATATAAAGATTGCTATTGTGGTTTACAGAGCATGAATATGGCAACATCTTATCTAACAACTCTGTAAAAAAATGCATTATTACTGATTTTGAAACTACTTTCAAAGTATTATAGAAGATTTGAGAGAAGAGTTTATGTTATGAGATAACTTGAAAATAGGAACTGCACCTTCTTTTCTAATTAACATCTTTCAAAACAGTCATTACAAGGTGTGGCTTTGATCATAAGTTCATCAGATTCAAGTTGTAATAAATGGAAGAACATGAGCCAGTTAGCCAGTCACAATAAATCATTAGTAAAGAGATGATCATTTTATGAAAAATGCTACAATTTTTCTCTATCTCCAAGAGTCTTGGAAGCCAATTGGTTTAAATGTATCTTGTAGTTATGTGTAAGTGATAATTATAATATAGGAAGATAAGATATTTACATTTCTATATGCACATTTTCCTTACCAATATAACAATTTAATCACAGTGTTTCTGCATATAAAACCATATGAAAACATAAATACAGCAAGACTAATTTAATGCAAAATAAATAAAGACAGTTTCATGGTGTTACAAGAGAGAATTATCTAATACTTATGCCCCCAAAAATAAAAACAAGATTCATGGGATGCATTGAGTATCAAGAATTTTGCATCTAGTATCAAGACATAGTTGCTATTGAGTGAAGTTTGTTACGTTATCTGTGAACATATTTGCTTCATTTATTGAAGCAGAATCAACAATAAAATTCAAGTGAGTTCTGTTATTTTTAAGTATTGTAAAGGAGAATATCACACTTTAATAGGCTATCTAAAACCCTTATTTCAGGAGAACTATAAGTGAAAACAAATATATCCAAAAACAATTTAGATATTAAATACTGTTTGCCAAGCACCAGGGTGCTTCTTTCTCATAAATGAAAGAGCCCATTATTACAGATTGGGCATAGAAGGAGAGCATGAGGAACAAGCACAAATTTAAAATATCATGATGTATTTTATTTCAGTATCAAATTGAAATCAGTAACTATGACAAAGAGAAAATACTTTGACTCTAAGATATAGGTTGGCATCCAGTTATGCCAGTACCATTTGTTAAGGATGCTTTCCTTCTTCCATTGTGTAATTTTAGCTCCTTTTTCGAAAATCTGGTGTTCATAGGTTTGTGGATTAATATCTGGGTCTTCGGTTCGATTCCACTGGTCAACATCCCTGTTTTTGTGTCAATACCAAGCTGTTTTCATTACTGTAGCTCTGTAATAGAGATTTTCAAAGAAAATGTTTTCATTTAAAAGAAAATGTCTTGTCAAGCAAGCATTATGCCTCACACCTGTTCTCAGGAACTGACATGTGACGACGCTGGCTGTAAGCATATGTTTTATAGGAAGTAAAAGGCAAGATTTGACCACAAAGTAAGACTTTGCCTCAAAATAACCGCATCACAGAATCTAAGACAGAAAACAACATAATTAATTTCACTACCTAAAAATTAAAATCAATTTTACTGACAAGACAATATTCTTACTCTCAATTCTGCATTGTTTTTCTGGCTCCCTTAAAAATGATGAAAATTGATTTAGTTGAAGTGAGTCAATGGCAATGTAAGCAGAGAGCCTACTTTGATTTCTTGCCCAATTAGTTTATATTCTTAGTTGATTTGTGGGATATCTTCCCTTCCCAGCATTCAGAGGTATTGCTCAGGACTTTTCTATTTCCTTTGCATTCAGTTATCAGATATCTCCTCAGATCCCAAGTCTATGGTTTATACCTATGTAACCGAACATTGACCCCAAGGTATCATCAAAAATCCAGTGACTCGATGCTCTTCAGATTTATACTGGCCACCAAAAATTCCAGGCATTCCCATAATGAGTCTATGTTTTTACAATCTGTAGCCCTATCTGAATTTTTAGCATACTTTTATTTTTCTGTTTTTCTTATCTCTCATTTCCCTTCTTATATTGTGCAAACCAGTCTGTGAAGACAAGAGCAAGGATCATGACACCTGTGTCCTAATAGCCAGCATTTGTACCTCCCATGCACACACAGACACAAACATATTCAGTTTTCTTCCATTATCAATCAACATTAAGGCGCTATTTTCTTAAGAATTTATGTTATTTTACAATTTTACAGACATTTCCAATCAAAGTGATAACTGAATGAAATGATCACCGACAAGAACTCTGTAGGTGTACACAGCATATACACATATGCATACTAGACACCACCCTATTATCTTTTTCAACAGATGTTGACACAAAATGTATGTCAATGGTTGATAAGCATTGCTGAGTAGTTACCTATCTACATGTTTTCTGATATTAAGAACAGAGCAAAGGTTTGTGTTATCAATATATGATTTTTTGTCATCTTGGGCACCACATTCTTGGTTCTGTCAGTCTGATGGGCAAAGTGCTCCTTAAATGTGAGAATTCGTGTGGACTTGTAGATGCAAACAATGAGCTGCTATTTCACACACCTTTACCTCTAATTCTCTTTGTCCAAAAAGTATGTAAATATATCTGTAGAAAATGTCAATAATCTGATTTTGGAACCCTTACAGTATATGGCCTTTTGATACACATAGAATGGATATTACAGAATAAATCAATAATACAACTGAATTGCTGGCTATGTCCTGCTCAAACTGCAAACATACTGTGAATTTTGCTAAAGAAGAAATAAATCATGACTTACAGAAATGACTTTGGTATTTTTTCATTTTACTCACAAGTATACCACATTTCCTAGTCAATATATTAAATACATGCTTATTACTTATGCTGAAATGATACTGATACACTTTAGGAAAATAAATGCCTACTGTGAAATAAATCAATACATTAAAAGTAACATTTACATGAACAATTAATAAAAATAAATATAAACTTTATATAAGAAATGAAATATAGAGAAAATGTCTTCTTACAGGTAGAATTAATAATGTTATTTGGTTAAAATAAAATCATGATTGAAGAAATGTAATTGCCAAAGTATGGGTTAAAAATCAGATTTATTTTCTTGAACGTCCCTTTTTAAAAAAATCACTACAAAATTCCAACAAACTATTTCAACTCTTGTCTTTTGGAGAGAAGCTGCTGGGGAATTTGCATCTTTTTAATAGAGTCATGCAATGGGCCATCTGATGTTAATCTTCAAGTTAGAGTGAGTGTAACACCTTGGGGTATTGTTTGTATCCATAACGCTCTGTTTCTCTCAACAAACACTAGACAATTCAATATGCAAAGAAAAAGTCAATTCTGCCTCTAGCTCATTAGCATGCCAGAACTTATGGCTATTTAATTTTATTCCAGCAATTAAAATATGAATCAGACACATTGTCACCATGAGTTTCTCCATGGGAGTCACATCCCTTATTCCCAGCTATAGGAGAAGCAGTTGCTGCAGTATCTTCTTCTACTAAAATTGCATTTGCATTTATTGAGCCATGAAATGCACTAATCTACCTGACACATGGCACTAAAATATTTTGTGCACTGTCAGTTCCAACTTGTTGCAACAACTACTTCAGATGAAAAGATATGCCTACACTGGAAAAACTGACCTCTAAACTAATTTTGTTACACACACAAACAAACACACACACACACATCATGATACATAATAATTCTTAACTACACATGCATGTGTGCACACATGTACATGCAAACATGCGCACACACAAAATATTTATTTTTTACATGCTTGCTTTGTGTGCTCACCAAATATTTTCATCAAACTTTTTTTACGTTAGTTTACATCAGTAAAGTTCACAGCTCAATTTCTTCAAACAAGACTTCATCAAGGGAAAGGTTTAAGTTTTCATTGAACATGGTAATTACCTTCTGCTACTATCACCTGAGTTATTGCTCTTTTGGCCACAGAAATCTCTTCAATCTTAGAATTATGTGTGGATTTCAGCTTCTTCATTTTTCCATTCATACTTTCTTTTATTCATAGATTCTACAACCATGCCATCCATGATAGGGGTTTATTAAGTTAAAATTTTAAATATAAGCTAGTGTGCTTTCTGCATAAGAAATTTCATTTATTATAAATTATGAGGAAGAAGTAGTAATAAATTATTAAATACTTATTAGATACGGCTTTATTTTGACAATGAATGAAATGAATAAAAGCATTCTTTTTTTTTTTTTGCTTAGATTTTTCCAAATCCATCTGTACATTTTGGAACTTAAAAAGATTTTATTTCATGGATTCACATTGATGGGGTGAAATGAGAAAGAGTGGAAGGAACGGTATAGATATGAGAAAACCAAACGAACACCATGACAGACCCCTAAGAGTCTCGTCAGAGACCAGGCGTCAGTTTTGCTTTACTGGAACTGAACAAGCACTTCTGGGAAAGATCACAACTTAGGACAACCAATCAACAGGTCCTCAACAGCCTTCTGCTAGCTAAAAATATCCCCACCCCTTGCTGCTAAGTCCCTAACCACTAGGGCCATCTACAACTTCTATAAAATCCATAAATGTATTCTTTAAACATACCAAGGAACTCCCAGACTAACCTCCTATCCCTGGAATTCCCCTAATTTTGCTCATGCAAGCTTCTCTCAGGGTGGCTGTTTTTCCAGTTTGTCACATGATTTGACCTCTACATGCTGGAATTTTTGCTTTCAAGATTTAAACGCTCTTGTGTGGAGGTCTGGTAGCCTTCTATGGGTCTTTTCGTGGAACCTCACAGATAGATGTTGATGATTTCTTGGTGGAAATGGAGATTACACATACTCATCTGGTATCAAGGGGAACTGCACATAGTTATGGCCTTGAGAATTTGAGGTGTGCATGTCAGCTCTTCTTTTGTAATGGCTGAAGAACTTCTGGGGAGACTTCCTAGTTCATAAAGAAGGAGCACAGATCTCAGTATAACATACTTCAGTGTCGTTAGAAAAAACTCTTGGACAGTAACAGTGGAACTCAGAGACTTGGACACTTAGGTAAGTTTGAAATTAGTGTGGTCATCCTATGGTAGTGACAGATGAATTCAGTGTACACTGGATTCCCATACCATTTCTTATTACTAATTTTATTGCCATTAAATAAGTTCCAGAATGCCATTACTTTGAATATTTTATAGAAATAAATATTACAATATTATTACAGTATTATTTTAAATGTTATTTACCTGGGAACATAATTATATAATTACTACATCTCCTATCTATCTATGTATCTATCTGTCTATCTATCTATCTATCTATCTATCATCTATCAATCAAACTATCTACCTATCTATCACCTATCTATCTTCTCTTATTCCTCCTCTCTCTAAAAGCAGTGATGAGTTAGCAAGGGTCATAACTAAACAAAAGGAATAATCAGGAGGTTTCAGTTGTGTTTTTAGAAATAACCGAGTCAACGTCACTTGGACATGGAAAAGCAAATATGCATGGAATTTTCCAGGGCTTCATTACTACCATCAATATTGCATCCTAAAATACATTAATCTAGATGTACTTTGAGATACAGTAAGTAGACACATCTGCTCTCGTGTGGTTTTTGTGAATTCACTTAGCAACTTAATTCTGTATTGACTTCTCTCTCTTCCTGGAGGAGAGACACCTCAGGCTGAGACAGTAATGCAGTCCTGTTGTATAAAAAAAACTTTTCTTGAGAAGAGACAAAAGCATGTATTTATTCAATCCATGAACCACAATAGAGCAAAATAAGATACCCAAGTCTGGATTCCACCCAAGTCCAACATGGTGAAACAGTGAGTTTTACTGGGGTTACTTACAGTAGTATGGGTAGGTAAGGGGCCACACACAGGAGCAAAAATGACTCAAAGAGAGCTGTATCACTAAAGTCACCCAGCATGTGTGACAATTCACAAAGCTGGCAACCTAAAGCACATGTCACAGCCTGCAAGTAGCTCAACAGGTTGAAGAGTGTCCCTTCTAAATGACTCTGTTTGCATCTACCTCTCTCAGACAGATAATTTGGTTTCTGTTTCTCTCAGAGTCTTATTCGCAGGTTGACTTATTTACCAGTGACTCAGCATCTTGGTTTGTTTACTCTTGGAGGGAGAAGCCTGGTCAATCTTGTCAGTTTCAGGAACTTCTGGAAGCTACTTTGAGTTTTTAACCTTCCTGTTTAAGTGGTTTCTCTGCAGAGTGAAACGTATCAATCTATGAAGTAACTGATACACATTGCCCTGTTTTTCCATCTTCACCATCTACAGTAGTTGATAACTGGACAGGTAGGGATTGCTACCACTTATCTCTTGTTGACTGTTCTTAGTAGGCAAGCTTTGGCATTATGTTTACCATGGAGTTTATTAAACACATGCACAAAGTGGCTGCACTTTTTGATGGAAGGCCACATTTAAGAGATAAAGAGACTCTGCCTTCATCACAAACCTGATTCTGAAAATAAAATTAAAAAATACATGGAAGAATAGGGTGGAAAACTATTATTAACCACAAACCAGAATTACAAAGTTGTCCTTATTCACTTGGCAGATATGGTGAGAGCAGAAATTTCAGACTGTAACTGACCTAACATCCTAGATATGAATATCCACCAGGCTGTACCTTCCTTATCTTCATGGTGCTGAGAAACTAGAGAAAGTTTCTTACCCTGAGGGAAGGAGCATTTCTCCAAAATGGAGAGACTGCTAGCCCATACAGGAAGTTTTTCTGTTATTGAATGAGAGGGCTAGGGAGCCATTCCAGAGCCATGACAATTTTCTAATAGCACCTGCCCAGGGACCAGGCCTTAGTTTCAGTTTACTGGAGTTGGCTGGAGCTGAGCAAGCAATTCTCACGGGCTCCCCACAGGCTTCTGCTAGCTACCCTGCTGCTAGAAAGTCCATATTGACTAGATTCACTGACCAAATCTATGAACTTTTTGTTTAAACCCACCTTTCAGCCCCTAGACTCCCTGGAATTCCCTAACCCTGCTTTAACAGAGTCTGTGAGCTTCTCTGGAAGTACCATTTGACACTTTTCAGATGGTTAGACCCCAGCATGTTGATAATTTTAGTAAACACTCCTGGCGATTGCATATGTGACAGCTGGTCTTTTTGTGGGACTTCTTGTAGACCCTAACATTGATCTGCTTCATGTTTGTTTGTTAAATAAATCTCTTATTTTTTTAAACCTCTATGATTCAAACTTTAAATTATTTTATTAATTCCATCACAGCACTCAGAGGTGTTCTTCCTCTAAAATCCACTCCCTTGCCATTCCAGAGCACGCTTTACTTTAAGTAGCCCCACACTGTAAGGTACCATTAGTTGGTGAATGCAGTTAAATATTGATTCTTTGAGTGAAATTATTGTTTCCTGACACTCTTCATGGAGAAACACAAAGAGAGGTTTACTTGTACCTAATGAGGAACCAAACAACAGACCAAAGTAAGGACACCATGAAATGAAAGCTGATAAACACATGAGCTTTTATTGTATTTACTAACAGGAATGTGGGGTGAGTAAGGTGTTAATTAGATGAGCAGGGATCACTCAAAAGTTGTTCAAAACCAAGAGCTCACCCCAGCTTGGAAAACCTGGGATGTACTGTACAATTTGAAGGTAGCTAAATGATTTGGATAACGACTTTTTCTAAGCTGCTGGTGTGGTCTATGACTGACTCTCAGCATTTCTTGCTGCTTACATAACCTTAAGAAGAGGGAGTGCTGTGTATCTGGTCAGTGTCAGAAAATCATGAGACTTAATGAGTTCCTGATTGCCCAGGTCTTAGGAATTCTTCCTGGGAATGTCTAGCATCCTCAGAAGCTTCATTCTAAGAAATAAATTGTGGCACCATAGTCACTCAAATATACATTAAAATTATTAAAATTAAAACATACTTGTGACTATATACTTTAGTTTTCTAAAAAGAAATAGACATAAGTTAACAAAGAAAGATTATAAATTACTTTGACTAAAAAGAATTGTGCTTTCTTTGTTGGTAACAATGAACTATTGATGATTTTTAGTTTTAAATTATGATTTAAGATCAGATGTTCTACTCAAAGTCTACTTCTGTTTTTGGATAGAATATATGAGATTTTAGACCAACAAATTTCAAACATAGTACCTGAGTAAATTTTGAGATTTGGAAAATATCAACATCTTTGATTTTGTAAGTAAATGACATTTTAAATTTAACTACTCTTTTTGATTTTTTTTTGTTTTGGGTCTCAATTATTTTCACTGGAAGCAAAATATATCTGTTAAATACTTAGACAAATGTGGTTAATATAGCCTATTATTAATATGTCAGGTGTAATTAATGGTGTCCATTTCCAAATGCAGAATAAGAATCTTATACTTGCTTTATTTATAAAGAAGCAGGCAAAGATTCTACAAAAAAAATGTGCTTTCTGAAACCATGAAAGTAATAGAAATAAAAATGGGCATTCAGACTCAACATGTTGCAGAGGCTGAAGAGACATATTTGGTTTGTTACATAAACACACTGTCATGAATACCTCATATTTGCATCCACATATTTGTACATACACATGAAATAAAAAATGTACATTTTTACATCTCTGTTTTTATATAAATACAATTATATAGATGGAAGTTTCTGTCCTGCCCAGTCCTGCAGTTGTTCATTCCTAACAAAACACATATCAATTATAAACTGGTTGGCCTATTAGCTCAGGCTTATTATTAATTAGCTCTTACCAGTTAAATTAACCCATAATTCTTATCTATGTATAGCTGCATGGCTTGGTATCTTATTCAGTAAAGCATTCTTATTTTGCTATTTTTCTGTCTGGCTAGTTACTGCAGACTGATCTTTCTCCCCAGAATTCACCTAATCTGGCTGTCTGCCTATACTTCCTGCCTGGCTACTGGCCAATAAGTGTTTAATTAAACTAATACAATTGACAAGTCTTTATTGGGTACAAGAACATTATTCCCCTTTTTTCTTTTCAAAAGAAGAACTGTGAATCTAATCTCTTTTTGTTAGCTCTTTTATTGAGCATTACCGATAACAACTTGTAACCAATACTCTAAACAAAGACAAATATCCATAATTCATTTTTTGGGAATGTGGGCATAATTTTTAGGCTACTTTCTGCTGAATGGGGGTACTGGTAATCTTATGGGGACACAAAGAAAATTTAGAAATATGGTCAATTCCTGACTGGCATATTCTTTGAGGCTGGATCATCTCAGCCAGTAGTCTTGAGGCTGTTCTGCATGTAGAACTCTGAGGAAACCGTAACAGAGCTGCCCTGAAATATTGAATCATCTGAGCCATCAACTCCTTCTCAAAAATGGAACCCACCTGAGAAAATACTTCAACTAAGAAGTAGTGCTTAACTCTGTTCTTTTATGTCTAGAATTCCTTCTCAAGCTCTCTCAGGTTTTATATGGATGTAGTTGCCCCATGTTGGTGTTATTTGTAGACAGAAGTTTCTGTCCTGCCAGGTCCTGCAGCCGTTCAGCCCCCCCCCCAAAAAAAACAAACAGAGGCTTACATTAATTATAAAGTGGTTGGACTTTTAGCTCAGACTTATTATTAACAAGCACTTACCACTTAAATTAACCTATAGTTTTTTTCTGTGTTAAGCCACATGGCTTGGTACCTTGCTCAGTGAGGCATTTTCTCTCATCTTGTTACCTCTCTGTCTGGCTGGTAACTGCAGACTGAGTCTTTCCTCCTTCCAGAATTCATGTAATCTGGTCCCTGTCTATATTTCTTCCCTGGCTACTGGCCAATCAGTGTTTTATTAAACCAATACAAGTGACAAATCTTTACATGGTACAAAAGCATTATCTCATGGTATAATCATACAAATTCTTTTCATTTTTGTGTATATATAAAACACATATATTGTTTTCTTTATTCACATGAGTGCACATACTTATGAACATAAACACATTGTACACACATACATGTGTGTGTGTCTATATCTATATTATCCGCTTTTGTCATGACACTAGTATTTTAATATATCCTCATTTTCATTGATCAAAATATTGGATATCTGTCCTGACTCTGCTTCCTTTTTCAAATATTGACCGTTACATTCATCTGGTTGACACTCATAGTGCTATTAATATATTACTATTTGAAATTAACTTTACCTTATTCATTTCATCTGCTTTATTCACATGGAAGTTTCCCAGACATGTGTTGTTCATCCTCTTGGTTGAATTTCATATTTGTTTTTTCTGTCTAACTGAAATGACCATTTTGATTTGTAATGATATAAAAATCTATTCATTTTTGAAAATTATTTGAAGGGTTGTTGAAAGATGATTCAGTTCATAACGATCTTACAGTACAGATTTTAGTTTATAACCCTAACTGACACATAAAAGTCCTGTTCAGGGTCACATAACTTTAAATCCTAAGGTGGAGATTAAAGGAACTCAGGACTGATTTAGAGTTATCCAGTTTCAACGAGAAACTCTGTCTCAAAAATGTTTGTGGAGTGTGGTTGTAACTGACCATAACTTTAATCCCGGTGCTCTTGTTGGCCCCCCTTTTTTTAATTATTGCTGCTTTCACACAGCTTTTTTAGTTTATTGCTGATTTTACCACGACTGTCTGAATTAGCCACTGCAACTCAGCTGCTATCAGCAGTGGTTAGGCTACAGACTGAAGGAATTCTGTTCCCTCAGGCACCAACTCTTTCAAAACTATGAAGGGAACTTTATATCTCTGTCCCTCTAAAGAATGAAAGATTCACGATTTGAGGTGGGATTCTGCCCGTCAGAGAAGCTGAATGGCAGGTAGCTCACCTCCTCTCCTTCTAACTTTCTGTCTGAAAGCCCTCACACTTCTTCTCATGCCTCCTTAAAAACCCTTCTCTACCTGGCTCTTCCCGACCACATCTTGTCAGTTGCTGGCTCAGCCTCCTGACTGAAGGTGAATTTTATTTAATCAAACACATCTTTGCATTATTAAACAAATATTCCGGAGCATAAACCAAAGTAATACATCTTAATATAATATTTTATAATGCAGTCTGGAAGCATGCAGATCTCTGTGAGTTCAAAGCCAGCCTGATCTACAAAGCAAATTCTGGGACAGCCAAGGCTGTTACACAGAGAAACACTGTCTCGAAAAACCAAATAGCCAAATAAACAAATAAACAAATAAATAAATAATAAATGTGATGGAAAGTGATGAAGAAAAACCCCCTCTTAACCACTGCCTTCAACATACCCATACCCACACATATACGTTCTACCTATATCTTCATCATATGTGCAAACAGACAAAGCACACATGTACACACACATACACACACAACACACACTCACAGAGTTTATTTTAAATGATCTTTCTGACAACCCTCCTGCAGTAACTCTCGCATTAAAAATATCTCTGTTGGTTTGCCTGTCATGATCCGATCCCCTTACTCATATAATCTCTTCTCCCTCTCTTGACTGATTTCCAGGAGTTTGAACTGGTGCTTGGCTGTGGATCTCTGAATCTACTTCCATCAGATACTGGATGAAGGTCCTATGATGACATTTAGGGTAGTGATCAATCAAAAGACAGGGGAAGACCAGTTCAGGATGACCAGAGGTCAAAGAAGATCACAGACTCTAGACTGACAGTAGAGAGCCCTCATGCGACCTAACTAGGCCCTCTCTGTGCATGAGGATAACAGTTGTTCATCTTGATCTGTTTGAGGAGACCCTGGTAATAGGACCAAGATCTATCCCTGGTGTATGAGATGGCTTTTTTGGTACCATTCCCTATGGTAGGATGCTTTGTTCAGCCTTTGAAATCCCACAAAAATTTTCTTTCTCTACATTCTTCAAGTAGATTAAACTGTGCTTTGAAAATACTTGTCGAAATAGATTTGAAGCACTAGGATCTAGCTCCTTGTTTTAGCTGATCAGAAGCCTTGGTGAATCTTCAAAATCCCTCCAAGACAGTGACTACATCAGTGTTTGGAGAGCTGGATAAACTAGATATCCCCAACTGAATCTTTAGAAACATGTTGAAATTCCACCTAACACACTCAAAAAGAATCTGAAATTAAAAAAGATTTTTAAATAGGAAATAAATGTTCTTAATAATTGAAGGGACACTAGCTCACTTAAACACGTGACTCCGGCAAGCCTTTCCCCATTTCTGCTAGATCACATCACTAGACCACATCACGTTCTATTTCAATATTTGGACACTTTCTTATGCTATAATCATTCCTAAGGGTGAGTACCAATGTCCAGCAACCAAAAAACCCCTTTGGTTCACATAATTAACATGCCCAATTAAAACCAAACACCTCATCCTAACACGAGGTTTCCCATTTTGATTTTTATAAAGCACCATTTGTCCATGAATCATGTCTGTCCAGACACAGTTTTTTTGTTCTTTGCTCCCCCGTGCCCCGTTTTCTTCGTCTTCTTCCCTTCTTCCTCATCCTCTATCTCCATTACCACTGAATTCCAACTCATTCTCACACAGATCTCTTCTTTTCCTCTTAACAACTATGCCTGAAAGATCATTTGCTATAGTTTTTCTGCCTGGATCAGAAAGCAGCCACTTTAGCTTCCCTTCCCTGCTTAATAAAGGATCTCTCTGTGAAAACAGGTATTTAGGTGTGGGTTGTGCCTGGTCTGGACTCTTTATTTATTTATTTATTTATTTATATATATTTATTGAAGTGATTCAAGAAAACAAAAAGTTGAGATTTGGATTCAAATTCTTTTGGGATTTTTATTATATAACTAGAAGATGAAAATAACACACCATTATACCTATGATATCTATACATGTGATTTAGTGAGAGTTTACCTTTGCCATCCTGGAGATATGATATAAACAACAGAACTGTTTTCATATTTGTTAAGCAAACTATATGCTCAAAATATTACATATTCTGAATATCTAGTATGAAATATATATGAAACCCTTTAGCTGTTTGGTTAAAGCACACAGAAATAATAAAGACATAGACATTTTATTGGCCTACCTTTGTACAAGTGCTCAAATTCAAACACTTTATGTACATAAATATTAAACTATAAATGAAAAAATAGTGCAATAAAATACAATTTTGTTATATACGACACTATTAAGAATGTCAGAAAATTAGTAGTCATAAATCCAGAGCCAAAAGGTAGAAATATAAGTCTATGAAAATGAGAATTATTTGTCCCTTTTTATTTTAATTTTTTAAATTTATTTTACATACCAATCACTGTTCTTCCTTCCCCTCCTCCTTTTCTATCTTTCCGCATCTACTCATCAGAAAGGTTAACACCTCCCATGGGGAATAAATAAAGGAGGAAGGAAAAGCATGTGATTCTGTTACCATTAAAGTTTATTTTTAACTATGTACAGTCTTAAAAATACAGACTTTTGTCTGAGAGGCATCTCAAAAAAATGGAGGCCTGATATTCTGATACCACGCCTAAGATTCTTCCAGTCACGTGAATGAACTTTGAGGAAGCTTCTGACACTGATGAAGCTTGGTTAGCTATTTGACACTTGCACTGAAGACTCATATGGATCATGAGACCATAAATTATAATATCCTCAGATTATTCTTATATGTTTATTCTTTTTTGTTCAAAGCAATATAACACTAATAATATCTTTAAAATATGTGAACAACTAATGCATTTTGTGTGCATCTTTTGAACTCTGATATTGTAACTATTTCTTTGAGAGTTTTATTCCTATACTTTGATAATCATGCTTTCCTAACTCCTCCTAGATCTCCCTCCATATCATTTACACCCAAATTAATGTTCTCTATCTGCTTTATTTAATACATAGGTAAAAGCATGCATAAAATTGGAATATAGGAAAAATCTTTGATAACTGTCATGCCCTAGCTTAATTAAACTATTAAGTAGAGGCTTTTTTTCTGAAACATAGGGCATTTGGTGAAAAACATTTAATATAAGTCCTCCCACATTATATAACCTAGGAGAGAACAAGGGATGTTTGTTCTGGTTGAGGAGCATACCTATGATTTTTGTTTTGTTTTCTATCTCTATTTTATATACTTTTAATATTTTTCATTTATTCTACATACTAGGCACATTTTATAAACATGTTTTATATGTCAGCAAAAGAGGTTAAATATATTATTTTGAGTGAATTGGGTCAAATGACAAGTATAAAAAGAGTGGCTTTCTATGTTATTGTGCTGTAAGTCTGTAAGCAACAGCATAAAAAAATCAATTAGACAATATCTGTGTCCTAACCTTTCTCGCTTTCAGTAGTTTAAGGCGTGTTCAACTGGCTTCTTTCTTAGAAAGTTCTGCAGAAAAAAAAATAGTATTGTAAGCATCACCTAACTCTTCATTAACTTTATAGTTCATTCTTGTACACATATTATTCTATTTTAAAATTAATTTGATCTAAGTGTTTAACAACTTTTTTTCTGTTCTTCCTTACTCCATTTATATATGCCTACCTTACTTCTGAGACCTCCTTTTATTATTGTAATTTTCATATTATGTTGTATTTTAATTTTAATAAGCCCTATTATTTTAAGGCAGAAAATGTCAAAATTGAATTTGAGCCACTTGGTAGTTCAATGAAAGCAATTGTTTGTTTTCTTTAGAATCTCCGAAAACAAGAGCCATATGAACCTCTTATAGATATGGATTATAGCCCCTTATAGACAGGAATTCTAAATCTTTTGAAACGTTTGTCGGAATAATAAGTGAAAAACACACAGTCAAGCAGAGGTTGTCGGGGTTTGTGTTAGAAAGATAGGCTCTGATTTGTTTATGTGGCAGTCTTATCAGACCTTTTACCCAAAACAAAAATATTCTAATCATGAGCATAACTAATATTTTAAACAACACATTCTATTTTAAATGCTCATGGTATACATAAGGGAAATACTTAAATCAATGCAGCAGATGCTTGTTTGAAAGTATTGAGTACTATTATAAAAAGGAGCCTAGAGAATACACAACTGAAGGTTCTCAAATACATGCCCAGTGCTGAGGGAAATAAATTTGATTTCTAGTAATTTAAGGAATCTAATCACTATCATTAAACAAATAAGGATTCATTAAATGAATGAGATGAAAATGCTGTGATAACAGTAACACTTGGAAACAAATGTGACCTAGAACTTTAATTTCTGTGCACATCTTATTTGAGCATCATTTATTTGAGAAGTTTATGACCTGTGACTATTTCTCAATTTAATACAGCCAACAACTCCAGTGCTATGTCTCTGCTTCTTGCATAATTGGAATTGAGAGGACGCTTGTTGCAGAGGGAGAAGCCTCTGCATATTAATATTATACAGAGACATGGTTGAGCTGGGAGAGACAAGAATGTTTTAATAGAGGAGGAGATCATTCACAGACATAATGGCCCAGTGTATTGAAAGACAGAAAGGCCCTGAGTTAAATAAACGCAATAAATGTCACACATGACGCAAGGAAATCGGCGTGGAGCACCAATCTCAGGGAAATACCCTGTAGTTTCAACAGATGTGAAAACCTTGGCTTGCTCTAGCTTGGCAAAATAGAAAAGGTTTTGAATTCAGACAAGTCTGAGGTAAATCTCAGTCTCGCCCTGAATGAGCTTCTTACCATGTGATCAGGGTAACTCTTGGAGGGTTGAATTTCTCTTATTAAATGTAGGTTCACTGTGAGGAACAGTGACTAAAATTATTAATAAATATCCCATTTGGGGGAAGATAATTTTCAGAAATACAGATATCAAAAATATGATTTCTAATTCAAGACAAATATTCACAAAGTGAAATTAGCTTTGTGACTTCCATGGAGAGATAATTCTAATGCTTTAAAAATTACAAAAAGATATTCAAATCACATATCAGTGAAAAAATATAAGGAACAGCACTAGAAATATTATACCCTAAGCAATTTGAGAAAATATTTCTGAGCATATCTGACCTCAATCTTGGTCGTAATCAGAATATTGATTAACATATTCAAGAGGATGTATCTACATATAAAAACCAAGTAATGTAACCATCTACCTGACAGCAAATGAACTGAGTAATAGTGAGTAATAAAAGAACTGAGAAAATGTGCAGATAGATGGAGAGGTTTTTAGATGGATAAATAGAGAAAATTTGATCTCCAATCGTAATTTTAAAATTTTAATCTTTTATAGTAACTGTAAATTTTCTACAGTCTTTTTGTTTATGTCACTGTCCAAACCAGAGAAAAACTTTTTCCCCCATATACTACAAAGGCCCACATTTGATTACTAGATTCTTGGATTTGCTTACTATTTTACAGACATTTTCTTTAGTTATAGCTATATACACAGAATATATTTTATGTATACAACATGCCTCAGCATATATAAACAGTAAACCATTTGGTACCTTTGGAAATTTCATTTTAATAAATATATTGGTCTGTGTACTTAAGTGTCTTTTCCATATAATTGATATCTCTAAATGCACATTATGTAGAGTCTTGTTAGAAACATACATTAACCTTATTAAAACTTCCATACCCATTGCATCAAGAATTACCCTTGTAGAATCCAGAAGATATGATTCTACAGCACACTAAAGTGTCATTATGATGTTCTAGAACACATATGGCTTCGGCTCCAGTTTACTGTTAAAGTTTCATTTGGAATTAAAAGCAATAAAAACACAGTCGACATTATAATAAATGTCGTTAATAGAATAGAATATTTGGAAGAAGATAAGGACTACTGACAAAGGAAGCAGGTAGAAATTTCACTCTATATAGAGAAGCTGATCTAAAGGTTCCATCATATAATAGCCATAAAATCAAACATTGATTGTCTTGTCTTCAGTAGGTGAGCACACCTACCATATTAAAAATTCTGGTAATCAATGCTGTTTTCAATATTATGGTATTTATAGAATTCAAATTAAAGGTGTGAACATTCTAAATCTTCGGAGCATAGAGATATGTTCTTAACGTCTCACCTTTCTTCAAGTGCATATGTCCATCTTTTTTTTTTTCATAATGATTTACCCAACCCTGGCTACAAAAGGCATTTTACTAAAGATAATGGGTGTTCACAAGGCTGTTTGTGTCTGTGCTTCAGCATGTACCATGTAGTTTGTCACAGTACTAAATCTCAATGTGGTTTTCTGTTTTTTCTCAAGTAAATAAATCCTGCTCACTCTCTAGCTGATCTCTTGTGTTGCATAGCCCAGTGAACACTGCTTTGAAAAGTTAGATGAGTGTAGAGGTGTGTCTACAATAAGAAATTCTGGTCAACTATATAAATAAAAACTACACTTTTGGAAACTTTTGGTGGCAAAGAGCTTTGTGTTCAGTGAGTTCTTGTATTCAATGAACATTAAATGTCAAAATAGTGAATGTTATATTTAGATCAGTAGATCTGTGTTTAAAGTGTTAAAAAAAAATCAGTCTGTTTTCTCCGTACTGATTGAGTAAAAGCATTTAAAGGAAGAGATGCACTGTAGTAAAACGATTCTTCAGGAATGAAACAACAGGATTTCAAATCAGAGACAACAGATGATTCCTATGATATGTGTGTGTGTGTGCATGTGTGTATGTGCGCACGTGTGTGTTTGTGTTTGTGTGTATTTCAACAGACAACGAGAGATATGACTGAGCAATTACTACATAAAATAATTACCCATTATTTTAATAAAATTCATGGAAACGAGGAACAAAGTTCAATTTAAAACAGCAGAAATGCTGCTAGTTTGTACTTAAGGAGAGAGGGGTGGAAAGAACTAGAGGCTGTGGCATTCTACAGGGCAGTGATGCCGCAGGGCGATTGGTAATGAAAAGTCCCCAGACTATCTTAATACAAAATATACAGCTTTAATAAACAGAAGTAAGACTTACAACAGCTTACACCAGAATCCAAACGATCCGTTCGGACGCAGGAGCCAGGCAAGAGAGAGAGAGAGCTAGTAGAAGCGCATTCACCAGGTTTATAGGTAAACGTTAGCCTAAGGGCAACATGCCCCATGAACAGAATGTGATTGGCTGAACTCCCCTATCATCTCCCCCTTTTTTTCTAAAATAAGACAGAACCAATCCAAATACAACTATATACAATAGAAGCAGATAATAAATATAAAGTTACAAACAATAAACAATATTAAGTAAGAAACATATAACAAAAGTTTTACTAAACATTCTATTTCGGGGAGTCTAAATAATGTAGATGGTAACCACAACTCTCTAATCTTCAACTCTATCAAAGATCTGAGAAGGGAAATAATTTTACTCAAGCAGCCCGGAAGTACAAGCGGGAAACTTCCGAAATGTGCAACAAATGGAAGAGACAACTGAATACCTGGGAAATCACCCAAAGTCTCGTATGTAATGTTGAGTCAACCAACTTTGGCTAAGGTCTGATATAACTGACATGTCATTTTTCAAAGGCAAGAAACCTTTTAGGACTCTCTCACCCTGTCTTGGCAAGATAAGACAATCCTGCTTTTATCCATTTACAGATATTTTGTAATTCTGTCAGTGATCGAGGTATGAGCTTTTTCTTTGCCCAAAGGCCAGTTCTGCCAGGAAGAAGACAAGCTCCATGTGGAGTGTCTTTGGTGCTCAATGTTCTCTCAGGAGTAGAGCAGTGATGCCAGGAGCGATTGTGTCTCACTACTATAGAACTATGAGTTAGATTAAAGGCCATTTTCCACAGCTCTTTGAAGAGGTTGAAGATTATACTATCTATACTAAGTATGATCTCTATGCATCTAAATAACCTGATTAGCCTAAATATAAATATTATAAACATATATGACTATTGATTTCTATCTATCTAACTTGAAGACTAAGAGAATGAACAACTAAGGAATGAGTGAGGACAATGACCTCCAAATGTAAACAATGTATATCATTACATAAATATCTTAATCAGAGGTAGGAATGTAAATATATGTATATATGTCAATACAAATAGAGGTAGAAGCATACTCATATACAATATTCAGTATATCAATGTACAAAAATCAACACCAACACAATTTTCTAAAAACAATAACTCACAAATACCTATATATTATTATCCCAATCAATCTCCCCCTTTTTTACTAAACACCCCCGTGCTTACAAAATACCTCCCCCATTCCCTCATCCCTATATCAATTATAACCAACCCCTAAATGATGTCCCTAAACCTGAGGGCAAATTCTACTGGGAGAGGGGACATCGTCCTCTAAAATTGCTTCCAGCTGTCATGGGGGTGACGTTTCTCTTAGGGGTCCTGGGAAAATAATTGATGGTAAAATTCCCATATAAACACTTGGTGTGAGAAAGTTGTAAATAGTCTCTGAGTAGTTTGAGGAGGTCTGACCAGAGTGTTGTCAAATTTTGTGCATCATTTGGAACTGTTTTGTGTAGCTGGTACCAAAAAACAGGTCTAAAAAATAGCGCTATCAACATTATGACATCATAGTAACCAGGTGGAGTTGGTGTTGTGGGGCCACATCTTCATCCTAGAAGCTTTAAAGATTGCTGAAGTAAAATTTATTGTTTGTCATGGGAAAGTTAAACATTATCTACGAAGACATATACAGACATATATATATATGTATATATATATATATATATATATATACAAAGATAGAAACAGATGTGGGGAAAGGCAAAGAAAATTTATCAATTATAATTATTCTGTACCGTATCTTGACTCTTGACATGAGACAGAAACTCTGAGATATCTCTTATCAACAGGCTTGGAAATGAAGAGGGACTGAGTCATAGCCCAACTCCAAAACTAGCTCTATATATTTATAAATAAATACACATTAGCACATATTAAAAAAATAGTAATACTTACCTAAACTATTTGGATTCATTGTTGATCCTCTTTGAGTCATAGGCAGTTTCTATATTCAATTATCCAGGGTCCCTTGGATCCTTTGAAACTGAGCGTTCTCCTACAAGAAGAGAACCCTGCCCCCAACCTATATATTTCTCTTACTTTTGGTGTGATTGTTAGTCTTGCAAGTGAGTTATCATTTATCTCTTCCAAGAGGCTTCTCCTCTTCAAATTGAACCTTTTTTAAATTTTGATGGTATCCACAATTTTTCCTCTCCTGTGGAAACAAGAGCAAAACCCCTTCCCCAACTCAGCACATCTCCTGGCTTCCACTGTGAGGTCAGCACATCCTTGAAATAAATTGGTTGATTTATTCAGTAGACTTTTCCAATATCCAATGTCTTTCTGCAGGCGTTGCCCCCTTCTCATTAGCCTTGAGAAAATTCAAGGTTAATAAAGCATTATGTAACCTATTCCTGGGGGTATTTCCCACTCCTTTCTGTTTGTTCAACATATCTTTTATAGTTCAATTTTATCTTTCTATAACTGCTTGACCTGTAGGATTGTATGGTATACCTATAACATGCTTAATATTATAATAAGCAAAAGATCGTTTCATTTTCTTAGAAACATAAGCTGGACCATTATCTGTCTTTATCTGTGTAGGTATACACATGATGGCCATAACTTCTAATAAATGAGTGATTACTGAATCAGCTTTTTCTGAGCTTAAAGCAGTTGCCCATTGGAAACCTGAGTATGTGTCAATATGTGATGTACATATTTCAATTTGCCAAATTCTGAAAAGTGGAAGGCATCCATCTGCCAAATTTCATTCCTTTTAATACCCTTTGGATTAGTCCCTGCAAGCAATGGTGTTTGGTTATAAAAAGAGCAAGTAGGGCATTTCTTTATAATCTCCTTAGCTTGTTGCCATGTAATAGAAAACTTTTTATTCAAGCCTTTGGTATTGACATGATGTTTTTTTATGAAATTTAGATGCCTGCAGCACACTACCAATCAATAATTGATCAATATCTGCATTACCTTGTGCTAGAGGACCTGGCAGACCCGTATGGGATCGGATGTGTGTTATATACATAGGGCAAAGCCTGTTCCTGATCATGTCTTGTACCTGGATAAACAATGAGGTCAGTTCTGTATCATCAGGTATAAATTCAGCAGTTTCAGTATGCAAGATAACTCTTTCTGCATATTGTCAGTCAGTAATTATATTAAGAGGTTCTTTAAAATCCCTAAGTACCATAAAAATGGCATATAATTCTACCTTCTGGACAGAATCATAAGGACTTTGTTCCACTTTACTCAATTCTTCTGATTTGTAACCTGCTTTCCCTGATTTATTAGCATCAGTATAAAATGTATGGGCTCCGGTTATTGGAACATCACAGACGATTCGAGGAAGGATCCAAGAAGTTCTCTTTATAAAGTTAAGTCTCTTCCTTTTTGGGTAATTGTTATTGATTTCTCCCAAAAAATTAGCACAAGCTCTTTGCCATGGTTCATTGTCTTCCCACAACTTTTTTTTATCTCATCAGCAGTGAAAGGCACTATAATTTCTGCTGGATCTATACCTACTAATTGACGAAGTCTCAATTTTCCTTTTATAATCAATTCAGAGACTTTTTCCACATAAGTTTTTAATTTTTTACTTGGTTTGTGTGGCAAAAAGATTCATTCCAAGATAATATCATCTCTTTGCATCAATATTCCTGTAGGAGAAATTCTGAAAGGCATTATAACAAGAATACAACTAAGTGTTGGATTTACCCTGTCCACAAGAGCCTCCTGAAATTTTTCTTCAACTATTATCAGTTCTTTTTCTGCTTCAGCTGTTAATTCTCTGGGACTGTTCAAGTTTTTATCACCATCCAAAGTTTTGTTTAAATGAATTATTAGATCAGGTGTTGTCCCAACAGCCGGTCGTAGGCTGGAGATGTCTCCTAATAATCTTTGAAAGTCATTAAGAGTTTGTAGCTGGTCTCTCCTGATTTGTGCCTTTTGTGTCTTAATTCTTTGTAAACCTATTTTATAATCTAAATAGTTAACAGAATCTCCTCTCTGAATTTTTTCAGGAGCAATTTGCAATCCCCATTTAGGTAATACTCTTTTTAGTTCTTCAAACAGCTTTTCTAAGGTATCTTTGTTTTGATCAGATATTAAGATGTCATCCATATAGTGGTATATTATGGACTTAGGAAATGGTTTGCATATAATTTTCAATGGTTAGCTTACAAAATATTGGCCTAAGGTGGGAGAGTTTAACATTCCCTGTGGGAGGACAGTCCACTGGTACCTCCTTGCAGGCTGAGAGTTAGTATAAGTAGGCACTGTGAAGGCAAACTTTTCTCTATCTTTTTCTTGTAGAGGTATAGTGAAGAAAGAATCTTTTAGATCGATAACTATAAGAGGTCATCCCTTTGGTAACAGGGAGGGCAGAGGAATTCCAGATTACAGAGGGACCATAGGTTGAATAACCTCATTAACAGCTCTAAGATCTGTCACCATTCTCCATTTATGGTATTTTTTCTTAACAACAAATACAGGAGAATTCCAAGGGCTGGTAGATTCTTCTTTATGCCAAGAATCTAATTGCTCTTGTACCAGCTGTTCTAAAGCCTGTAACTTTTTCTCAGCTAAAGGCCATTGTTTAGTCCATATTGGTTTCTCAGTCAACCATTGTAGAGGCATGACTGTTGGTACCTCTGAAGGGCCATCAATTGTATTGTGTTCTTGTAAAGCTCTAATGGCCGGTTTCCGCCATCTGTAATATCTTGTAATATTTTCCTCAGAAATAAAGGCTCTAGAAGCAGCAGAAATGTTAATTTGGGTATTCCATTGCTGCAATAGGTCACGGCCCCATAAATTCACTGCAATTTTGGCTGCATATGGCCTTAGTTTTCCTATTTGTCTGTCTGGACCTATACAATTGACCCATTTCGTGCTTTGTCTTATTTGAGACAGGGTTCCAATTCCTAGGAACTGAATATCTACCTCCTGAAGAGGCCAATGCAGATGCCAAGATTCTGGAGTAATGATACTTACATCTGCACCTGTGTCCAGTAAGCCAGTAATAAATTTGCCATTTACACACACTCTTAGTTTTGGTCTTTGTTCATTTATAGAAGTCTGCCAGAATATAGGTTTACTTTGTCCTCTTAGATTTCTTGATTCATTCACCACATTTAACTCATCCTTCAGGCTGCTATTGCTTTTAACAGCAGGCATGAGGCATTCTAATTTCCATGAAGAGGCATGTTCTCTGCATTGACCAAAGACTCAATTACTATATTTTTTGCTGCTAGATCAGGTATCCCTATTTGTACAGCCTTAGTTAGTCTTTGTAAAAAGTCACTAAAGGGTTCTCTCTGACCCTGTTTTACCCTGATATATGATTCTACTCTCTGACCTGAGTCTTGAACCCTGTCCCAGGCCCTTAGATCTGCTGTGGCACATATGGATAAAATGTTTTCATCATAAAGAGCTTGTTCCTGAGGATCAGAGTAAAGTCCTTCACCTAGAATTTGATCTAGAGAAACCTCAATTCCTTTTGCTGATTCTTGTTGTTGTAAAAGTCTGGCCTCTTGCTTGAATAGGCATTTGAAATGCCATAAAGGTATGTTCTCCAAGACTGCTGACGTTAATTGATTCCAATCTTATTGGGTTGCCCTGCTGCTGAGAGCCCAGGATTTTAACATCTCTCTAACAAAGGATGAATGTAGTCTGTAATTCACAATTGCTTATTTAAATTTTTTCAGATCACTCATACGTATAGGCTCCCATGTATGTTCTTTAATGATCTTAGGGTTTTTGGAGCCAGTTATCTTTTCTGTTGTTATTACTGGAAAGGCAGGTATAACTCTGTGTAGACTCAGAGTATTCGGAGGTAAATGTTGCCTTTCTACCTTTTGCTCCTGTTCATCAGAGTCTATGATTTCCTCATTCTTATTAAATCTGCTCATCATTGCCTTCTGTAAGTCCTGAATCTCCTGTCCAGTATTATGCTCCAAAGCCTTCATTAATGATTCTAAGACATGGAGCTTGTCCATCAGAGACACCATTTCCTCCCTGGACACTATAGCCTTCATTGATAATTTTAAGGCATGGAGCTTGTCTGTTAGAGATACCATCTCCTCCTTGGACATAATCCTCATGACATGTACTGTGCCTTCTTGTATGGAAATCCTGTCAATTAATCTATCATACCCTTTTGATAAAGTCCAATTTTCACATTCAATGGTTTTAATCCTCTCAGCTAATGTTTCAGCACTTACAGTCATGGACTGGAGGTTACAAGTCATTTTGGTTGTCCCCTCCTCCAAAGCAGTGAAGCTCCCTTCTAAAGAAGTAATATCAGACTCTGCCATCTGGATATTTTGGTCAATCAACCAAGTCATATCAGGCAAAGATCTAGTCTCCTCCTTGAGAACTTCAACCTGTGATCTAGTCTCCTCCTTGAAAACTCCAAACTCTTTTTTGAGGAGGTTGGTGTCAGTCTGAATTGTCCTTAAGGTTTTAATCTCTGCCCTCAGTATTGTGGATTCAATCTGTAAGGACTGCATCATCCTTATAAAATAGCCAAACACCAGAAAAGCGACAAATCCCAGAAATAACCAAGTAAGAGGAATATCAGAGACATCCTTCAGAATATCCTCCATAGGGCAATTAAAAAAGCCATTGAACTTTTGGATAGTAATATTTTCTGACATTTTCAATCAAAGGAAATCGTACTTGTATGTATGTATGTATGTATGTATGTATGTATGTATGTATTTTCAACTGAAAAGAAAAATTTTACCTGTAATGACCATTGCCTGCCAGTAGATGGCAGGGGGGTGCACCTGAATCCACTTGGCAATGTAGTCAAACCAGTAAACAAACTCTAAAATATATACACTCAAATCCAGAGGTTAAATTCACAGATCGTGTTCACCTGCTCAGGCGGGGAAGTCACTGCCCGAGGTGGGTAGCAGAAGCCAAGAAGTCCCTTCCCTGGTCCGCCCGAGGTCGAGGCCAGTCAGGAGCCAGTACCGGTATGAGGCACTGGGATTTAGCGTGCAAGTTTTAAGGTGTATGCAAGGAAGTTAGCTGCCTGCTGTTTTGGCAGCGGCCCCGTGAATGTGGTTCGCACCTAAGCTAGGGGCTGGCTAGTCAGGGTAAAAGCCGTGGGGCTGCAGAGAGACCCCAGGTGCATGCTCAGGCTTCTAGCCCCTTGCCACGAGGGGGGAAAAAGACCCACGTTTGGGTGCCAGATGATGCCACAGGGCTATCGGTAATGAAAAGTCCCCAGACTATCTTAATACAAAATATACAGCTTTAATAAACAGAAGTAAGACTTACACCAGCTTACACCAGAATCCAAACGATCCGTCCGGATGCAGGAGCCAGGCAAGAGAGAGAGAGTTAGGGGAAGCGCACTTGCCAGGTTTATAGGTAAACTTTAGCTTAAGGGCGACATGCCCCATGAACAGAATGTGATTGGCTGAACTCCCCTATCAGGGCAGATCATAGAGCTTCGTGGATTTACACAATACTGTGCTTCAACCAAAGGGTAGAATGCCCAGGGGTTGGATTCAGAAACAATTTTCTTGATTCCAGTGAGCCAGGCAGCCCTTGTCAAATACATTGAGGGTATGGTTGCTATCCATAAATGTGATCATGTTATCCCAACCACAATCTTCCTTGGTTAAATCTCTATTGACAATTGACTGGCGTTTACTTCTAGGTTGATGCATGACACCACAGGGACTAATAATTTACAAGCTTCAAAATGTATTTTAATTTGTCTTGCTAGATTTTTCTCTTTGATAGAGGCACCTTCTTTCCTGAGTTTTCCCTTTTTTTCTTATGTATAATAAAAGTCTATGCCTGTCTCACCATTATATTATGAAAGCAAATGACTTGTTTGGTTTCTCTAGTTCATAGATGAAGAAGATAGTAATCAGAACTCTAGTTCAACTACACTTATTTAAAAGACATTTAGATGGGATGGTCTTAGTGTTGAAATTATGTGCTAAGACAAAAAGATATCTTTGGATGGAGTGAACATACTTTACTATATTTGTATAAAGATTAAACAAGCTGAGCTGAAGCCAGAAATGTATAGATTGAGTTATCTCTTTAAAATTGATATGTTGAACTACAAAAAGAATTATAAGGCAATCATATATAAAGTATTTTGTTGAAATAGAAATAATGATGTTATTAATCAAAATTCTAGATAATGTGTGTATTACTGGGCTGCTAAAAGGTCAAACTTTCTTAAAAGTCATTATTCAAATAAGAAGAAAAGTTACACTGTAAAAAATTATTTGACCTGAAACACTGTATAATATTGAAACTGTTGGGTATCCTAAGTTTGAGAGTGATCAAAGCTTATATATATATATATATATATATATATATATATATATACATATATATATATATATATATATATATATATAATTAAAAGCTACAGGATAAAAAAATAAAAGAGCAAAAAGACTAAAATTCCTCTAACTGCAGGTTCAATGTTCTCTAAATTATTTTAGAAGAACATTTTACTTCTTAATGTTCCTCAATGAAATTCTAAAACAAAGGTAATCACTATCTGGAACAGAAAACTGACCAGATCTTATGTGATTGCAACTTTGCCTCATTTCTATCAGCTTAGGATGTTAGTTTAAGCATTTCAGAGTTTAGATAATATAATGAACATTGACTTTCTAGAACGTCAGGAAATATATTTGGCGTCTTATGAGTGATGTAAGTGATTTTTAAGCAGTCATTTGGTGTTTATTGCTTTAATTTAAGAAATAAATGGGCAAAGCATTGTGTAAGGCAGGCTAGCTAATTCTTCTACCACTGATTTAAGAAACCATGCTTTATACTTTAAAAATTATTAATGTTAAATTGTAGTTACCTAATAATAAATTTGTAAAAATTAAAGTCATGGTATATAGTTGTATCCCAAAGAACACTGTAGTGGTTTGAATGAGGCTATACCTTATAGGCTCATGTATTTGCATGCTTAGGTCTAAATTGATAAACTGTTTAGAAGGATTAGAAGATGTTTCCTTGTTTCAGTAGGTATGACTTTGCTGGAGGACCTGTTTTCAGGAGGTGAACATTGATGTTTCAAAAGCCTAGGCCAGGTTTCCTCCTCTCTCTCCATTGCCCATGTATCAGGATGTAAATCTTTCAATAACTATTCCAGCACCATGCTTTTCTGCTCTTCCTACTAAGATGACCTTAGACTAGCCCTGTGAAGCTGTAAGCAAGCCCCCCAATTAAATACTTTCTTTTACAGAGTTGGCTTGTTCATGGTTCTCTTCACCACAACAATTTTATTAGTTTAAAGGCTAAGAGAAACAGGAAACTTAAATGCTTAAATTGCTTGCATAAATACAACAACAAAAACCTTCACAGTAAAAATACCTTGGTTCTCTTTTATGAATGTAATCCACTGATTTGAAGAGATTCTATAAGAATTACACGTTTAAAACAGACACTGTGCTGTGATCCTTTCCTGTTCTAATACTATGGGTCCTTATAATATAATTCAAAGTTTTATTGTTTATGGTGATTATTTGAAACAATCAATTTCCTTCCATTTGTCTTGGTTGTCAGACTCCTGAGCAGTAAAAGTCTATTTTTTTCTGCTAATTAACTGTATCTCATGTTTCATATCCATCATTTAGTTGCATAGAGGAGTACTTTTTTGTGTTCACAATTCTTCACAGATCTTGAAAGCATAATTTCAGCTCAACATTAGCGCACACATTCATATCTTCGTTTCCCCCTCCTCCGAGGTTGATATTTTCATCATCAGAATCATCAGAAGCCTCCTCTGATCTGGTTTTTGCATGGTCCCTTATAGGGGGAAAATGTTCTGTCTCGATTCTGAGAGGGGAGACAATGGGGGGGTCCCTCAATGAGAGAAGCAGTAGGAGGACTGGGGAAGAGGTAGCTCTGATATTGGTTGGAACATAAGTTATTGATCAGTTGTCAGAGTCTGTCTGAGTTTTGGCAAAGGCTGTAGGAAGCATTTGGTGACCTCCATTTTTAGCATGCCAAATTTTAATGTCTGTTACAACTACAACCATGTGGATCCAAGGGTCCCACAGTCTGGAAACCAAGAACTTTCTATCTGAACAAATTGAAGAAATTCAACAAGTTGATTAAAATCAACTTCAATGTAGTGTAATTTCATTTGTATTTTAATAATAAGATTTCCTGAGGATAAGAAAAATAAAACAGCCACACTGGTCAGCTTTACAGACCAGGCAGCTATAACAAGCCCGCTGAATCTCAGTAGCCACACTAGTTTGCCAAGGAAACATGGTGGTAGTGGTCCACACCTTTAATCCCAGAACTAGAGAGAAACGGGAGGAGGCAATGCTCAGACTCACTTTCATTCTGAAATTCCAGGAGGCAGGATCACCATTTCAGACTGAGGAAGAGGTAAGAGACAGTGACTGGATGCTTTGCTTTTCTGACCTTCAGGTTGAATCACAATTTCTATCTCTGATACTTATTAATCATGCTTTGCTTCAAGACCTTTCATCTTAAGCATATGTGTTTAAAATGCTATAAAAAGTCCTTTTCTTTGGATTCCCTTTGTGCCATAGTGGGGGCAAAATTATAGAAAGAGAGTGCTTAGAGAGGGCTAGGGTGTCTCTACTCCTTTTTCTATGGTGCTCAGAACCCGGGATCCGCAAAACCCAGCCAGTGAGGACTTGCTTGCGGCCAAGATTAGAGAGCCTTTATCTCAAACAGTTCTCAGGGGGCTTCTCTTTCAGGAACACCACAATAAAAAGCTATCTCTGTCTATGGACAGATTTAGAAATTCCTTTCCAATTCCCTAGGTTCTGTCACTAGTTACTAAAGGGTCATATTGAACACTACCTCAACCCCTGAAACACTCCAATATTTGTAATTAAGAAAAATCTCAGGCAAAAGGAGATTGTTACAAGTTCTCAGAAAGATAGATGAAATTATAGAGCTTATGAGGGTCTTGCAACCTGACAGAACCCTGGTAAGAAGTCAGCAGAGCTGGAGATGTCAGGGTTTCGATAAAAATAGAGTTTTGGTATAAAGTAAAGAATTAATGGGAAGAGATAGATCTCTTTAATACAGGGATATAAAATAAATATGGATAGATGGGGGTGGTACTGGAACAGGAGGATCAAGTGGGCAGGGGAAGAGGAGAGAGGAATGAAGAAAGAAATACTCAGAGAGACAGCAAATGTAGGGGTCATGTAAGAGGTAGTATTGATACCTAATACAATAGAAGCTTCTCAAAATATATACATGTATGAAGGCTCCTTAAGTAAAGTCAATAAATAATTGGAGAAACAGAGTCCTAACTGCCCATACTTTGTCCCCATATGAAATCTCAGGAACAGGATTGGGTTATAGATAGTTTAGCCATTAATCAAAGAGGTCCTATGACAATCTCAAAAAAAAAATATGATGTTTTATCCAAGACTTTAGATTGCTATCCACAAACTGACAGCGAGGCTTTATTATTGTTGACAATAGCGCCTACTTAACTTATTGTATATAAAGAAGATGAACTTGTATCTACATGGAGACTTCACCTCCAGTTTCTAGAGTCTTTGATATAGGAAAGTACTTTGCAATCTACCAAAAAAGAAACATACACCGCATCCGTCACAAATATTTTTTTATCTACAATGGAGTCCTGCTTGCCAAATATGCTAATGCAATGGTGAGACGAAGTTTGTGGGAGTAACTAACTAATATCTGACTTTATTTAAGACCCAGTCTAAGAGATAAAACCCATACCCAACAGTGCTTGGCAACCAAAAACATAAGACTAGATGATGAAGAATTTATCTAATTATTCATTATCAACAAAAAAATCAAGACTAGGATATCAGGGTAAGAACCTGAAATATCAGAGGAACAGCAAAGAAGTGACCATTGACCTCCCCCATCTCTTTGATTCTCTCTTTTTCCTCAATCCACAAAGGCTTAGACCCTCACTAAGTACCACCTTATTACTCCCTGTGTCTCTCTATCTGTCCTCAGTTAGCCAGAATTCCTATAATGTTGATCAGCTAATAATTAGCTATGCCCTCTGATTCACAGCAAACTTTATTGGCAGTCTTGGGAGCTTCAGAATGTGATCAAAATAACATAAAACATTTCCAACATTTTGTATAAGTAAAAAGGAAAGGTTTTAATTCTGACACAGAAATCCTATATGCAGCACAAATGCAGTAAGCTTTTTCATTGGCTCCCACCTCTCAAATGATGACACAGCGACTTCTTATTAATTATGAAAGCTCAATTTTAGCTTAGGTTTATTTCTAACTAGCTCTTAAAACTTAAATTAATCAATTTCTATTAATCTATATGCTGCCCCATGGCTCATTGTTTTTATCTTTCTTCTTCCAAATGCTCCCTCTTTCTGGATTTCTAGCTTATACCTCGTGCCTAGCTATTGGGCATTTAGCTTTTTATTAAACCAATCATAGTATAGTCAAATACCTTGCAACAAAATAACCCAAAGATCTAGGGTAAGACCTATTTTTTAAAGTCAAATAATACTGTTATAAAATGAATAAAGAAATAAAACTACTCCAAATGATATTTTTCTATACTCATAGGTAAGTGCCTTGCTAAACTATCATCAGAGAAATTTCTTTTTGCAGCAGATGGAAACAGAGTGTGAGGGAGCTTGAAGTACCCAGACATGGGATATGTGTGCTAAATCCATTCCCTCTGAGCTCAGGAGCCCTGCAGAAGAATAGGCACAAAGAATGTAAGAGTCAGTGGGAGGGAGAACAACAAGAAAACAAAATTAACCAGATATAAATGATGAAAGTGTATAAGAATTCACAGAGACCAAGACAGGAAGCACAGGCCCTGACCTGCTCTGTACCAGGTCTCCTGATTATTTATTATTACTTCCCATTTAGTGTTTTATGTTTTATGGATTGGTGAGTTTGCAAACTGTTGGTTCTGTGTTTATTGTACTTTTTCTTGGGCTCTTTTCTTTTTGTTTTGTTCAATTCCAATTTGCTACTTTTTATTCATTTTATTTGTATTAGTGCTTCATGTATCCCTAGTTAAATTTAATTCAGATTCTTTTATTTTCAACTATCAAATTAGATAAATTAGAAATAGAAAAGTAGGAATCAGAGGCTCAGAAGTCCTGATGCTTATCATAACAAGTTTCCCTAACTGTAGTTTGTTTTAAGGTGTGTGTGTTTTACAGCACTGAAATGATTAATAGTTTTGTCTATTGAACAATTACCTACGTGGCAACACACACCTAACACAGAGTTCACCTTTGGTGCCCAAATAAAAGTAGTTTAATATATTTCTTGTTAGAGTTCTGGTATTCCTTACATGAGCAATTGTAAAGGCTCAAATGGTTTTCTCAAACTAATATCTGTTTTATTTAAACAGTTTCCTAAGCTTTTACAGACTTTCAGAACTATGATTATGATAGTTCATAGATCATCAGATACAGACAGATCAATGGCACTGTGTATTACGTGCACAGCAAGTTAACTCTGTGGGTGAAGATTGGGCTTCGGTTTAAATATTGATAGCACACTCTTATTAGAAAAATATAGTATACGACATTTTAGCATTAATGAAAATAAAAATAAAAATGAAGGTTTATATGATTGAGGAAATGGTTTTCTCAGCAAAGTTCTTGTCATAGAAATGCAAGGGATTGACTTATTAAGCTAAAACTCATTTAAAATCCATGCATGGTAACAAATGACTATACCCCAAGCACTGGGGAGTCAGAAACAGCAAGATCCCTGGATGTCTCTGACCAGATTGTTTTGCCAAATGAGTGAACTCCAGGTTCACAGAACGTCTCTGTCTCAAAATACAAATTGGAAGTGACTTAGAAAGATATCCAACAATACTATCTGGATTAGGCACTCATGTATTCTCTCACAAATATAAAAATAAATATAATTTTAAATATCTACAAAACTATTGAAAATATCTTGCCATGTGTCAGATGATGTTAAACAGTGTTCCTGAAGCGCATCCTATATTTTCATATAAATGTGCGTGGTATAAATATGTATGTATATTTTATCTTTGTATCTAAGCTCTCTTCCTAAGAACTAGATAGAAGACCATTTTTAAATGAAAAAGATTATGAGCATGAATATAATTTAAAGGTAATTATGCGGGTCATCTTTAATCATGTCACGACTATATTACCCACCTGAGAAATATTTTTGAAATTTAAGTAGGATATAAGTACTTTCTAATAACCTGATTTTAGTTCAAATCAAGTACATTTTGATAATATAGTTGTCAAATTAGTTTTCCACTCAAAATATGAATATAATGAATGAAAGCATGATTCAGAAAATGTCTGAATCTTGGAATATGTGAAGAATCTTGAGTGAATATGCAGGAATCCCATACGCAGTATGTTCTCTGTTTAGCATTTTGTAAGACTACAATCCTCTATAAATGTGACAATAATGCTGTCTCAGGTAACTAGACACACTAGTTATTAAACCAGCATGTCAAAAATATTCTGTAGCATGTATTTTATTAGGAATATGTCTCAATCATCAAATTAAGAAGCCAGTAAATCCCTCACAATGCTGCATGGGAAATGAAATTTAGTATTATGACTTTGACCATGAAAAAAGCTTTTCAAAGTTAAAAAGAAACTATTTGAAGTTGAGAAATGCTTCCTCAGCAGGTAAAATTAGAGTTTAGTGATAAAAATAAAACTTGATTTTACTGATAAAATTAGAACCCATTGTATATCATAGAGAAAGTAATAAAAATAGCTACTATAATAAGACAGGTGCTTTTTTTCAAATACATAATGTATAAATAATCTCTTGGCATAGCAGTAATAATTTGCTAGTTATGGCAATGTTTATTATGTGTGCTTAAACAACAATTAAGAGAATATATTTACTTGGCAAGTTCCACGTGTGAAGGTTTTGAGTATTCTGTCTCTTAAAATTTCCTAAGAGCCTAGAAATCAGGACTTCATGCTTATTGTGTATTATTCCCACTTGTAAGAAATCTTGTAAGGTTTCTGAGATTTATGAAAAAAATCTATCACTTATAATCTACAAAGTACTATGAAAATCTTATGGAAAAGTGTATGGATGTAGTAAGGTTGTAGTCCTGTAATCCCAAATACATTGAGAGGCTAATGTAGAAGCATTACTATTCAAGCCTACTTGGGTTACATTATGAAACTCAAAATATATAAATATATATATGCATATATATACAGTTATATGTGGTATATATATGTTGCATAATACATTTTTATGTATAAATATGTGAACAAATACATAATATCAATTATAAATACATAGATATATGAATATACAAATGTTATATACATGTGTGTGTCCATAATTTATGATGGCATTATATTCAAACACAGCTACTGTAAATTGATAATACTCTAAGATAAATGCTACACTTTATCTACTAAATAGTATTGTATAGTCTGCCTTTAAGGCACTTGGTGTTTCACTACCTTTGGATAATTTAATGCACAGCCTATCTTATAATAGTGTATTGAAAATCACAGGTGCTCATACATATTAGCTTTGTATATATAATAAGAAGGGTGAGGATAAAATATTCAAAGCCTGCTGACAAGTACATAGAATGTAGACTGCCATTTACTTTCACAATCTCATTGCTGGGTGAAATCTAAAGCTCAAATCAACTGCTCAGAACTGCCAGAAAGTGTAATGTCCTATACTCTTGTCCAAGGAATTTTTCAAAAATAAAAGGTTAAAAGTCAAAACTTGAAGAAGGGTTTCCACTGAATGTCTATTATTTCATAACTTCATAAACTGAAACAACAAACCTAAAACCTACATCAAACCTGGTAAGACTTCATTGTCTGTGAGTGTGCAAGTAAATCTTCATCTGGATTTACTTATATACACACTTACATGAGTATGTGTGGATGTGTGTAAAACCACTGTGAGTGATAACAGGCTTCTTATAGAACTGAGAAAATACATGCTCATGTATTCCTCCATGCAGAGATTTCAACACTTTTTTCCCCATTAGTTACAGAAGAACATGATTTACATTAAAGTTCTTCTACTTTATGTTCTATTAATAATTTATAAAAATGATAAAACTGAGATCAGAGAAACAATTCTGTACACACTTAATATCCTAAATATTCATATTTAATAATGAATCTAAATATAGCTTCCTATCTGTAAATTAGTTTGTTTAAAATATTTGCAGTGAAAATGTGATGCTGATATTTAGATAAAATATTTCTCTTACTTTTGTACCCCAAATTGTAGAAGAGTTTCAGTAAGAAAGACATATGGGTTGGTAAACTTAGGTCATGTAAATTTGGAATGATAGTTACAGAAACTTGTGATTGCAGCATTTTAAATTAATACTATACTTTTTTGTTTCCATTTATTTATTTATTTAGGTTTTTTGAGACAGTGTTTTAGTGAATTTTTAGAGCCTGTCCTGGAACTAGCTCTTGTAGACCACGCTGGCCTTGAACTCACAGAGATCTGTCTGCCTCTGCCTCTCAAGTTCTGGGATTCTGGGATTAATTTAATGTTATATACATACATACACACACACACACACACATACACACACACACACACACACACACACACACACACACACACACACACATATATATATATATATATATATATATATATATATATATCATATTCTGACTACAGTTTCTCCTGCCTCCTCTCCTTCCAGTTCCATTCCCCACCACCCCTCTTCCCACCCACAATCCTCTCCTTCTCGACTTCTATTCTGCAAAGGGCAGAGCTTCCTTCCATGGATATCAAAAAACATGGCATTTCATGTTGCAGTGATATTGTATTATGTCTGGGTAAGCAATCCAGTGTGAAGATAGGGTACCCCAAAACTAGCAAGAGTCAATGACAGACCTTGCTCCCATTGTAAGGAGTTCCAAAAAAAAAAAAAAACAGACTACACAAATGTCACATATATTCAGAGGGCCTAGTTCAGTCCTATGCAGGTTCTCTGATTTTCAGTTCAGTATCTATAAACCCTGATTATATCAGGTTGGTTGATCCTGTGGAGTTTTCATGTGATGTCCTTGACCCTTCTGGCTTGTATTCCTCCCTCTCTTCATCAGGATTCCTTGAGTTCAGTCTAATATTTGGCTGTGGTTCTCTGCCTCTGTTTCCATTACTTGCTAGATAAAGCCTCTCTAATGACAATTGGACTGGCACCAATCTATGTGTATAACAGAATGCCGTTAGGCATCACTACGTTGACATTTTCTTTTTTTTTCTTTTTTTTAAGTTTATTAATTTATAAAAAGTTTCCATTTCGGCCCCTCCTCCCAACACCCTCCCACTCCCCCCACTCCCTCTCCTCCTCCCTCTCCATCCCTAAGAGCAGTCAGGGTTTCCTGCCCTGTGGGAAGATCAAGTTCCTCCCCCCTCCCTCCAGATCCAGGAAGGTGAGCATCCAAACAGACTGGATCCCAAAAATCCAGTATATGCAGAGGAAACAAGTCCCAGTGTCATTGTCAATGACTTTTCAGAAAGACCCCATGCCAGTCACATTCAGAGAATCTGGTTGGATCACGTGCTCGTTCAGTCCCAGTCCAAATGGCCTTGGTGAACTCTCATTAGATCAGTCCCCTTGTATCAGTGGGTGATCGCACCCCTCACGGTCCTGATTTCCTTTTTCATGTTCTTCCTCCTTCTGCTCCTCATTTGAACCATGGGGGGCTCAGTCCGGTGCTCCAATGTGGGTCTCCGTCTGTATCGCCATCCATCGTCGGATGAAGGTTCCCTCTGGTCTTGCCTTCTTTGCTCACGTTCTCTTTCCTTCTGCTTCTCGTTTGGACCTAGGGAGTTAAGTCCTGTGTTCCAATGTGAGTCTCTGTCTCAATCTCCATCCATCGCCAGATGAAGGTTCTATGGTGATAAGCAAAATATTCATCAGTATGGTTATGGGCCAAGGCCGGTTCAGGCACCCTCTCCTCTGTCCAGAGAACAATCTGGGGATCTCTCCTTGGACCTGGGATCCCATTTATAATCAAGACTCTTGTAAACCCTAAAATGACTCCCTTTGTTGAGATATATACTTCCTTGTTCTCGTTGGAAGAGGAGAGGGTTAGAGAGAAGGGAGTAGAGGAGGAATGTGGAAAGCTCGGGGGATTGGGATGGGGGAGAGGGAGGAAGGACATTTTCTTTTTATTTCTAAGGGTGAGACTTCATAAACACCCACTTTCTACCCATGCTAGGACATAGTCTGGCTTCATATTTACATTGTGAATTCACAAGTGTAGTTACCCTGGGTTTTATTTGTTTATTTGTTTGTTTTATTTTGTTTTGTTGCTGGAAAAAACTGTTTTATTTTCAGTCATCCACTACTCCTTGCCTTTACAGTCATTTCACGCACGTTCTCCAAGATTGTTGAGTGACACATAGATTTACATATGTCATACTTACAGCTGAACACTCTGAAACCTCTCACTCTTTGCACGTTGACCACTTGGGCGCCTCTGGGTTAATTTCTCCATGTTGCAAAATGGAGCTTTTAACTCTTTAGAATGTGATTATAAAACTCCGTTGCTAAAGAAACCACACTCTTGAGTCATAGAACACAACAAAAGCTGACTAATATTGAAGTGAAAGCTATACCCCTACCTGCTAGCTTTCATAGTGTTGAAAGGTGATTATGAATCCTAGCAAAGGAGAAAAGTTATCATCAATCTTATCTAACTATAAACCACAGTAACAACCACCATGCTAGATATGACCACTTATACAATAGTGGCATGACTAGCATTAAGGTAATTAACTCTTTTCTGATTGGATTTTATATTCACTCCACAAGTTAGTAACAATACTTGTCACCACTAGTTTTCAGGGCCAGCAACCTGTTATGAGACAAGTCATATGCCCTAGGGGAGAAGCCACTACCATTACACTACTAAAATGACTTAGAATTTAACTGAATCCTCAGTTATTTTCTTTATACCCATAGATTACTGCATGTCGCAGATACCTACTTTTTAAAGAATATTAAAATATCACAATCAAGAAGTTGATCAAGGTACTGGAGAGATGGCTTAGCAGTTGAGAGATGGCTGCTCTTCCAGAAGACCCTGATTCAATTCCCAGCACCTACATGGCAGCTCACATCTGTCTGTAACTCCAGTTCCAGGACTTTTGATTCCTAGACACAGATATATATACACATAAAATTTGGATAAACATAAAATAAGTAATAAAAAATAAACTGATAAAATATACACATGCAATGAAAAAGAATTTATTTTCTTCTTAAAAACAAATCCCCAGAGCCGGGCAGTGGTGGCACACACCTTTTATTCCAGCACAAGGGAGGCAGAGGTAGGCAGAATTCTTTGAATTAGAGGCCAGTCTGTTCTACAAGAGCTAGTTTCAGGGCAGTCTCCAAAGCTACAGAGAAAAAAGTCCCCAGATTACTGAGTTTCTGTATGCTCTAATTCATATTAGAAGAGAAAAATTTAAGAATAAAAAGAGGGTTATAAATTTTAAATAATTTTCTTTCTGTCATTTTTGATGTGTTTCTTGTTATGTGTTTTTATTTTATGAGTCTTTAGAAGTAGAGTACCATGTTGACCAGACTACTTTGGAACTTTGTATATAGCAGAGTATGGCTTTGAGCTTCTACTTCTCCTACATCATCCTCCTGAACGATGTTAGAGATGTGAATGATAATACCTGTTTTTCTGCAGTATTTTGGCTCTTACATACTAAGTAAACACTCTCCAACTGAGCTATATTCAAGACAAAGTATTATTTTTCAATCAAAACATACCAATACGATCACTTAATATTTTTCTTTTAAAGATGAAACTCAATTTTTGAATATTTTGCCTCTTTTTGTCTGAAGACATATAATTTCAGTGCTCTCAACAATTGTAATATTCCACACTTAATCATATTTTCTAAAGTCAAGTCACTTTTTAAAAACTGCTTAATATTAATAATGAATATGTAAAAATGTACTTTAATGTACACCTATAATCTTCAAATCTTAAAGACTTCATCTTTCTTTCTACAAGTGCTAGAATTCTTGGCATCATTTTAAAGCTAATTTTATAACTGAAGTGCTTTGAATGTACCAAGAGGGTTCTGTTGATTTAAAAACGTGAATCATATTTCAATTTACTATGTTTCACCAAGGAACTGTGTCATTAATGCAACAAAGATGCAGAGTAACCACGGGGACACCAATGGTGTTATGAACAAAATTATTACAATGAATTAATAGGCAAATGACACTCACATTGACACAGTCACTTGTCAGAACTTTAACCACAGGCTCCTCCATTCAAATATTCTCTAGGTAATAAATGCTAAATTTTTGCTTTTTAGAATAGGTTTACTCATCTTTATTTTATGTGTATAATGTTTAGCCAGCACATATATATGTGCACATTTTGTGCCTGGTGATTAGAAAGGGAAAATAGATCCCCTAAAACTTAGTAATATACAGTGTTGAATTACTATATGGGTACTGGAGATCAAACTCGGGTCCTGTGTGAAAATAAATGTTTGTCACCACTAGGTTAAATTATGTTCTACAATAAAACTAATAACACAAACAGAATTTTCCAGCAAAAGAAATGTAGAATGATGTTGTTATTAATAAAATTGTTCTCTTTGAAGCATCAGTGTCTAACAGTAATCAAAAGTTCTACCACAAGCCTTAAGAAACTTGTCTTTAAAGTATTTTGGTAGATTTTTTTTTATCATGCTGTTGTAGTCTTCCTTAGCATATGACCGTTTGTGCTTTATGAAACATACTGAAAACAAAGTTGTTTTATTTAGATGTTTAGGAATCGTTCAACTGTTTGAGATTATGATTAAGGAATAATAGCTTTTAAATTCACATGAAAATATTTTTAAATATAACAATGTGAATCATAGGTTGTCACACAGTGTGCAGAGTCCTACATTTGGTACCTTATGTATCTAAGGAACTATCATATTAAAATGAGAAGAATACATGTTTGAAATTTAAATCTATTTTAACTTAAATTAGAATACTAAAATAAAAACATAAAATAACTACTGTATTAACAATTCCGAAAAACAGCTCTATTTAAAGCCCAGATCATGGTAAGGCCCATTTGTAAGACACAGCCTCCTTAGATCATCTAAATGTAGAAGTCAAGCTGGTTCTCAACCAGAGGCTACACCTCTGCTAACTAGCATTTATTTCTGGAGAGTGCTTTGTATGGAAGCAGAGAAGAAAAGGAACCATTAATCTCAACAAGTTTCAAATCCTGCAACCAAAATGCTACCTACTATTTCTTGGATAGTTATACTGGGCAGTGTTGATGTATGCCTTACATCCCAGGACTCAGGAAGCATAGGCAGGTGGATCTCTGTGAGTTTGAGACCAGCCTGATCTACAAGAGCTAGTTCTAGCACAGGCTCCAAAGCTACAGAGAAACCCTGTCTTAAAAATCAACAACAACAATAAAAAAAAGAAAACAAAACCAACAAAACAACAATAAAAGATATATTGGTGCAATATTGCCTCAAATGCTTTTTTTCCTTATTTATTTATTTAAAGAATTTCCATTTCCTCCCCTCCTCCCAATACCCTCCCGCTCCACCCACTCCCTCTCCTCCTCCCTCACCATTCCCAAGAGCTGTGAGGGTTTCCTGCCCTGTAGGAAATTCAAGTTCCTCGCCCCTCCCTCCGGTCCAGGAAGGTGAGTATCCAAACAGAGGAGGATCCCAAAAAGCCACTCCATGCAGACTAAACAAGACCCAGTGCCATTGTTAATGTCTTCTCAGTCAGCCCCCATGTCAGCCACATTCAGAGAATCCAATTTGATCACATGCTCCTTCAGTCCCAGTCCAGTTGGTCTTGGTGAGCTCTTATTCGATCAGTCCCCTTGTATCAGTGGGTGAAAGCACCCTTCGCGGTCCTGACTTCCTTTTTCATGTTCTCCTTCCTTATGCTCTTCATTGGACCTTGGGGACTCAGTCCAGTGCTCCAATGTGGGTCTCCGTCTCTATCTCCATCCATCATCGAATGAAGGTTCCCTCTGGTTCTGCTTTCCTTGCTCAGGATCTCCCTCCCTCTGCTTCTCATTGGGACCTAGGGAGTTAAGTCCAGTGTTCCAATATGTGTCTCTGTCTCTATCTCCATCCTTCGTCATATGAAGGTTCTGTGGTGACATGCAAAATATTCATCAGTATGGTTATGGACCAAGGCCAGTTCAGGCACCCTCTCCTCTGCTGCCCAGGGAACAATCTGGGGACCTCTCCTTGGGCCTGGGAACCCCTCCAGAATCAAGTCTCTTACAAACCCTAAAATGGCTCCCTTAGTTGAGATATAAACTTCCCTGCTCCCATAGCCATCGTTCCTCCCACCCCCTCCCATTCCCCCAAGCCATCCCCAGTCCTCCCCACTCCCCTCTCCCTAACCATTTCCCCTTACTTCCACCCCCCCACCCAACCCCACCCCATGCACCTAAGTTTGCCTGGCAATCTTGTCTACTTCTAATATCCAGGAGAATAACTATATGATTTTCGTCAGGTTCACTTTGTTATTTAGCTTCCCAGAATCACGAATTATAGGCTCAAAGACCTTTAATTAAGGCTAGAATTCACTTATGAGTGAGTACATACCACATTCCTCTTTTTGGGTCTGGCTTACCTCACTCAGTAAAGCGTTTTCTATTTCCATCCATTTGCAGGCAAAATTCAAGATGTCATTGTTTTTTACCGCTGTGTAAAACTCTAATGTATATATGTTCCACACCTTCTTTAACCATTCTTCTATTGAGGGGCACCTAGGTTGTTTCCATGTTCTGGCTATTACAAATAGTGCAGCTATGAACATAGTTGAACAAATACTTTTGTAGTATGATAGGGCATCTCTTTGGTATATTCCCAAGAGTGGAATTGCTGGGTCCTGAGGGAGGTTGACTCCCAGTTTCCTGAGAAACCGCCACACTGATTTCCACAGTAGCTGCACAAGTTTGCATTCCCACCAACAATGGATGAGTGTTCCCCTCACTCAACATCCTCTCCAGCACAGGCTATCATTCGTGTTTTTGAGTTTAGCTATTCTGACAGGTGTAAGATGGTATCTCAAAGTGGTTTTGATTTGCATTTCCCTGATCACTAAGGAAGTTGAGCATGACCTTAAGTGTCTTTTGGCCATTCGAAGTTCATCTGTTGTGAATTCTCTGTTCAGTTCAGTACCCCATTTTTTAATTGGGTTAATTAGAGTTTTAGTGTCTAGTTTCTTGAGTTCTTTGTATATTTTGGAGATCAGACCTTTGTCTGAGGAAGGGTTGGTGAAGATATTCCCCCAGTCAGTAGGTAGCCTTTTTGTCTTACTGACAGTGTCCTTTGCTTTAACGAAGCTTCTCAGTTTCAGTAGGTCACATTTATTCACTGATTCTCTTATTGTCTGTGCTACTGGGGTTTTACTTAGGAAGTGGTCTCCTGTGCCTATGTCTTGTAGACTACTTCCCACTTTCTCTTCTATCAGGTTCAAAGTGAACAGATTAATGTTGATGTCTTTAATCCATTTGTACTTGAGTTTTGTGCATGGTGATAGATATGGATCTACTTTCATTCTTCTACAGGTTGACATCCAGTTATGCCAGCACCATTTGTTAAAGATGCTTTCCTTCTTTCATTGTATACCTTTAGCTCCATTGTTGAAAATCAGGTGTTCATATGTTTGTGGGTTAATATCCGGGCCTTCTATTCGATTCCATAGGCCGACTTCTCTGTTCTTATGCCAATACCAAGCTGTTTTTCATACTGTCGCTCTGTAATAGAGTTTGAAGTCAGGGATGGTAATGTCTTCAGAAGTTCCTTTATTGTATAAGATTGTTTTGGCTATACTGGGGTTTTGTTTTGCCATATAAACATGATTATTGTTCTCTCAAGGTCTGTGAAGAAGTTTGATGGAATTTTGATGTGGATTGGATTGAATCTATAGATTGCTTTTGGTAGAGTTGCCATTTTTACTATGTTGAATCTCCCAATCCAAGAACAGGGGAGGTGTTTTCCATTTTCTGGTATCCTCCTCAATTTCTTTCTTCAAGGACTTAAAGTTCTTGTCAAATAGGTCTTTCACTTCCTTGGTTAGAGTAACCTCAAGATATTTTATGCTATTTGTGGCTATCATGAAAGGTGATGTTTCTCTGATTTCCCTGTCTGTTTCTTTATCCTTTGTGTATAGGAGGGCAACCAATTTTTTGGAGTTGATCTTGTATCCTGCCACATTACTAAAGGTGTTTATCAGCTGTAGGAGTTCTTTGGTAGAGTTTTTGGGGTCGCACATGTATACTATCATATCGTCTGCAAATAACAAAAGTTTAACTTCATCCTTTCAAATTCGAATCCACTTGATCCACTTATGTTGTCTTATTGCTATAGCTAGAATTTCAAGCACTATATTGAAGAGGTATGAAGATAGTGGACAGCCTTGTCGTGTTCCTGATTTTAGTGGAAAGGATTTGAGTTTCTCTCCATTCAATTTAATGTTAGCTGTCGGCTTGCTGTATATTGCTTTTATTATATTTAGGTATGATCCTCGTATCCCCAGTCTCTCCAACAGCTTTATCATAAATGGGTGTTGAATTTTGTCAAATGCTTTTTCAGCATCCAAAGAAATGATCATATGGTTTTTTTCTTTCAGTTTATTTATATGATGTATTACATTGATAGATTTGTGTATGTTGAACCGGCCCTGCATCTCTGGGATGAAGCCTACTTAATCATAATGGATAATTTTTCTAATGTGTTCTTGGATTCGGTTTGCCAGTATTTTATTGAGAATTTTCGCGTCGATGTTCATGAGTGAGATTGGCCTGTAATTCTCTTTCTTTGTTGTGTCTTTGTGTGGTTTTGGTATCAGAGTAACTGTAGCTTCATAAAAGGAGTTTGGCAATGACTCTTCTCTTTCTATATTGTGAAATACATTAAGGAGTATAGGTATTAACTCTTCCTGGACGTTCTGGTAGAATTCTGCATTGAAACCATCTGGTCCTGGGCTTTTTGGTAGGGAGATTTTTGATAACAGCTTCTAATTCTTCGCGACTAACAGATCTATTTAGATTGTTTACCTGTTCTTGGTTCAACTTTGGTATATGGTACTGATCTAAAAAATGTCCATTTCTTTTACATTTTCGAATTTTGTGGCATCCAGGCTTTTGTAGTAAGATCTAATGATTCTCTGAATTTCCTCTGTGTCTGTGGTTATATCCCCCTTTTCATTTCTGATCTTATTAATTTGCATGTTCTCTCTCTGCCATTTGATTAGTTTGGATAGGGGTTTATCGATCTTGTTGATTTTCTCCAAGAACCAGCTTTTTGTTTCATTGATTCTTTGGATTGTTTTCTGTGTTTCTATTTTGTTGATTTCAGCCCTCAGTCTGATTATTTCCAGTCTTCTGCTCCTCCTTGGTGAATCTGCTTCTTTTTTTATCTAGAGCTTTCAGGTGTGCTCTTAAGTCTTCAATGTGTGCTTTCTCCATTTTCTTTAATTGGGCACTTAGTGCTATGAACTTTCCTCTTAGCACTGCTTTCATAGTGTCCCATAGGTTTGAGTATGTTGTGTCTTTATTTTCATTAAATTCAAGGAAGACTTTAATTTCTTTCTTTATTTCTTCTTTGACCCAGGGGTGATTCAGTAGTTGACTGTTCATCTTCCATGAGTTTGTTGGCTTCCTGGGGGGAGCATTGTTGTTGAATTCTAATTTTAGTCCATGGTGATCTGACAAGACACAGGTAGTTACTAATATTTTTTTGTATCTGTGGAAGTTTGCTTTGTTACCGAGTATGTGGTCAATTTTCGAGAAGGTTCCATGAGCTGCAGAGAAAAAGGTATATTCTTTCCTATTTGGGTGGAGTGTTCTATAGATGTCTGTTAAGTCCATTTGATTCAATACCTCCAATAGATCTCTCAATTCTCTGCTTGGTTTCTGTCTGATTGACCTGTCCATTGGTGAGAGAGGAGTGTTGAAGTCTCCTACTATTAGTGTGTGTGGTTTGATGACCGCCTTGAGTTCTAGAAGAGTTTCTTTTACATATGTGGGTGCCTTTATATTAGGAGCATAGATATTCAGGATTGAGACTTCCTCCTGATGAATTGTTCCAGTTATGAGTATGAAATGTCCATCTCCATTTCTTCTGATTGATTTTAGTTTGAAGTCGATTTTGTTAGATATTAGAATGGCCACACCCGTTTGTTTCTTAGGTCCATTTGCTTGGAAAACCTTTTCCCAACCCTTTACTCTGAGTAAGTGTCTGTCTTTGTGGTTGAGGTGTGTTTCTTGTAAACAGCAGAATGTTGGATCCTGTTTTCGTATCCAGTCTCTAAGTCTGTGCCTTTTTTAGGTGAATTGAGTCCATTGATATTAAGTGATATTATTGACCAGTGGTTGTTGATTCCAGTCATTTTGGGGGTGGGGATAGTAGAGTGTATGTGCTTTCCTTCTGAGTTGTCCTTGTGAAGCGTCGCTAGATGTCTGAGTTATTGTAGGCAGTGTTGGGAATGTTGGATTCCTTGGGTTGTGATTTTCCTTCTAATATTCTCTGTAAGGCTGGATTTGTAGCTATGTATTGTTTAAATTTGTTTTTATCCTGGAATATTTTGTTTTCTCCGTTGATAGTGAACAATAGCTTGGCTGGGTATAGTAGTCTGGGCTTGCATCCATGGTCTCTTAGTTTCTGCAGTACCTCTATCCAGGACCTTCTGGCTTTCATGGTTTCCATAGAGAAGTTTGGTGTAAGTCTGATAGGTTTACCATTATAAGTTACTTGACCTTTTTCCTTTGCAGCTCTTTATATCCTTTCTTTAATCTGAATGCTTTGTGTTTTGATTATTATATGGCGAGGGAATGTTTTTCCTGATCCAGTCTAATCGGTGTTCTGTATGCTTCTTTGAACCTTCATAGGAATATCGTTCTTTAGGTTGTGAAAGTTTTCTTCTATAATTTTGTTGAATATATTTTCTGGGCCTTTGATCTGCAATTCTTCTCCTTCTTCTACCCCTATTATTCTTAGATTTGGTTTTTTTATTATGTCCCATATTTCCTGAATGTTTTGTGATGAGAATTTGTTGGATTTGCTGTTTTCTTTGGTCAGAGCGTTTATATTCTCTATGGTGTCTTCATAATCTGAGATTCGTTCTTCTATCTCTTGTATTCTATTGGTTATACTTCTTCCTGTAGTTTCTGTTTGTTTACCTAGATTTTCCATATCCAGCTGGTCCTCGGTTTGTGTTTTCTTCATTGCCTCCATTTCAGTTTTCAATTCTTGAACTGATTCTATTACCTGTTTGATTATTTTTTCTTGGTTTCCCATGGTATCGTTTACGAATTTACTAATTTCTTCAATCTTTTTGTTATATTTCTCTTCTGTTTCTTTAAGTGAGTTATTCATACCCTGTTTAAGAGACTCTATTGCTTTCATAATGACACTGTTTTCCACTTCTTCCAGAATAGGGTGTTCAAGTCCTTCTGTCATAAGATCGCTGGGATCTGGTGTTTTCTTGTTGTTTTTCAGATTGTTGGAGGAATTCTTGCCTTGATGCCTGCCCATCTCTTCCTTCAGATGCTCTCCAATGGCTCTTCCCTCCGCTGGTTCTTCTCATACAGGATTAGTGCCCCTTGCTGGCCAGGAATCACTTTGCCTGCAGTCCTACCTTGCTGCAGGCAGGCTATTAAAACAAAGGAACTCCCTCCCATTTTGCAATCACTGCCCTGGCCCTGCGGTGCCCACACAGGCTGAGTTGAAGGATTTTATGCCCCGAAAAAGGGAGGGAGGAAGGGAAGGGGTTCCTGGCTGAAATTGGGGATGGGAGCCACCCCTTCGGAATACCCAGGGAGATAAGGATGGCGGGAAGATTGTGTGTTCCCTTACTGGGCTTGTGTGGCGGGTCAGGAACATACTTACCCCTCCATTGTATCTTCTGCTACAGGATCAGTGCCACTTGCTTGTCAGAAATCTCCCTGCCTGCAGTCTTACCTTGCTGCAGGCAGGCTATTAAAACAAAGAAACTCTCAAATGTTTTTTAGTGAACAAACCATGTCTTTCTTAGATTCCAGGCACACTATATAAAGTAGAACCCACACTTGTCACTGTGAGTGAAGACAAGTAGCTTATGCTAGATAGGTCATGGACCCTAGGGGAAATTACCACTAGTCTGCTAAATAAACAAAACAGAAAAATGACTCAGAATGATGTACTACTGCACCCATACATTCCTGCTTTGCTCAGCCTTCATCATCAGAACTTCTTTCAGTAGTTGATAATTAACACAAATGCACAATTGAACAACATGCAGAAAATTACAAACTTCAGAGAACAAAGCAATATAATGTGTTCAGCAAACCCTTTCCCTAAAGATGCAGGGACCTATATGGAAGAGAAGGCAACAGATTGTAAGAGCCTGAGGTGGTGGGCAAATCCAAGGTAACAGCATCCTGCAAACATAACAGGACTAATGCAAATATGAACTTATAGAAACCATTACAGCATGCACTAAATCCACACAAATTCAAGCCAGACAAAATCTTTACACAGATGAGAATTAAACACAATGTTCCACTCCTGACCAAGATGTTATTTGCAATTGATTCTTTGTGGGAGGTGAAAACTCAGTTTTCTCTAATGGAGTGTCACTCAGTAAATCAACAATACTCAAAGGCAGGCCTCATGCTCATGAGCAGCTGGCCAACATGAAACAGACTCCAAATGTGTGTGTGTGTGTGTCTGTGTGTCTGTGTGTGGTTTTCTTGCTGTGATTTTACATTTATAATATTGTTTTTGGGATTTGGATTTTGTTTTATTTTGGGGTTACTATTGAGAGAAACTGAGACACAAAGAGAGAGACAGACAGACAGAGACACAGAGACATGGGGAGACAGAGAAAGGAGATTAAAGGAGAGAGAGCAAGAGAGATGAGAGAACTTGCAGTCTGGGAAAGAAAATAATCAAAATATAGTGTGTGGAAAAATTAAATCATTCAATAAAAATAAACTCTAGAACAGCTATTAAATTCCCTTAAATGTGTCTACAACTTTAAAGTTATCCTGACGTGTACTCTAAGATTACTAAAACAATATTTAAAAAAGCTATCAGAGATGAGGAAGATTTGTGAACAGCTTAAACTATTTCCTTAGACTAGCAGTGGAAATGAGCAGAAACAACGCTCATTCTTAATGGAATGATATATCAGAATTATTTCTGCTCAGAATTTCACACACAGTACCTACACCATTTCTCTGCCTGACATTGGCAGCAATTGCACTAGTAGGAGCGTTTGCCGTATTAATATTACCAGTGAAAGTTATTGCATTACACATATAACTAATGGGAGAATCTGTAGTAGTAATATTACTATTAGTTTCATGACTAGTACAACAACTAAGGGTCCTTGCTAACTTATCCTACAATTCATGCCACAAAGACTCTTTGAATATCAAGGGAAGACAGACATATATAATTGATAGGATTTTATTAAATTAGGTGGTGAATCTTTTAGAAAGGAACAATACATCTGATAATGAAGAACCAAAACTTTTATGTAAATTATCATTCAAAGGATTTTAATTTCATGTTTAAGGCAACTTTGAGTAATAATAATTGGTTTAAGTCTCTCATACATGAATAAACATCAGAGAACACAGAAAGAGTCACAGGCCTCCTATCTAAGATGATTGCTTCCCCGAATGTTATGTGTCCTTCCAAACATTCATATTCACCCATGGGATGTGGCAGTTTCTCTTTAATCGTGTAAAAATGTCAAAATATACATAGTCACACTTACTATTACAATCTGTTTGAAATGTGGCAATATAATAGTTGTAAAAAAACTTTAATATATACCAGTTATCATGCTATATTGATGAAATTGTAAAGCTTTTATTAAAATGGCAATAATATTTATACTTCAAAAGTATTGAAGGAAAATATGAATTTATAGAAAGGTTTAGTTTTTCTTTTATGCATGCATTTTCTGTATATCCAATTTACACCTGTTTACTTTCATTGAGTCCATGGACATCTTTTAATATTTTCTATAGAGATATTGCACTATCTTTTCATTGGTTTATAATAATTTTTTGGACACTGGGAAATTATCATATAACCCTGAATAAAGCAGATTAATAGAATTGCCTTGATAGTTGAGTTTTTACTTTTTTCCCCAGGTTTTATTATTATTATTATTAAAAATTTTCACCTCCTCCCCTCCTCCCACTCCCTCCCCCTCCTTCCATTCCACCTTCCCCTCCCTCTCCAATCCAAATAGCAGTCAGGGTTCCCTGCCCTGTGGGAAGTTCAAGGTCCTCCCCCCTCATCCAGTTCTAGGAAGGTGAGCACCCAAACAAAGTCACATGGTTCTCACAAAGCCAGTACATGCAGTAGAATCAAAACCCAGTGCCTTTGTCCTTGGCTTCTCAGTCAGCCCTCCTTGTCAGTCACGTTCAGAGAGTCTGGTTTGTAGTTATCCTCCTGGATATTCGAAGTAGACAAGATTGCTAGTCAAAAATTGAGAGCCTTGGGGGTGGGGGTGGGTGGGGATAAGGGAGATGGATAGAGAGAAGTGAGAAGGGGAGGATGGGGAAAGTTTGGGGGAATTGGATGGTTGGGATGGAGCAAGAGTGGATATGGGAGCAGGGAAGTATACATCTTAATTAAGGAGGCCATTTTAGGGTTGGCAAGAGACTTGACTCTAGAGGGGTTCCCATGTGTCCAAGGAGATGTCCCCAGCTTGTTCCTTGAGCAGCTGAGGAGAGGGCACCTGAATTGGCCCTATCCTATAGCCACACTGATCAATATCTTCCATATCACCATAGAACCTTCATCTGGCAATGGATGGGGATAGAGACAGAGACCCACATTGGAGCACTGGACTGAGCTCCCAAGGTCCTTATGAGGAGCGGAAAGAGAGAGAACATGAGCAAGTAAGTCAGGACCGCGAGGGGTGCGCCCACCCACTGAGATGGTGGGGCTGATCTAATGGGAGCTCACCAAGGCCAACTGGACTGGGAGTGATGGAGCATGTGAGTTTTTACTTTTTAGAAGTAAAGATTTTGTGAAAGCAATGGCTTTGTGACACCATTTGGAAAAGAAACACTGTTTTTTTCTCTTTGTTTCTAATTTGCAATTCTGAACAAAGGCATTAATTTCAGTCTTAGCTGCCCCAATTCCATGATTCATCAATTCTTTCATGTCGTCATTTCATAAATTTTGACTAAACACTTTTATTTGCTTAATGTACCTGATATACAACTGTTAAGAAAGAGCAAATCAATGGCAGTTGTCTTGAAGTTTATGACATTGTGGGTCATATAGGGCAGCATCCAGTTTTTCATGACTGATAATTATTATTATGATGACAAATTTTGTTAAGCAGTGAGCTGCTTCATAAAAGAAATGCATTTGAAACTGGAATTTGCAGCAAGAATAAAACAGAAGAAATCATCTTAGGCAGAAGGATGAGCATAGAGTACAATCTAGAAATGAGACAGACTTACTGAATTTCAGAAAACTAAAGATGAGAGAAGACAGAAGAGACTGAGATCAGTGTGCTGAAACCATACAAGGAAATTGAATAAAAATATTTTAAGTCAAGATAAGGTATCAGCTTGATTCTGAAAATAAATGGAAGTTTGAAAAAAAGAATCAAAGAGATAAATTGCATAATATTCCTTTTTTGTAAACTACTCTTTAAAGGTATTCAAAAAGAGATGGAATGAATGAAATGTAATCGGTATAGCCATACTTCAAAATTTAAGTGGATTCATTCACTCTGTGGAGGTTTGGGAGACTGGTTAATTGTTCAAGAATAGTATACATGTTAATGTAATCATTAGGAATCCTAAGCTAACTTCTTTTATCTATTGGTGTCTCTGATTTTATTCTTTGAATATAATGCTCATTCTTATATTTAGAGTATAACTTCCTTTTAAATGGGATCTTCTTGTACAGTGTATGTTGTACTCTGTATTGGGTTTTTACTGCTGTGAAGGGACACCGTGGCCATGGTAATTCTTATAAAGGAAAATAATCTAATTGGAAATTGTTTAGAGTTCAGAGGTTCAGCTCACTATCCTCCTGGTGGCACATGGTGACTTTCAGGCAGACATGGTGCTGAAGAAGTAGCTGAGACTTTTATATATTACAGGCAGCAGGAAGAGGTCTCTTGCACTGGGCATGGTTTGAGCATATGTGAGACCTCAAAGCCCACCTCCACAGTGACACACTTACTCCAGTAGTACCACACATACTCCAACAAGGCCACAGCTCCTTGTACTGCCAATCTGATTGGAGGCCATTTTCTTTCAAACCATTGTAGACTCAAACTGAAAGTTCTCATACACCAGTTCCAAGATGATAGGATTAATGGAGTTCAGCATTGTATGTTTCATGTAGATTTTCAAAATAATTCTGACAAGGTCCACATTAATACATAATATTTTTCATTACTTAACCAGAGTTCTCTGGGGTTTAACATTTTGCCATTTGGAAATATTTCCTGGCTTTAGAAATAGGAATTTTCATCTGTTTTTCCTAACTGTAGTTATAATCTTTGAACAAAAAAAGTATTTTTTTTGTAAACTAGGTGCATGTAGTATAATAAATGGATGATAAATTAGTCAATTAATCATCAAAAGAAGCCATAAACATACAGCAATGACATAGAATCCCAGAAACTTGAAGTATCTGATCTTGGGCTCATTTTACATGGTTGCTCTTTTATGTATTCATACTAATGTCAAGTTTATTTTTGTTTTCTTTCTTCACAGAATATTTCTGTATTAATTCATTTTGCTTTAATTTAGTTCTTAAGAAGTACTCCAAGCCTAATAGTCAGTTAGAAGAATATTTGTGTTGAAACTTAGTATTGAGTTTCACAACCAGCAGCTTAGAAGCACTTGAATATGAAACCCCTTGATATACATTATAATTATAATATATATATGCACATATAACTATATATTCCCTTGTTTCAGGCATCTAATTGAATTTTAGGGATATATTCTCTCTTGATAAAGTAAAACTACTATAAGCATAAAAAGAACATGTGTAAAATGATTTACAGTTTAAGTAATCATTGTAGTAAAAATTTTCCCTCTCTGGCCACCATGATTATCAATGCACAGAACTTCATATTTTAAAAAACCCTCGATAAATGTATTGTTTTTATACGAGATAAAGCTTAAAATGTATTCATCACAGAGAAAATATACTTTGAAAATGCCTTACATAAGCTTCTCAGTTTCAGGAGGTCCCTTTATTTATTATTTTTATCAGTTTCTGTGATTTATCATTTTATCAGTTACTGGCATTATATTTACGAAGTGATCTCCTGTGTCCATGTGTTCAATGCTACTTCCCACTTTCTCTTCTATGAGATTCATTGTGGCTAGATTTATGTTGAGGCCTTTGATCCATTAGGATTTGATTTTTCTGCATGGGGCTAGATATGGATCTATTTGTATTCTTCTACATGTTGATATCCATTTAAACCAACACCATTTGTTGAAGATGCTTTATTGTTTCCATTATATAATTTTAGCTTTTTTTGTCAAAAATCATATGCTAATAAGTGTATGAATTAATATCAGTGACTTTGATTCAATTCCATTAGTTCATCATTAGCACAGACACTGAGAGCAATAATAAAGAAATGGGACTCCTGACACTGAGAAGTTTCTGTAAAGCAAAGTACACAGTCAACAAGCCAAAATGGCAGCCAACTGAATGGAAAAAAGGTCTTCAGCAACCCCACATTGATCTCAAAAAAAAAAAATATATATATATATATATATATACATACTCAATATATATAATATCTATATTATATATATAATATATATAAACTCAAGGCACTAGACATAAAAATACCAAATAATCCAATTTAAAAATGGAGTACCGATCTAAATAGTGAATTCTAAACAAAAGAATCTCAAAATGGCTGAAAGACACTTAAGGAGCTGCTCTTCACCATTAGCCATCAGGGAAATCCAAATCAAACTTTGAAATACCATTTTACACCAATCAGAAAGGATAATATCAAAAATACCAATGATAACTTAAGTTGGAGAGTATTGGAGTAAGGGGAACACTCCTCCATTTTTGGTGGAAATGCAAACTTGTACAGATACTTTGAAAATCAGTGTTGCTGTTTCTCAGAAAATTTGGAATGGATCTACCTCAAGACCCAGTAATACCACTTGGGAATATACCCAAAGGATGCACACTCATACCACAAGGGCTTTTCCTCAATTGTGATCATAATAGCATTATTTGTAATAACTAAAACCTGGAGTCAACCTAGATGCCCCTCAACTAAAGAATGAAAAAGGAAAATGTGGTACATTTACACAATGAAATAATACTCAGCAGTAAAATACAACATCTTGAAATTTTTATGCAAATGTATGGAAATTGAAAAAGCCATCCTAAATGAGGTAACCCAGACTCAGAAAAAAGCATGGTGTGAACTCACTCATAAGTATATATTACATATAAAATAAAGGATAACCAGCCTATAGACCATAAACTCAGAGAAGCTAGGTAACAAGGATAAACCTAAGAGAGACCTATATGAATTACCCTGGGAAGGGCAAATAGACAAGATCTCCTGAGAAAACTGGGACTGTGTGGGTTGGGGGAGATGGGAGGGTGAAATGAGAGGGAAGGGGAGAAGGGAAGGGGGATAACATGAGGGAATAATATGGCTGAGATGAGAGAAGAACAAGAGGGAGAGCAAAGAAAGAGATGTATTGACTGATGGAGCCATTATGGAGTTACCAAGAAACTTGACACTATGGAAATTCTTTGGAATCCAAAAAGATGAACCAAGCTGTGATCCTAAGCAATAGTGGAGAGGGTACCTGAGCTGGTCTTCCCATGTAATCAGATTGATGACTACCTTAATTGTCATCAATAAAGCCTTCATCCAGCAACTGATAGAAACAGATGCAGAGATACATAGTTAAGTACTGGGCTGAGCACCCTGAGTCTAGTTGAAGAGAAGAAGGAGTGATAATATGATCAAAGGGGTCAAGACCCTGATGGTGATACCCACAGAAATACCTGACCTGAGCTATGGGAGTTCACTGACTCTGGAATTACAGCTGGGAAACCTATATAGAACCACACTAGGCCCTTTGGATGTGAGCAACAGTAGTGTGGCTTGGGCAGTCTGTATGGCAGTAACAGTGGGATCAGGTTTTATCCCTAGCACTTGCACTGGCTTGTTGAAGCCCATTCTCTTTGGAGGTATAGCTTGCTCAATCTAGTACTGCAGAGAGGGCCTGTCCTGCCTCAAAACAATATGCAAAACTTTATTGCCTCCACTTGGGAAGCCTTACCCTCTCCAGAAAGTGGATAGCGGGTAGAATGAGGGTAATGTGAGGAGAGTGGGAGAAAGGGAGGCAGTGGGAACTGGGATTGGTATGTAAAATGAGAAATGATTGCATGAAAATTTAAAAATGAAAGAAAATGCCTACACTTGCTTTTAAGAAGTGAGTGTGGTTCCAAACTATGTTTTTATTTAGAAGATCATACATATAAAACCCAACCATTGCAAACTATAAAAGACTTATGTCACTGCAATAATTATCAAAGAATAGTAATGTCCACAGTCAACCTATACTTGAAAGTTTATTAAAAGGGATGAAATAATTGTGAGATATAGATATGTGTATATAAATTCACATGGATGTGTGAATGTTTGGAGTTGAAGAGACAGTGTGTATATACATAGCACTTGTCAGATAATTAGCAGTTAGACAGGTCTGAGCTACATAACAGATTTTTCAAGACAGACTTTACCATCATTTGCGATCATCACCAGCTCTTCATGTACTAACTCTTCAACTGAGTTGGAAAACAATTTTGAAAAACGAAATCTGCCTTCTGCAATATTTTCTGAATAGCACATTAAGTACATTTCAGATGCATTTTTCACATATAATCTTGAGAGAAACTGTCATATTCGGAATCAAATGAAGACCGCAGTGATTGCACATGAACTTCTGCGAATATTGGTGGCAAATTTCACATTCATTGATGAACACTAGCCTGCTAAAATACAGAGACACGTTTTGTCTTTCTGTTCACAAATTCATTAGTCCATATTTATTTCTGAGCTTTCTTTCATTAATGACAGAACTTTTGAGATCATGTTTGTCTGGCATGATTGCAATTCAATGAGTTTGAGGGTATTTTTTTTGAGCAACAGTTGCTAACGAAGCAATGCTTGCTAAGAATTAGACTAGTGTGTCTGTTTGTTGATCTGAAGATAAGTTCCCTCCAAATTAATGAGGTAAATCTTCCTTTCTTTGCCGTACAAACAGAGTAAATTCTATCCTAAAAGTAAGATGCAAATACAAAGTTTTTTGTTTATGTGTTTGTTTAGAGTATTAGTTTCAGAAGTGGCAAGGCACATGACCTTCCTAGAGAACACCAGTGGAGCTAGTGCAAAACAGCTTATCTCCACTAAAGATGAAGGAAATCTACAGTGTCATGTAATCCTCATGATCTCAAAGGTCAGCAGAGAGGAATTTGTCTGGCAGGGTTGGGGGAGTTCTTTTTAATTATGTTTTCATTATTTAAAACAATTTTAAAATTTAAGTTTATTTTGATCACATTCTTCCCCTCCCCAAAATCCTTCCAGATCTTCTCCCCCTCCGTATACACCCGACTTTTTAATTCTCCTCCACAAAAAAACAAAACACCAAAACAAAAATAAACACTTCCAAATAAAAAAAAATAGAACACTAGCCCTAAAAACACATTGAACTGTAACCAAATAAAAGTACACACACAAAAAAGATACTGGGGAGTTCATTATATGTTTGTACTACTCTTGAACATGAGGCCTTTCCTGCAGTGGATGATATACTTCACGACACTCCATAGAAGAAAACTGATTTGCCTTTCCCTGCACGTGAAAATGTCTATTCAGTTGTTAACATTTACTCTGTTGGATAGATTGTCATTAATTCATTCTTTTCTTCATTCATTCAATCATTCCAACCAACAAAAGAAAAAGAATCTAAGAGAAAGCAAGAATGCAAGGGCCACTTGTTCATACACTTAGCAATCACATTAAAAATAATCTTGAAATATATATACTCAGATGACAAACGACCTCTGAAATCCCTGTACAAGCTGCTTCTGTCTCTGAGTTCATATGAACTTTGCTCATTTTTCAGAGGGTCTTATTTACTTGGTGCACTCTATCCCTTTTGGCAAATATGTTCTTTCTGTCTACTTTTCCAAGGGATTTCTTGAGCCCTGACAGGAGCGGTTTGATGAAGATATCCCATTTAAGGAAGAGTCTTCCAAGGTCTCTCATTGTTTGTGATCTATGACTATCGCAGAATGTCATAAGGACTCATTTTATCTCAACTTATTGAATTGTATATTTTGGTTTTAAGCTAGGTCTCTAAGCTACCTAGTCTCTGGTTTTTGGTCATCAAAGCAGTGTTGAGTACAGTTTTTATCTATTGGAGAGAATTGTAAGTCAAATCAGTTATTGATTGTAAGTCAAATCAGTTATTGATTGGCTACTCCATCAAGTTTTGTGTCACCTTTGCCCTAACATGGGTTTCAGGCAGTAAACAATTGTAGATGAAATAAATATTTTGTGGCTTGAGTCTTTCTTTTTCTGCTTCTCCTTTAATCTCATAGAGAGTACCTTACTATACCAAAGACACTAGAATGTGGGCTGAAGCCACTGTGAAGATACCCGGTCAAGTTTTCCATGGTCGTTGCACTGTGTTGTTATTGTTTTCACCAATGAGGCCTTGCTAATTTTTTTTTTTTTGCAAAGAGAAATGTATAGATATGGAAGCAACATTGGTTGTTTGAGTATTCCCATAGCGTCACTTTGCCAAACAATTCAAATAGATATATAATCCAGTCCAAGTGCTGGATGCTTCGTTTGGAGACAAGAAATGGCCAATTAGGAAACACACTCTCTCTTCCATTATTTGGAGATTTCCTTTAGATTTCCTTCATATATGTATATATTTTCGAAACTTCTTACTGTATTGGATTTGTATACTACCCCTTAAATGTCCCTTAATTTTAGCTGTCGCTCCCTGTATTTCCCCTGTAATCCATAATTCTCTCCCATCCTACTCGATCCTTCTAATTCAGCAACCACCGTCAATCCATATTTATCTATTTTATTTCCCTTTCTTAATGAGACCTATTCATTTCTTCTACTCCCTAACTTCTGTGGTTCTATGCCCTGTAACTTGTTTATTAATGATTTAACAGTGATTTCTACATATGGGTAAATGCATTTCATGTTTATCTTTTTAGCTCTGCGATACTTATTTCAGGGTGATTTTTTTCTAATTCCTTTATATTTGCCTGTAAATTTTATGATGTCATCTTTTTTACAAGGTGGGTCATACCCCATTTTGTAATTACTACAGGCCCTCATGTTACAGGTGTGGGTATCTACCTTTTCTATTAGTCTCTTATCTCTCAACATCAATTAACAATATTCTGAGACCATCTTGTAAACCATTATCTTTTCTTCCCTTGTGTTTTGTGATATAAAAATTCATGTTACTGACCCAACAAAGTCTCATAATTCCTCATTAGTGGAGTCTATCTTGGTCATTTATTAGTACCGAAAGATCTTTTTTAGACATTCTTTTAAATTTTTGTCTCTGTTGTATCTTCTATTATATCTTTAATTTTCTCAGGTAATAGAATAACTTCTGATTTTTAGTAAATACATGCCAAAAAGTGAGTACATTTACTGTTTCATTTGAGCCACAGCGGATACTGCCAAGGTTATTGGTAATTTTAATTAATCAAATGGATGAGGATGGAAACTCTTCTTTGAATCTCAAGTTTCCTTAACAAAAATGATGAATCACAATAGTGCAGCTTTTAAATAAGTTTAGGAAATGAAGAACCTGCAATCACTGGAAGACAATCCATATAGTTCTATTATCTCACTTGTTTAAATAAAAGTCCTTCAGATTATTAAAAAATGTTCTAACACAGGACAAAAGAGAACTTTATTATTTCTGCATGCTGAGTACAGGATAGTTGTTCAGTGCATAATTATCAGACAAAATACACTGAAACAGATTTAGAGAGACAAAATATGAATTCAGCCTTCAGTATTTCTTTGGCTATAAGAATTAAACATAAAAGATAAATATGAAAAGTAAAAGGGCCCAGGATTTTTAATGCAGTAAGTTGGTTTTTAATAAAAAGGAAAAGTTGCTGCATGAGAGGGTCAGCTCTATTAGAATGCATTTAAGCGTTTTCCAATATTAGCACTGCATTCCAGCATGGATTGTGGGCTGACTCTGATCGGAGGCAGCAGGCTGAGCCTTTCACCTTTGCTCAGCTAAGCCTTGTGAACACACTCTTTCACGCCTGCACCACCCACTCTGCACTTTCTTTTCTTTTTTTACATTTTAGCCCTCCCTCGACAGCCCTGGTGCTGTCATTTACCCAGTGCAGCAGCGTGTCTCATTCCCTTTCCAGTGATTATGCCAAGGACAGAAAATGCCCCTAAATTAATCCATCATACTGGTGCAAATTCTAATGAGTGGGAAATGCCAAAAATGATCCATTATCACTGCAATTGGAAAATCATAATATCATAGTTCAGCCTGAGCAACTAGTAAAGAAAATCTCTGAAGCGTGTCATGAAGCCTGGATATGGAAAGCAATCTCTGGTCCGGGAGCTGCCTCGGTAGGGCACTAACTGATTTATATGTCCACACAGCTATGCCCATCCACATGTCCAGACATTACCCCAGAGTACCTGTGTATGCTCACCCTGGTGTTTGAAAAACTGCATTATTCTTCCTGAGTTGAGGCTTAATAGGTCACCAGACCAAATGCAATGCCACAGTGCCCTCATGTGGCCTCGGGTATTTAGACAAAGTGTTTACTGGGTTTGGCAGGATTGTTGCTTCAAAACCTTTAGAATTTATTTTTATATTTAATTTTGAGAAGAGTTAAATAATATGAATAAGAGAAACAGACACAACTAAAACAAGTACTTGTTGTATCTTCCAAATCTCATTTTATCTGTTTTTCTTCTTCCCGCTTTCATCTCAACGTTCTCCTTCTCCCTTAACATGCATATATCCCTATAAGCACGATCCAGGATAGGAGTGGATGATACAAGACCAATTATTCTACATAAGGTCAGTATTGCTTCCCTTCTGCCACTCATATAAGAGAGCTATAGAAACGGAGTGGCCAATCTTAAATGTGGCAAAAAAAAAAAAGTATGAAGACCAAAACATCAAAACATGTAGGCCTACCACTGGTGTATTCAACCCTGAGTATCACTATGAAGAAAAGGGTTAGTATCTTTCTCCCATTGACAGTTGATCAATCAATTTAACAATTGCATTGATCCCTGTAAGATATTTTTTTCATATCCTAGTATATTTGTTGACAGTCAAAAGTTGTCAATCGCATAATTAGGAATATTGAGTCATTTTGGAAGATTGAATATTTTAAAAAGTGTAATGTGTATTTGCTTACCATTGTTTGAACTTTAACATACTGGAAAAGTGCAGTTGAATCTCTCAGAATCTCTGATGATAAAATCATTATCAAACCCAAAAGGCTGGGTGTGACTATAGCATGGTAATTGTGAATATAAGTCAAATAAGTATATAGGTATATACATATATATGTATTTATACACACATACACATATATACATATATATGTAAATTGAGGTCTACTTACAATTACCATGCATATATGTATACATATAATCATATTAATAATATCACCTATATGTTATTCAACGATCACCAGCAGAATACGTGATTTTATTCATTACATTTATGAAAATTGAAGAAAATATATACTGTAATGTGTGAAAACTCAGAATTTTAGAAAGCATGATTAGATCAGAGGATTCAGGCAGAGAAGAAATTTGACTATTTCATCTCTATGATCCAAGTAATAATGTTCTCACTTTATAAGAATGAAGACAAGAAAATCAGCTTGTTTTCATTTCAATTTACCTTGTCTGTGCCTTGTTTCTTTGAATATTTCTTTTACCACAATAAAATGATAAATAATTCTTAGCTGGACTTTAACAATGCCTATATAATATAGCAGTTCACATTAAGGGCTTCAGTAATAGGAATTTCTGATAATAACCATAGTTGACCACAAATCCTTCAACTTTAGGTTCAATGAGCTATCATTGTTACTAACTTGTTCCTATATGAGTTAAACATATCTAGAAATATAAATACATTAAAATTTTAATAAGAACTCAACTCAAAGGAAATTTGTTCATAATTCTGTAATCATTGTATGTCTGTTGTACATAAGACTCAGCATATAACATAGCAAATACTCTTCCTGGTCAATTTTTATTTTAAAATCTTCAGTTTTACATATCATATTAAACCTTTTTATTCTAAAGTCAATTCTTGAGTAAAATTCCAAATTAATTGCTATTCATGATGTTTCAAGGACATAGTTCGATCCCCAGGTTCAGTTTGGTCAAATCCATGTCAATATGCAAGTGAATCAGAGAATTATGTTTTAAATGATCCCAAATCCCACTAGCCAATAATGTCTCTGTAGTTTATTTAGTCCTTAGAGATTTTTATTTAAAAACCAAAAGTAGGAAAATAAGCTGATCAGTTTAGGAAAAGTGTGTGATAGTTTCACTCAATTTTATATTGAATAAATTAGAATGTTTATTATACATTAACATATATTGCTCTTTATTAGAACCAGATATTTGCCCGCATTACAAAGTCATAATTAGCTCGAACAAAATATACTAATATTCTAGATAAGCTCTAAGCTCTTGCAAATCTCGTTGTTCTCTCCTAAAACTATTAAATTATGGTAATACTGAACCAAGGTTTTAAAATTAGCTATGTGCCACATTCCCTTAACTGTGTAGTCAATAGGTGATTGTGACAAGGCTTCTCACCTGTTGTTTGACAGCAGTTTTTGCTCAAGCCTATTCTGTAGGTGTAGCTATATGGCACTAAATAGGGAAGGTCCTCCCCACCTCCAGCTGTGTCTGACAAAAGATCCACATGAAGCATGTTAACACATCCTGGCAGGCACTGAAATTCTGGCTTGCCTCGGATCTCTTTAAATGCATTTTCTCCTACTTCTATCTCTGCCCCTCTGGTCTGGCCAGATCTCACTCTTTATCCCTGTCTGATCTTGACAGGCCATTTAATGTCTCAAGGCATTGCTCTTGCTGTCTTGTCATCAAGATGGCCATTCTTCTCTTACTACGTGTAGCAGTGTGCTGTTATTTTCACTGCTCATTCTAACTCAGATTCTTTGACTCTCCAGTCTCTTTACAAAGAATTATGTTCTTTTCTTCTTTTGCCTTTTTAGTACACTTAATCCCTTCTACTAGTGATTTTGTTTGGACACATGCAAATTACTTTACCAATCAATCACATTTATCAATACTTCATCTCAACATATTGCAGCAAATATGGAAACATAGGAAGCTGGAAGTAAGAGTGCCTGTACTGGAGTTCAGAGATGAGGACCATGAGCTTCTTAGCTCAGAAGACCAAGCTAAACTTTCTAATATATGAACCAAAGTCTCCCCACTATTCTCCACCTACAAGGTTCACATTTCATATGAATGATAGCTTGCTTGGATTCAGAGCAAATAGTATTTTATTTTGGATTCAACAACTTTGTTTAAATATAGTTGTCATATGGCAATTCCTAAATGTGAAATGTATAATTAGATCTATTAACATCAGTATGTTTCAGTAAATCTATGATCACATGGAAGTAGCAAACACAGTCAGAATCCCCAGAGTGTCTTAGGGCCCTGCTGGTCTTCTAACTCTTTCCTTCTCAGTCATAAAATGCACTGACTTCTCCGTGTGTAAATCATTGGAATCTTCTATTGTTTTATGCAAATAGATGATAACATTTTGCTTGTCTTCGTGTATAATACTGTTATGGAGATGTGATGTAATTTCACTGTGTGAATATTGAAGTAACTGGAAATGCCAGACTGTACTGCACTGAACTCGTATGTTTCGAATAGCCTTCTGAAGTTACCATGTCATCTCCCACACCACTGCAATCTCCTGAGAAATGATCAGCATCTTTGCATGATTTGGCATGCCCACATCAGGCAATTAGCTAAGTGAACAATTTCAACATGTGTATTGATATTGGATTTAAAATTTTTATTATCATCTTTATTTATAGGTGTACATGGTGTCTGCATGTGTAAGCAACAAGTATATAGTTGCCTGTGACATCCAGAGAGTGGCAGCAGATGCCCTACCTGGAGTGATCCTCTAGAAATGGATGTTGAGAACCCTAATTGGGTCTTTCAAACAAGCAGAAACCATTAAAACTGCTGAACCATCCCTCCAGTCCTAAATCTTGATTCATTAATGAGACATTGCTGAGAACATTTTCCTATAATGATCTGTATATACAACTGTTTTTTTTGTTAAAAAAAAAAAAAGCTCATGTCAAATTTCCTTAAAAGTGTGTATGCTTCCTCTTCCTGGATTAAGAATACTTTAAGTAATATTATTTTAATTGATCTTATAAAGGCTTTCATCTTTACGCTTTCAGAATTATTTTTATTTTTAACTTCTTGAAAATTTCATGCATGTAAAGGAAGCACCAGGAGCATATTCACCCCCATCTTCCTATTGTTCTTCACTTTCTACTTCTTTCTTCCCAATGAGTCACCTCCTGCTTCTCTGTTCTCTCTTTCTTTCTTCTTTCCCTTTTCCTTCCCTTTTCTACTTCTCCTTCTGCTTCTGTTTGGTATTTCTTCTGGATATAACTACACCTGTTTATTCTTTGTGACTTTAACAGTCATGACCATTATACTTCTGTTTACATGTTACTGATATCAGCTTTTTAAACACCCTAATTTTTATTTCTTTTGACTGTAGAAATTTAAAATGTATACATATACATTTATATCAGTAATTATGAATACATTTGCTTAGTTATATTCTATTGTCATATTTTCTTTTATTCTATTTTTTTTTTCTTGAGCTGGCTGCAACTTTACCAGCAATGTTGAAGAGGAGAGATGATTTTATTAGCTTGTTGCTGATTTGAGAAGCAAATTCACTTTTTTCCATTTAGTTTAGTATTATGTGTAGTGACCTATATCTATTTTTGTAAACTTCTTTTTTTTTCAATCTTTTTATTAAAAATTTCTACTTCCTCCCCTCCTCCCACTTCCCTCCCCTGCCCTCTGCCACCCCCCCTCCCCCTCCTTCTCCAGGCCAAAGAGCAGTCAGGGTTCCCTACCCTATGGGAAGTCCAAGGTCCTCCCGGCTCCCCCCGGGTCCAGGAAGGTGAGCATCCAAACAGACCAGGCTCCCACAAAGCCCATCCATGCAGTAGAATCAAAGCCCAGCACCATTGTCCTTGGCTTCTCAGTGAGCCCTCATTGTCAGCCACATTCAGAGAGTCCGATTTGATCACATGCTCCATCAGTCCCATTCCAACTGCCCTTGGTGATCTCCCATTATCTCTGTCCCACCGTCTCAGTGGGTGAACGCACCCCTCGTGGTCCTAACTTCCTTGCTCATGTTCTCCCTCCTACTGCTCCTCATTAGGACCTTGGGAGCTCAGTCCAGTGCTCCAATGTGGGTCTCTGTCTCTATCTCCATCCATGACCAGATGAAGGTTGTATGGTAATATGCAAGATATTCATCAGTGTGGCTATAGGATAAGGCCAGTTCAGGCACCCTTTCCTCTGTTGCTCAAGGAACAAGCTAGGGACATCTCCTTGGACACCTGGGAACCCCTGTAGAGTCAAGTCCCTTGCCAACCCTAAAATGGCTACCTTAATTAAGATATATACTTCCCTGCTCCCATAGCCACCCCTCCTTTATCCCAACCATCCCACTCTCTCAAGCTCTCCCCATCCTCCCTTTCTCCCTTCTCTCCCCCCATCTCCCGGGTTGAAGAGAGTACTTATCATCTCTTTAGTTTTCTGTAGATTTCCTTTTACAATGAATGGTTGTTAGTATTTTTATTTATCTGTTGCTATATTCTTAGACAGCTTTTCTTTTTATCATTCAAAATTCTGAGTTGTTGGAAATGCTTTTTCTGCTTTTATCTGAAAGACAATTGTAGCATTGGCTATATTTGGTTCATGTGTTGGAGAAACTTAGTAAATATTGTGGTGAACTCTATTGTAACATTTCTGTCTCTTGGGTTTTACTGAATATCTTAGATGTGTAGTTTTATACCTATCACCAAATTTGGGAACTTGTGGGCAGCATGTCTGTCTTTGTTTTTCCTTTTTATACCCTCTCCTTCATTGGAGGCTTAAGTTATGTGTACATGAGGTCTTCTACATTTGCAAGTTCACAGACACTGTTTATAAAAGCACCTCAGTGCAGTATGCTGAAAAAACAGTTGGGTTCAGCTTTTGTGCTTCATATTTTAGACCTATTATTATTCCTAGGAGTCTGGTATTTTATGTCGTATCATTCATATATATATATATATATATATATATATATATATATATATATATACACATATAAATCTATCTACTGTATTTAGATGGATGCAAATAAATATAGTAATATTTCTTCATCTTAATACAGCAGAGAGGTTGTGACAGACTCTCTAAATAACTAAGACAGCTCTTAATTTTCTGATAAAGATTGAAGCCCCCGCCAGCCATCCCAGCTTCCATCCAGAGGGCCTTCCTAGTGGTGAGTTGATTCGGGCCACGGCAGGGGCCCCGGCGAGGAGGAGCTAGGACTTTCCCCGACCCCATAGACTCCCAGGTCAGCCTGCAGTGCTGTGTCCACACTGCTAGGCTCTCCCGCCTGCCATCCCAGCTTCCATCCAGGTACAAATTTCTATATTTCTCCCCTCCCACTGAGGCCATAAAATTTCCCCAGTTCAGCTGCCTTGCACACTGGGCCTGCTCTGTAGGGGCATCCCGGAAAGAGGGAGTGCCTGTGCTTCAATACCCTGCCTGGGGAAAGGTAGGCATTCTGTCAGTGAACTCCCTGCCCAACAAGGGAACCTGACCCGATACCAGAAGTTCCAATAGAGAGCATTGGATCGAAGAGATGGGCAGACGCCAAGGCAAGACCTCCTCCAACAATCTGAAAAACAACATGAAAATATCAGATCCCAACGACCCTACAACAGAAGGATTTGAGCACTCTAACCCTGATGAAGTGGAAAAAAGTGCCATTATGAAAGCAATAGAGTCCCTTAAACAGGATATGAATAACTCCCTTAAGGAACTGGTCGAGAAGTATAACAAAAAGTTTGAAGAAATGAGTATAGAAATGGATGAGAAATATAACAAAAAGTTTGAAGAAATAAGTAAATCCGTGAGTGATACCCTGAGAAACCAAGAAAAAACAATCAAACAAGTAAAGGAAACAGTCCAAGAATTGAAAACTGAAATGGAGGCAATGAAGAAAACACAAAACGAGAACCGGCTGGATATGGAAAACCTAGGTAAACGAGCGGAGACTACAGAATCAAGCATAACCAATAGAATACAAGAGATAGAAGAACGAATCTCAGATTCTGAAGATACCATAGAGAAAATAAATGCTCTGGTCAGAGAAAACGGCAAATCCAACAAATTTTCTTCACAAAACATTCAGGAAATCTGGGACACAATAAAAAAACCAAATCTAAGAATAATAGGGATTGAAGAAGGAGAAGAACTGCAGATCAAAGGCCCAGAAAATATATTCAACAAAATTATAGAAGAAAACTTTCCCAACCTAAAGAACGATATTCCTATGAAGGTTCAAGAAGCATACAGAACACCGAATAGATTGGATCAGAAAAAAACATCCCCGCGTCATATAATAATCAAAACACAAAACATAAATATTAAAGAAAAAATTTTAAGAGCTGCAAAGGAAAAAGGTCAAGTAACTTATAAAGGTAAACCTCTCAGGCTTACACCGGATTTCTCTATGGAAACCATGAAAGCCAGAAGATCCTGGATAGAGGTACTGCAGAAACTAAGAAACCATGGATGCAAACCCAGACTAATATACCCTGCCAAGCTACTGTTCACTATCAACGGAGAAAACAAAATATTCCAGGATAAAAACAAATTTAAACAATACGTAGCTACTAATCCAGCCTTACAGAGAATATTAGAAGGAAAATCACTACCGAAGGAATCCAACATTCCCAACACGGCCTACAATAACTCGAACATCTAGCGACCATTCACAAGCACAAATTAAAGAAGAAAAACACATATACTCTACTACCTAAAAAAAAAAAAAATGACCGGAGTCAACAACCACTGGTCATTAATATCACTTAATATCAATGGACTCAATTCACCTATAAAGAGGCACAGACTTAGAGATTGGATACGAAAACAGGATCCAACATTCTGCTGTTTACAAGAAACACACCTCAACCACAAAGACAGACACCTACTCAGAGTAAAGGGTTGGGAAAAGGTTTTCCAAGCAAATGGACCTAAGAAACAAGCGGGCGTGGCCATTCTAATATCTAACAAAATCGACTTCAAACTAAAATCAATCAGAAGAAATGGAGATGGACATTTCATACTCATAACTGGAACAATTCATCAGGAGGAAGTCTCAATCCTGAATATCTATGCTCCTAATATAAAGGCACCCACATATGTAAAAGAAACTCTTCTAGAACTCAAGGCAGTCATCAAACCACACACACTAATAGTAGGAGACTTCAACACTCCTCTCTCACCAATGGACAGGTCAATCAGACAGAAACCAAACAGAGAATTGAGAGACCTATTGGAGGTATTGAATCAAATGGACTTAACAGACATCTATAGAACACTCCACCCAAATAGGAAAGAATATACCTTTTTCTCTGCAGCTCATGGAACCTTCTCAAAAATTGACCACATACTCGGTAACAAAGTAAACTTCCACAGATACAAAAAAATATTAGTAACTACCTGTGTCTTGTCAGATCACCATGGACTAAAATTAGAATTCAACAACAATGCTCCCCCCAGGAAGCCAACAAACTCATGGAAACTGAACAGTCAACTACTAAATCACCCCTGGGTCAAGGAAGAAATAAAGAAAGAAATTAAACTCTTCCTTGAATTTAATGAAAACAAAGACAAAACATACTCAAACCTATGGGACACTATGAAAGCAGTGCTAAGAGGAAAGTTCATAGCACTAAGTGCCCAATTAAAGAAAGCGGAGAAAGCACACATTGGAGAATTAACAGCACAATTGAAAGATCTAGAAAAAAAAGAAGCTGATTCACCCAGGAGGTCTAGAAGACTGGAAATAATCAAACTGAGGGCTGAAATCAACAAAATAGAAACAGAGAAAACAATCCAAAGAATCAATGAATCAAAAAGCTGGTTCTTGGAGAAAATCAACAAGATTGACAAACCCCTAGCCAAGTTAATCAAACGGCAGAGAGAGAACATGCAAATTAATAAGATCAGAAATGAAAAGGGGGACATAACCACAGACACAGAGGAAATTCAGAGAATCATTAGATCTTACTATGAAAGTTTATATGCCACAAAGTTGGAAAATGTAAAAGAAATGGACATTTTTTTAGATAAGTACCATATACCAAAGTTGAACCAAGAACAGGTGAACAATCTAAATAGACCTGTTAGTCGCGAAGAATTAGAAGCTGTTATCAAAAATCTCCCTACCAAAAAAAGCCCAGGACCAGATGGTTTCAATGCAGAATTCTACCAGAACTTCCAGGAAGAGCTAATACCTATACTCCTTAACGTATTCCACAATATAGAAACAGAAGAGTCATTGCCTAACTCCTTTTATGAAGCTACAGTTACCCTAATACCAAAACCACACAAAGACACAACCAAGAAAGAGAATTACAGGCCAATCTCACTCATGAACATCGATGTGAAAATTCTCAATAAAATACTGGCAAACCGAATCCAAGAGCACATTAGAAAAATTATCCATTATGATCAAGTCGGCTTCATTCCAGAGATGCAGGGCTGGTTCAACATACGCAAATCTATCAATGTAATCCATCATATAAATAAACTGAAAGAAAAAAACCATATGATCATCTCACTAGATGCTGAAAAAGCATTTGACAAAATTCAACACCCATTTATGATAAAGGTGTTGGAGAGACTGGGGATACAAGGATCATACCTAAATATAATAAAAAGCAATATACAGCAAGCCGACAGCTAACATCAAACTGAATGGAGAGAAACTCAAAGCCTTTCCACTAAAATCAGGAACGCGACAAGGCTGTCCACTCTCTCCATACCTCTTCAATATAGTGCTTGAAGTTCTAGCAATAGCAATAAGACAACATAAGGAGATCAAGGGGATTCGAATTGGAAAGGATGAAGTTAAACTTTCGTTATTTGCTGACGATATGATAGTTTACATAAGTGACCCCAAAAACTCTACCAAAGAACTCCTACAGCTGATAAACACCTTTAGTAACGTGGCAGAATACAAGATCAACTCCAAAAAATCAGTGGCCCTCCTATACACAAAGGATAAAGAAGCAGAGAGGGAAATCAGAGAAGCATCACCTTTCATGATAGCCACAAATAGCATAAAATATCTTGGGGTTACTCTAACCAAGGAAGTGAAAGACCTATTTGACAAAATCTTTAAGTCTTTGAAGAAAGAAATTGAGGAGGATACCAGAAAATGGAAAGACCTCCCCTGCTCTTGGATTGGGAGAATCAACATAGTAAAAATGGCAATTCTACCAAAAGCAATCTATAGATTCAATCCAATCCCCATCAAAATCCCATCAAACTTCTTCACAGACCTTGAGAGAACAATAATCAAGTTTATATGGCAAAACAAAAAACCCAGGATAGCCAAAACAATCTTATATAATAAAAGAACTTCTGGAGGCATTACCATCCCTGACTTCAAACTCTATTATAGAGCTACAGTATTGAAAACAGCTTGGTATTGGCATAAGAACAGAGAAGTCGACCTATGGAATCGAATAGAAGACCCAGATATTAACCCACAAACTTATGAACACCTAATTTTCGACAAGGGAGCTAAAGGTATACAATGGAAGAAGGAAAGCATCTTTAACAAATGGTGCTGGCATAACTGGATGTCAACCTGTAAAAAAATGAAAGTAGATCCATATCTATCACCATGCACAAAAATCAAGTACAAATGGATTAAAGACATCAACATTAATCCGTCCACTTTGAACCTGATAGAAGAGAAAGTGGGAAGTAGTCTACAAGATTTAGGCACAGGAGGCCTCTTCCTAAGCAGGACCCCAGCAGCACAGACAATAAGAGATACAATGAATAAATGGGATCTACTGAAACTGGGAAGCTTCTGTAAAGCAAAGGACACTGTCAGTAGGACAAAAAGGCTGCCTTCTGACTGGGAGAAGATCTTCACCAACCCCTCATCAGACAAAGGTCTGATCTCCAAAATATACAAAGAACTCAAGAAACTAGGCACTAAAACTCTAATTAACCCAATTAAAAAATGGGGTGCTGAACTTAACAGAGAATTCACAACAGATGAACTTCGAATGGCCAGAAGACACTTAAGGTCATGCTCAACCTCCTTAGCGATCAGGGAAATGCAAATCAAAACCACTTTGAGATACCATCTTACACCTGTCAGAATAGCTAAAGTCAAAAACACCAATGATAGCCTATGCTGGAGAGGATGTGGGGTGAGGGGAACACTCATCCATTGTTGGTGGGAATGCAAACTCGTGCAGCCACTGTGGAAATCAGTGTGGCGGTTTCTCAGGAAACTGGGAGTCAACCTCCCTCAGGACCCAGCAATTCCACTCTTGGGAATATACCCTAAAGATTCCCGATCATACTACAAAAGCATTTGTTCTACTATGTTCATAGCAGCACTATTTGTAATATCCAGAACCTGGAAACAGCCTAGGTGCCCCTCAATAGAAGAATGGTTAAAAAAGGTGTGGAACATATACACATTAGAGTTTTACTCAGCGGTAAAAAACAATGAGGTCTTGAATTTTGCATGCAAATGGATGGAAATAGAAAACGCTTTACTGAGTGAGGTAAGCCAGACCCAAAAAGAGGAACACGGTATGTATTCACTCATAAGTGGATTCTAACCATAATTAAAGGTCTTTGAGCCTATTATTCGTGATCCTAGAGAAGCTAAATAAGAAGATGAACCTGATGAAGATTATTTAGCTATCCACCAGGAGGTAGGAAATAGACAAGAGTCCCAGGTAACCTCGGGTGCATGGGGGGGAGGGAGGGTCGATGGAGGGGGAGAGGGCTAGAGAGAAGGGAGTAGGGGAGGAACGGGGAAAGCTTGGTGGCCTGGGATGGGGGGGGAGGGAGGAAGGATGAATATGGGATCAGGGAAGATTATATTTCAACTAAGGGACCCATTTTAGGGTTTACAGGAGACTTGATTATATATGGGATCCCAGGTCCAAGGAGAGATCCCCCAGATTGCTCTCTGGACAGAGGAGTGGGTGCCTGAATCGGCCGTGGCCCATGTCCATACTGATGTATATTTTGCTTATCACCATAGATCCTGCATCTGACGAAGGACGGCGATACAGTCGGTGACCCATATTGCAGCACCGGACTGAGCCCCCCGAGGTCCAAATGAGGAGCAGAAGGAGGAAGAACATGAAAAACGAAATCAGTACTGCGAGGGATGCTATCACCCACTGATACAAGGGAACGGATCTGATGAGAGTTTACCAAGGCCAGTTGGACTGGGACTGAAAGAGGACGTGATCTAACCAGACTCTCCGAATTTGGCCGGATTCTCTGACTGTGGCTGACCCGAAGTCTTTCTGAAAAGCCATTGACTATGACACTGGGACCTGTTTCCTCTACATATAATGGATTTTGGGGATCCAGTCTGTTTGGACACTCACCTTCCTGGACCTGGAGGGAGGGGGAAGGAACTGGAACTTCCCACAGGGCAGGAAACCCTGACTGCCCTGGGGGACGAAGAGGGAGGAGGAGGGGGAGTAGGGGGAGTGGGAGGGTGTTGGGAGGGGGGATGGAAATGGAAACTTTTATAATTTAATAAAATTTACTAAAAAAAAAAAAGATTGAATAATGCCATTTAATTCTTTCAGAAGAAAATGTATTATATTAAAATAAAATAATATTATATATGAATTGTGATTTATCTTAATTCATAGACTATGATACATCCCCATTGTTAACTCTGTTTACATTGAACTTTAATGTCTCTCAAACATTTACAGTATTTAAAATTATTAGTGATGTCACTGAACCATCATAGGAAATGGAAGGGCATGGTAGTAAAATAGAGATAAATGTAGGGAGCGTGGAGGAATCCTAGGTAGGTCATTTGATATGGCACTGAACTATATCTCACACAAGACATCCGAGCTGTCAAGTTACAAAAGGGCAAAATGCTTACTGCTCTACCACTAATGATACATAGCATAGAAAGGGAGAGCATTCGCAGAGGTCTGCTCGGCTCTGGACTAAAGGCAGCACAATGAGCTGAAATAGCCAAGTCATCTTGCTCCAGAAGTTCGTTCAGCATGCACTGAGTAACTCGAAGTAAAGAGACAGAGCTTCCTAAAGGCTAGAGTGTTTCACAGAAACATTCCTGAGACTATTGTGCCTTCTGACTCCCTTTGACTAGACCTATATTAAGAAATAGCACAGACGCATGAACATTCTCTCGGTAACTAAGTCTCATTGACCAATTGTAAATGTTAGATAATAGTTTCCTTTATTTTGAAGAGGATTATGGAAGGGCTTTGTACCTGCTAAGCAAAGCTCCGGTCACTGAGTTGCATCCTTAGACCAAACATAGAGGACATGCTGATAGAGTTTCAGAAATTGGGATCTTATCTCTAGAGTACTTTTCATTTAATATGGAAACTGTGAAATCCGTCTGAATTTCTGAGTCCGCTTCTCATTTCTGTCTTTTGCAGCACTTCCTCGGCTATGTTTCTCAGACAGGCAGCATTCCAAGACAGTAAAAGATCCATGCTCATCAGTTGTCCTTATTTTCCCAAAGCAGCATGGTAACTTAAGAGTTAGAAAAGAACCGCTAGGGGTGCGTCCCCCCACTGAGACAGTGGGACTGATCTAATGGGAGCTCACCAAGGCCATCTGGAGTGGGACTGATGGAGCATGTGGTCAAACCAGACTCTCTGAATGCGGCTGACAATGAGGCCTGACTGAGAAGCCAAGGACAATGGACTGGGTTTTGATTCTACTGCATGGACAGGCTTTGTGGGATCCTAGTCTGTTTGGATGCTCACCTTCCTAGACCTGGATGGAGGGGAACCTTGGACTTCCCACAGGGCAGGGAACCCTGACTGCTCTTTGGACTGGCAAGAGGGGTGGGTAGTTGGAGGGGGGGATTGGGAGGAGGGGAGGAAGTGTAATTTTTTTTTTTTTAAAAAGCTCTTTTCTGGTTAGGAGCTGCTTCATGGGCTATAACCAAGCAAAGTTCAATGTTCAATGTTTATGAAACACTGACAATTACCTTACAAACACACAAACCACACACCACACACACACACACACACAGACACCATACATACACAGTCATAGACACAGAGACAGGGGAACACAAACAGCACATATATAGACAAAAAGACACAGACACACACATACACACACAATACACTGAAATAATTTAAACATTTTTAAAGTTTTAAAACATAAAGACTTATACTTAGTAATACTGAAGTATGGTAGTTATTATCTTTATCTCAGACAACACAGCATCAGCCTTTAGCCAAATGGTGTTTTCAGGTTTTCTAGATGGTTTTTATTTCTTGTTTCTAATCATTTATCATAGATACATTAGGATTTACTCACTGTGACCCAGAGAGTAAATTTAGTTTAACAGTAACACTAATTTTGTTTATTAATATTTGAACTTACATGGGCTCCTAAGCTTTTAAATTATTCGTCGAAACATCACTTTTTGGTCTATTATGACACTGTTTTTTCTCTTTGTTTTTTGAGACAAGGGTTTCTGGTTGTCCTGAAACTAACTCTGTCCTAGAACCAGGCTGGCCTAGAACTCATAAAGATCAGTCTGCCTGTGCTCCCCAGCCCTGGGATTGAAGACATTTGGTACCACACCCTGCACTGTTTACTATCTTAAGAGAAAGAGCCAGGTGGTGGTGGTGCACGTCTTTATTCCCAGAACTTGGGAGGAAGAGGCAGGTGGATCTCTTTAAGTTTAAGATGAGTCTAGTCAAAAAGAGCTAGTTTCAGGACAGGCACCAAAGCTATTCAGAGAAACTGTTTAAAAAAAATACACATACATACATACACGCATACACCCGCACTTATGTGTGTGTGTGCGTGTATGTATGTAAAAATCCCTGAGTTTTGCATATGCCAATAGCTTTTAGTTAGTGTTCTTGTTGAAGTTTTTATTTTATTTCAAATGATTATGACTGGCATGAGTGATGACATTTGTTAGCTTAAGTGAATACAGACTATTATTCTTCTGTCTCTGAGTCCTTTCTGTTTCTCTTCTTAAATGAAATATTTACATTGGAGTCAGTTTTAAATGTCATCTGTTTCATAATCACTGCATTATCCACTCTTTAGTGCTGCTTGCTGTTGCACAGACAATTACGGGCCAGAAAGCTGAAAAAAGGAGAATGTTCAATTTAAAAGCAGGAAATGGATCTCTGTGAGGACTACTGCCATTCACATGGGCACTCCTGATTATTCCCTATATGATAATACATATAATTTTCCAAAAAATAATGAGGTTCATTTGCATGTAAGAAATTTTAATGTAACCAAGGTATATATTCAAATTATGCCCGATTAAATGTTGAATAAAATTTTGCAAACTTTACAACATTCTCAGTGATTATTAATACCCAGATATCAATATGATTTTTATATTTTAGTTGTACTGGAGATAAAGAAAGCACATAACCTATATCCAGCTTTGCTATATGGTGATTTTGAAAGACAGTGTGCATAAATTGCCCTATTAATTAATTTGTCTTTAAACAGGCTATCATAGGCTTGAATAAATATGCAATATTCTAGCAAACTGTGCCTTGTGAGATAAATAATTTTCTATGTTTATTCCAAGAGTTGAATATTAGTTTGAGAGATTTGATAGTGTCTATCCACATAATAATAGGGAAATGTCAAAATCCTGAATGAATACAATTAAACAATTTTAGCCTACAGTATGTAGAAAGACTTTTTTTTAACATTTATTTATTTTTAAATTCATTTTACATTTCAACCAAGGTTCTCCCTCCCATCCCACCTCCTGTCCTCTGTGACTTCCCGCCCCCCACAGCCAACGCCCCCATGCACTCTTCCCAACAGGTAAAATCTCCCATGGGGAGTCGACAAAGTTTGACACATTAATTTGGGGGCAGGACCAAGCCCGTCCCCCTCTACATTAAGTTTGAGTATGGCATTTTTTCTTAGGGAATGGCTCTAATGAGCTATCTCCTGCACCAGGGACAGATTGTGGTCCTATTGCCAGAGAAGTCTAGTTTAGCCCAAGTTTCACAACTGACTCTTGCACATGGAGGGACTAGTCCAGCTACACAGCTGTCCTCTCACTGTTCATGAGTTTCTACAAGCTTGGATCAGGGGTTGCTGTAGATTTCTCCATTATCATTTTGATCTCCCTTGTGTATGTATTCTCTACTTCCTCTTCTGGCCTGAATTCCTGTGTTCAGCCTGGTGTTTTGTTGTGGATCTTTGCATCTGGTTCCTTCAATTACTGGAAGAAGACTCTAGGTTCTCTGGACAAGGAAAATAGTTTATGACTTTTATTGACTTTTATTCCATTAAAAGATTCTTATCACTTTTTATGTGTGTGGGGTGCCTTCATGTATGCATGTGAAATACATGCATGCCTGGTGTCTTCAGAGGCTAGTAAATTGCTTTGGATCACAATGAACTGGAGTTAGAGAAGGTTGGGAGCCAAGACAGTGTTAGGGATTGAACCTGGGCCCTCTGAGTAACTTAACTACTCCAAAGCATTGAGCCATCTCTCCAGCCTGTTAGTCCTGAAACAGACTGTCATAAATTTTATTGAATGTTCATAAAAGTAAAACATATATGTTTCAATTGTTCCCTAAATGTGGAAAACTGTTTTTGTCCAAAGATTTTCAACCTTATTATGTGGGTACACGGTGATTTTTTTTTCATTTTATCACAATATCCAGTGAAGAAACATATTTCTTTTTTTTGTAATTTTATTAAATTATAAAAGTTTCCATTTCCGCCCCTCCTCCCAACACCCTCCCACTCCCCCCACTCCCTCTCCTCCTCCCTCTCCATCCCTAAGAACATTCAGGGTTTCCTGCCCAGTGGGAAGTTCAAGTTCCTCCCCTCTCCCTCCAGGTCCAGGAAGGTGAGTGTCCAGATGGACTGGATCCGCAAAATCCAGTATATGCAGAAGAAACAAGTCCCAGTGCTATTGTCAATGGCTTTTCAGAAAGACTCCGGGCCAGCCACATTCAGAGAATCCGGCCACATTCAGAGAATCCAGCCACATTCAGAGAATCTGGTTGGATTGCGTCCTCGTTCAGTCCCAGTCCAACTGGCCTTGGTAAACTCTCATTAGATCCGTCCCCTTGTATCAGTGGGTGATCGCATCACTCGCAGTCCTTATTTACTTTTTCATTTTCTTCCTCCTTCTGCTCCTCATTTGGACCTTGGGGGGCTCAGTCCGGTGCTCCAATGTGGGTCTCCTTCTGTATCGCCATCTATCGTCAGATGAAGGTTCTCTCTGATCTTGCCTTCTTTGCTCACGTTCTCTTTCCTTCTGCTTCTCGTTTGGACCTAGGGAGTTAAGTCCAGTGTTCCGATGTGGGTCTCTGTCTCTATCTCCATCCATCGCCAGATGAAGGTTCTATGGTGATAAGCAAAATATTCATCAGTATGGTTATGGGCCTAGGCCGTTTCAGGCACCCTCTCTTCTGTCCAGAGAACAATCTGGGGATCTCTCCTTGGACCTGAGATCCCATTTATAATCAAGTCTCCTGTAAACCCTAAAATGACTCCCTTAGTTGAAATATATTCTTCCCTGATCCCATATCCATCCTGTCAGAATAACCAAACTCAAAAACACCAATGATAGCCTATGCTGGAGAGGATGTGAAATGAGGGGAACACTCATTCATTGTTGGTGGGAATGCAAACTTGTGCAGCCACTGTGGAAATCAGTGTGGCAGTTTCTCAGGAAACTGGGAGTCAACCTCCCTCAGAACCCAGCAATTCCACTCTTGGGAATATACCCAAGAGATGCCCTATCATACTACAAAAGCATTTGTTCAACTATGTTCATAGCAGCACTATTTGTTATAGCCAGAACCTGGAAACAACCTAGGTGCCCCTCAATAGAAGAATGGTTAATAAAGGTGTGGAACATATACACATTAGAGTTTTACTCAGCGGTAAAAAACAATGACATCTTGAATTTTGCATGCAAATGGATGGAAATAGAAAACGCTTTTACTGAGTGAGGTAAGCCAGACCCAAAAAGAGGAATATGGTATGTATTCACTCATATGTGGATTCTAACCATAATTAAAGGTCTTTGAGCCTTTTATTCGTGATCCTAGAGAAGCTAAATAAGAAGGTGAACCTGATGAAAATCATGTAGCTATCTGCCTGGAGATTGGAAATAGACAAGAGTCCCAGGTAACCTTTGGGTGCATGGGGGGGGTGGGAGGGTTGTTGGAAGGGGAGAGGGTTAGAGAGAAGGGAGTAGGGGAGGAATGGGGAAAGCTAGGTGGACTGGGATGGGGGGAGGGAGGAAGGATGGATAAGAAACATATTTTTAATGATGTGTTTTAATTGTGTGCTACCTTGCTTATGACCAATTCAACCTCTTCCAAATGTTTCTCAAATTTCATATCAAAGAAATATTTTCAAGTGCACAACATTATAAGGATATTAGAGTTTAGAAAAATCTAATTTTGCAAGGCTACATAGTGTAATCAACATAGAGCAGTGAGTAAAATTATTAAAAATCACTAGTGTGAAGAAGAGAAAGTATCCTAATTAAAGGACAGATGTTAATTTCTATGAAAATAAGATGCAAACCGAGGAGCATCTAGCACATTTACAGAGGGAACAGTTCATGAAACCAAGAAAGAGAACAATTAACCCTTGGATTTTACTTGCAGATTTCTTTTGATATTGTGATACATTTGAATAATTTCAATTAATAAATATGCCTAATGGTAATTTCTTTCTCACAAGAATGGTTTTTGACTATCAATCAGACATCTGTTCATATATAATAAATTCTTATTTTTGGAGTTAAATTGTTAGTTAATTTTATTGATTACAGCTCATCAATTTAATTGAAAAACAGAATTGGAAAACTGAACAATTTAAAAATTTTAAATTCCATAAAAGATATACTTTCAGAGGATGAAATATTCATTAAGACACAATGGGGAGTTGTTCTATGTAACCCATGAACCATGGTCTTTGACAAAACAAACCCCTGAAGTTCATTTACCTTTAGTTGCAGCATCTTTGAATTGCTCAAAGTATGTCACCAAAATTTGAACATAGATATTGCTTCTCCAAATCACATGATATATGTTACATGTTGCTAAAAGCAGAGATTTGTGAGAAATAGGAAAGACTTAGGAAAAGAACTAAACAGAGACTCTAGCAGTAAAATCTGATGCATAAATATATAGTGACCTAGCACAATTTTCAATGCTTTCTTTAATGTGATTAAGAAAACTTCCCTAAAGTAATGGCTAAGTCATGTGCTTCCTACTGATATTTGAAATTTATAATTGCCCCAAATGTAAACTGAGAGAGATATATGAAAATTTAAATATATGATTGGGGCCTAAGATGAATTTTACTAGGTTGAGTAATGAATTCCCATTTGTATTGCATGGAGTATATTGGAGAGATGAAATTTGGAGCATATGCCAATCACTGTTTTTATTGTTTTTATTGAACTATATATTTTTCTCTGCTCCCCTTTTATTTTCCCCTCTACCCTTCTCCCATATCCCATGACTCCCACACTTCCAATTTGCTCAGTAAATCTTGTATTTTTCTCCTTCCTATTTAGATCCATATATGTCTCCCTTAAGGTCTTCTTTGTTGTATATGTTCTCTGGGGTTGTGGATTGTAGGCTGGTTTTTCTTTGTTTTATGTCTAGAAGCCACTTATGTGTGAGTACTTTTTATATTTGTCTTTCTAGTTCTGGGTTGCCCCACTGAGGATGTTTGCTTTTTCTAGATCCATTCATTTCCCTGCAACTTTCAAGATGCCATTATTTTTTTTACCGAGTACTACTCCATTAAGTAAACATACATTTTCTTTTTCCATTCTTCATTTGGTGGGCATGTAGATTGTTTCCAGGTTCTAGTTATTATTAATAATGTGTTATGAACACAACTGAGCAAATATCCTTATGGTACGAGAGTGTATCCTTTGGGTATATGGAAGCAAGATGACCTCCCACTGACCTTGGGTCATGGTACTTGAAAATTTCATTACTATTGACTTTTGAATAAGAAAGTTGTTAACAGACATATCTGGTTAACAAATAAATTTATTTACATTGTAAAGAAGTTTATATATTCATCCTTGAATTAGTAATAAAAATTCATTCACTGTTTTCCAGTTTCTAAAGTTATCATATGTTTCTAGTACTTTGTGCCCTCATAAAATAATCAGTATAGATTTTACCTTTATTCTGATGTAGAGCTTTTTAGGAGAGCATGTGTTTTCATGATAAAAATTGCTCTTTTTGTAGACAGATTTGTAAAATATATTCTTTTGATAAGGTATTGTAGATCAACAATTCTGTTACTTTTCCATAACTTGTACTGGCAGAAAAAATCCCAACAAACAACAACAAACAAATATATATATATTTGTTGTATAAATTACTACCAAACATTTTAAAAGCAATAATAAAAGATTTCAATTACAATTTAATAAAATGTTATCAACAACAATTACTACTAATCACTTCAAATCTTCCAAGCCTTCTTAAGATTATGCAGTAATAAATGCTGAGAACAGTCATATTTAAGAATAAACTAGGATCTTTTCCCATTCTGTATGCTGTCTTTTTGTCTTATTGATCAAGTCCTTTGCTTTACAGAAGCTTTTCTGTTTCAGGAGGTCCCATTTATTAACTGTGCTGCTGGGTTATATTTAGGAAGTGGTTTTCTGTACCAGTGTGTTCATGTATACTTCCCACTTTCTCTTCTATAAGATTCAGTGTGACTGGCTTTATGAGGTCTATGATCCATTTGGACGTGAGTTTTGTGCATGGTGATAGATATGGGTCTATTTTCATTCTTCTATATGTTGATATCCAGTTATGTCAGCACCATTTGATATTTTTTGCTTCTTTGTCAAAAATCAGGTGTTTGAAGGTGTGTGGATTAATATCTGGGTCTTCTATTCAGTTCCATTGGTCCTCTTGTCTGTTCTTATGCCAATACCAAGCTGTATTCAGTACTGTAGCTCATTAATAGAGTTTGAAATCAGGTATTGTGATCCCTCCAGAAGTTGTTTTATTGTACAGGATTGCTTTGGCTATCATGTTTTTTTTTTCTTTTCCATATGAAGTTGAATACTGTTCTTTAGATATCTGTGAAGAATTTTACTGGGATTTTGATGAGCATTGCATTGAATCTGTAGATGGCTTTTGTTAAGATTCCATTTTTACTAAGTTTTCTGCCTACCCAAGAGCATGGGAGATCTTTCCAGTTTCCGGTGTCTTCTTCAATTTCTTTCTGCAAAGATTTAATGTTCTTGTCATACAAGTCTTTCACTTATTTGGTTAGAGTTATTCCAAGATATTTACACTATTTGTGGTTATTGTGAAGGGTGTTGTTTTGCTGATTTCTTCTCCAGGCCTTTTATCATCTCTATACAAGAGGGCTACTGGTTTTTTTTTTTTTTTGGTACATTTATTATCTTGCTACATTACTGAAAGTGTTTATGAGCTGTAGATGTTCCTTGGTAGAATTTTTGGGATCACTTAGGTAAACTATCATATCATCAGCAAACAGAGAGATAACCCCACATCCGACAGAAGTCTGATCTCCAAAATATACAAAGAACTCAAGAAATTTGTCATTAAAAGAACAAATAATCCAATTTAAAAAATGGAGTAATGATCTAAACAGAAAAATCTAAAATGGCTGAAAGACATGTAGGGAAATATTCAACAACCTTAGTCATCAGAGAAATGCAAATCAAAACAACTTTGAAATTCCGTCTTACACCTGTAAGAATGGTCAAGATCAAAAACACTGATGACAACTTATGCTGGAGAGATTGTGGGGGAAAGAGAACACTTCTGCATTGCTGGTGGGAATGCAAGCTGGCAAAGCCCCTTTGGATGTCAGTATGACGATTTCTCATAAAATTAGGAAACAACCTTCCTTAAGACCCATTAATACTACTTTTGGATATATATCCAAAGGACGCTCAATTGTGCTACAAAGACATGTGCTCAACTATGTTCACTGAGGCATTGTTTGTCATAGCCAGAACTTGGAAACAACCTAAATGCCCCATTGACCTAAAAATGGATAAGGAAAATGTGGTACATTTACACCATGGAATATTACACAGCAGAAAAAATAACAACAAGAATATGAAAAACAATATTTCAGTTGTATCAATAACATTATAATATATGCTCAACAAATAAAACATTAGAAATTATGTAAATGTGTGATACTTCTCACAGCTTTTTTACAATTATCAAAATATTTAATGTTGATGGACAGCATTCTATCTAATGGAATCTAATTTACCTAAGGGAATCTAGGTAATCTAATCTAAGGGAATCTAAATTACCCTTCTAATTTAGGTAAGAAAGCAATACCAATAGAAAATCCTAGAAAATACATTATTGAAAAAGAAATAAAAGTCAGGAGTATTGTACAGACTACAAAAGAATAGCAAAGCTCTCACATCATAAATTACAAATTGGCCTATGTACAAAACATGGCTATCACTCATAGATTTGGTAAAACCCAACAGTATGCTAAGTAGATTATGTTAAACCCTTGTAACTGTAAAAATCAAAAATTTATTTGAAGATATATGAAGAAGATAAGACTTATGTAACATGAGGGCCGGCTGGCTTGTTGGGGTTTTTGTCCCACCCGGTACCCCACAACAGGCAATTCCCAAAGAAAATAACACAGAGTCTACATTAGGTTATAAACTGATTGGCCCATTAGCTCATGTTTCTTGTTAACTCTTATAGCTTATATTAACCCATTATTCTCATCTAAATTAGCCACATGGCTTGGTACCTTTTTCAGTGGGGCAGCTTACTTGTTTCCTCTTCGGTGGTCTGCACAGGAATGGAGAGAGAGCTTCCTGTGTCCCAGAATACTCTCAGTCTCTTTGCTCCACCCCTACTTCCTGTCTGGCTTTCCCGCCTATACTGCCTGCCTGGCCAATCAGCGTTTTATTAAAATATGATTGACAGAATACAGACAGTTCTTCCACACCGGACTTAGCCTAAATAACTTTAGAGAATAATTTTTAAAATATAAATAGCTAAAGAAAATAGTGAATTACCCATAATTCCTTAAATATATTTTAAATTTATTTATGATGGGGATACTCTTTAGCAATTCTGAGCTAAATTTATATTCATCCTACAAGAACATCTTCAAAATAGTCATTGGATGCTGTTTCTCATTGTCAAGAGTCAGTTGTTAAAAATGAGAGGAACATGAGAGTGGAACATGTGGTTCTGGGTCTGAGCCAAGTAGAACATACTAACCTTGTGGGTGAGGTGTATGCTTATAGATTTAAGTATTTTGAATGCATGCTTCTCTAACTCTCTTTTATTAAGGGCAAAGCAGTAGTGACATTACAACAGCAATAAGCAGACTTTGTGCCAAGATAATCTTCCAATGAAAGAGCAAATAGATTCAACACAGAAAATATTGTTGGTACACTACAAAAAGCTGAAATGCAGACAACTTGAGCCAGAGTCATTCTGTAGTGCAAAAAGGTGAAATGCTTCAAAATGTAAAGGTATATTCATAAGTAACAGCAGCCAACATAACCCAAATCTCTAACAAGGACTTGTAAAATGGAGAGTGATAATGCTGACTAATGAGGGATAACAGACAATTATCTCTGAACCAGAAGTTACATAAATGATGGGACATAGTATTTATTATTATTGGAAACTAAATAATTTGATAATGTAAAGAACAAAATCCATCTTCCTGAGTCAACATAGTCTGTAATTTTAGACGTCTGAACTTTCTCTGCTATCTGTGATAAGAAGAGAGACAGGGAATAGAAAACTAGAGGAAAGAAGTTATAATTCTTTCTCACAACTGTGTCATTATGTGTACAATTTCCTTCATTAAGTTTGAATTAAAAGGAGCTTAAAGTAGGCACAAGAGGGTGGTTGAAGGCAACATTCCAGAGATATTTATCAATAAGCCTGCCTTTGGAGCGTTCCTCCTACTCCCACTTTTGCACAATTTTTTCATTATTATTTAGATGATGTAAAAAATGATCCCCACTTAAATTCAGAAAGATAATGGCCCCTATGGCCCCTATGCTATTTCTCGGAAACCCCAATGAATTATAAGACCACACAGGACAGTTTCTGACAAAAACAAAAAGCAAGCAAAAACCCAGCTTGGTGTGTGCATGTGTGTGTTTGTGTGCTCATTCCCTGGAAAGAAAGAAAAGTTTAAAAATAAATGCTACTGTATGGATTCCATTTCCCCAAGCTTCAAGCAATCTGTAATACTCTGGGGCCTGCTATTCCACAAAGGACAATGAAATTTTACGCTGTGTTTAAATGCTGCTTAGGCTGCATTTGAAAGTAATACATTTGTGATGTTGAAAAATCAATAAATGAATATTTCATCATGATTTATGCCATTTTTTACCTGTGTGCAAAATACATTATGGTGTCACAAGGCATTCACCCAATTTTAATAATCAGGCTACCACAAAATAACTGCATTTAAACCCTTGGTGTAACATAATAATCAGAATAAGTAATGCAGTCAGGGTCATACCACTATGCCCAAAAAGTTCATGGGACATGACAAAAGACATTGGATTACAGTGGGATTTACTTCAAAGAATAAATTAACTTATTTTTTTAAAGGAAGAATAATGCAATTTGTTTGACTTAATCAAAAGCTCTTAAAAGAAAACATGTGTTTCTAATTGTGTTAAGCATGCTTCTCATTTGATCTAAAGATATTAGAGAGCAGGGTACCTTAGAAAGCCTGGGCATGAGGCATGTGGGATACATAGAAGAAATTCTTAGAAAATTATTCATCCATGCAAAAGCAAGAGATGACAGCTGTATTCAAAAGTTCTTTGTTTTGTTTTGTTTTTCTGTTTTTCTTTTTCTTTTTGGTTTTTCGAGACAGGGTTTCTCTGTGGCTTTGAAGCCTGTCCTGGAACTAGCTCTTGTAGACCAGGCTGGCCTCGAACTCACAGAGATCCTCCTGCCTCTGCCTCCCAAGTGCTGGGATTAAAGGAGTGCGCAACCACCGCCCAGCACATTCAAAAGTTCTATCTGGAGTCACATCTCACCTTGATACTGGTAACTTTTCGATCCAGAAGATGAAGATGATCATAACACTTATGTGCTTCATATTTTTCATCTGAAAACTAAAAATAACAATGTCATAATGTATCTAAATTATGGAGGCAAGCAAAGTTGAGATTCCCTAAAATACAATGTTTTATTTTATTTATTTAAAGATTTTAAAATTTTACTTAGTAGCCCAAGTTGCCCCTTCTTACCCTTCTCCCACCTCCCCCCCCCCCCCACGCACTTCTCAGAAGAGGTAAGTCTTCCCCTGGGGACTCAACAAATTCTGATGTACCAAGTTAAGACAACAGTTTAATGTGAAAGTTGAGAGAATCAAAACCATGCTGCTCAAACTACCCTGCTGCAATAGCCATCCCCTCTTTCTCTGTCTCATACAAACTAGCCATGATCATACTAAAAGCCTGCTGCCATGAATCTCAGTTTAGCTATGTGAACCTGATTCTTTTGAGAACCCCCTCCCTCATGCTACCTGCCTAGCACTAGAGCCTGAATTTCATAGGTTTCACCATGCTATTATCTTACTGTCTGTCAGTCCACAACATTACTAATACTTCTAGCAAATATCTAGGCCTAAGCAATCCATCAGTGTTTTCTTTGAGCCTCATACCCAAGACTTTCTGACAAATGTTGGATCTGGAGAGATGGATGGTTCGGTGGTTAAGAAGACTTTCTTATTGAAGAGAAGCCAGAACCCGTGTAGCCTCTTACAACCATCTCTAAGGTCTGTTCTAGGGCATCAGATATCATCTGAACTATGTGGGCACCAGGCACATGAATGACGCAATACATACATGCATGTGGAAAATTATGCAACACATACAATAACAATAATAAAAATGAATTATTATAAAAAAGAATACCAATGATTGCTCAAATTATAACAGCAGGAACTACATCTTATTCTAATGAGCTAAATCAAGGTCACAGCAGTACCAACCATACTTGCTGCAGAAGTAGCAGAAATAGTAAATTAATTAATTAAAAATAAACACTTCCTTATTGGGAAAAAAAAGGAAAAGAGGAAAAACAGATTCAAAAAGCAGGTGAAAACAAGGCAGAAAGAGGCAGGTAAGGAGGCAAATTAAGTGTGTTGACTCTGTGAGACTGACATCCTGTTTTTGATCTACTGAACCTCCCCCACTAAATAAAGCCAGATGTGGTGATGTGCATCTATGATCTTAGCACACTTAGCTGTGGAAAGGCAGAGAGGTGAAAATCTCCAGGGAGCTTCAGTCCTGCTCACCTACAGGACATAGCATGGAAGAAATAAGAGAAACCATGCCTCCACAGGTGAAAGGAGAGAAATGACTCCAGAAATTTGTCCCCTGAGTTCCAACATGCACAATGAAACTCACTGTGTTGTGTACATTAACAAACACACAAGTACACATATGCACATGTATATACAAGCATGCATGCTTACACACAAATGTACATAGCATATATACATGCATGTACACATACACACACACACACACAAACACAAGAACGGAAAAAAATAAAGAGGGTGAAGGAGAGAGGGACAGGAATTATTCCAAGCAAAACTAAAGCAAATATTTGTATAAACTACAAATAACTTTTGAGTCGATGTGTACCAAAACTGTGAACGAGAATTCACAGAATTCCTTAAGACAGTTTTTTCTTTTATTATTATTAGTAGTAGTAGTACAAATTTTCACCTCCTCCTCTCCTCCCATTTCCCTCCCCCTCCCCCAATTTCCCCACCCTTTCTCTCCAGTCCAAAGAGCAGTCAGGATTCCCTGTCCTGTGAGAAGTCTAAGGTCCTCCCCACTCCATCCAGGTCTAGGAAGGTGAGAATCCAGACTAGGTTTCCACAAAGCCAGTACATGGAGTAGAATCAAAACCCAGTGCCATGGTCCTTGGCTTCTCAGTCAGCCCTCCTTGTCAGCCACGTTCAGAGAGTCCATTTTGATCACATGTTCCATTAGCCCTTAAGCCAGTTATATATATTAGAAGGATTTACACTTGAATTGTTCAAAAGTCCTCAGTGATTGTAACTTGCTTAGCACTACTGTGAGTGAAAGAATGGTGATTCCTCAAAACAAACAAACTCTACTACTGTGATCTAGCTTCATTTCCAGGCCAACTAATACCAAAACAGGTAAAAGGTAACTACACACTCTTATTCACTACCGCAGCATCCACAATACTGAAAGTGTGAATCATTCTAGCTGCAAAGATTGGTTAAGGAAAATACAACTACATGTACAGGAGTATGATTTATCGACAAATGAGAAAAAATACCTCATTTTTAATAAAATGGGTGTAACTTGAGTGTGTTAAGTGAAATGAGTGAGATGGAGAAATAATAACCCATGATATCACTTCTATATGAAAGTTAAAAATAAAAGTAGACTAGAATTTGGGATAATGATTGCTAGAAGGTGAGAAGACGAGACAAAGGGAGGAAGTGAATCTTGATTAGATGAGGGCACAAAGTATAAATATACTGAACATCACATTAAGACAATATCTTGATCAAATTTTATGAAAATTGTAATTTTATAGTGTCTATTATGTCATACCAGTATAGTCTTTCTAAGGTCACTTTAAAATATTCAATGTGTGTATCATTTAATAGTAGACAATATAGATGAAGGAACAGGGAAATGTACAATTAAAGAAAAGAAAGAATTTTAGTCAGATCTCAAGAACCAGAGAACCTTTTCCCAGTTTCCCCATTTCTGAATAAGCCTATATAGATGTAAGAGTCTGCTGCATCTTTCAACACAATGATTCTTACTATTGATTTCTCTAGAGGTTACAATTAGTTCTTTTACAGAAACAGGCCTAGAAATGTTTTGTGATTTAAATCAAGTTATTTGGAAATATATACTAGAATTCTATGAGGAATAAGAATGACAAGCCTGGAAAAATTGAAGAGGAAATATGAACATTTTCATAGTAGATGTAACAGAAAGAAGGCAAATATGGTTATTTAACTCCTTTAGTGTTCAAATCCACTGGTTGGTTTTCCACACCATATTATTTACTGAATGTACAGCTCAGATTTTTCCATTTTTGTTTTAATTTGCTTCCATCTTTTAATTTTAAGAAAATCATAAACTCTTGGGAAATTAAAAATCTGCTAAATTTTAAATTCTGGGTAACATTAATTCTCATGGTACACTTACAGAACAGCAGTACATTATCAAAATCCATAAGTTGATGCGAATACATGCTACACGTATGACATAATTTTTGGCTATAGTACCATTGTCATTTGTATGTCAAGCATAGATGTTGAATTGTGTCTGAATATTTTTTACAGTCACCTGGTAGGATCAAGAAGTTGTATAGTTTTAAATGGAAAGTTATACTTTGTAATTCATAATTTGTACTTTGCAATCACATTGACATTATTATAAATATTTGGATGGATTTACTTATATATGTTTGGGAAATTGATGTAGAAATCTGTAAAATTCTAAATGATTCCAAATGAAATATCTCATTCTCAAAATAAATCTGAAGGTTGAATAGAATCCATATGTATTGTGAGCAAATATTTATGGGTTTGGAAAAATTCTCCTGGTGTGTGAGAAATGTATTCAGATGAATGCATATCACTCCAGGAACTGCTGTTAATATAAATAATATCTTTTACACCCTGGCTTCCCTTTCTCTAACTTGGAAAGTACTTATCATAAGGTAGCATTGTAACAATGTTTCCAGTAACTGTTAAGCTACCAATGCAAAGATGAATCTTTTTCCATTTAAACTCTTTGTATTGATTTAGTGGTTGTGATAACTTTTTAGCCTTAGTCATCATGTTGTGCCAAATGCATGGATATTATAAAGAACTGAATACACAGCAACATTAATGGGCTGTGCAATGCCTTTTCCTGATAAGAGTTTGGAGTTTGGTGCAAATACTGTAAATAAACTACATACATAAAATTTAATGACCTATCAAGTGTCCTGGGAATACACAAGAATCACAAAAGTGTCTACCTATGCACACAGTACCAGTAATATATTCCTACAGGAAAGTAGCTGCTAAATATGACAGAGATAAAAATCTGTTTCCAGTGTGTGGCCTCTTCTGCCATAGTCTTCACATAAACTAAAGAATGGATTACACTTACATTTTCTTTTGTAGATTAGGTGAGGTCATTCACGAAAAAAAAAATGCAGTAGTACCAAAAAGCATGGCCAAAAAGATTGCTTAAAATCAGACCTGTAGAAAGTTAACACCTGTCCAAGGATTAAATCTTTTCATGTTTGCTTGAGCTTGTTTTTGTATTTAAAAGGACCATGCAGGAAACACAAAAGAAAAGAAGCATGATCTCCCTCTGTAAAACCAAACAGGTAGCAATATCTTCACATTATTATTATGCAGCATATGAAAAAAAATAGTGTACAAAGCATGAGCTTATGCTTATACAGGTGCAAAGGCATGGCAAAAGTATGGCCTCCATTCTGGAAAAAGCCAAGAATGATTGTGCATCATAGCAGAAACGAGTATCAGAGTGATCACTTATGTTTTGTGCCAGAGAATCAAACAGAGTTATATAATACAGTTGGAAAGCATGTCTGAATCCTATAAGAGGTTCCATAAAATTCCACCTACTAATGACTCACAACACTTCTCAAGAGTTTACAGGGCTTGTAACGTACAGTACATGGGGCTATTATTGAGGCTCAAACCACAGTACATGTCACCTTAGGGTCAGGGAGAATGAGTTTTTTCATAAAATTTTTTGAAGTTATAATATAATTACAACATTTCTTCTTTCCATTTCCTTGCTCCAAACCGTACATATACTCTTTCTTGCTTTTTTTCAGATTCATGATTCTCAATTATATTAATTGTTGTTATATAATATATGCTGAGTCACTATACTGTTACTTGGATTTATGTTTTCTTGGTTAATTATTTGGTTGGGTAACTGTGTGCTCTTCCATAAGAACCCTCTCTACCCTTCTCAGAATTCCTTCATTGCCTATAGACTTTTGTGTAGTATTGAGACATATTGGGCTTTTTTCCATTCACATTGGCATGTCTATTCTTATCCTTGTTCAGGTCATATTTGGGCAACTATTATGGTGAAACTTTATGGGTCGAGTTTCTACTGTTACTAGGATATACAATCTCACAGGAAACTCCATAATCCTGTGTCTCTCACAATCTTCCTGCCAACTCTTCTACAGTGGTCCCAGAGTCTTGAGTGCCTTAGTTATTTTGCAAATGTATCCATTGGGACTGTTTTCCACAACTCTGCATTTTCATTAGGAGTTGTTTTCTCTAGTATACTGTATAGGGAACTTGCCCCGAGGAGGTATGAAGACTACAATTAACTGGATGTATAAAGACACATATTTAGATTGTTAAAGCATCCTCAAATATTGTAACATTCCATCTGGCAGGAAGTTTCTTAAGCAGGAAGGTAAACAATTCAAAATAGCTTCAGGAAGTCCCTGAAACTAATCAGATTCTCCAGGCCCCTTCCTGTCAAAGTAAGCAATTAAGGTTGAAGAGTTCTCAGATGAAAGCAGGCTGAAGAGTCAAGAAGATTTTCAGAAGAAAATGGCTGCAAATAGGACTCTGAGAACTGACTAGCTGCCTGGAAGAAACACAATCCTCTCTAAATGCCTGGAAGATATTTAGACAAACTAAGGCACTCAGAAAGGACATTCTCCAACATACTGAACTGCCTGCAGACTACATGTGCTCCACGTTCCCAGCTTTATGAACTATCATGCATGTTAATTGGGCTTTGGTGAACAGTTATCTTGGAGTCATTTCTCCTCCTGCGCATAATCCTTCAGCCACATTCTTGTATTAATCCAAATAAAACATATTGGCTCTAGAAATTGGTGGTTTCTATACGTTAGTCTTCTGTGGGTTTCCAGTTAGTGGTAAGGAGACTTCTGCAGTGTGTCTTCCCAAAGAAAGTTTTGTTTCAACCTAAGGATTGTAGTGGTTTAGTAAAGTAGTGGATGGATATCCATGACTTCACTATCATTAAGTAGTTAGCTACGTATTCAGAACTAGGCATGTTTTCCCTCCTGTTAAGTAGACCTTATGTTCAAATAGAGATCTGTGGCTACCACAAAGTTATGTGTGTTATCACTGTGTCCTTAGGGTGACTGTGCCATTCTGGCCATTGTTGTGGTACATAGGCATCATAGGTAGGTAGAGCTATTGTATGCCTCCTTCTTTTGGAAGCTTTCATGGTGTCCTCTGAATCCATTGTAGGTGTCTGAGGAAATGCTGAAGGAAGACTCCAGACTCTAATAGTATACAAGAGCAAAGATCATTTATTTACCAGCATGTACAGGGTCAAAATGGTGAAGATTCCGAGAGCAGTGTGCAGGCTCCTTTAACACACAGCTAAGGGAATTTAAGGGACCGTTAGGTCATCCCAAACATAACTGATTAAGCGAGCAACGGTTTCATTAGGATACTTTTAATTGCTGAGATTTTATCTTTGAACATACTTCGGTAAGCTTCAAGGGTGTTGCAGGAACTATTCTTAAGACATGATGGGGCTGACTTGGGCTTTTTTCATGTTCTCTTCCTTGTCCCTGAATGTAATTTGTTGATAAATGATCGTTTGTTGGGTGAGACATCTGTTTGGCCTTCTCAGAGAACTGAAACCTAAGTTCAGTTGTATAAGTGAGAAAGTTTAAACCCTATACTATGAAAACTAGTTCTTAGGGAGGAGACATTCATGTCAGTTCTACCCCAAGGGTCCCTGGGTCTTATTTCTGAAGTGCATGTTGTCTTCAGCAATAAGGGCTTTGAAAGGGATCTCAGGGAGCACAAAACACCCCATGACATACACAAATGAGATTTTCCCAGAGGAAGTAGAGACAAAGAAGGTGGAGGAAAAGGGAGGAGGAGAACGGAACAAGGGACACATATTGTTATTGATCTGGAGGGAAAAAGAACTGCCTCAGGATACAACATAGACATATGTGACCCATAGGCTCCAGAAAGCTACACTTAAAAAATGCTATAGAAAAATTATAAGTAAACGTATTTTGGATATTTCTCAGTGTGGGTAAAGAATTTATTGCTCTTGCGGAGGATGAGAGTACCCACACCAGGTGGCACACAGCCCAAGCCCAGAGGATTCAATGTTCTCTTCTTGCCCCTGTAAATGCAAGACTTACATGTGATAAACATTTGTGCATAAAGTCATTCATAGATGAGCATGAACATAATTCTTTAAAGCTAAAACAATCTAGATTGTACTTGTTGAATATACTATATTTAGAACAGTTACACACTCAGAGATTACTGATGAAACTAGTCTTGCTTATGTGCTGCACATCCCATTCTCTCTTTGTATTTCAGCACCAGCAAGTGAGCAGGTATCCATGCTACATATGCCCTGCATCAGGGCAGTTCTAGAAGCAACACGAAGAACGGAAATCTCCAATTGTTAGCCAACTTAAGCCTTTCCTATTTTTAGTTGATCATCTTAAAATTTATCGTACCAGTGGAAAGCTGGCTAATGTTCTTATTAGTGGCTTCTGAATTGTCTTGTTTATAATTCTAACTTTTGAGCACAATGTAAAATTCTTCAGAGTATTTTCTATACTAATACTAGAATCAGTCATGTGTCTGAATGAATGTTAATCACTCATCTTACAGAAATCTATGAAAGTTACTATGTGGGTTTTTTCCCCTTTTTTGTCTGTAAGATGTCAAGACCCCATTGCCTGAGGAAGCAAAGGAACATCTATGTTCATAATAACCTATAAATAACATGTATCCTGTGTGAGTGACTCATTCCATATATACATATTTGTGAATGGAAGAATTGATGGATAAGTGGATGGATAAGTATTAGGATACATTAATCTGTATCTTTATTAGCCTAATGAGTTTCCACATTGATAACTGCAACTTTAATGTGCTTTCATATTCATCATTTGAAATACTTTTCAAATGTATTAAATACATTATTATATGAAATGTAATAAATTGTTTTCTCACTATGTAAAGTAATGCATTCAAATTGATAAAGTCTAGTATGCATATGCAATGACATCATATTATTCTGCATAATAATGGCAAATAACTTCATTAATAGCACTAGCATACAAGGTGCACTTTCTTTTACCTTGAGGGTTCTATTTCCAATCGAACAAAATGACTTAATGTCATCATCTGTCAGTCATGGACTTTTATACATATTGTGTGAATTTGCATACTCCTCTAAATTTCTTTGACTCTTAAATAAATAAACCTCTTTAAAATTCTGTGCAGTAAAATTTACAATTTCTACCATAAATGTCACACCTTTGTGACACAGATGACACCATTACATCAACTCAGCAAGAAGATTGCCTCTTCTGCCTAAAGTATTTTGAGCCTCATATTCAAGTCTTATTCTTAACAAACTAAACCCATATACCACTACTTACTATTTATATATTTCTACCTTTTCTGAAATTTCAGGAAATTGAAATCACATGTTTAAAATTCTCCTGAGACTGGCTTATTCCAATAATTCCAATAATGAACAATAAACTTAATGTTGCTCACTTCTGTATGACATGATACCTTTTTCTTTTTATACAGAATAGTACCCATAGTGGATATCACAGTTTGGCTTGCTCTGTTCTTTTAAATATAATTACTTATTGAAGATCATCTGGTTGTGTTAAGTTTCTGGTTATTAACAGAGATATCAGAAATATTTTTCAGCATTCATTTTGAATTCAACAGATGCATTTATATTTGTAGGAAGGTGGTTGATATATGTTAGGGTTAGGTTGTGTTTGTTTTTGAGTGGAATATCTGAGATACTCTAAGAAAACTTTTCAGTACTGCATTTCTCACAGTAGTGTCTTGGTTTGGGACAATTCTATATTCTGTCAATTATGTTTTAAATAAACACTGATTTGCCAGCAGCCAGGCAGGAAGTATAGGGAGGACAACCAGAGAGGAAGTAGAGGCAAGTCAATGAGAACAGGAGAATTCCGGGAAGGAAGGAAGCCCATTTCCTCTGCAGTCCTGCAAAGATGCAGAAGAAGGAAGACGTGACCTGCCCCGCCAAAAAAGGTACCAAACCATGGGGCTAACACAGATTAGAATAATGGGTCAATATAAGTTATAAGAGTTACTAAGAAGTCTGAGCTAATGGGCCAGTCCATTTATAACCTACGTAGACCTCTGTGAGATTTTCTTTGTGGCCTAATGACTGTGGGAACTGGGCATGACAGAAACCCCAACAAACAGGCCCTAATGTTACAAATGGCACCCAAAAAAAGAGGGTAGTTGGATGTGTACAAAGGGCAGGGACTTAATCAATGCAAGCTTATGACCCACACTTACTGAGAATTCCTCATTCATGGGGAAGAATTGCAATCCTCGACTCCCATCACAAATGGGGTTCAATGGGTTGCTTGTGCCTGCCTACAGAGAGTAGGCTCACGCTGAGTCAGTGAGTGTAGCATGCAACCAGCCCCAGACATCTAAGGGCATCACAGACCTGTTATTGCTCAATCTCAGGTGGCTGAAAGTCACTTGTCCCTCTAAGAAATTAGGTGTGGTGGTATACACCTTTAATCCCAATGCTTGTGAAGCAGAGGCAGAGAGATGTCTGTGAGTTCAAGGTTTGGTGGCATACACCTTTAATTCCAACACTTGGGAGGCAGAGGCAGGTGGATCCTGTGAGTTCAAAGATAGCCTGGTCTACAGAAGGAGTTTCAGGACAGCCAAAGATATACAGAGAACCTGTCTCAAAAAGTAAAAAATAAAATAAAATAAAATAAAATAAAATAGAAGCTGTAATAAAGCCACGTAAAGATGAAAAACACACAGAGAATCTTGATGCTGTATGTTATATGCTCTCTTTGAATTGTTTGAATGCTGAGGAAGGAGCAACCGCTGCTAAAAGATATTTGTGTATAAATGCTGCTGAATTAATCCAAGATAGATATTTTGAAAATACCTTGACTTCAAAATTAAAGTCAAAAGGTATGTTACTTTGGAGAAGAGATTTTGCTTTTGCTTCCATGAGAAATGAGAGGTTGTGGATTCATTCTGAGTTAAGAAAAATCAGGTTTGATCAAGGAAGACTATCTGAGAAATCTCCGGTAGGAACAGATGGCCCAGATGTCAGAGTTCTACATCCAGAACAGGTTCAAGACTGCTGCCTGAGATGATCAAGACTCACAGGATACTCCAGTTGGGATTTGATCATAATTTAAAATTTTCTTTAGGTCCCCATAAGATTATCAGCACCCCCAAACAGAAGGAAGTAGCCTGCAATACTGTGCCCACATTCCCAAATAGACTATGGATATTTTCCTTTGAAAAAAAAAGAGAGAAAGAGAGAGAGAGAGAAGAGAGAGAGAGAGAGAGATGTGGTGTGGGGCAATTCTATATTCTGGCAATTATATTTTAAATAAACGCTGATTCACCAGTAGCCAGGCAGGAAGTATAAGTGGGACAACCAGACAGGAAGTAGAGGTGGGCCAATGAGAACAGAAGAATTCTGGAAAGGAAGAAAGCTCATTTTTTCTGCAGTCGTGTCCAGACAACGAAGAAGCAGGATATTTCTGTTTTTTTATTTGTTTGTTTTTGTTTTTTTTTTTGTCTTAGTCTCTTCTCTCTTCTTTTATTTATTTATTTTTATTTATTTTTTTACTTATTAAAAATTTCTACCTCCTCCCCACCTCCCTTTTCCCTCCCCCTCCCCACCTCCCCCTCCCTCTATAGCCTTAAGAGCAGTCAGGGTTCCCTGCCCCTTGGGAAGTCCAAGGTCCTCCCCACTCCATCCAGGTCTATAAGGGTGAGCATCCAAACAAACCAGGCTCCCACAAAGTCAATCCATGCAGTAGAATAAAAATCCAGTGCCATTGTCCTTGGCTTCTCAGTCAGCCTTCATTGCCAGCCACGTTCAGAGTGTCCATTTTGATTACATGCTCCATCACTCCCAGTCCCGCTCTTTAAACATTTGTTAAAAGATGTTTTCTTTTAAAGTTATATGGCTATATGTTAAAAATTCCTTGACTATATCAGCGTGGGTCTATTTATACATTTCTTATTCTGTTCTGTAAATTGGTGTTTCTGTACCCAATACTGCAATGTTTAATGATTGCAAACTTCTGCCTTACAGGTGTGCAGTGCATGCGTAACACATCATTTTATTCATTTGTATTTTAAAAATCATTAAAAGTTAGTACAATTTTAATATCAGATTTTATTTTAGTCAAATTTTTAGAATTACTTTGTCTGTGTCCATAAGAATAATTCTGACATTGTATTTGTTGCTGCATTTGAACTGCATGTCAACTTAGTTACAGTTGACGTTTCAACAGAACTGATCATTCCAGTACGGACACATAAAATGTAAACATAGAATATTTCCACCTAGTTATACCTTAAATTCATTTCTCTCATCAATAGAGATTTTGTGGTATTCCACTTTTAGAGTCTGGTTTTATATATTTATAGATCTATGCAGATCTTTTAAATGTATATATGTCAAATATTCAAGTACCATATTTATCACCTAAGTTATTTTTCTTTATCATAACTTTTCACTTGAAAATGTATATTGCTTTATAAATTACAAACTACTATAATAAATAATAGAAACAAATCCTTTTCTCCTATGAATAGAAGCCTTTAACAATTTCCATGGTAATTGAACCACATAAAATGTAAGATGCAAGATTTATTTTGTCAGGTTTCATACTTTGAATGATTTTATAGTTACATCCATTTTTTAAAAAATGATTATTTCCAATTAAAGGACCTCAGTACCATTTCACTGCTATTCAGTATTTGGAACTTTTTGGTAAAAACAAAATTAATTCTACCCTCAAATACTCAAAATTGCTAATATTACCACTTCTTTACAATGTCAACTTCTTGACCATGCTTAAGAGAAATGCAGAATCAGTGATCCATGATGCTGTATTTGCTCTATGTATCTGCTGCACGGAGAGTGACATTTGTCTTACCCATTGGGATGCAGAGCTGCTGTCTGTCACCACTTTGAGATCCTCAGGTGAATTCAGCCACTTTTCTGAAACTTTGGAGAAAAAGAGCAAGTTTCTAAGTCTGTACCGTGCACATTTGCAATAATTTGTTGGAAAAACCCTGGAAAACTTGGGAAGTATTTCCCTTCAAGGCATGACTTTAAAAGGGTTTCCTTGGATTCTCTGTAAATGCTGATAATTACATTGTTTATTGAGTCATGAAGATGTGAGTTAGAATGTGTGAGATTGTGTGCAAAGAATAAAGGACATCAGGTTTTATTTTTCTGATACTAAAATTGATTAATAATTAATTAAAATGTCATCAAATTCAACAGTAATTTATTTTTAGTTTTCTTTAAAGAATTATCCTTTCACTAAAAGTGGGACATAAGTTTTATGTGTTTCACAAAATGAATTTTCAATGCATAGTCATATATTTTATTTGCTATGTGGAAATAAATGCTAAAGTTGGCATATTAAATAAATAATGGGTTTAAATGCTAAAACTAGAGAGATGACAACTTTTAATTTTGAAGGTGTCCCTTATCAGCCATTAAATTTAATGTTCATATAAGTTTATTTGATTTACAAGTTGTTGTTTTCAGAAATTTTTTTTCACTTATTTTATCATGTCTTTACTTAGTTTAATCAAAACAAATATGGAAGAGGGTTCCAAAACTGATTTAATAAAATGTGATTCTTTTACATCAATAAAATTAAACACTTAGAGGAAAATGTGACAAACCCATTTAAAAGGTTAATTAGCATGTATCCAATGATAGATGACGGAACATTCTTGTCCCCCAGAATTTCAAGAAAGTTTGTTTTCAATTGGGGTTAAATATTTTACATGCCGCATGGATGCCATTTTAAGGTACATAATGTCACCACAGGGAAATCAGTCCGTGTAAAGAGCCCCACTTTCCAAAACTGCTAGTTAACTGCTCTATTTGATTCAACCTCCTTAAATAAAGCAGACAATGGATTCCTCTTTCTTATGGTCAAACCATCTCCAAACAATCCTGTTTAGGAGTGTAAAAGAAAAAAAATAAGAAAAACAAGGTGAAGAAACAACAAGTTTGTGGTTCTTTCTCCTGCTGGTAATAAATCTCAGTTTGCATTTCCTGGGTCGGTGATAAGTTTGTAAAGGAACATGCTATGCTAGACATATTTGACTTTTTTATATAAACTCACTAAATTAGTGGATAAAGAAATAGGAGAGAGAAAATATCTTGCTCATAATAACACTGGATGATAGCAATTCACAAACACTTATTAAAATAGATTCTGCTTGAAAATTTAATTCAAATTACCTTAGCTGCTGGTATTGTCACACAGATTGAGAACTGAATGAAAGACAGCCATGAAGAAAAGATAATGAAACAGGCTTACCAAGAAATCTATCATGGGAAAAGTATTAATGAATATTATATAAAATAGGCTAAATTATTTTGGCTTTAAATTCTCACGCTGCCTACCCAATTGAGAAGTATATAGATAATCAAGGGAATTCTTTTCATTGCAGTGTTTAGAGGAATTGCTTCTTTCAAGTTCACCAGAGTGTACATATTAATTGACTTCTAAGAGTATTTCAGGTATATCAAATTCTAAGGAAGTCCTCAGAGTTGCAAGAAACACTTTAGTAATTTTCACTGTATTTGCATATTTAAATATGGGTGAGAATGACCGAGGTTCTTATTAAACTGATCGCTGATTACTGTCATAGGTGCAGTATCAGGTTTTCTTTCTTTCATCCTTCATTCCTTCTCCCATCACTCCTTCTCTCCCTCCTTTGTTTTCTCTCTCTCTCTCTCTCTCTCTCTCTCTCTCTCTCTCTCTCTCTCTCCCTCTTTCCCTTCCTTCTTCTCTCTCTCTTGTGCTCTCTCTCTCTTTCTGTGTCTTCCTTCCTTTCAGTTTTTTAAAGGTACGATTTCTCTGTGTAGCACTGCCTATCCTGGAATTTCTCTGTAGACCAGGTCAGCACTGGACTCAAAGACGTTTACTTCCCTCTGTCTCCCAAGTGCTGGGATTAAAGACACAGGCTACCAAAGCCTGGTTTATATTTGCTATCCTAATGTAAGACACAATATCACAACTGCACAGTATTATATACCTAACTGTCTGCCTGAATTATGGCTATAACAGTTGAAGATTAAGGTGCAACAGCTTTTTTTCTCAAATAGAGCACTAGGTAACTGTCCCCCCCCACCCCACAAAAAAATGCATGACGCATAGTTACAAACTTCATTTAGAAATGGTGGCTCACCCTATAATCAATACTTTGGAGGCATGGGTAGGAACATCATAATTCAAGGCTAGTATTACCTACGTGGTGAAAAATATAAAGAACTTTTAGTCCTTGTTTGTCTGTCAGAATATAAACAAGCACGACACACTCATTTGTCATATTCTTGACCCCTACCTGAAACTTGGTAACAAAGTTGTCTCTACTGATAAATATCTGACATAGGAAGTACACAGTATACACTGTGACAAAAGTTGTATGATATCAAAAGTCTCTGTGACAGCAGTCACAGACTGTAGGATGTACATGATATGCTCAGTTGTTTACCAAATGCATAACAGGTATTCAATATAGGTGAACACCATGGATGTGCCAGTGTTCCTGTAACTGAGCTTGTAGCCATTCGAATTAGAATCTGATTATCTTTTTCTTCTCCAAGTAGAAATACAGACTCTGTCACTCTTCTCTCCAGTACTAAACTTAGCTCTTTTAATTATGGTAGTTCTGAATATCTGACTTTGAAGGTCACCCCTCCAACTAATTTGATCGGATTCTTTGCACAGTAATGATTTCCCTTCGAGTTTTTTAGTTGTATTTTCAAAAGAACACTTCTCGTGGCCATGCACAATTCTTGCCTCTTTCCTTTTCCTGAGTGCTGCACTGATGATGCTCTATGGACCCATCCCAAAATTGCATCACTTGTGAAACAATGATCCACAGGTAGACAAAGCCAGACAGCACTATGTCAACTGCTAGCAGAACACAAACTTACAGAATCAGTAGTTTTTATTGTATGAGAATGATTTATACCACCACTATTTTCAATAAACTGAATGTGCCTCAATACTGTGATAAATCCTCTCACTCATCTAAGTATCACTTTCTACATCTGCAAAATGGGAATGCTAATCCCCTCATTGCCTGTAACACAGTACTGTAGTAAAGACTGGATTATTATTGAAAGTTCCTTGCATCCCTTAAGTACTATAGAGCACTGTGAATGATATTAAAGGTATCATTTGTGGAATAGGAAAAAGAAACCCCATCTCTCATTATTCACTTTATAGCATATAAAGAGATATTTTTAGATATGATGAAACCTTTATTTATATCACAAGTAATTCCACTTCATATTGTTAATGATCAAACAAGTTCTAGAATAATTTTGAGATGAACATAATAAGCTAAATATGTTTTAGGTGCAAAAATTTTGGATCATTAACTTTTAACTGCAAGTTCTTTCATAATTTTTTTTAAGATTTCCATGCTCTAAGTATCTATATATGTTCATTTTCATTAAAGTTAGTCTCTCAAATATTAAACCATACATGCAAGTAGAGCTGATTCAAATTAAGTTTCAAACCTTAAAGGTGAGAACAGATAATTCTGGTACTTATTCCTCATTTTTTTTAAATGATTAGAATGGAAAATTAAAACAACAAAAATAACAACATCGACAAAAAATTTTAATTTTTTATTAAAATTATTAATTATTGTTATTTTTTATTTGGTTTTTGAATTGGTAGTTATAATTTTTTAAATATGAGTTGATATATTAATTTGTATTTGCTTTTGCTTCAATTAAAACTTAAAGGGCAATAAACACAGTGTAATTATTCAGAACTGTGCAGCCAGGAAACAAATGAGCAGTCTCTTCCTACACACAATTATCCTCTTGTTAGGTAGAAGTTCTATGTCGTCATTAAATGGCTTCGACCATCCTTTTCTTTTGGGTCACTCTACAGCTTTTCTGTATCCTATGTTTTCTGTTTAGTGTGTACTTGAGTGCTGAATGATGGGTATTTATCAAAGGAAACCTGAAGCAGAGGTACTGGTTTAACCAAGGTACAGCAACTAAGTTATCCCCTTCAGAGTAACAGTACAATGCTGCTGTAGGAATTCCTACAGCCAGTAGCCTTTATGTTACCCACTCACTTGAGCATGGCCTCTTATGCCCTATATGCCAATGTAAAGCACATGTATGGCATCTTTTCTGGCTGCTGAATTCGGATGCTGTTCCCTATTCGAGTGATGGAGGAGGGTTAACTGTCTGTGTTACTTTCATTGGTTAATAAAGAAACTGCCTTGTCCTTTTGATAGGCCAGCCCTCAGGTGGGTGGAGTAGACAGAACAGAATTGTGGGAGAAAGAAAGCAGAGGCAGGCAGTCGCCATGACTCTCCTCTCTGAGACAGCTGCAGGTTAGAAACCTCCTAGTAAGCCACCACCTCGTGGTGCTACACAGATTACTAAATATGGGTTAAAGCAAGATGTGAGAGTTAGCCAATAAGATGCTATAGATAATGGGCCAGGCAGTGTTTAAATGAATATAGTTTCTGTGTAATTATTTTGGGAAAAGCTAGCCGGGCAAGTGGAAAGCGGCCCGCAGCTCCTTTTACATTCGAGCAGAGGATTGTTATCTATGGGTCTACCCCTAAAGAAATAACCCTTTATTATACTCAATTCTGAGCTATAGTGGTATTTGTTTTTAGCACACTTCTTCATTTGGTGCCCACATGGGTTTGGACTCCACACCTACTGGAGGGACTGGCTTAAAAGTCTATCTGGTCCACAACCCAGAAAGTCTCCCACCCCACCCACTTGACTTGCTTTTACCTACTAAGCATTTTTTTAAACCCCCAACCTGCCTCAGCAAAGCTAACTGCATGCAGTAACTTGGAAATTTCCCAAGCTTGCTCACACCCCTTCCCCAAATGCCATATTCCCTATGTGTGGCAACTTGTACAGCTTCTGGTGTGTACTCCCAGCTCCTGAGTTCTGGGCATCTTGCTCCACACATGCAATTGATTTAATTGATTTTAATTTGTCAAGCAAAGCATATTTCTCAGTATTTAACCAGCACCAAGGCAGGAGAACTTAAGCAGCTCAGGAGTGCTCATGGCACCAGATTGTACTGCTAGTCTCTACAATGCAGACACAATACCTGCCGGACAATAAGGATTATTACACCTAAAACAATTTGCCTGGTAAATATTTTATTAATTAATAATCCAATCCAATAAACCTGAAAGTTATATAATGGCAAACAAGATTACCATGGAAAATTTTAGTAACTTTTTAACTAATACTATGAATTGTATTCTGCAAGGCTCATATGTTTATTATGATACATCCATTTGTTGGATATTGGGACTCATTTTTTTCTTCATATTATAGTCTTAAGAAAATGGTTTGATAACAGAGCCAAGAATGAGGCACGTTTAGAAATGATACAATCTTTACAGACTAATAATTAACAGCTAGGTGACAGGATTAATACCGTTGAAAATCAAAAGTTACCTGAAAAAAAAAATACTATTGAAAAAGGTAACATTAATTTGACAAACAAAATTAAATCCATTTCAAAGGATACTGAACAATTATCTGAAATAATTCATACTGTTGAACCTGACAATCAAATTTGTTAAAAAGTTATTATAGGTTAGCAGATAGTATATCTCTCCAGGATGGCAATCTACACACTATCCAAATAATGTCCAAGAATGAGGTGTTATCTTTAAAGGGAAAACTTCAGACCTTGAGATCATATGTGCAGAATAAGTACCAGAGGTTCAGTTTCTCAGTGAAATCACTAGAAATATATCCAGGGCAGGAGATTCAGGGTTTACAAAAGACAGTAGTAAAAAGAGTTGTTGAAGTGATTGAGAAAATTATTGGAGCTGATGAACAGAAAAAGAAGGCACAAGGACAGGATTCAGCATCACCAGTAACTGTCAGAGATGACTTAACCAAGGTTCTAGCTTCCTACCTTTGTAATTTACTCTTACAAAGGGACAAGTTCTAAAGACCCAAAAGGATCCAAAGAAGGTAGATATATACCTGTAGGAATGAATGATCTAAAATGAATTAAGCAAGCAATTGTAACTTATGGCTTGCATTCTGTATTTGATAGGGAGACGGTAAAGACATGGGCTTCTAGCACTAATACCACACAACAACTGACTTCAGTTAGTTTCAGCAGTAATGAATGATGGGCCTCAACTTATGTTTAAATGCTATTTCAGAGAAAAGGCTACAATTTTAGAACAGTAGAGAAAAGCAAAAGGACTTAATATTTTCCCAAGATCAAATTCCTGTTGAGGGCACTTATGCTGACCCACAGGCCTAAGCTCTTTGTGATGAACAAATCTTGTCCTTATGCCACAAAGCAGCCTTAAATGCTTGGGACAGGATTCAAGAACTAGGAAAAGATTTGAATCATATATCAGGGCTAAACAAGACCAGAGAGAACCCTTTATTTACCTTTTACAAAGACTAACTAAGACTGTACAAATAGGAGTAATAGACCCAGATGCTAGATGAGTACTTATTGAATCTCTGGCTTTTGAAAATGCAAACTTAGAATGCAAAAATATACTTGAGCCTTTAAAGGTTAGATAAGCACCAATGGGTGAATGGGTTCTTTATACAATGAGCATTGAGGCAAAATACTGAATTTTGACTATAATACTGAATCTTGGGTAAGAGAAGCAATTTTCAAAGGAATGAGGAAACATCTAAATGGCAAATGTTTTAATTGTGATAGAATATGACATCGGAGAAGGGATTGTAGCAAAGGAATTCCTAGAAATAATATCTCCTCTTGGAATGACAAAATAAAAGGTTTCAAACTTCTGGATTATGTAGGAGGTGTGACATTGGACCAATAAATGCAGCTCAACAAAAGATAGACAATGCAACCCAATACCAGCGGGAGCTCCTTGGGGGGAACTTTCACAGGCCCCCCAAGTTAAAAGTGGTCCAGTCATTTCCAGTCACTGTGGAAGACATATCTCACCTGGAAAATTAAAAAAAAATCTAGAGCCTTCTGTAAAAATATATACTGTTCTAGATGATGAAATGAACATGGAAGATAAATTAAATATTCCAATAGGAAAAAGGAAATGCATTTTTCTGGCAGACTTATATAAATGACCAAAAACCAAATCTAAGAGTACCTATAAATGGTATTGTAATTGTGGGTTTGATTGACATGGGTGCAGACATGAGTATCTTTACACAGAATCTGACATCCAAATTGGCCTCTTCAAGGGGCAGATGTTCAAATACTAGGAATTGGAACCCTATCTCAAGTGAAATAAAGCACGAGATGGGTTGAATACATAGGACCAGAAGGGCCGATAGGGAAGCTGAGGTCATATATGGCTAATACTGCACTGAATTCATGGGATCATGACCTGTTGCAGATATGGAATCCTCAGATTAACATTCCTGCAGTTACAAAAACCCATAATTCTGGGAAGGATATTATAAGGTACTATACTCAAAGGTCACCTGACGTTTAGGCTGTAAAAAAACACAAAGCAACTAGCAAATGTTTAGAGGTAGGTACCAACAACCTTACCTTTAAAATGGGTAACTGAGAAACCAATGTGGGTTAAACAGTGGCTCTTAACAGAAGACAAACTGCAGGCTTTAGAACAACTGGTATAGGGGCAACTAGATGCCCACCATATTGAAGAATCAATCAACCCTGGAATTCTCCTGTATTTGTTGTTAATAAGAACTCTGGTAAATGGAGAATGGTGACAGATCTAAGAGTTGTCAATAAAGTAATTCAACCTATGGGCCCTCTACAATCTGTAATTCCTCTGCCTTCTCTATTACTAAAAGAATGGCCTCTTATATTTATTGATTTAAAAGTTTGTTTCTTCACTATACCTTTACAAAAAAAGGACAGAGAAAAATTTCCTTCACAGTGCCTACTTATAATAATTCTCATCCTACTAAGAGATTCTAGTGGACCATCCTTCTACAGGGAATTCTCAAATAGCCCCACTCTTTGCTAATACTTCTTAAGTCAGCCACTGGAATTGATACATAAACAATTTCCTAAATCTATAATTTACCATTACATGGATGACACTTTGCTATCTAATTCAAACAGAGGTACTTTAGAAAGAACGTTAGAAGAAGTAAAGAAAGTTGGAAATACAAATTTTTCCTGAAAAACTACAGAGAGGAAATTCTGTCAGTTACCTAGGTATTAAAATATATTTACAGAAAACTAGAATACTAAAGGCACAAATTAGGAGAGACTGGTTGTGTACTCTGATTGACTTTCAAAGATTATTAGGAGACATTTCTAGTCTACAATCAGCTATTGGAATAAGTCCTTGTTATAGTTCCTTTAAACAAAACCTTAGATGGTAGCAAAGACTTATATAGTTTCAGAGAATTAACAGCTGAAGTGGAAAGGGAATTGATTGTTGTTGAAGAAAAATTAGAGGAGGCACATGTCGATAGGTTGAATCCAAATCTTAATTGTATTCTAGTCATATTGCCTTCTCGAATTTCTCTCACTTAAATCTTAATGTAAAGGGAAGATATTATCTTCAAATGGATATTTTTAACACATAAACCAAGTTAAAAATTAAAAACTTCATGGAAAAAGTCTTTGAATTAATTGTAATAGAAAAATTGAGACTTCATCAACTCACAGGTATAGACACAGGATAGATTATAGTGCCCTTTACTACTGACAAAATTAAAAACTTATGGGAAGACAAAGAACTTTGGCAAAGATTTCGTGCAATTTTTTAAAGGAAAAACTAATAGTAATTATCCCAAAAGTGATAGAATTAACCTTATAAAGAGAACTACTTGGATCCTTCCCTGCAATGTACAGGACACACCAATAACTGGAGCCCTTACATTCTATACTTATGCAAATAAATCAGGAAAAGCAGGTTACAAATCAGAAGATTTAAGTAAAGTGAAACAAAGCCCTTATTATTCTTTCCAAAAGGCATAGTTATATGTTATTCTCATAGTGTTAAGGTATTTTAAAGCACAAGGTAGTACAGAAATTAATCAATTACTGATGAAAGTATGTTGAAGACCTCAGAATTCCTTAAGAAACATCATGCCAATAGCAAGGGTTTAAAGAAAGAGATTTCTATTATATAGCAACAAGCTAAGAAGATTATAAAGAGATGCCCTACTGCTCATTATATAACCAAACACCGCTACTTGCAGGGGCTATCCTAAAGGGTACTCAAAGGAATGAAATCTGTCAGATCGATGTGTTCCACTTTATGGAAGTTAGTAAATTAAAATATGGGCCACACACATAGAAACATATTCAGGTTTTAAATGGGAAACTGCTTTAACCTCAGAAAAGGGTAATTTAGTAATCACACATTTATTAGAAGTTATGGCCATCATTGGTATACCTGCACAAATAAAGACAAATTATGGTCCAACATATATCTCTAAGAAAATGAAACAGTTTTTTGCCTATTATAATATTAAGCATATTACCATTACAACATACAATCCTACAGGTCAGGAAGGTATAGAAAGATCAAATTGAACTATAAAGGATATGCTAAACAAACAGAAAGGGATGGAAAATACCCCCAGAAATAGAGTACATAATGTTTTATTGATGTTGAATTTTCTTTATGGTAATGAGAAAGGAGCAACAGCAGCAGAGAGACATTGGATAATAGAAAAGTCTTCTGAATTAAATAAACTGGTGTATTTGAAGGATATTTTTGACCTTATAATAGAAGACAGCAGATGTGCTACATTGGGGAAGGAGTTTTGCTCTTGTTTCCCCAGGAGAAGAAAACCTATAGCGGTATCAAAATTAGTAAAAATCCACTTGAAAAAAAGAAATACCTTGAGAAAGAGGAATGATGGCTCACTCACAGAGGTGGTAATTGTGCAGGCTGTAAGGAAACCATATAGGGTTGGGGCAGACAGTAATCTTGGAACTTAACCATCATTTTACTTTCACAGGATCTCATAGAAAGAACTTCGCCCCCATGACAGCTTGAAGTAACACTAAAAGATGGAGTCCCCTATCTCAGCAAAGGTTGTCGTTAGAGTTAGAGACATTATTTAGGAACTAATTATACATGTTATAGGGTGAGGGTTGGGAGGACAATTATGTAGGTTCAGGGATTTCTTTTAAAACAGGAAATTGGATGGGATAATAGGTTTTATGCCCATCACCATTTCCTTTAATTTAAGGGAAAATCTTTACTTTTAGATCAACCTGATAAATCAGAGAAGAAACTCCTTGCCTTTTTATTCTTTTATTTTATTTGAAATATGATATGCCTCAAAGCATCAGGAAACAATAACTGTCATTTCTTTTGGACAAGAGATTAGTGAAATAATCTTAACTACTAAAATTGAGAGAGAATATATGAGTGTTCTTTGAATTATTTCTTGCATTTTGTGTATTACTAAGATGTTCATATTTTGTGCCACTTGTGGAAACATCTCTGCAAACTGAGTAAGATAGTTAAGTAACGAAATTCTAAGAAACACGAACACCTAGATCTGCTATACAAACTGACCTGCCTGTATCTATGTAAGACACAGTTGAGGGTGGGAGAAGAATCCCTGACCATCATAGCTCAAATGTAAGAGGATAGGGACATGCTCCTTTGTTTACACAAAGAACTGAAACCAGATGGTTTCTAAAGTTCCTGCCACCAGTATTAAAGCAAATGGAAGCTCATTTTACAATGAACAGCTCATCTAGTGTCCAAATCTGGAATATTTATGGTCTTAGGGAAAAGACAAAGAGATGAAGGTTTATTTTTAACAGCAAATTGTCACTACTCATGCGCTTTATATTTAATTAATATTCCCCGACTGTGGCAATTTCACAAAAATTCTTCACTTTATTCTTAGTAGTAATTAATGTAAACAACACAACACATCATTGATAACACTCACGTGTTACATTTTGTTCGTTGTAAAAAGGTACGTGAGATACTTTGTGTTGGTGTTTATGAAATACACATCTTCTTTAAATACTAGATTCTATAATGGTAAACTCTACTTTTGAAATTTAAGCTAAAGAATTTTGAAAGTCACTCAGGAAAAAAAATCGAAACCATAGAATTGTGAACTTAACAATTCAAAGAAGAATAATTAACACATCTTCTCTTTTCCCACAGATAGCGAGAATGCAATAGAAGAAGTGGCTTACATGGTCAGCGTTTGTGTGTCAGGGATGTTACGCTTTTTTGTTTACATGCTAGGCATGTTGAACTACATAGTCATACTGAATGACTCTTAAAACTCCACTTTACAGTACTTAAGTAAAGGAAAGAATAGGATACTCTGAAATAACACAAAGAGATTATTTTCTGTATAGTCACATGATGCTGTATATGAAGCCTCCAGCTTTCTTTATTCTCCACGACATGATATTTTGGAATATTGTCTCAAAGAAAATGGCATAGAAAATGGAGAATTTCTGATATCTGTTGATTTTTTTCAGGGAAGAATGATTTTTAAGAGAATGTTCTCTTCATTTGGAAAAGAAATAAATGATCTCAGGTTAACAAAAGTAAAAGCCATATTGAAAATGTCATTGATGAAAATAAAACAGACAAGCAAACACAAACAAACTGAATCCATTCCCAAGGGCTGACTAATTTTGAAACAGATGGCCTAATTAGAGACTGAAAGAACAAGAGAAAAACAAGTGCCAAAAGGGAAATAAGATGCTTTACCTCTGGGTTGAAAAAAAAAAAGAAGAAGAAGAAAAAGATTGTATTGTAAAAATAACAACTATCGCTTTGAAGGTTTTTGAGAGTCACCTTAAGGAAATCTAGATAGTCTGAACAGAGATGTAAATTACAGGGGACATTTTCATTGTTCTGCAGAGCTGTGCAGAACTTGTAACTGTGAGTACAGGAGCTCTTTTGCCACCAGCTTTTAAATTCTGTCTTTGAAAAACTGGGCTGATAATTTTCAAAGGTCATGTTCAACAGAAGCATAACCTGTGAGCCCCTAAATGACCATGAAATCAAAGACTCAAGAAGTATCCATATTACCTTCACAGGTTAATAATGCTGTTTAAAGACTGACACGTGACAAAGGAAAAAGTAAAATAAACAAAGCCAATATTTCTTTTGATAGCAGATAGTAACTAGATACTTTGAATCAGAAGTCCGTGAATTTTGACTGTATGATCAGATAGCAAAATGTGTGTTTGCTAGGAACTCCTATCATGGAGAATTGTTATCTGAATATATAAGGAACTAAAGTCATAAAAAATATAGCATAAAGGCTTTAATAAATTTTACTTACTTTTATTATGTTACCATGAAACATTTATATTTTGTATAATACATATTCAAGATGCCTCAATGAATTAATGAATGAGCATATAAAGAACCCGTTGTAATGAAATATTTACCTGTAAGTCTCGCCAATCCCTGAGCTCCACTTTATATCAGAATCTTTATAAATAATTAAGAATATTATTATAATGTATAATTGGGTGATATCTCAGTAATCAAAGTGCAATATTTTTTGAAAAAGTTGTTGTTAGGTTGACAAGAAATGCTGTACATAAAGCACATATCATGCAAGTGCAAATATGGACATTTGGATTCCGACCATCTTTTTCAAAACTGGGCATGTTTGGTACCTACATTTAATTCCAGGACTTGGGAGGTGGAGCCAAGGAATCCCTGAGGAAAGATGTTCAGCTAGAGTAACTAGAATTGAGAACTCCGAGTTCAGCTACAAACACTAGTATAAATGAAGTAGGGAATTATCAAGGAAAATACATACATTAACTTTGGGCCTCTACAAACACATTTGTAAGAATCTCATTCCTTATTCTCAATGGAATGGGGAGGAATGTTCTAGCAGAGCACTTTAAAATCAAAGACCCCAGACTAGCTTAATGTTCCCAGAAAAGATAGTGCCCACCCCCCACTCGGGAAATTCCAAAGACAAGGACACCTTGCCACCTGGCAGAGACTGATAAAGATGGCACAGATTGATCTTGCTCTGAAAACAAAGAACAAGCTGGCATAACAGGATAGGAAAGAGCAAAGATCTTGCACTCATGCCAACCCCTCCTGACGGCCCTGAAGGGCTTGTAGTTTTTACCTTTAAAATGCTAACCCTGCAGAGGGACTGTAACTCCTCCCTACCTGGCTAGGACTAGTGAGTGCTGGTGATGAGTTCCATGCTAGCTAGCTCATATTACGCTTACAATAACAATAAACCTTGCTTGCTGCAGTCTGAACTTCTCTAGTTTCTGGTGGTCTCTCTAGGAGTCATAATCTGGACACAACAACATGTATGTCCAAACCCACATGAACACACACACACACAAACATAAAATAAAATAATCCTGGTGCAATGGCTTATTTGAAAGTTGGAAGGAACCTGAGGCTGGCAGGGAGGTCATTAGCTTATTGGATGAGCATCAGGTCAGAGAAAGCCACTGTCTCATACAAGAATGTGGATGGCACATGAGGAATGATAGCTAAGATTGATCTCTGGCCTCCACATGAATGAACACACACACACACACACACACACACACACTTTAAGGGAGGAAAATAAAACAAAATCTCTGGCCTAAACTAAATATTTATTACAAATTTGAATAATGGAAAAAATATGAAAGAACACAGATATAAGCAATTAGAATAAAAGTGAGCACAGTCATTTCATGTCAAATTACCTTGCAAGTTATGAAGCGATCACTCAGCATTGTTCCAGACCTGCAATATGTTCTGCTTCATAGGTAAAATCTGGAGCTCAATGGTAACTAGTTGATGATTATTTCTTCTTTTGTTTGTCCCTCTGAAGAGTATTTGTTTAGAAATGGGGTTGTATTTTGGCTTTCTTTTTGTAAAACTGCCTCATAGCAACAAATTGTTACTTAGAAAACAGTATATAATAGTATGTCATTGTTTGAAAAAAATATGTCTGCAGGTTAATAGCTCAGCACACAGCTGCTCACAGCCTGTTAAACATTAAGTGACTCAAATCTTGTCTCTGGATTACAAAGAGACAAAACATTCCACTTCTTTTTTTTTTCCTTGTTGTCTTTACACACATGCCTCAAAATAGCCTTCTTTTCAGGCAAAGCCATTATAATGGAAGGTTTCTGTTGCTTTCCATGCACGTACCACAGTTACAGAAGATGCTCACATAATCAAAGTTAGGTATTTCTAGAGAGATCAAAAGAGATACTGAAGTGGAGAGCAGATGTGTCAGCCTTCTTAGAGGATCTGAGAGTACAATTAACCACCAAATGGGGCTTTGTGAAGCCAGACTTCCTGAGCAGAGGAGCACAACAAAAGCCACAGAGAAACAAGGTGGCTGAGGGCTGCCTCTGAAAGGAGTGGGCACATGGGCATCTGCTCCTGATCTTGAACTTTAGGAAGAAAGAGAGATTCAATAGCCACAACAGAGTCAAAACAATTATGCTAATTATGGGAAACTCCAGGAGGAAAGACAAGATCAGAAGGCTTAACAAAGGCACTTGTACTGGTGGAGATTCTCTTTTATCCGTTCCAGCAACATCAACACAGTACTTGAAAAAGAAAAAGGAAAGCTAAATGGCAGCAGAAGCAACTCAAGCAAAGCTAAAGAGCACCACCCATCACTGCTAATACTTGACATTCTTAGTGCAGATCTGAAAACTACTGCAGTAGCAGACAGTTAATCAAAAAATTCTTTAGTGTTGTCAATAACCAGCAGCATGAATGTTTGAAAAATAGTTTTATTTACCCTCTGAGCCTCTAATCTAGTATTATTAAGACCCCAACATTAATAAGAGCAATGGTAGTTGTCAAAATAATTGAAAAGACAACGTTCCCCATGAGAGCCTTTATGAAAATCTGTGATGAGATGTCAATCATAGGGCACAAATGTGTCTGTGACTATGGCCATCACTGCACCATAATAATAATCTTTCCATGAGTGACATATTAACTCATTCCTTTTAATACTTTTAACACGCAAAATTTATAAAGATGGCATATTTTCAGTGTGTGTGTGTGTGTGTGTGTGTGTGTGTGTGTGTGTGTGTATTCTAAGAGACCTGATCACATGCAATTAGAATTCAGTAAAAATTTAATGGGACTGCACTGGGGGATTGAACACACACACACACACACACACACACACACACACACACACATTAATGGGAAATTTAAAAAAAGACGAGAAATAGCTTTATAATGTTACATTGCTAGTGGAATAAAAAGTAAAAATTATGGAAGAAAAATATTTTTCTTCTAGAAAACACCTTCTTATTTCAGATAATAAACAATATTTGACTAATCCAATGATACAACTATGTGTCATTGTATAACTTCTCCAGTTTAGATTTCCAGAGTTTGTTAAGAATATGATAACTGAAGATCCCAGGGGAATTTCATTCTTAGAAACAGTTTTCTTTTATTTATTTATTTGTTTGTTTGTTTGTTTATAAAAATTTCCACTTCCTCCCCTCCTCCCCATACCCTCCCATTCCCCCCACTCCCTCTCCTCCCCCCCACTCCCTCTCCTCCTCCCTCTCCAGTCCTAAGAGCAGTCAGGGTTTCCTGCCCTGTGGAAAGTTCAAGTTCCTCCCCTCTCCCTCCAGGTCTAGGAAGGTGAGCATCCAAACAGATCAGAATCCCAAAAAGCAAGTACATGCAGACAAACAAGACCCAGTGCCATTGGCAATGTCTTCTCAGTCAGCCCCCATGTCAACCACATTCAGAGAATTCGGTTTGATCACATGCTCCTTCAGTCCCAGTCCAGCTGGCCTTGGTGAGCTCTTATTCGATCAGTCCCCTTGTATAAGTGGGTGAACGCACTCCTCGCGGCCCTGGTTTCCTTTTTCATGTTCTCCTTCCTTCTGCTCCTCATTTGGACTGTGGGAGCTCACTCAGTCCAGTGCTCCAATGTGGGTCTCCGTCTCTATCGTCATCCATCGTCGGATGAAGGTTCCCTCTGGTCCTGTCTTTCTTGCTCACGTTTTCCCTCCATCTGCTTCTCATTTGGATTTAGGGAGTTAAGTCTAGTGTTCCAATATGTGTCTCTATCTCTATCTTCATCCATGGCCAGATGAAGGTTCTATGGTGATATGCAAAATATTCATCAGTATGGTTATGGGTCAAGGCCAGTTCAGGCACCCTCTCCTCAGCTGCCCAGGGAACAATCTGGGGACCTCTCCTTGGGCCTGAGAACCCCTCCAGAAACAAGTCTCTTGCAAACCCTAAAATGTCTCCCTTAGGTGAGATATATACTTCCCTGCTCCCATATCCATCCTTCCTCCCCCATCTCATTCCCCCAAGTCATCCCCAATCCTCCCCCACTCCCTTCTCTCTAACCATCTCCCCTTACTTCCATCCCCCCACCCCCCGTGCACCCAAGTTTACCTGGCAATCTTGTCTACTTTCAGTATCCAGGTGGATAACTATATGATTTTCTTCAGGTTCACCTTCTCATTTAGCTTCTCTAGGATCACGAATTATAGGCTCAAAGACCTTTAATTAAGGCTAGAATCCACTTATGAGTGAGTACATACCATATTCTTCTTTTTGGGTCTGGGTTACCTCACTCAGTAAAGCGTTTTCTATTTCTATCCATTTGCATGCAAAATTCGAGATGTCATTGTTTTTTACCGCTGAGTAAAACTCTGATGTGTATATGTTCCACACCTTCTTTAACCATTCTTCTATTGAGGGGCACCTAGGTTGTTTCCAGGTTCTGGCTATTACAAATAGTGCAGCTATGAACATAGTTGAACAAAGGCTTTTGTAATGATAGGGCATCTCTTGGGTATATTCCCAAGAGTGGAATTGCTGGGTCCTGAGGGAGGTTGACTCCCAGTTTCCTGAGAAACCGCCACACTGATTTCCACAGTGGCTGCACAAGTAGAAACAGTTTTTTGTCTTATTAAGAAGCACATTAAACAAACATGATCATGTATAAGACATGCATGATATTTAGTATAATTATAACTATTGCTATCATTTTTATGTTACCTTGTTGCTTTTAGCTTATGTAACATGACGGCCAGCTTGTTGGGGTTTCTGTCCTGCCCAGTATCCCACAACTGGCAAGCCCAAAGAAAATCATGCACAAGACTCCATAAGATTATAAACTGATTGGCCCATTAGGTCAGGCTTCTTATTAGTCCTTGTAACTTACATTAATCCATTATCATTATCTATGTTAGCACATGGCTCCTTACCTTTCTCAGCTGGGCAATTTACATGTTGCCTCTTTGGTGATCTGCGCAGGAGTGGCAGAGGAACCTCCCTGCTTCCCAGAATTTTCCTGTTTTCATTGCATCACCTCTACTTCCTGTCTGGTTTTCCTGCCTATACTGCCTGCCTGGCCAATCAGCGTTTTATTAAAATATGATTGACAGAATACAGACAATTCTCCTGCATCAAGCTTACCATTATCACTGCCATTATTTGTACTTGGATACATTTGATAAGCAAGAAAAAGGTTAATTACAAATCAACACCAACTTTATAATTTTTATATGGTAACACATTTATAAAAATGACTCTTAAATGTTTCCACATACTACTATTTGTTAGAAATTATATATGTGTGCATTATTTAATGTACATATGCATATATATACTACATACAGTATATATATATTTCTGAGTATTAATTACATATATATTGCTGTAAGAAAATATTTGCCATAAACAAAGGAATTATTTTCCAATGGTTTCAGTCCTTAATAGCTGGTAGGTATGGCCTAACAACTTAGTTCCCGTTAGCAGGAGCCTATGCTAGCAGCTACTTACATCAATATGGATTGAAACAAACTAGAGGCTTTGAAAATCCTTCAGTTTCATTCTCCGCCCTTTCCTACTTTCTGCAGCAAGGTGCCATCTTCTATAAAGACAATATCTCCCCCCAATGCAGCAACCACCTCAGAACAAGTATTTTGAGCATGAGCCTGGGTGGTGATTATTTCACTTTTTCTGGGGAGACATGAAAAAAAATGTGTATTCATCATGGAGAGGGCACAAGGAACAGCAAAGAGGGGATTCTACCCAAATTGAGATCAGTGAACCACTGAGTTTATTTGAGTTTTTATAGGAATATTGGTGAGAGGTTACACGGCAGACTATAGGAGACACACAGGCAGTTTTAGCTCCACTTGGCAAGAGCGACAGCTCATGAAGAATACATCGCTGAAACTTCCTGAACAAATTATAGAGGTTTCAACTGTTCAATCCCCCAGCGCAGTCCCATTAAATTTTTACTGAATTCTAATTGCATGTGGTCAGGTCTCTTAGAATCTTTAATATATACTGGTTCTAGAATCAGTGTAAGTTAAGAGGAGAAAGAGTTCTTATTCAGGAACTAGAGATGAGCAAAGGAACTTTTGGCATCCTTTAATCTTTAAAGAACATAGTAGGAAATGGCAAAAAAAGATCTCTATCATTTGACACAAAGAGAAGCAAAGATGCAATCACTTTAGGTCTGTTGATGGATTTTCTTTATAACAACTTCAGAATCAGTTTCTTTTAATTTATTTTCATAAGATTACATAGTGCAGAATGTATTTGTTCTGGCATTGTATGAAGTCTCAAATCAAATGTAAAGTATCTTGACAATGTGACAATTATATCCATGCTCTTTGAATTTGTTGATATTTTAAAAATAATTAAAGGTGGTAAATATCCTGTTTTTAGTTACAACTAGTGTATCTTTGCAGTGGGTTTTCCAACTTTCATAATCACATTATTAACCTTTTCTCTACCATTGGCTACATGAATAACCATGGGCAAACATTTTATTTCTCTTCATTTTAATGTATCAGCCAAAAATAATAATAATGGAATTTGCTTTAAAGGTATTTATTATATATTACACAAAAAGTACTGATTGGTGCACAGTTAGCTGTGTATGAGGTTTTTTTCATCTTCTTGGGTAGGGCACCTGAAAATATTTTCTGCAAAATTGTTTGACCAGTAACAGTACAATAATTTTGTGTGTAGATTTATAGTTATACCCAGAGTCTAGATGCCCAAATACCACCAAGAGACCAGATCCGATGCAAGAGCAAAGAGTCTTTTAATTGTGAGTTTGAACCCAGGTTCAATGCAGTGATGGAATAGGAAAGACCGTTAAGTAGCAGTGGGACAGGGTACTTATTGGGGGTAATGAAAGGGGGTATCTAGGGGGCTACAAATTGCATATGAACAGACTCAGAATTGGCATACTGTCTTTGGTTAATTGGTTAATGGCAGCTGTAGGGAAGTCGCTATCTCATGGGTGGTTACTGTGGTTATTACATTTCATCCCTATCTGTAAAGCCTGTCTAGAAAAGCTAGCCTCTAGTTGGTTCTTTACCATGTTGGGGATGTTGTTCTTTGTGGATTTTTTTTTCAGTAAGGTAGGGCAAGGTCAGCCAAAGTCAGGGGCACAGCACATCCTGCTGATTCAAGAGCCTACATTCTGTAGGGTCTTTTCTGCAGACTTTCGTGACTTCAGAATTGTCAAAGTGAGGATCTGGGTGAGGGCCTTGGTCCTTCATTTATTAGGATGTATAAAAATCATCTTCATGGATGGTAACTACATTTATGCAATATAATATATAATAAATATTTGGTTATACTTTTCTTTAGGGAGCTGATTATCTGAACGTATCTACAGTAAAATAAAGTTACATTTAAAAAGTACTGTATTATTGGAATCTCTGATCATACACAGTAAATGTAATTTTGTAAGTCTCCTCAGTCATAGGAGAAATGAAAACCTTTGCCATGGCTTCATGGGCACATATTGTAACACTGTGACTTTTCCTTGACACATGGAACAAAATCTGGTTACTATAGATTGGATAACAATGACAAAGGAAAACAGAATGCCTACCAAACACCACGGTGTTAAAACAATGAGTTCTCGTTACTTAGGGGCCTAAGGATGTATTAGAAACTTTCTTGTTTCTGTCATAAAAACCACAATCAAAGGCAATTTAAGGGAAAGAGAAATTTGGACATGTAGTCCTTCTTGGCCAAGCGGGAGAACAACAAGCAGTAGACAAGGCAGAAGAAACAGGAAGCTGAGAGATAACATATTCAAAGACAAACAGGAAGCAGTAAGCAAATTGGAAGTAGGGTAAGGTTATTAACCCTCAATGCCAGCTTCCCGTTACATACTATGTCAGGGTATAACCTTGATATAGCGGTTCAACCTCCATGGGTTCACACATTCCAGAGTAGGGGCATGTAGGTTAGAAATATTAAGCAGATACAAGAGAGATACAAAAAAAATAGACAGAGACACAGAATAGAGTTGGTAAGGCAATCCAGTGAATGCTTTGCCTGTATTTATTTTCCATATGTTTATATTCCCCAATCCAAAAAGGAGGGGAAGAAGGCAAAAGGCTGCTTTATGGTGATACAAAGAACAAACAGGGCATTTACTTCTTCAATACCTGAAACATTAAGTAACTCTATCCTGAGTTAAGTATTTTGTTTTTAGGTAAGACATGCAGTGACCACACCCTAGAACAAACTTCCTGTAGACAGCCATATTCTGTGTCAAATCTCCTGTCATAACCTTGAACAAGGAAGAATAGGCCTAAACTCTCTGACCTTTGGTCAAGATGGAATGAATCCACATATATGGGTCCTGACAATACTAACAACAGGAAAGTTAAACCGAACCAACCTAAACAGAATGAACTGGGAACAGAATATTTAAAAACCTATGTCTATGGGAGAAATTCTCACCTAAACCACCACAAAGGAATACTTATAGAAGGAACATGGTAGACACAAGGGGCTTTTTTCCCCTTTATCTAAAAGTACACCCCATCACTGGCAAAGTCTCATGATAATTGCGTGCTCAAACTGTCTGTGTGACAGGACTGGGGCAGTCTCATCTCCCCAGCAGTTGCTTACCGCTTCTATAACCTTGAGCATAGACGTTTCTTAAATTGCAGCTTTCCATAAAAACAATTATCATATGTACTCACACATAAGTGGTTTTTAAACATAAGCAAAGGAAACCAGCCTACAAATCACAACCCCAGAGAATCAAGACAACAATGAGGACCCTACAAGAGACATACATGGAACTAATAATCTACATGGGAAGTAGAAAAAGACAAGATCTGAGTAAATTGGGAGCATGGGGATCATGGGAGGGAGTTAAAGGGGAGGGGACAAGAAGGGAGGAGAGTAGAGAAAAATGTATAGTTCAATAAAATAAAAACAATTGCAGCTTTCCATGCCTGGAGAAGTATATTCATTTTCTGAATATTACTGAACTTTCTTCTTCCCACCAGGAGCAAGTGTTTCAATTAGGGTTAAATTGCTACAAAGCAAATAACATGTCTGTAATACTGTGTTGCCATGTGATTTTCTTACACAAATAGAATTTCAAGAAAAATAAAGAGAATTTGGGTATTTTGACTTGCTTCCTTGAAACTTAACTTCTTAAACATCTCATTGATGCCTGATAAATCTTTAATCTGAGTCTGAGAATGACTGTGAGAGAAAGAGCCAGGCAAATTGACATACTAATACATAGCTGAGTAATAAGTTCTTATTTGCCACAGACCTTATGTGCAACAATAGTTAACACTTTTATATCATTGATAGCATCCATAACTTGTTCTGCCAAGTGAACTGTTTGCACGCTTTACTTAATGAAGGCACTTTCCTATCTGGAGTCAATACTTCATATCACTTTCCTCCCATAATTTTTCCTCATGCATCCTAAAACAAAGTCAAATTTCTAAGTTTTAAAATGTATTTTCGGGTCCAGAAAGTGTTTATAAGTAAGTACCAAATTTTGTGAAATCAAATGGATTCCTTACCTTATATTTCATTGTATACTCAGAAAATAATATAACCACTTAATGACAAAACATTCAAACTGTCAGAAATATTCAAAATATTGTATTTTTCTTATAAAGTAAATGGATGTAACTTCAAATTCTTGGTGTATATACTATATAGAGTGTTTAATGATATTCAGTTATTACTTATTTAAATAATGGTTTAGATTTACAAAGTTAAGCCATTTTATGCTTTAAAAAGTTGGTAGCAAAAGAAATAAACATTTATATTATCTTATTCAGGATGAGCTGTGTACACAGTTACATTTCTTTAAGAAATCAATATGGCCACTAATTTAATTTTCAGCATGCTGTTATTCCTTTGACATGCTGTACTTCAACTTGAACATTTTAAATTAATAACCATAGAAGTAGCAAATAAGAGTAATAAAATGCTAAGATTGACATTAAATACTTATAACTTTAAATATTTGATAGTTATCCTCACTTACTGAAAACAAATATAAAAATTACACTTGAAATGCTGAAGCACATGTGCTGCTTCATGATATGGGCTCAATAGAAAGTTCATTGTGTATTATAAAATCAATTTGTTAAGATTGCTTTTGCGTATTACAAATTCTGTTTGTTAAATATTTAAAATTTATGCAATGATAAATTTACCAATTGCAAACATTTAGTATAATTATCAGTAAGTTTAAATTTAAAATACTTATGTGGTATTAAATCAATTGTAGCGCTATTTCTAATTGGTCTTAGTAATAAAAATCCAGAGTCAGATATTAATGGGTGAAAAATGAAATATCAGATAAACAGAGCAGTCACCCAGTAGTTCTTATCTCAGTGAAATCCTCAGAATAAATGGGTCATTCTGTCTCTACAGGTTCTCAGACAGAATGCCATCTCTTTGAAACCTCAGACTGAATTCTGACCTCCTATCTCCTCCCATCTTTTATTCCTTTCTCTGTCTAGCCCTGTCACTTCCCTTCTCTACCTCCCTAGTCCTGGGATTAAAGGTGTGAGTCACCATCACTTGTGAAACAGCTTGGCTATTTTCTCTTTTAGACTGATTCAAACTTGTGTAGCCCAGGATGAAATTGAACTCAGAGATCCATCTTCCTCTGTCACCAGTATTGGGATTAAAGGTGTGTACCACCACTGCCTGGCCTCTATAGATGTGTGAGTCAACCCTGTGTGCTGTGATTAGCATTAATAAAGAAACTGCCTTAGCATGTTGATAGGACAGAACTTAGGCATGTAGGGAAGATGGAACTGAATGCTGGGAGGAAGAGGGTGGAGTCAGAGAGATGCAATGGTTTCGCCAGGGTCAGATATGCTGAATCTTTGTCGGTAAGCCACTGCCACATGGAGATATACAGATTAATAGAAATGGGTTAAATTAAGATGTAAGAGTTAGGCAATAAGAAGCTAGAGCTAATTAACCAAGCGATGTTTTAATTAATACAATTTCTTTGTGGTTATTTTGCTGCGGAACAGCTGGGCATCTGGGATGAACAAGAGCTCCCTCCTCTTAAACTCTACGACTAACTTGTGTGGCTAGCTCTGCACTCTGATCTTCAGGCAAGTTTTATTTGTTAAATCATAAATGACATAAAATTACCATCAATTTTTTTCAGAAACTCATGTGATACAGGCCAAATGAATTGATAAATGTGTCCACTGAAATAGTTAATAATATTTATATCATATATTTATCAGGAATGTGTACAAAAATATACTGAAATGGGTTTATATCATATAAACTTGTGCATTTTTACCTTATTTTTTGCATTTTATATATTTTATAACTTAATATTGTACTTCTGTATCCATAATAATATACATCATATTATTGTTGATATTAATCAGCCCAAGGTGAAACTGGTAGCTATAAATATATTCTTGAAAGCTTATCTTTGGGGTTAAAATGTATGAAGCACTGTAGCAAAAGAAGAACTACTTAGATGGTGCTAAAGAGTAATTTATGACATTTGGTGAGTCTATCATGAGCTGAAATATTGCTAGAACTCATGCCTTATGTCAGTTAGCAGAAATGTCACAGTAACTGTCCCATTATTCTAATGAGTAATGTATGCTTTCTCTCATAGTTGATTAATAACGAGTCAGAATTCAAATTCAAAATATGATTTTTATTCATCTGTTTAAAATTACATTGTGAGTGTCTGTGAAAGAGAGGATCCCATTATTACTCTTCATAAAGTACTAATACATTATCACAATGGAGTATTAATCAAGTCTTAAAACTGACATCATTAAATTTGTAGGCAAACTGATGGAATTAGAAAAAAAATCTTGAATGAAGAAACTCAGAACCAGAAAAATAAATATGATATGCATTTGCTCACATCTAGATATTAGTCATTAAACAAATGGTAGTCAACCTAAAATCATAGATCTAGAGAAGTTAGTCATAGAGTGAGGGACTAGGGGAAAGAATGGAGCTTCCTGGGAGGGGAAATAAACAGATTCTATTGGTGGACCAGAGCAAGGGTTAGGCGGGTATGAGACCAGTGGCTATCAGTTCGGAAGAGGGAGAGCAGATGAGATTGAGGGAGACAGTGAGTGAGAGACAGCTAGAATTGACAGGAAATTGAGGGAAAGAAAATATTAAAATATAATACCGAGGGCCATTGTTTTTTAATCAAATAAACCTAGATTCAAGTAATGCAGCAGAAAATAATAACTGAAAGAAGATGAAAAATAGAGTAGTTTGGATGTTTAAACAGCAGCAATGATGAAATAGAAAGTTACAGAACTCAAGCTTGAGGGATGGGACTTAGTATTCAAGGTAACAATTCAAGGCTAGTAATTTAGGGCTCATCGTAAGAAGGAAAAAACAAAGAGGAATGGAGTAATAAGATCTCCACATTCATAAAAATGATCCAACTCAGATCATTGGTCTATACCTTAAAAAATGAATAGAAAAAGTACTACGCAAAGCATAAATTTTAAATCTAAAATATCCCAGACAAGAATTCAGTTGACATCAAATATAACAAATTTTGTTTAAATTTTTGAATCCTACAATTTTAAATAAATGAGATAGATACTTGGAACTATTAAGAATCAGGATATGAATGATAAAATTATTTATCATAAATGAAAAGTCCATATCTTACAAAATGTTCTGATTCAGGACTTAGGTGGAATAACCTTTAACTCAGAATAAAAATTAAGACCTCTAATTCTCATTACTAATATCCTATTAATTTAACAATCCTGAAAGCAAAAAATAAGTAAAATGGAAGATTCCTATATTAGTAAGACCACTATAGACATAATTCATAATGTATATGTTTATTTTAGTATTGAGGAGATATATTATAAGTGTAAGTGCATACAGAATCCTGGTGTTTGAATACAGGGCCTGAAACATTCTAGGTAAGTACTCTAGCCCTGAGTTATATGCCTGTAGTGGTTTGAAAGAAAATGCTCCCCCAAAGAAAGTGGCACAATTAGGAGGTATGTACTTGTTGGAGGAAAACCCTAAGGCAATGTCTTGAACTTTTTACCTAATTTTTGTGCCTATTTTGAGATGGAGTCTTTGTTGAAATAGAACAGATTTGATCATATTTCACGGCCCATGTAATTTTTGAATCTGCAGTCCTGTCTCGGGACTTTAAGTAACTGACAATACAAAACTATATCAACAATATATTATTTAAACTGTCTTACTTAGGGTTTCTATTGCCAAGAAGAGATACCATGAAACCAGAAACTCTTATAAAGAAAAGCATTTAATTGGTGTGACTATCTTACAATTCAAAAGTTTAGTCCAGTATTATCAGGATGAGAAGCATAGCAGCTTGCAGGCAGACATGGTGTTAGAGAAGTAGCTGAGAGTCTTTCATCTACAACAGGAAGTGGTCTAAGACACTGGGAAGTGTCTTGATACTATGTAAGATCTCAAAACTCACCTCCTGAGTGAAATATTTCTTCCACTGAGAGACCACACCTACTCCCACAAGGTCATACCTCCTAATGGTAATACTCATTTTGGGGATCATTTTCTTCCATAATATCATACAAGCCATCCATAAAATGCAATTTTGTGTGTATATGTATGTATGTATATATATATTATATATATACATATCACAATTTGCCACAAAAGTCATTTATTAGTTGCAAGTTATATAAATATATACTTATATATAAGCATATACATACATCATGTGCATACATATATAATACATAGTAGTTGTATATGAAACAGAATGATTAACACCATAAATCACCCAGACAAAACATGTGTATGAAAGACTCCATATCAAATGGAGAATGTGCTGAGTTTTGTGTAGGCAGGAGCTACCACTGCAGTTAGTTGTAGTGTAAGTTATATCATTGGTAGTAACTCCATATTATGAATTACTAAACTATTCTCAGTGAATTTAAAGGCTAAAATAATAAAAATATCGTTTTCAATCTAATAGGAATAAATAATAGCAACTAAAAATATGTGGAACTTATCCAAGCTGTACATAATTTAAAAATGGATCAAAAAAAAAATCAAGTTCCAAATGATGTTTGAAAATCCTTTGAGACAAATTAAAATAAAAACAAAAATTGAGAGCACAGCCCACCCCCTCAGTTTCTGCAGCAGGATCTTCGGTGTTCTGCTGGAATCTTCCCTGCCCCCACTGTTGCCCTTTTGTCTCCTGTGTCCTTGGAATACCAGCTTTCCCTATTTCAGTGCTGAGGAGCTCTATTCAGAGTGCTGAGGAGTTCTGTCCAGAGAATGCTGAGGAGTTTCATCCAGAGAGGAAGATATGGGCAGGTGCCAATGTAAGAATTCCTCCAACAACCTGAAAGGCAACATGACATCACCAGAATCAAGGGATCGTGAAACTAGAAGAATTGAACACCCTACTCCAGAAGAAATAGAAGAAATCAACCCTAAGCGGAACTTTATGAAAATAATAGAGGAACTTAAAGAGGAGGTGAAAATCTGCCGTAAAGAAATGGAAGAGACATATAACAAAAAGTTTGAAGAAATGAGTAAATCCGTAAATGAAACCCTGGGAAACCAAGAAAAAACAATCAAACAGGTAATGGACACAGTTCAATATTTGAAAACTGAAATGGAGGCAATGAAGAAAACACAAAACGAGTGCCAGCTGGCTATGGAAAATCTAGGTAAACGAACAGAGACTTCAGAAACAAGCATAACCAACAGAATACAAGAGATAGAAGAACGAATCTCAGACTCTGAAGACACCATAGAGAAAATAAATGCTCTGATCAAAGAAAACAGCAAATCCAACAAATTTTCATCACAAAACATTCAGGAAATGTGGGACACAATAAAAAAACCAAATCTAAGAATAATAGGAGTAGAAGAAGGAGAAGAATTGCAGATCAAAGGCCCAGAAAATATATTCAAGAAAATTATAAAAGAAAATTTTTCCAACCTAAAGAACGATATTCCTATGAAGGTTCAAGAAGCATACAGAACACCAAATAGACTGGATCAAAAAAAAACATCCCCTTGCCATATTATAATCAAAACACAAAACATTCAGATTAAAGAAAGAATATTAAGAGCTGCAAAGGAAAAAGGTCAAGTAACTTATAAAGGTAAACCTGTCAGACTTACACCGGACTTCTCTATGGAAACCATGAAAGCCAGAAGGTCCTGGATAGAGTTACTGCAGAAACTAAGAGACCATGGATGCAAGTCAAGACTACTATACCCAGCCAAGCTATCATTCACTATCAATGGAGAAAACAAAATATTTCAGGATAAAAAAAAAATTAAACAATACGTAGCCACAAATCCAACCTTACAGAAAGTATTAGAGGGAAAATCACAACCCAAGGAATCCAACATTGCCAATACTGCCTACAATAACTCAGACATCTAGCGACCCTTCACAAGTAAAACTCAAAGAAGGGAAACAAACACACTCTACTACCCCTACCAAAATAAAAAAGAAAAAAGAAAATAACCGGAGTCAACAACCACTGGTCATTATTATCACTTAATATCAATGGACTCAATTCACATATGAAAAGACACAGACTTAGAGATTGGATACAAAAACAGGATCCAACATTCTGCTGTTTACAAGAAACACACCTCAACCACAAAGACAGACATCTACTCAGAGTAAAGGGTTGGGAAAAGGTTTTCCAAGCAAATGGTCCGAAGAAACAAGCGGGTGTGGTCATTCTAATATCTAACAAAATTGACTTCAAACTAAAATCAATCAGAAGAGATTGAGATGGACATTTCATACTCATAACAGGAACAATTCATCAGGAGGAAGTCTCAATACTGAATATGTATTCCCCTAATATAAAGGAACCCACTTATGTAAAAGAAACACTTCTAGAACTCAAGGCAGTCATAAAACCACACACACTAATAGTAGGAGACATCAACAGAGCTCTCTCACCAATGGACAGGTCAATCAGACAGAAACATAACAGAGAAATAAGAGAATTATTGGAGGTATTGAATCAAATGGACTTAGCAGACATCTATAGAACATTCCACCCAAATAGGAAAGAATATACCTTCTTCTCTGCAGCTCATGGAACCTTCTTGAAAATTAACCACATACTCGGTAACAAAGCAAACTTTCACAGATACAAAAAAAAAATTAGTAACCGCCTGTGTCTTCTCAGATCACCATAGATTAAAGTTAGAATTCAACAAAAATGCTACTGCCAGGAAGCCAACAAACTCATGAAAGATGAACAGTCAACTACTGAATCACCCCTGGGTCAAGGAAGAGATAAAGAAAGAAATTAAAGTCTTCCTTGAATTTAATGAAAATAAAGACACAACATACTCAAACCTATGGTACACTATAAAAGCAGTGCTAAGAGGAAAGTTCATAGCACTAATTGCCCAATTAAAGAAAATGGAGAAAGCACACATTGAAGACTTAACAGCACACCTGAAAGCTCTAGATAAAAAAGAAGCAGATTCACCCAGGAGGAGAAGAAGACTGGAAATAATCAGACTGAGGGCTGAAATCAACAAAATAGAAACACAGAAAACAATCCAAAGAATCAATGAAACAAAAAGATGGTTCTTAGAGAAAATCAACAAGATTGGCAAACCCCTATCCAAACTAATCAAAGGGCAGAGAGAGAACATGCAAATTAATAAGATCAGAAATGAAAAGGGGGGACATAACCACAGACACAGAGGAAATTCAGAGAATCATTAGATCTTACTACAAAAGCCTGTATGCCACAAAATTGGAAAATGTAAAAGAAATGGACATTTTTTAGATAAGTACCATATACCAAAGTTGAACCAAGAACAGGTGAACAATCTAAATAATTCTAAATAATCTATTTAGATTCTAACAATCTAAATAATAACCTGTTAGTCGCGAAGAATTAGAAGCTGTTATCAAAATCTCCCTACCAAAAAAAGCCCAGGACCAGATGGATTCAATGCAGAGTTCTACCAGAACTTCCAGGAAGAGCTAATACCTATACTTCTTAATGTATTTCACAATATAGAAAGAGAAGAGTCATTGCCAAACTCCTTTTATGAAGCTACATTTACTCTGATACCAAAACCACACAAAGACACAACCAAGAAAGAGAATTGCAGGCCAATCTCACTCATGAACATCGACGAGAAAATTCTCAATAGAACACTGGCAAACTGAATCCAAGAGCACATTAGAAAAATTATCCATTATGATCAAGTAGGCTTCATCCCAGAAATGCAGGGCTGGTTCAACATGCGCAAATCTATCAATGTAATCCATCATATAAATAAACTGAAAGAAAAAAAAAACATATGATCATTTCATTGGATGCTGAAAAAGTATTTGACGAAATTCAACACCCATTTATGATAAAGGTGTTGGAGCAATTGGGGATACACGGATCATACCTAAATATAATAAAAGCTATTTACAGCAAGCCAACAGCTAACATCAAATTGAATGGAGAGAAACTCAAAGAAATTCCACTAAAATCAGGAACACGACAAGGCTGTCCACTCTCTCCATACCTCTTCAATATAGTGCTTGAAGTTCTAGCAATAGCAATAAGACAACATAAGGAGATCAAGGGGATTCAAATTGGAAAGGATGAAGTTAAACTTTCATTATTTGCAGATGATATGATAGTATACATAAGTGACTACAAAAACTCTACCAAAGAACTCCTACAGCTGATATACTCCTTTAGTAATGTGACAGGATACAAGATCAACTCCAAAAAATCGGTTGCCCTCCTATACACAAAGGATAAAGAAGCAGAGAGGGAAATCAGAGAAACATCACCTTTCACGATAGCCACAAACAGCATAAAATAACTTGGGGTAACTCTAACCAAGGAAGTGAAAGACCCATTTGCTAAGAACTTTAAGTCTTTGAAGAAAGAAATTGAGGAGGATACCAGAAAATGGAAAGACCTCCCCTGCTCTTGGATTGGGAGAATCAACATAGCAAAAATGGCATTTCTACAAAAAGCAATCTATAGATTCAATGCAATCCCCATCAAAATTCCATCAAACTTCTTCACAGACCTTGAGAGAACAATAATCAAGTTTATATGGCAAAACAAAAAACCCAGGATAGCCAAAACAATCTTATACAATAAAGGAACTTCTGAAGGCATTACCATCCCTGACTTCAAACTCTATTACAGAGCAACAGTATTGAAAACAGCTTGGTATTGGCATAAGAACAGAGAAGTCGACCTGTGGAATCGAATAGAAGACCCGGATATTAACCCACAAACCTTTGAACACCTGATTTTCAACAAGGGAGCTAAAGGTATACAATGGAAGAAGGAAAGCATCTTTAACAAATGATGCTGGCATAACTGGATGTCAACCTGTAGAAGAAAGAAAGTAGATCCATATCTATCACCATGCACAAAACACAAGTCCAAATGGATTAAACACATCAACATTAATCTGATCACTTTGAACCTGATAGAAGAGAAAGTGGGAAGTAGTCTACAAAACATAGGCACAGGAGACCACTTCCTAAGTAGAACCCCAGTAGCACAGACAATAAGAGAATCGATGAATAAATGGGACCTCCTGAAACTGAGGAACTTCTGTAAAGCAAAGGACACTGTCAGTAAGACAAAAAGGCTACCTACTGACTGGGAGAAGATCTTCACCAACCCTTCATCAGACAAAGGTCTGATCTCCAAAATATACAAAGAACTCAAGAAACTAGACACTAAAACTCTAATTAACCCAATCTGAAAATGGGGTACTGATCTGAACAGGGAATTCACAACAGATGAACTTCGAGTGGCCAAAAGACACTTAAGGCCATGCTCAACCTCCTTAGTGATCAGGGAAATGCAAATCAAAACAACTTTGAGTTACTGTCTTACACCTGTCAGAATAGCTAAACTCAAAAATACCAATGATAGCCTATGCTGGAGAGGATGTGGAGTGAGGGGAACCCTCATCCATTGTTGGTGGAAATGCAAACTTGTGCAGCCACTGTGGAAATCAGTGTGGCAGTTTCTCAGGAAACTGGGAGTCAACCTCCCTCAGGACCCAGCAATTCCACTCTTGGGAATATACCCAAGAGATGCCCTATCATACTACAAAAGCATTTGTTCAACTATGTTCAAACCTGCACTATTTGTAATAGCCAGAACCTGGAAACAACCTAGGTGCCCCTCAATAGAAGAATGGTTAAAGAAGGTGTGGAACATATACACATTAGATTTTTATTCAGCGGTAAAAAACAATGATATCTTGCATTTTGCATACAAATGGATGGAAATAGAAAACGCTTTACTGAGTGAGGTAGCCCAGACCCAAAAAGAGGAATATGGTATGTACTCACTCATAAGTGGATTCTAGCCTTAATTAAAGGTCTTTGAGCATATAATTCTTGATCCTAGAGAAGCTAAATAAGAAGGTGAATCTGAAGAAAATCATATAGTTTTCCTCCTGGATATTGGAATTAGACAAGATTGCCAGGCAAACTTGGGTGCACAGGGGGGGTTGGTTTTGGAGGGGTGGAAGTAAGGGGAGAGGGTTAGAGAGAAAGGAGGGGGAGGATTGGGGATAGCTTGTGGGAATGGGATGGGGGGAGTGAGGAAGGATGGTTATGGGAGCAGGAAAGTATATATCTCAACTAAGGGAGCCATTTTAGGATTTGCATGAGACTTGATTCTGGAGGGGTTCCCAAGCCCAAGGAGAGGTCCCCAGATTGTTCCCTGGGCAGCAGAAGAGAGGGTGCCTGAACTGGCCTTGGTCCATAACCATACTGATGAATATTTTTGCTTGTCACCATAGAACCTTCATCTGGCGATGGATGGAGACAGAGACAGAGACACACATTGGAACACTGGACTTAAATCCCTAGGTCCAAATTAGAAGCAGATGGACGTGAGCAAGGAAGGCAGGATCAGAAGGAACCCTCATCTGACGATGGATGGAGTTAGAGATGGAGACCCACATTGGAGCACTGGACTGTGCCCCCAAGGTCCAAATGAGGAGCAGAAGATAGGAGAACATGAAAAAGGATGTCAGGACAGTGAGGAGTGCGTTCACCCTCTGATACATGGGGACTGATCTAATGAGAGCTCTCCAAGGACAGCTGAACTGGGACTGAACGAGCATGTGATCAAACCGGATTCTCTGAATGTGGCTGACTGACTGAGAAATCATTGACAATGGCACTGGGTCTTGTTATGTATGCATGTACCGGTTTTTTGAGATCCTGGTCTGTTTGAATGCTCACCTTCCTAGACCTGGAGGGAGGGAAAAGGACCTTGAACTTCCCACAGGGCAGGAAACCCTGACTGCTCTTAGGACTGGATAGGGAGGAGGAGAGTGATTGGGGGGAATGGGAGCGTATTGGGAGGAGGAGAGAAAGTAGAAATATTTATAAATGAATAAATAAGTAAATTAAAAACAGAACAGTAGTTAGCATGGGTTTTATATCAAAATCATAAATAGTACATTAAAGATTTGCGATGAGATTTAAAAAAAACAAATTGACAGACTCATAAGAATTAGGGAACATAGTGCTAAGGAACTAAAGGAGGTTACACATGCTGTATGAATAACTCAGAAAATAAAATTTAACTACACAGCGTCCAGAAGAAAGAATACCCATTATAGAATGGATAAACAATATATTAGAAGGAAAAACATATATTCATGTGTAAATATAGTTATATAGACTCATTTAGCAATAAAGGGAATTGGAAATAAATATTCATGTTTATCACAACTAGAAGACATCTCAGAAATATTATGCTAGATTAAATGAGTTAGACCTGAAAAGCTATGATTTATTTATGTGAAATATCAATAACAGACATATCCATGTAGAATGATGGTTGACTCCAGTTTTAGCATAAGAGGTGTTGGTTATCACTGCCAATACTTTTGGAGTTTCCTTTGGATACTATCAGAGAGTATTTGAAACATAATAATGTGGTGTTGCATAACATCGTGAGTTTACTGATGGTAAGAAGAATATTAAAATAATTCGTTTATTGTGTTGCTATATTTAAAAATGTGTGAGGTTGTATAATTTGGCACATTTATATACTTATTTGATTTTGTTCTGAGACAGAGTCTTACTATGTATCCACAATGATGTTGGGCTCATGCTTCTCCTGCCTCCACTTAGAAAGCTGGAATTACAGGTGTCCCACCTAGTTTTAGTAGTCAACTTGACAAAACGTAGAAACATTTGAGAAAGGAATTTCATTTGAGAAATTGTTTAGCTCAAATTAGTCTGTAGCACATCTATGGGAGGGTAGTCATGACGGTTAATTTATGTGGGAAGGTTCAACCCATTGTGGGTGGTACAATTCCATTCTCAAATTGGTCAAGCCCTTTATAAAGAATGAACTAAGCATTAATCCAGGCAAGTTAACAAGCATCATTTATTATTTCTGCTTCACATTCTTTCTTGAATTATCTACCTGACTTCCCTCAGGCATGGACCACAACATGGCAGGTTGGAAGCAAATCAAAACAGGCGTGTATTAAGACTTCTGACAATTTTTGCAAATCTAAACTAGTTTTTTTTTCTGTGTCAGTTTCTTTCCACAATCCATTGTTTTTACCCAGGAAACCACTGACCTGTTTATCAGTTTCTTCTAGCTTGTGGTGTTTCTTCCTGAACACTTTGAATTCTTTCTTGATTCCGTGATTCTTTTCTATATCGCCACATCTTCCGACTTAACCATACTGACTCTGCTGCTTCTCTGTGCCTGCAGTGACATGCCAGAAAATCTGGGTTCAAATTTTCTTCTGCAACAGTACACTAGAAAGTCTAAAACAAATTGTTTCATTTGCTTGAATCTGATTTATAACTAATGTTATATTTGTTATTACTTAAGTGAAATGTTCCCTAAGGACTTTTTTCATAATAAAATTGAAGTATGTAGATTTTAATAATTAAAACTCCATATGATGAATAAAAATGAAACTGCCAGTAATAAAATACTGATTATTATGATTCATTAATTCATTCAATAAATCCCCATAAAGATATTATTCCCTACCCCTGTGATATAAGTATGATTAAAAATTATCTTTAGTTCATTTTTTTTTCTTAGAGACACATACTTTGCAATGATTGTGATGATTATCTTGGAAGTAGAACTACATCAAAATTTGTCTAAGAAAGAGTACCAACAGATGAAGCCCATTATATGAATTTACATATTTTATTTAATGAGACAGCATTCCCAGAGTTGATGTAAAGCATATTTATAAATCTATCCACAAGTTTTGTTCCAAGAAGATTACCAATGTACATAGGATATATGAAAATCTATTGTTTTTCTTTCATTACAATAAAGGCTTGTTTTTTTTGTCAGGTATTCCAATTTCTTATCTCAAGTTAAGCTCTAATCTTAGTCACTCCATGGATAAGAACTTCTCTTCGTAATTTCTCCTATTTTACAAGGTTTTACTTTGAAACTGTTGGGGATTTTGTGGCTTTGGCAATTTGAAAATGAATATTTCAATTGTACATATGTTAAGCAATTTAAAGTTCTCCTACAGTACCAGGTTACTCCTTTATTATTTATTTTTTCTGTCCTATTATTTTTTTCTTTTTGCAACTAAATTTAGCAAATCTCTATTGACATATCTTCAAACTTACTGATTCTCGTCTTAGCTGTGCCTAGCTCATTAGAATCATTCTGCACTTTCTGTACACTTTTGCACCTAAAACTTCCCTTTGAATTCTAGTGTTCAGATCCAAACTCATAAATATGTCTGACACCTTGTTTCCCGATTCTGTTATCACCTTTAATGTACTACATGCCATCATATCATTGACTGACATTCGTGAGGTTTCTAAATCTAGTTTTGATGTTTATTTTGTTTCCTGAATTTTTCTCTTTTCCTTTATGTCTGCTTCTTGTTATGATTTGATTGTTTTTAAACCATTCATGATGTATCAGATAATGTGAATTGAGACGAGGGTCTTTGCACTTTTTGAAAAGTCTGGTTCTAGCTGATTTGTATTTCATATGTGCTGTAAGTATTTTTTGAAATACTTCAAATTCCTTACCTTTCTTCAGCTATCACATTTCTTACTGGAACTGAGGACTTCACAAATTATTTTCCTTAATGTTTTAATTAACAATTATTAGGTGATAATGTAATATGAGTGTTTTATAACTAACATTAATATCATACTGGTTAGCAGAATTAAATAAGTAGTAGCCAGTAAAATGATATTTTCCTTACAAATAAATCTGTGTTATCTGGTGCGTGAGAATTGTCTGTATTATGTCAATCATGTTTTAAATAAACGCAGATTGGTCCGGCAGGAGGTATAGGCAGAAAATCCAGACAGGAAGTGGAAATGATTTAAGGAGAGCAGGAGAATTCTGGGGAGGAGGAAGTTGATTCTTGCCACTACTGCCCAGATCACCAAAGCAGCAGGATGTGAGCTGCCCCACTGAAAAAGGTACTGAGTCACATGGCTAAAATAGATCAGAAAAATGGGTTAATCAAGATGTAAGAGTTAGCTAATAAGTAGTCTAACCTAAGGGGCCAATCAGCATTATAACTTACAGAGATCTGTGTGTGATTTTTCTCTGGGACTGAACAGCTGGGGGGCCGGACAGGACAGAAAACTCCCAAAAAACAGGTCCCTTCATGTAACAGTAATCAGTAATTCTTGAAGTGGATTTAAATTATTTGAAAGTGGCTAACACAGACACTTGTTGCAGCCTGGGGATGCAAGCACACAGGCCTACACCTAGGGTTGCATTAAAGAAACCATCAAAGTAGCAATGGTTAACAATCCAAGGATCTTTAGGAAAAGGTCACACATTCTTTCTTTATTACTGCATCTTGAAAATTTTTCTCTCTGAAGACTGCACATTCCTATGTTAACATAAACTTCTCCTTTACTTCAACTTATATAATTTCTCTTTCTTGACAATCTCTCTACATCGTTACATCTCTTGACATACAGTTACATATCTCTCTTTACATACGTATCTAGAGATGTATGCACAGTCATACATCTCTACATAGTTACATATATTTTCATAGTTATATCTCTCCCCCCAGCTACATGTGCTGTAGCATGAGGGCTGGCTTGTTGGGGTTTCTGTCCCGCCCAGTACCCCACAGCCAGCAAGCCCAAAGAAAATCACACACAGGACTCCATAAGATTATAAACTGATTGGCCCATTAGGTCAGGCTACTTATTAGCTCTTATAAATTATGCTACCCCATTATCCTTATCTACATTAGCCACATGGCTCAGTACCTTTCTCAGCTGGGCAGCTTACATCTTTCCTTCTGGTGGTCTGGGCAGAACTGCGGAGGGAGCTTCCTGCTTTCCAGAATACTCCCAGTCTCTTTGCTTCACCTCTACTTCCTGTCTGGCTTTCCTGCCTATACTGCCTGCCTGGCCAATCAGTGTTTTATTAAAATATGATTGACAGAATACAGACAATTCTCCCACACCAATGTGCCTTCTACACAGATACATATCTCTATACATAGTTAAATCTACTTTCACAAAGTTACATTTTCCTCACAGTCATATATTTTTCCTTGCCATGTATCCCCTCTACATACACATCTCTCCCCTATACAACTGCATATTCTATCTCCTCTACCCACTCAACTACATGTCTCCATACTTCTCTCACATTTCTCTCCCTGCACATTTCTCTCAGCACACACACACACACACACATACACACACACACACACACAGAGCTCTCACATCTCTCCTACTCCTTCCACACACTTCTCTCTCCACACATTCAGCTGCATCTTCCTAGCAACACACACAGACACACACACACACACACACACACACACACACACACACACACACACACTTCTCTCACATTTCTCTCCTAACTCTCCCTGCATCTCTCCTGCTACTTCTTACAACCAAAACCTCTGAATCATATCCATATGTGATGAATGTGGATGTGAATCACATCCTCAGGGTCACAGCACTACTTGAATAAACAACAAGAAACAGAGTCAAACCGATCACACAGTTCCTCTCTGACTATGGAGTTTGCACTGAGTGGCCAGTGAGTACAGTAAGCATGTAACTCTGAGTGGTCAGAATTTCCAGACAGAAAGTGACATTGAAATTGAAGACTTAGACAATAGCTAGTTGGCTGAAACTTGAAGTTGGGAGTACATGCATAAAGGCCATTGCTGAGAAACTTATGTGTACTAAAGTTGCTTCATGCTCTGACCTTTAATCAGCAATAAACACCTGGGTAAATGATGTCAAGTGTTTGTCTCTAGGGGTAACCAGATACTCATCTCCAGGGGCAACCAGTTTGCTTTGAATTTGTTCTGAAGTCTAAATTTGTTCTTAAGTTCTGTCTTTGTGACTGAGAATACTATTACTTTTTATGTCACTCTGAGTAATAAAGAATATCTTAGTACTCTTTCTATTCATCAAAATTATACAGCTAAGCCGAAACCATCTTCCTGACCACTCACAGCAATATGTGTGCCCAGGAGATAGAATATTTTCATGAACTGAACACACAAGCAGTGGGAATAATGTCCATAGGTGTTTTTAGTGTCACATGAGAAAAATTACAGGCGCAGACAACCACTCAAAGCCAGTGACCCCATGGTCTTTCCACATGGGACCACCCATCAGAGAATCACCCACCTGGTAGAGTTACCTGTTGAATACAAGTTGTCACCTTCTGTATATTTCCATGACCTCATATAGGTAGTAAAACAAAATCCAAATAAAATAATTAAACGTTTTTGACATTCACAAACATACCTGATTTATGAAGTCCAAATAAAAGACAATTTAATGAAGTAATCAACAAATGGCTTTAACCGTCTATAACAGTCCCACCGAGGACCAAGATTACAGAGGGAAAAGACGCACAATAAAATATAACAGAGTTCTACACAATTTCTTTATGTTCCTTTTATTTTGAAAATTTATCTTCATGATCTTTATTCAATATACAAATGGGGGTTATGAACTTGAGTTCGTAATCTAGAAACACAGCAAGTGATTTTAACTACTGTGCTGACTCTTCACTCTCATATATTGTTCTTTAAATCTTTCTATATAGAGCATTGATGAGAAAGAGCAGCAGAAAATATAAATATATAAATAAGGACTAAAATATTATGGTACCAGTTACAAGAAACGATACAGCATTCTTACTATCAGAAAACCATTAATAAAATTAAAATTGAATAATTAAAAATAAAATTATATCTCAGTTATACATCAATTAAATATTTTTCTGAAATAATCTTTTTGGTAAAAAGAATAATAAATAATAATATAATTATAAACTATTTTATATGTATTGATTAAAGAATAATTATTGACCTGTTTCTTCAAAAAATATTCATTGTTATAGATTAATGAACTAAAATTCACATTTTTGTTTTATTGAATGACTGTAACATTAAAGGCAGCTGTAAAGAAATCTTATAATTTTATGTATTTAAGTTTTCAAACACGTTGTGGTAGATTGAATACAATTGGCCCCAATAAGCTCATATGTCGTGGGATTATCAAGAGGTGTGAATTTGCTAGAATATGTATGGCTTGTTGGAGAAAGTGTGTCACTGTGAGATCAGGCTTTGAGATTTCCCTATGCTCAGTCTATCAGTTGCACAGTTGTGTCCTCATGTCTTCTGAAAAAGATGCATGTAGCAAAATGTCTGCTAGCATGCTGCCACCCTCCCTGCCATGACAATAGTGGTCTGAACCTCTGAAACTCTTAAATCAGCCACCTCAAATAAATGTTTTTCTTATAAAAGCTGCTGTGATCATGGCATCTTTTCACATCAATAGAAACCCAAAATAAGACAGATCTTCTGAAAGAGCTAGTATTATCAAAATTTTAACTTCATTTGTTGGGTTTGAGTATATTTCTTAACTCTGTGTTCCAGTAAACTTTTTCTGTGCAAGTAATATGAAGTTTAACTCTGTAGCATACAATTTAAATTATTCAAGCTATATGAAGTATTTAGAAATCAGACATTGTAGTTATATCTCTACCTTTATGTTTTTGGTATCACTCATTTTGAATAAACACTTTGTTTTGATAAAAACTATTTCCCACTCCATCCTTTCCAATTCTTTCTATGATCCCACCATTGTTTTTTTCTTTCAATTATATGATCTCTTAAACTTACTAAGTCAATTTACTGCTGACACTGTGTGCATGGTTGTATGCTCAAACATTGGAACAAATGCAGTCTGTAAAGGTCCTCTTACCAAGAAAACTGACTCCTTCCCTCAGGCAGTCATCATTGCCAACAGATTTGCCAATAGGGATTGGGCTTTGAGTAAAAAGGCACATTACCTATCCATGTTGTAATCTGGCAAACTTGATCTTATGAAGGTCTGTACATGCAGTCATAACCACTGTGAATTCATGTGTAGAATAGCCCTGCTGTGTGTAAAAATCAGTTTCTCAGCAGTCCTAGACTATCTCTGGCTCTTCCAATCTTTTTCTCCCTGTTTTGCAAATGATCCCTGAGCCTGTGACAAGGGGCCATAATATCATACCCCATAAAGAGATGAGCACTTGGCAGTCTTTTTTATTTCTGCACTGCCATGGGTTGTGAGTATCTGTGTTGGGCATCATCTACTGCATAAGAATCACTTCTGATAAGGTTTGGGGATGTACAAATTTAGGGGGATAAAGATAAGTCCTTAAAAGTTAGTTCATTACTTTGTCTATTTAGCAGAGTATTGGTAGTAAGATCTTGCCTAGAACATATGATATGGCCCACTTAAAAGTTCCAGGCATAAGTTTAGTCATATGTATAAGATTTTGAATGCAACAAGATAGTTAGTGGTTATTCCCAAAACATTTGTGCCAAGATTCATACAATGGGCCTACCTTGCCCATCTAGACATTTCTATATCTCACTAGGTTAATAGATAGGCAAGAGTTTTGAGTGTTCTTCTACTCCAGGATCATACATAGCAACTTCTGGCATTTTTCACAGAGCTAAACTGAAAGAACCAAGCAGATGCCATAACAGGCTGTGCGGTCTTCTCTCAGAGAACAAGCCTCAGTTTTAATTTCCCGAGACTAAGTAGGTAATTTCTGAAAGAGCTACAAACCAAGGACCATCTCCAACATCCCTGACAACAAGGAGGGGGCCTGGTACATGAAATGCCAGACTAGGCCAGAGCTACAGTCAGCAGTTCAAGCACAAGGCCTGGGACTTGTCCAGTCCTGCCCCGAAATGAAAATCTATAGCCCTGACTAGCCCCTAACTAACCCTAGTCAATTAAAACATAAAATGACCTATCTTAGATATTTCTCTTAGTAAGGCTTAAAAAAGCCTCCACTTCCTTCTCAAGATCATTGCCATCTTGTCTTTGGGTAGGATGATCAGACCCAGCACGCTGGAATAATAATAATAATAAAAAAAAGACTCTGATTTTTCAATGGATCTGGTCTTTTGTTAGTTTTGAAGGATTACAACTCTGGATATAAGAAAGCTCTGAGTGAGCACTAGCTTCGATGGCCAATGATATCTTCAGCAATAAACTTGAACCACCAAGTATTGTCATGTAGCCAGACATATTCTATGTTGTTTTTGGAGATTTATGGAACAGCACTGACCAATAACTGAAAGGGAGCTAGCTCATATCTGGAATTAATCTTTCTTTGAGATTATGCTGTATATTAGAGGCATTATTTCCCATTTAAAAGAACTCTATTTAAACTAATTTTACATATGGATATGTAGATGTTCGGGGGAGATTCTACAGTAGCAGATTTACATGTAAATTTTTTAAAAGCTATTTAAAATCAGTTATTCCTCACTATATGCCTACACTTCTATCCTGTACTCAATGTAACCTGAACTGTCCTCTTATTTCCATATTCTACTCAATACACTCTGTTTTCCACTCTCCTTACTATCTTGAAATTATTTCTCATAGCTACTTTCTTGAATTCTACAAGTACTCAGATTTAAATTAACACATTTAAATTCAAAAATGTAGACCCCACAAATGAAAGAGACCATAAGATGTTTTGTCTTTCTGGGTTGGTTCCTGTCACTTTACTGTATTTGTGATTTCAGATCCATTTTAATATACTGTATTCTGCTTATGTGAAATCAATATTTTTCATATTTTAAAAGAATTATCCCTGAATCTTCTAAGCTAATCTGTGACAACTTTCTTCAATGTATTGCAGTTGTTGATGTGTACAAAACTTTCATTTCTTAGTAAAATTAGTTCCTTAGCCTTTTATCCTTTTGATGTTATTGCAGATGGAATTATTTTCTTCAATTTCATTTTCAGATATGTTTTACTAGTGTGTGAAATTATGCTATCAATGATTTTTTGTACTATACGAACCTACACATAAAACCAGACAAATGGGACTATAACAAGCCAAAAACTTCTAATTCACAAGGTAAATAAACGGAATATGAATTCAATTACAGAATAAAAATAAAATATTTAAAATCATATAGTTAGAAATTGACTAAGTTCTAAAAATATAAGAAGAGGCTCCAGTAGGTAAAAAGAATTTAAAATCCAAGCATAGCATATGTTAGTGAGTTCTAATATGTCCTGGATTCTTGTGGATATGGGGAACAGCAGGGAAAGTGGAAGTATTGTTCAGTAGATGGTGAGTTTTGGTTATGCCATATAAATAACTTTAATAGTTAGTATCAAAATATAATTCTTTCCTCTACGGGAACAGAAGGTACCTTGTAAGCATCCATGGGTGTGAAGCAACCTACATTCCTACCCAGGTATGAAGTCTATGTACCAAAGTACAAACCTAGAAAGATAGCCCTAAGGATTTAGGAGTGGTAGTCCAAGTACCTTAGTAACCCTACCTTGGTAGTAACTGATTCAACAAGAGGGAAATACTGCCTGGTACCAGAAATCCAGGGGAGGTGAAGTCATGGATCTGAGAGAATAACCTACAACCACCACATTATTAAACCCTTAAATCCAAACTATATTCTAAATATTTAGTCTTATACCCACAGATAAGTGCAGTCCTCAATCCTACTCATGGAAACTTCTCTTCTCTTTGAAACAGATGGAGAACATTATGGGAAACCACAACCAACCAAAATGCAATTTGTAGAGCTAGTTTCCAATACATATATACAAAACAACTCCCTTACCTTAGGATACTGGAAACAATGAGGAAGATCATGTGTCATGACTGTAAGAGCCAAGGGATCAGATTGTTTACTATGAGATTGTGATGCCTAGTAATGTCAGAAACTGCAACTCTAAAGTCTCACTAACATAACTCCATTAACATGCCCTGACAAGGGCAGCAACAGACTTTCCAAAGTACATGAAGGCAGAGACTATAAGGCTTCAGCACTACACAAAAAACTATAGACAATTATGGAATGCAGAGAGTGAGATAGTCTTCCCCTGTGAAGAGCATGCAAATTGGTCTTTGAATAACAAATGATTATCCCTAAAAACATATGTAGACATAGCATTTTATAGACTGAGAAGGTTGTATTTAAGAATATATATGCATATACATACACACACAAATATTCACGTGCGTGTTTGTATATGCATTTGTGTGTGCATGCGTGTGTGTAAAAGCAATTTGTAAAAGATGCAATGAATTTGAAAGAATGCAAGGAAGTTGTATTTAAGGGTTTGTTGGAAGAAAAGAGTAACAGGAAAATATGCAATTGTATTATAATACCAGAAATGAAAGAAAAAAATGTAATGCTTTTATAGCACAACAATATGGAATTCTGTGTTTAAGATTAAATAAACATTGTATCTTATGTGAGGGTTCATATCAGAAAAACAGGGAGAGAGATACAAAGACACACTGAGAAATATTTATACCTCGACCATGATTCTAACCATGATTTCATAGGTTTTTGAGTATCCTCTTATTGTGTACAGTAATTGTGTGCAATTGAAAAAAACAAAGGGTGTGTGGTATATATTTTGAAATAACAAAATAGATATAATAGAATAACTACTTTTTTCTATGACTGAGGTGCATAGTAAGATGATTCTTGGGCTGGTACAGGACTTGGTCATTTATTTGATTCTTCATTGGGAAAAGGTGAGTGATGGGCACAGTCACAGTATGTTGTAATGTGTTTTCTTATTCTGCTTCAAGTCAGGTTAAGCTTGTACATATGTTGACAGGCTTGCTTACAAAAGCAGTAGAGAAGCAGTTCCAATGAACAAACATTTTAGACACGTTTGCTTACATTCCACATATAAACACTCATTTGGCCACTGAAGTTCTCTTTGGGAGGAAGAATTCCAGAGCTAGAGATACAGATTCCAATTTAACTTTGAAGGAAAACTGTATTAATGACTTTCCTTTTTAAAAGTCTCTGTCATCCAGACCGTTTCAGGGACAGGCTCCCTCTCTCAGTGCAGTCCTTAAGTTTGACCTGTCATTGGTTAACCATTAACACGAGTTTTGTGCTACCATTAGCCCAGTACATCTTGTAGGCCGGACAAGTATAGGTCAAAGATTTGAACGTGAGACTGGATAGCCCAGAGACCTAGAATATAACCAAATTGTCTGGCCAAAATAAAGAGAGAGAGAAAAATCAATGACATGATTTCAAACAATATTCTACCTCATTCGATTGTTTTCATCTAACATTTGATGGGAGAAGATGGAGAAACCTACAGCTAAACTCAGTGATGCCCTCTAAACATGGAGAGGAAGGTTTGTAGGACCAGTGGGGTAGAGAACAGTAGGAGAACACAACACAGAGAACCAAAAACATAGGGTTCAAAGGGATTCACAGAAACTGAAGCAGCAATTTCAGAGCCTACATTGGCCTATGCTAGGTACTTTGCACGTGCACTCTGGTTGTGTATCTGGGTGTTCTTGTGGGATTCCTAACAGTGGGAGTGTCTCTGACTCTTTTGTCTGCTCTTGGGACCCTTTTCCTCCTACAGGGTTACCTTTTTCAGCCTTGAACATCCTTGGTCTGAGTGTTTGTACAAAGTCTTGTTAACCTTGTTCTGTTGATGTCCCTAGGAAGCCTGCTCTAGTCTGAAAGAAAATGTGGAACCATGGATCTAGGTTGAGGGTAGGTAGAGGTGCTGGGAAAAGTGGAGGGATGGGAAACTGGTCAGAATGTGATGTATGAGAGAAGAATAAATAAAAAATTATTTGTCTTTTGAACAAATATTTGTTAAGAAACTACTTATAATATGGGAATCCCCTCTGTATGTTGTGTTTACCATTAATGAATAAAGAAACTGCCTTGGCCTGTTGATAGGGAAGAACTTAGGTAGGTGGGGAAAAACTGGACTGAATGCTGGGAGAAGGAAAGCAGAGATAGAGACACTATGGAGTCGCCGGAGACAGACACTGGAAATTTTACCCAGTAAGCCACTGCCAACTGACAATACACAGATTAATGGAGATGAATTAAATTAATATAAGAGTTAGCCCATAAGAAACTAGAGCTAATGGGCCAAGTAGTGTTTTAATTAATGTAGTTTTTGGGGTCATTTCGGGGCTAAGCTAACTGAGCAGCCAGACGAACAGACAGGCCCTTATGCAATATACTTAAGAGAGGAAATCTCGACTTGTGGACATGTATGATGTTTTACTCTTTCAGGTTTTTGAGGAGTCCACCACCCCTCTCCCAAATAAATCACACATGGAGACTTAATCTTAGTTACGAATACCTGGTCTTAACTTGATTTGCTTCATGCCAGTTTTTCTTTACTTGAATTATCATGTCTACCTTTGCCTCTGGCCTTTTACCTATCCCTATTTCTGTATATCTTACTTTCACTCTTACTCCATGGCTGACTGTGTGACTTGGTGGCTGGTCCCCAGAGTGCTCCTTTCCTTGTTCTCTTCCTCTTGCTCTTCTTCTTCCTCATTTCGTCTTCTGTTTATGCCCTCTGCCTGCTGGCCCTACCTATCCTTGTTCCTGCCTTGCTTTTGGCCATTAAGCACTTTATTAAGACCATTACGTGTTTGAGACAGGCAAAGAATCACACTTCACAGAGTTAAACAAATGCAGAATAAACAAAAGTAACAAAATTTGAAATAATATTCCCCAACATGGGCTCTCCGTTTTCCAGTGTACATCTGTCCTGCCATACAAGTCATGCAACAGTGATAGCTGTACAATGAAGCTGTTTGGTCAAATCTTATCTGCAGACAGGAAGCAGACTTGGGCCAGAAACTAACCCGTCGTGGAGTCGTGGAATTTTTATATTCTGTCTCTCTGAAGTGCACTGTGTTCTTCATCTAGACCTAAACTTCACCACCATGTCTGTGAATAGTATGATGAGCTGAGAACCAAACATATATAGGGTATTTCATGTTCAAACTTTAACATTAAATCTTTGTTCTCCATAGTTTCATGATCAATGGACAATGACAAATAAATTGAATTGTGATTCAAGAGTCCCATAATTTCACACTGTTCAGAAGATCTCTTCCAGGACTCTAATTACTCATTTAAATGCTAGCCCTTATGAAAAACTTAATGCACACACACATACACACACACACACACACACACACACACATACATGTACACCTATTTATATGTATTCAATATGCAGTGAACATTTCTATTATCTATGAGAGAAATGAATACATATCAAGGAAATATTGGAGTAGATAGGGAATAAAATTCAGCATGAAAAGTGCTAACTCCTATAGCTCTATGGATTTTGTTGATTTTTTGGGGGGGGAATATCACATGTCACAAAGCACATGAGCCTGTGGGGCACACTTGACATTCAAATAACAGAAAACACCAATGTCAGCAAGGATGGGGCAAAGCCTTAGCTGCTTCTAAAAATACTCTCACCTTTCAGTGGGTAATTATCTCTTCAAAACATGGTTTGAAAGTATCTCCTGAAGTCACAAAAAAGAAACAGTCGTACACAAATTGTAGGATTTGAATAGAAAACTCAGAATGCATGTCTTATGAAGCATGATGTAAGCTCACAAATATTATGCTGAAGTTCTGTTCTGTTGCTGGCAGTCTTGATTTGTTTCCCAGATTTCTGCATTGTCAGAAGGGAAAGTGCTCTTCCTGTGTTCTTGACACTATATCAGTTGTTATGTATAGTGCTTGTGTCCTCATTATTCTTCTTAATGTCTCTAGTAACTTTCATTATGATTGGGCTGTATTTCTCAAATTACATTCAGACAAGTGATTGCATAATTTTTGTGGTTGAATAAATATGTGGATTACAGTGTTAATATTATACAGGTTTCATTACAGTAGAGATTTGTCAGAAATTGTAATATGCTAATGAGCATTGCTTTTTTTCCAGCAAGGGAATATAATAATAATATGTATTTCTTTCTAAACATGATTTCCATTTTCTAGATAAAGAAAATAAGACTAAATTACTATCATTTGGAAAGCTCTTTTTGTTTCAACCGTTTTGATGTTGAGAAATGAATTCAGTATTTATAATTGAGGCAGGTGTTACTTTCATTGTTAAGAAACAGATGAAATGAAAGATAATAAATGCTAATTCACTTTCCAAAGTCCACTTATCCTATAGGTGATAGGTTTGAGTACACAATCTGGTCAAACTTGGAACAAAATTCAGTCAAAGTATTGCAATGCTGTTTATGTTAGATGACACATCTAAGTCTTACATTCAATATCAAAGGAGAAATTTATCACCTTTTCCAGACCCATGATGTTGTTCTGGTCCTAAATAGGACACTCAAACTCTATACCAATATAACCTGCTCTTTTTGTAAGCATCTCTTTGAAATATCCCATCAAGCACAGATTCTGCCTTCTAAATCAATTCCCCACATTACTCTCCAAGAGCTCTCTTCACAGCCAGGCAGCAATGCTTCATATTAATCATGTTTTCTCATTATTTATTTATTAGAACAAGAGAGATGAACACCTGGCAACATTTACATTTGCAATTAAGAAAGAAGCTTCTCCCGTTGCAGTCTGATTTTGTTATGTTCTTTTGCCTTTATAAGCAGATTGGCTAGGTGGTATAGAAAGTTTTGTTACTATATATGACAATGAATTGCAGGACAAAACTTCTTTCCTATCTTCAGATATTGCATACCAGGAAAATTCCCTTACTTAAAATGCTTAAAACTTGTCAGACAATATTAATAGGAAATGGACATGGTATCAATAATCTCTTTTTTATTTGTTCAATAATATTCAACTACAAACAGTTTATGGAATAAAATAAAGGTCAGATAAAGGTAAAACTTGTAAAAATTAAAATTTACATGTCTACATAAATAGATGTCTTCCTTTCAAAATAGCAGATAACAAGGTCATTTGTGATCAATTTCTAAGGCTCTCTGAATATTGGGAGCTATTTTGTGTTAACACAGAGAAATAAAAGAAATAAAAAGTACATCATAAGACTTTTGAAGCTCACAGTAAATATGGCCATGCTACCTAACACATGGGCCAAGAGAAGAATTTGCTCACCACGTAGGCACAGTAATCATAAATTAAAAACAAAACAAAACAAAACAAAAAGAAAATCATACTGCTCTTTGTCGCGACCTTACAGGCAAGAAGACAAAACAAGTTGCAATGTAAAATGTGTGAAAAGACCACATTTAAGCTGGCTAATTTCTCATAACATCAAAGAGCACTGGATAAAAAATGGTTTTTTAATAGTGATGTAGAAGATTGCATGGCAAAATATAAATATAACGTTTATAGAAAATGGGGAAGGTAAATAGGGTTAGAAGTCTGGATAATGAACTTCTCTGAACTAAACCTTCTGTGTTAGATATTTAAATTGTTATCAACATTATTTCATCGATAGTGTATAGTGCCATTTCACCAAATTTTATTTAGGCATTGTACACCTTGTAGGAATGCGATTGAGATAAGAGAAACAACAAACATCTCCACAAATCTACAAATCTCTGCTGATATCAAGTCATACAACTTTCAGGATTAACTGTTTAAAACAAAAACTCCCCAAAGAACATTTCTTTCTTTTAGGATAAAAGTCCTTACTCCTATAAAAAAAAAAAAAAAAGAAAAAAAGAAGAAAGAAAGAGGTCCAACTATACTTATGCTAGAATATCTCCATCTTCATAGAACTTGAAGCTTAAGATAAAGGAGATTTCAAGAAGAACAGCAAAAATTAAAAAAAAAATAAAATAAAATACAGAAGAGGACTCTCTTATCCTGGTATCCTGGCAAGTATAAGTCCTTAGACATGATTAATTTATGACGATGACTTCATCTGAATTTCTTTCAAACAAAAATGTGATAATCTACTGACCAAAGCAAGTAGCTCTTAAAATGATTTCTGAAACTGCAGTTATTTTGACCACAGAGTAAGTTTTCAAACAGTAGTCCCAAATCAGCAGTATTAACTGAGCAGGCTACGTAGCCTCATATTTCTATAAGGAATATTTTAACCTAGGAATATTGCTTGCCATTAAAGGTACAAAACTGTGCATATTGTTTTTATTTTTCAGGCACATGTAGCAAAATTATACATTGTAACATGAGACACTCAATGACTCTGTTAAGTAGACTTAGTAGAATTTGGCTGAACATAAACATTCCATGAAAAGTGTATTTTCTTTTAACCAATGAAATAATTAAACAGTGATCTGAAAAATATACTGTATATGGATTAACACAGATTAAGACACAGATGCAAAAGGAAAGTTCTCCTGCAGGGATTGTAATGTAAGGAAATTTATTTCTTCACATCAAACAGATTTTAACAAAGATGTTTCTAAGTAGATACCAGGCAACTGAATTGCTCAGCTTGTGGGGAGTCAATTGCTCAACCTGAGAAGTGCTTGCTACCTACATAGGGAACAGATGTTGCTGCTTTTGCTTAATGTAGTAGCAAGAAGATGGTAATGATCAAAATTCTGTATTGTCTCATATGGTGTGATTTTTATTGTTTGGGAACTTTTTGTATTTGTGTATACCTGAAGGAGACAAGGTTCTATATTCTAGCATACACCACATCATTTTTACAGGACTCTGGATAGTCATTTGCATGCATACACAAACGCTAGCAAAATTTTGGTATCTCTCAAAGCAAGGACTGATGCTCTGGAGCCACGGCATTTTTTGTAGTAGTTATTTCATTCCAAGCGAACACACAAAAGTCTGCATACACTTTGTCTTTTATGTTCTTCAAATGATTTCAGTTTAATCCACCATGATAGAAATGATTCGTAAACTTCAGCCTCCATTGTGTTCTCTGAGAATATTGCTGCTGCTATGATAAAGACTGTAAATACATCTTAATAGTAGTGAAATCTTTCCTAATAAGCCAGAGATTACTCAATAATTTACCTCTTTCATACTATCAGGCCACTATATTTATGACAAATCTATCAGCATTAATAATAATTATTATTTACCAAAATGTTTTGTAAGATACAAATGTACTCAATATTTTACCCATATGACCTGATTTAGTATTTATTCATCATGCATAGATTAAAAGATAAAGAAACAAAATATGAGTAATTAGATTGGAACTCACATTTAAAGTAATAATGAGGTTATTTAAGCAAATATCATGTAGTAGTTACTATAAGAAATGTATGGTTTACTGTTCTCGGGACTTAACAAGTCCAAACTAAAGATTAAAAGTATGTTCGAATTATAGCTTCAAAATACATCATATTTCTATTGCTTTTGTGTCCTATAGCTACAGGAAAATTGATAATAACAAGTCTTAACACATAAGGCTCTTCTGAGTATAATATCAAATGTGTATTATCATGAAAATGACTTACCCATATTAAGCATAGAACTAACTATCAAAATAACAACATTATTCAGAATTACATTGAATACTATTTAACTCCATGACAAAATTGGGCAAAGCTGTAAGAGCTGAAGCACATTGAACTCTGCTGCAGTTTTGATTATGTCCCAAATTAGAGTAGAACTTGGCCAATTTGCAATTCCAATTTACCTTTGGTATGTCTAAAGACTCAATGATTTGCATACAATATCTGCAAGAAAAGCCATGTTAACTTCAAGAAAGATAAAGATCCGCATTGTTTCGCTGAGCACAGCATCTTAATCCCGTACCCAGGAGATGCTTCTTTGGCACATATCTGAGGAATGTTGGCACTTAATGGCAGAGTAAGTGTCCTGGAAATGCCTAAAGTACTAAATAGGCACAAGACTTTAGGAAACAAAGAGCCTTCGCCTGTCTATAAGTCAGAATATGTGAATGGTAAGAAAATTTTGCTAAAAAATCAGGAAAAAAGCATGAATGAGAATCAGACCAGTGAATCATGCCCATTTAAATCTCTCAAGGATCCATAGTTCCTACAAACTCATACTATGTAGGAAGAAGTTGCAGTCATTAGCAACTCTGAGAAAGGAAATACGATTGAAAATGACATACATGGACACTCCAAAATCTCCAGTAATAAAACTGAAAACATATGAGATTATTAATTGCATTAAAATGAGTGGAAGACCTTTCATGTATGTATCTATAGTTTTCACCTCAATATTGTAAGGAAAAGCATTTCAACAATATTCAAAATGTTAATCTTAATGTCCTCTTTATGTTATCTGTGCCATTGTATGGATTCTACAGTGGATCTCAACTATAATGAGAAAAAAATGTGAAGACAGTGTTATAGGCAATCAAATCCTCAATGTTAATAGCAAATATCTAAATTGATGATATTTCTGTTCAAAATATAATTTGATAATTTGAGAAAAACTGTGATGCTTTTAACATAAAAATATTATAAATAAATAAAAAGAATATGCTTTGACAAAGAGAAAATACTCTAAAGCTCTTCTGTTTTATGAAGTACTTTACATTAAAAATATTATGGTAAATTTGGGTGTGAGAGGTCATGTTACCCCAGGTAACATTTTGTAGTTTGTCAATTAAGTCAGCACGCTTGGTTTCAGAATATCATATCAATAATAGATGATAGTTAAAGAGTTGACTTTTATTTTTTCTTCATTGTTTTTTCTGTATTGTTTCTACTTCTACAATCAACATGGATATATAATCAAGGCCATGTGAAGAATATCACTATGCAATTATTTGATGATTATTATTCCATCTTTTAGATGAAGTGCTCATTATAATGAATTCAGCTTAGTACTAAATTTGTGACCTAAAGCTATAACACAGATATCTATAAATCTACACAAAGGAAAGTCAATAACAAAGGAAGGAGTTAGGGTGAAAGAGAGGATGAAAAAATTACAATTAGGAGCTTTGTAATTGTGAAAGTAAGAAAAATATTCTTGATATATTTACAAATCAATTTATTCATGTCCATGCTGGGTAGACTCAGAATTGGTAGTACAGATTATATATTAAGGAGAAAAGGATCAAAGTCATTGAAAGCATGGCATTTGAATTCACATTCACCAGCTCAATTAACCTCAAAAATCTTATAATGTATAATACCTGTTCCTCAGTCACAGCTGTACAAGGAGGCCAAAGAGAGTTAGACAGATTGCCACAGATAATGCATGACATGAGAACCTATTTAGAGTTTAAAGATGAATCCACTAATATGGTGTTGTCAAGTGTGTGTGTGTGTGTGTGTGTGTGTGTGTGTGTGTGTGTGTGTTTGTCTGTGTGTCTGTGTGTAATTTGGGTGGGAGAGAAAAAGAAACACACAGAGAGACAGAGAAAGAAATGCTGTTTGAACATGTTTATTATTTCTGTTTTGGGATAAGACATTTGAAATAAGTTAATGTTGTGATTCTTGGTCAAAATGGATCATACTATATCAGCTTATCAGATGTGCATATCACCAAGACAGTCTATTTTATTTCGTTTAAAAGCTCAAATTTTAGAACTGACATCCAAGTAAAGTACTGCTCAATAGGTAATCCACAAAGAAAATAAGACCATTCTTCATTGAGTTTATGAAACTAAAATCTTATGAAATTACCTAAGAGAAGTATTTAAAATCTATTACCATCTGCAAAAAAATTGTCAGGTCTTGCTGAATATGTGAGTTTTCTCTCACTATAACAAAGAAAAAACATAGTCAACTTAGGTCCCACTTTTATATCAACTCAATTTCCAAAGGTTTCAGTCCCAATCCATGGGTGCTTGTCCCTGTTATCTTTGATACTGCAATTAGCTTGTTCATCATAGCAGGGTAAACATACATGAAGAAAATGACGCGCCTACGGTATACAGGATGTAAAGAGGGGAAGCAGTAAGAGGAGACTTAGTATATTGTTTGAGGTAACACAACTAATAATCCGACTCCTTATCACTGGTCCACACCCTAAAGGGCTAACCTCTGAAATGTGTCTGTAGCCTGGGAACCAGTATTTCAACACCTGGTCCTTTGGGCAAAGTTTACTATTCAATCAATAAACATTTAGAGCTTTTGAAAAACATGCGTACATAAAATAAAATGTAAAAACATGTACTTAAGAATCAGAAATCCAGTTATTGGCCATTATTTTTTCTACTGTCCAGATAAGTTAATAATATATGTATGTCTTAGTCGTAGTTGTTCTGCTGATGTTCCATTTGGATGGAGAAACAGAGACAAGTAGGAAGCAACTGATGACTTCTCCCAGTTCTCTGATCTTCCAGGCTTTCCCCCAATATATTTTACTCCCAATTTTTATTAATTAAGATAATTAGATTCATATTTAAGTTAATTTCATTATTGTCATTGTTGGAAGCATGGCAGCATGAAGTTAGGCATGGTGCTGGAGAAGGAGCTGTGCATTCTACATCTTGATCAGCAGATAGCAGAAAATGAACATCATACTAGTCCTGTCTTGAGCATTCGTGAACTCATAGCCCACCCACCCCAGTGACACAATTCCTCCAACTAAGCCACACCTCCTAATAGTGCCACTCCCTATGAGCCAGTATATATTTATGTATTCATATATATCTTTGAGGGTAGATAGCTAATTTCTACCTCATGATCTACCCATTAATGTTTGCATTTTAAGGAGCAAAGTAATATTTTAGATTTATGAGCAGATGACAACCTAGACAGATAGGAAGACACAAAAATGCTTACATAAACAGCTAGAGAGCAAATGTCTGTAAAATATTTTTGTGACAAAAAGAAAAATACTCTTGGTGTATTCATTCCACTTAACAGTAGTTGAGAAAAAAGTGATTAGCTAAATATATGGATCACCTCCTGTATTTCAGGGTGTATTTTGACCATATAGCAACCTCGGTCCACAAGTGTGAAAATCTGTAGTTTAGAGTTGAGGCCAAGGTTTCCATTGACAGAGGCTATGAGCAGCCGGGTTGGGATTTCAGCTGGTAGCTTTGACTCCAATCTGATGCTCTTTCCTCAGCGGCAAGCTGCTTCCGCAGCAGTCGGAGCTTGTCCGCATCTGTTCTGTACTTGTTTGCAGTTTTCCCTTTCGATGCCACAGCTACCCCATGCCCCATCGTGCTCATCACACTTTGATTTCCCTTCCTATCACTGAGGCAGATCCGCTTACCTCCCTGGCATTCATGAGCAGCTCTGCAGAGTGCCGGAGCATCTGGCAATCCACCCAGCCAGAGTGACTGGGAAGCACAGAAAATCCCTCTGAGAGCAGGCAACATCTGTTTGATAGGCAATGAAAAATAAACCCATAATAAACTCATTTTAGGAGGAGAAAAAAAGTGGCTTCTCAAAATGCTGATTACTCATTTTAGGCAAGTAGTGTAATGCGGGTCTACTTCACATGCAGAAACCCAGCATGTCTGAAGAGAAATGACAAGAGCCACGGGGTAAAGCTAGAACAAGTGAGGACAGTCAAGGAAGTATTTAGAAACTTTACACAGGAGAGCCCACACCAACAGTGGCTCACTCCTGGTGCACGGACATGACTAGGGTGGTCTGACAGGATGCTTCCATGCGGAGAATGAGTTTCATTTCAGGAGCAATCACTTTCTCACCACTTCTCAATGGCTAGAGCTCTCCATTCATTCAGACATCAAAGCACTCTTTCCTTTATTCATTTTTCTCATGACTTCCCTTCCACCACTATTTGTTATATCCTCTAATGAAAAGATCTTTCTGTGACTGTATGCTTTTAACAGATGTGATAGTTATTTTGTTATAATCTGGAGTGGTTTTCTCAGAGAAGCCTGAAGGGAAGAGTTTATCTGTGATGGTAGATTAACGTTTATTGAATTTACGTCTCACAAGATATAAAAGAGTAGAACAAAATGGAAAGAAAATAATTGAAGAGTGAAATTATCCTTGGTGATATTTACAGTGAACACAAGCTGAACTGCTGACTTCATAAAAATGGTTATTTTTATTCTGGTGTTAGTCAAAACATGTAAAACTTAATGCTTCCCCACCATGTGAACCATCATCTCTCATAAGAAAGGACAGAAAAAAAGAGCAAACAAAAACTATTCATTGGTGAAGTAAGCATAAAAGCCAAATAAATTGTCATACATTTTAATGGTCAATTTGTTATCCTCTATTTATCTTATAAATTTTAATTCTATTATGTAATATTTCACATACATGCTGGCTTCACATACATGAAGTCAGAAACAAAAAAAAATTAGCAAAATAGGAGGGAGAAGGGAGAGAGAGAAATTAGGGAAGGAACATGGAAGGATAATGTTTCTTAGTCATAGTAAGTGATGTTAGAAAAATTAGAATATTATGTTCAGAAAATAATTAATTCTTCAAGACTGAAGCATGACAATATGGGACAGACACTATTGCTTATGTTGACAACTTAATCATAGTGCTATATTTTGGGTGCAGAAATGTCCCTAATGTGTGTATTATTGAATTCTGATACTAAAATTCTGACAGAAGCAACATGGCTTCTCAGGCTTCCCCTCTCTCACTGTTATGAAGGAAACATTTTGAACCAAAAGTGCAATTGAGTCAAAAATAACTTTGGCTTCAATGCTGCAGTCTACTGCTTGCAAGTTCTCTTACACTGTGCAAGTTACACTTCAGTATAGCACACGTGAAAAAAAAAATTGTGTGTATGTGTGTCTCTCTGTGTGTGTAGGTGTTATGATTGCTATACATATTAACTGAAATAATACTCATAAAGTATATAGAACAATGAATAATAAATAATAGTCATTCAAGGAATCATAGCTATTATACTACTAATCATGACTATAATTATTTCTTATGTGCCTCCTTTACTCATTAGTTATGTCTGAATAATGATATGTAATGTTAGACTGAGCAAGAAATGATGCATATTTTATTCATTAAAATTGGTAATAGTACTTGATTTAGCTTCAATAAGAGATGGAAATGCATTGCTTTTTAGGCAAGTCTAGAAAGGGCTATGTAACCAAACAGCAAAGGACTTACCATTTTCTTATGGTGAGAGAAATTGTATTATAAAATTACTGAAGTGGATATCCCTGGGAATGAAGTAAGACTGTGTATAAAACAGTAAAAGTGATACTTAAGACACTATTTAAGGAACTATAAATATATTTGTTGACAAAAAATTGTTATAAAAAAGGAAGTTATGCATTTGAGAGGGGTTATGGGTTGCAGGTAAGAGTTCAGTAACAGGATGAAGTAGATAAGGATTAAAATGTGTTTTCCTCCCATAGGAAATTTTAAAATAAATACTACCTAACCATGTATGTATCAAATTCTAAGGAAAAAAACTATTGCCTAAAGATTCAGAGGACAAAATGAATGTAAAGATGATGGCAGAAGTCACAAAATAATTCCATACTAGTTCAGAATTATGAATTATAAAGTGTTATTTATTTAGGGGAGACTAATAGATCACTGTCCTAGATAACAGTCCTCTGCACAAATGAGGAACAGGAACAGAGTCTAACAGCCAGAAACAAGAGACGGAAGCCAGAGAGTGAGCACACACTTTACAGCTGCAAGTATAGTATAAAAGACCACACACAAGTGGGCTAGTTTCTTAAAGGCTATTGGCTGAAGAAACAGAAGGATCTCATACAACACTGTATCTTAAAAGCTATTGGTTGAAGGAGCAGAATGTGCTCCCACAGCACCTCCCCTTTTTGTTTAAATAAGAGAGTTCTAAACCCAATACAAAACTATATACATTAGGAACAGATATCAAGTATAAGATTAGAATTACAACCAGCATAAACAATATTAAGTAAGGAACATATGCTAAATGTTTTATTAAACATTCTATTCTAATGAGTCTAAGTCTTGTATTGGAAGTAACTATGACTACCTAATCTTCAACCACATCAAAAGCCTGAGAAGGGAGATAATATTAATTGAGTGGGCAGGAAGTGCAATCAAACAGATTCCAAAGCAAGCAATATGTGATGGAGACAATTAGTTACCTGAGCAATCACCCAAAGTCTCATTGGAAATGTTGAAGAAACCAACTTTGGCTAAGGCCTAGCATATCTGACAGACCATTTTCAGAGGAAGGAAATTTTTCAGAACCATCTTATCCTGTCTTGGCAAGATTTGACAGTCTTTTACCTTGTGTCCTGTTTATACATTTCTGGATACCATGTACTTTGTCAGTGGTGGAGGTATGGGCAGTTCGTTGCCCAAGGGCTAATTGTGCCAAGAATAAAACAAACTCTGAGTGGAGTGTCTTCTGTGCTCAACATTCTCTCAGTAATAGATTGGTGTTGTCAGGAGCAATGATGCCTTATGTCCACAGAACCATAAGTTATTTAAATGCAGTTTTCTACAGATCCTTGAAGTGGTTAAAGATTACCTATCGAGACAGAATACAATCTCTATGTATCTAAAGAGCCTAATTGATATGACTGTATGTACAATAAACATGAACAACTCTTGACCTATAATATTTAATACCTGTATAACTTAAAGACCAAAACTTCATGTCAGAATATTAAATACATAAACAAATAAGCAAAAAATAAGGACAATGACCTTAAAATGTAAACAATGTATAAGAATCTTAATCAGAGATAGGAGTAATATATAATGCAATATGAAAATATATCCTAAAAGTTATATCAATATACAAAATGTCCTAAAGAGAGTTAGAAGCATGCAAATATACAGTCTGACAGAATAACTTTGCATAAGTGTACAGATATTGTAAACAGAAATAAATATAATTTGAACTTTTATCAGTATACAAAAAACTATACTAATATAAATTATCCATAAATAATAACTCACAAGTATTCACTATATTATCTATTATCGACTATTTTTATCCCCTTTTTTTAAGATAAACATAGTTTTCACTCCAACCCTCTATCTAATACAAGTAATAATCAACAACCCCTAAACAGTGTTCCCAAACCTGAGGACAAACTTTTTTGGCATGAAGGCATCATCATCTAGAATTGCTTCCTGCTGTAACAGGGGCAATGTTTTCTAAATGGGATCCTGCAAAAGTAAAGTGATGGTTAAGTTTCAAAATTACTGTCTAGTATAGTTGCAAACAATTTCCTAGCAGTCAATAGGGTTTTTTTTTCCCCAAAGTTCTTATTTGGGGTTTTCATCAGAACATCATGAGGAGGTGCACCATGTCAGCAGTTGGTACCCAAATATCAGTGTTATAGTAGAACTATCAGCATCATGATGTCATCTCAAACAGGTCGAGTTGTTGCTTTGGGAACCCATCTTCTTCCTAGAAACTACAAAGATTACTGTAGGGAAAGGATCTGTAGGAAAATCTATTGTTCATAGTGGAATACTTAAACATCATTCATATAAACATAAATTCAATGAAGAATACATTATAGACCAAACAGACACAGAGAAAGTGAAACTTTTTTTATTTCTTCCTTCTATCCCATACCAATACTGCCTAATCCTGTATGTTTCGAGTTTTAAGAAAGAAAAAAAAAACATTGCCTAAGGTTTCAGAGGACAAAATGAATGCAAAAATTTGGGGGAAAAAGCAGAAATTGATAGTTAAGGCAGTAAAATTTTTCTTCTGATAAGAATATGTGTGTAGCTTCTTATTCCCTGCTGAGAAACACTGATATTCTCCTTTTGCTGTTGGTCATCTGACCTGAACTTCTTTTCCATTTGATTTTCTCCTGACCAAAGCTTTATGTATTCACAATTCAGGAGTTTTTATAATTCCGGAGGACTCCTGTTACATTATGGCTAGTTCATATCCTTCAAATCTTATTTTGTGTATTATCTTATAGATACTTTCCAAGATCTATTTCTCTTTACTTCACTTTGAAAGCATCTTTTTTCCCTTAAGATCATGAGATTTTTTTAAGGAGAGACACAATTGCTTTATCTAGTATTTACATGCTGTACTGGTTATTGTGATACATGACCTTTGCTCATGTTATTAATCCTCCACCTCAGGGAAGTTTTGCTTACTGTTGTTGCTTTCACCTGTTACTGTTGTGTCGAATATTCTCAAAACCTTTGTAAGTATGGAAATAATAAATACGTGGCCTTTGTACTTTATATAGATACTTATTATATGTAAATAATTAGGTTAACCATGGAATTCCAATGCTGAGACTTGTCATACCAAATATTTAAATACAGCTAGCCAAATTTCTATAAATAAATAAAGCATTAATGCATTAGTTTGCGTTTCCATTGCTCTGATGAAATGCCATGGCCAAAAGCAAGTTTGGGAGATAAGGGTTTACTTAGGTGACATTTCTCAAATGTAGTCTACCTTTGAAGGAAGTCAAGGTAGAAACTCAAACAAGGCAGGAACTTGGAGGCAGGAGCTGATATAAAGGCCATGGAAGACTGCCGCTTACTAGATTTCTCTGCATGGATTGTACATCCTGGTATATATATATAACAAGACAAACTGCCCAGGCTGGACTCCTTCACAATGGCTTTGTCCCTACCACATCAGTCATACTAGTTAAGAGAATGTCCAACACATTTGCTTATAGTCCAGTCTTAAGAAGGCACACCCCTTAATCCCAGCATTCTGGAAACAGAGGTATGTGGATCTCTGTGAGTTTGAGGCCAGCCTGGTCTACAAGAGCTAGTTCCATGACAGGTTCCAAAGTTACAGAGAAACCCTGTCTCAAAAAAAATGTATTTTCTTAATTGAGGTTTTCTCCTCTCAAAAGACTTTCACTTGTGTTGAGTTGATATAAAACTAGCCAGCACAATAAAACTCTTCATAAAAAAATGTTCTGTTACTATACAAACATCAGAAAAGTTGGAACAATAAACTTCCCAAATACCATAAAGAGTACCAAGAGGGCCACAATGAAATAGTGTATTCAGGACTTAACAGGAATTTTGCATTCATGAATTTTCAAAAGCTATGCAGCAGAATATACCAGTCAACATTCCCGTAGGTCTGGGAAAAGGATTTACAAGGGATTACTCGTAGAGGAGGGGGTATCAATGACTGCTGAGGTGGAGTCTGTTTTCTTCAGAATGAAGTTCCTCAGAGGTTAGTATAATCCAGTGATCAACCCTATACCCTTGTGATACAAATTACAAAATTGAACTCAGAAGCTTTTATACATATGTGTGTGTGTGTAATAAAAAATAATATAAAGATAGAGGTACATGAATTTGAGAGGAGGATGGAATAGTAATGTGGAGTAGATATGGTCAAAATTTGTTTTAATTATTTATACATTTTTAAAAAATGCCTATGTATAGTCAGTTTAAAAATTCCTGTAGTCAATTTTTCTGTGTCTCACCTGTCAGCTCCCAAATAAACACCCAGAGACTTCTTATTAATTAGAAAAGCTCAGCATTAGCTTAGGCTTGCTTCTAACTAGCTCTTATTACTTAAATTAACTCATTTTTATTAATCTACATGCTACTCATGACTAATGGTTTTACCTCTCCCCCGACATGTGCTGTTTTCTGTGCATTCAGCTGGTGACTCTTGCTTTCTTCATTTCCAAGTTCTCTCTGTCCCCAGAAGTCCCACCTATCTCTCTTTTCCTTCCTAACTGTTGGTCGTTCAATTCTTTTTAAAACAATCAACAGTAGCACATCTTCACATAGTGTAAAGGAATATTTTGCAACAACCCCCCTTTTAGTCTAAACAAAAAGAAAAATTTTATACTATACCATAATAAACCTATAAACAATATGAACAATTATATACATTCACAGTATTCAATCCATTTGTATTAAACAAATGCAGAGAAAATACTTTATTATCAATTCAATCTTGGTAAGTCAAAGTTTTGTACCTAATTAGCTTTCTATCCTAACTTGTATTACCATCGCAATATATTTTTGGACCCCCAAAACATATTGGTGGTTAAACAACTTCAGTCCTTGCATCTCTCAATGTTTTACACTTTATATCTCTTCTAAGAGATTGTTTACTGACCTTGGTAACAAGGAAAACTGGAAATGTAACAGAGCAAACAATTTTCAAAATTATAGAAATGACAGAAATATTTGGCTGCCTAGACAGCCACTATGGTTTTTCTACAATTTTGAAGAATCCTTGTTTGGTCTATAGGCCTAGAATATCTGAAATTCTTTTTTTTTGTGAATCAGGAATTTTGAATGACTATACTAGCTTGTTTTTGTAAAGGTTTTCAGTCACTTTCTTTTGTGTCCATGCTTGTCCAATTTGGACAGCATGCAGTTAGCTATTGAGTAAGTACAATTTTTGCCCAGACTGCCACTTTTTTACCACAAAGAATGCTACCTCCATAAAAAGCAAACTGCCCATCATCCTTTTTTGAAGTAAATTAGTGATACCAGGAACAAATGAGTCTCATTGTCATAAGAAATGTTCTGCCAGCAAAAAAATTTTAATGTCATAATATGTAGGTCTTTGAAGTGTTTGAAGATTATCAATCTAATAGACTATATCTCTGTATTACCTTGAAAACATAGCTAATATAAGTTTGACTGTTACAAATGACTATTTATCTTATTTCTTTATTATCCTAAATAGTTTTAAGGAACTAAACCTTTACACTGCATTTTTAAATGTCTACAATGCTTTAAATAGGAAAAGAAGCATATATACAGTAAAACAAAAATAACCATGAATTTGTATCTATACATAAAATTCCATACCATTGTAAAATATCTGAGACTGGTTCATGCTCAAAACTAGACTCAACACATTCATACTTTTATTCCACCATTTTTTACTGCATCCCCCATTTTCCCCTCAGAAAAGTGACCCATGAATATATTTTCCTCAATTCATCTTATAAATGATAAATTATTTTCCTGGGATAATTTGGTACAGACTTCATCAAGAAACTGCAAGTTATCAATGCTTTCTCTTTGGAATTATGTTATATACTTAGCTTAGAATCAATTTGGAAAGCAAACACATTCTTTTAACATCAAAGAAAATTTTAAATTAAAACAATTTTGCAATTACGTGCCGATGTTTTTAATGTGTAAACATTACAATAAAAAGTGGTAAATATGTTGTTTATTCTCTCCCTGATTTCATATTTTCTCTATACTTACTAGATGGAAATGCTACTAGATAAAGTCTCTAGCAGCAAGCAATGTTAGTGAGAGAGTGACAGGTAATTATTGCCTTAATTTGAGGACTCACATGCTAATGGATTATTGACAGTTACTGATATCATTATAATAGACCACCAGGAAAAATGATTCATAAATCCTTTATTTCCCTCTGCTGACATATGCAATTTCCTCTAAGGAAATATATCATTGTCACTATGGCTTCTCAGGATATGCCCAGAATATGACACATTAAAGGAAACAAGAATTGAAACCTACAACTGAAAAAGGTTCATAGTCATACATCCAGAGTGAATCAAATCAGAAAATTTATTGAAAAATAGTGTCAAGCATGTTTCCACTCATGTCTAAAACAGGACACAACCTGTAAAACAGACTTACTTCTATGTTGTGTGCAACCCTGCATTGTTGTATCCTGTAAGTTTCAGGTATGAAAATGTTTCCATTAATACACAGAAGGAAATATAAAGATATGTTTCCTCAACTCAGCCACCTGATTAATGACGCTGTGTTTTAGTTTCATTCTTTTTTTTTGCTTTGAGTTTTCATCATGGCACAGCATTTTCAGCTATTCATTTCTGAATCTGTTAGTTTTATACTGATCTGCAAAGGTTTGTTGCTGCTTCTCCTGATTATCTACTAATATGTATTGATGTTGAATTTTTATATTTGTTGTTGTAACCCTCTCTTCCTGGTAATTCTTTACCAAGGATGATGATTACAGTGAGAAAGCATAATCTTTGATTGCATAGTATTCATTTGGCTATATTGCTCTCAGATCTGTATATTGATGCTATTTGGTGGAGGTAATATAAAAATAATTATATGTCTGAATGAAGACATTACTATTAAGAGAAGAAACCTAGACATATATTGCATTTAAAATTAAACATCCAAGTATAAAAATAGAAACATGATGCTGTTATCTCAGGAAATAATTTCAATTTTTTTATTTATTTAAATAACAATGTCACTATGCTTTGTCAAGATCAGTTTTTGACAGACAGTTTGTTTTGATTAACAGATTAGAAAACCCAAGTTCTCAAAGGTTAAATATTCCATATTTTCCTGTACTTATACTCTAGATAAGAAAGACTAGCTCCTAAGAATTTAGTTTTTGCTTAGAGTGAAATCTATAAGTTTTGTCTTACTTAGGATAGTTAGCTCACTAGGAACAGAGATATTCACTTAAACATTTCTATTTGCTAAATTATATATCATTAAGATTTGCATTTGCTCTTTCTGATGTGCACAGGTTAATAAAGCATTTATTAAGTGAGCTAACTTGCTTTATTAACCTGTACACATCAGAAAGAGCAAATACAAAACTTAATGATATATAATTTAGCAAATAGGAATCTTTGAATGAATACCTTTGTCCATAGAAAGGGATGTAAAGTGCATTGTTCGGAATGGAGTAAATGTATCTCTTTTATTCCCCTACTGGACAAATGAGAGGCATTACTAATTAGCTATGGCACTTATGTTTCACCTAGATTTGAAGGAGTTTCCCATAGAATAGCTTGTCTCTTAATCCCACCAATTAATTACCATTGCAAGTGTGATGGGTTGACATGCACCTCTGCTGATAGGTGAAAACATGGGATTCTAGCTGGTCCAGTTGCCACCTATTCAGAAACTTCCTGAAATTGTCAAAACCAGAAACAATACATAAACCAATGAGCATTAGAATGAACATACATAGTAGGTTCTGTGTAGATGGAAAAGGACCACAGAGCACTGAGAATGAAGACAAGCAACTACACACTGGGGCAGTATTAGAAGGCTTGGTCGGATCAGAACTTATGTAAGTGGGAGGAAATTATCAAATGAGAACAAAGTCATCCTTTTACCTAGTCCCAACAAAGTTTTTATTATTGTCATCTCTAGTGATTTATTTTATATTTTAACATTCTTACATAATAACACCTTACCATATGGTATTCTCAAGTAAATTTTGGTTGTTATGATTCTCTATGTCCCTTCCTCCACTTTGCCCTCAGGATCATCCTTTTCTCCCCTCATATCTCATGTGTTACAGTGTCTTTTCCACTGCCAGACCTTTTATTGATCTCATCAATTCTTTCCAGTTTCATGGATCTTAACCAGACTACTCTCCTTTCAATTCAAATATGTAATCTTTAGAAGCTTTGATCTACCCAAAGGAACACATATGTTGTATGTATTTCTTAGCCTAACCTACTTCAATAAATATACTATTTTCCAGTTCCATTCATTTTCCTTCCAATTTCAACTTTTTCACTGTGTCTGAATAAAATTATGTTCACATTTTTATTATTTATTGATTCTAATATGTGTTTCTGACTAGATTTAAATGACTTTTAAGAGAAGGTAGTCTATCAGAAATTTCTAGAAGATAGTAAAAAGAGTGAACTATTCATACTCACTCCTAAGTTCACCAATTATTAAATTTTATTATTAAAGTTGGCCAACCTGGAAAGATCAAACTGTTTGATAAAATAGATTTTCTTGATTTATTCCACTATACTGAGTTAAGATGGAGAATAACACTCTAAGAACTTGGGCTATAGATTCTCACATTTGAGAGGTTTAAGGGGGTCGGTTGTACATCAAAATAGTCACCACAGACATAGAACAACATGAATGAAGTCATTAGATTTCTGAAGGAAAATTCCCCAGTGAAAATATAAAATTCCTTAATGTTTTCTTTTATATCAAATATGTAAATAGAAAATGACCATAGAGTATTCTTATTCAGGACAGCAAATACTTCTGAATGTTTGTCTACAGAAGTAATTTAAAATATTAATTTAAAATATTACTTGTCCTAATTCTAGGTTCCTAGATATATTCAGTCACTATGTGAATTTTGAGTTGTGTATCAATGATGAGTGATGTTATTCTGTGTACCTACCAGAAAAGGGTGGACACACTTTAGGGACAGGAGGGTATTTTGGGGTCGACCAGAAACCTGGTACAAGGCAAACTCCCATGAATCTTCGTGGATGATTCCAGCTAAGATTCCTAGCAATAGTGAGTAGGTAGCCTAAACTGACCATCTCCTGTAATTGGAAATAGCTTTTATCCAGTAACTGATAGAAACAGATTCAGAGAACCACAGCCAAGCACTGGACTGAACTCAGGGAATCCCATGAAAGAGAGAGAGAAAAGGTTGTAAGAGTCAGAGGGATAAAGGCCATAAACAAAGGAACCCACAGAAACAACTAACCTGGGCTTAGAAGAGCTCACATACTCTGGACCAACAGCTAAGGAACTTGCATGGGACCGACCTAGGCTATCATGATATGTGTGATAGTTGTATAGTTTGATCTTCTTGAAGGACTCCTAGAGGTGAGAGTAGGACCTATCCCTAATGCGTTTGCTGGCTTTCAGGAACCTATTCTTTATACTGATCTGCCTTTTCCAGTCTTAATAAATGGGAGGAGTTTAAACCTACCTCTATTTGATATGTCATGCTTTTTAAAATCCTTGGTTAGCCAACCCCAATTATGAACAGAAAAAAAAAGAAAGAGTGAATTTTAGGAAGAGGCAGAGAAAGGTGGAGGAGACAATAGAAGGAGCGGAGCTGTTGTAAGAGGAGAGCCGCTTGTTTGTTCAAGACTGATCAGCAGTTCAGTCCCAAAATAATCATACAGAAAATGTATTAATTAAATCACTGCTTGACCCATTAGCTCTAACTTTGTATTGGCTAACTCTCACATCTTAATTTAACCCATTACTAGTAATCTGTAGTCATGTAGCTGTGGTTTATTGGGTAAAGTTTCCAGTGTCTCTCTCTGGCAGAGCTACAAGGCTCCTCCTCTGATACCACCTTCTTCCTCCTAGCACTCAGTTTAGTTTTTCCGCCTAGCTAAGTTTCTTTATTAATCAAACGCAATCACAGCATATAGAGGGAATTCCTACATCAGGGAGATATTGTGGTAGGGATGTAAAATAAATCAATAAATTTAATTAAATTAAAATAAAGAAAATGCCTCCATAAGACCAGGTTGTAGTTAAACCTGTAAGGCATTTTCTTAATTAGTGATTAATGGGGGAGGGCCCAGAACATTGCTGGTAGTGACATCCTTCAGATAGTGGCTCTGAATTCTATTACAAAGCAAGGTGAGCAGGCCACAATGAGTAAGGCTGTAAGCAACACCCCTCCTTGGCCTCTGCATCAGCTCCTGCCTCCAGGTTCCTGCTCTACTTGAGTTCCTTTCCTGACTTCCTTCACTAAATGACTACAACACGGAAATATATGCCAAATAAATCTTTTCATCTCAAAAAAAGAACGAAAGAAAGAAAAGAAGAAAGAGAGGAAAAGAAGAAAAAAGTAAAAGAAAGAAATAGGCTAGTGTGCCTTTAAAAGCCTACTGGTTGACTTGGATCTTGTGGTTATTTGGCTGAAAAATAATCTTTATAGGCTAATAGATTTCATCATTTGACTCTCAGTTTATGGTGCTATTTGTGGAAGTTATTGAACCTTTAGGAATTGAAGCCATGATGGAGGAAATATGCTACCTGGGCATTAAGCTTTAAGGTTTCTGTCTCAAGTTCTTCTAGTTTTCTTTGCTTCCTATGTGTGTATGAGCATGCAATTCCTGGAATTTTGGCTCCAGCTGCTTTCTCTTCTCCAACACGATGGACTATTGTCTCATGGAAAATCAATTAAAATAAAGTCACCTCTGCCTTAAGTTTCTTTTGGTCATAGTATTTTAGCATAGCAAGAGAACACTAACTAATACAAAGAAAATGTAATCTACTATCCATTTACTAGTATATATGTGTATTTGTTATGAATTAGAGGTAAGAAATCTTATATGGCTTTTATTTTGGTTTGAAATTGACATATTTTTTAAAAAAGCTTATTTTTATGATTTCTGGTCTTTCTGTATATTCCTCTCTTATATTCAGCCAAATAAGGTTTGTTTTTGTTTGATTTTTATTATGTATCTTAGTTACTATTGTCTTACTTTGAAGAGACACCACGACCAAGGCAACTTAATAGAAAAAGCATTTAATTGGGGTCTTGTTTATAGTTTCTATAGGTTATCCCATTATCTTCATGATGGTGAGTACAGAAACAGGCAGACAGGCATGTTACTGTAGAAGTAGCTGAGAGCTTTGCATCTTCATCAAATGGAAGCCTGTAGAAAGAGCAACACTGAGAGGCATGGTGTCAACCTCTGAACATCAAAGCATGTATGTCACCCCAGTAACATACTTCCTCCAAAATGATCATACCTCCTCCAATAAGTTCACACATAGTCCAACAAGACAAAACCTCCTCCAACAAGGACCCACATAGTCCAACATGGTTATACCTTCTCCAACAAGGACACACACCCTAATCCTTTCCAATATTTCATTAGGTGGAAATTAAGCAAGCATACCTAAGATACATTCTCATTCAAAGCACTACACCATTTATTTTTATTTATATTTTTCTAAAATAAGTTGGTGTCACATTGTGAAAATTACATGATATTAACAAATCTAGATATAATGATAAAGTGATCTTCAAAACTCTAAAAACTTTGGTCTTGACATCAAATGCCATCTAAGAATAGACATGTAAAAGGGAGATTATTTAAAAGAATAAGCAATATCACATATTCTTTTTCATAACATTAGGAAACTATAATATGCTTGCCTAATATTACCCACCTATACAAACACACACTGGGAAGTCTGCATATACTTATACTAGAGAAATAAGCATAAACAGAAATATAATTCATAGTTTTGCTGTATAAGAACTTTATTCTAAACAGACAGGCATATGGATTCATGGATAATGATCATGTCACTGGGAAGTTGAATATGAAATTCACTGATTCTTAAGAGGAGAAAAGGAGGGTGCTGTCACCTATGTGCTTTAAAAGCTACCTATCGGATAAGCTTTCTGAGAGACTCTGACACTCTGGAAACACTTCATTTATCTAGAGTATGTATTTAAACTGAACAACATGCATGCATATATACACAAAATGATGAAATAAATTTAAGAAAAATTGGGTCCAATAGCAGAACTATATGCCCCCATGTTAATTCACAGTATTGGGATATTTTTCTCTGTGGCTATCCTACATCTAAATGTTCACCCTGGATGCTAGTATTTATGTATGTCTACAACACAACCAAATCTGTAGTTCATTGAATATTTTTAAACATCGTATCTATTGACTTGCCATTTTATCACCATTACTTATGTTATCACTAATGACCAAGAATACTTTGTTTCCATAAATAAACTTAAAAAATGTGTCTCAGGTCCACACTGTAATTATGTGCAACTGCTCAATCAATGCCAACTCATACACTGCACTTCAGCCAATCTTCCGTTAGGAATTGAGTTTATATCTAATAATATGTCATAAGACAACTGACTGTCAAGACCCTCTTAGTGTAAATTAGCATAAAAGGGATACGGGTTTCAGGAAGCATTTTTGTCTTAAAGGAACATATTTTACAAAAAACACATTTTAAAATTATCATTTACTACTTTTATAAGCTCACTGAGTATCAGACCCTGTGTTCCACCTAGAGCAAGGGATGTAAATGTGACTTGCCTTTGACTTTGAAAAACTAAATAGTTGGTACTCTATACTGACAATGAACACCTAATATTGTATACAGGTAAAAAAAAATTACTAAAGTCATTATTAGATGCATCATAGAAGTGGCCCATGAAAGGTCAAGAAAGATAATAGAATTAGAAAAGAAAAAAAAATCAGTAAATGAAATTCTGAGCTTCTCATAGAGAGAAAGTGAGAATAATGCCAATCATTAGCTTAGGAAAACGACTGTTTAAAATGCATGTTTGAGGGACAGCAAGATGGCTCAGCAGGTAAATGTGCAAGGTACCCTACAAACAAGAAACATGAGTTTAATTTCTATAGCATAGATAAAGAAAGAATTAGAAAATTACTCCATAGAATTGTCCTCCGTTTTCCACATACGTACTGTAACACTTGTGTCTATACTTACCATTTTCCTGCACACACACACACACACACACACACACACAGACACACACACAGACACACACACATTCACCCACAGAGACTGTATTTTTTAAATATTTTAATTGTTTAAAATATTTATGTGTGCCCGCAGAAAACTTAAGTCATTTTACTTGAAGCTCCCAGTCTATGTCGAAAGAGCATTCCAACTTCCTTGTCGGACAAGTTATATTTTTTTCTAGCCTACTGAAAAATTATATTCTACAGCTTCCTTTCTCCAGTATTGACAAATGGTTAAATGGAAAGCGAGGTCAAAAAGAAAATCAATGCAATTGTGCCAGTCTTATTACTAGGTCAGCCATGTCTTCTCTGTGCATACTGAAGCTTGTTTCTTCTCGGAGTAAGGCTTTTAAAAGGTTGCTTGCCAGCTGAACTGTCAGCTCAGAGGAAGAAAAATTAGTTTTCAAAAGCTATATATACTACAAAAAAGTAAAGTGAAACCTCATTTATGGCCTCTGTGATTCCACTTTCAATTATTAACGTTAGAAACAAATAAAACTGGAACAAGTCATTGTTCAAAATTTACAGTTGGACAGATCTTTCAGGGCCACCCATGTCAACGCCTGCTCTTCTTTTATTTTATAAAAATGGAAATTGCTGCATCAAGGAGTCAAGAGGCTTTCTTAAGGTGACAAATTAAAACTAAAGGGCTAAACCTGAGCCTTGTCCCAGTAGGAACTGCTCTGATAGAAACTCCTCAATCTGTAGGGCAAGGGTGGGTCTTTTATGCTGGAATTCAATTTGTTATTCTTCCAAAAGAAATCTTGCTATATGACATATTTAATATGACAATATCATTATATATATTTGTTTGTGGCCATCTCTAAATCTGGCCATAAGTAAATGTGTACCTGCCTCAGAATATCTGCTCTTCAGTCTTTAGAATCTGCATCCTGCAACCCACTGGTTCTCACCTATAGCCACACATTAGAATCACTTTAGGGCTTTGAAAGAAATCAATAATAGGACTCCACTTCTCAGAGATTCTAACTTAATTGGTATGGGATGGCAACCTAACCTGTATATATTTAAAGTCCCCGGGTGATTTTTATGCCAAATCAGTAGGAAGAACAGTTGACGGAGTTCAGTTTTTTATAAATAAGCTTATATTCTGGAGCTAGTGTATGACTAATATTGAGTATTTTTTTGAAATGGTCTGGTATTTACCTTAAGCAAATCTAATTAGGATTTAGTGAGTTCTATAATAAAATATATTAAAAATAATATAAAAAACAGCAATACTAAATATAAATGGATAATGCCAGTGTTATCTCATATTCTAATCTTGAATGTAACTTGGTACTTCTTTATTATCATTCCCTGTCAGGGAATTGATAAATATTGTCATATGATACCAAGTCATTCTTCATTGACTGATAGGATTAAATGGAATAATTACAAAACTTATATCATAAGAATGTAGCCTACAAAATATCTTCTTTATGTTTGAAAAGCATGTTTACTCTCAACTCAAGTGTCTATTTTTCCTCTATATCTGATCTTTATGTTTATATTCTCTGAATCCTTTGTTCTGTTGGGGGCATCTCTGATCAAAATTTCTACTCTATATGTATAAGAGATGATCATTTCTCAGAAGAAATGATTTTTGAGGGACACCTGGAAATGGGTTCCTTTTATAACGGTGAATGCATGACATTATTACCCATTCTCTTCCCAACATCCCATCAGAATCAACTATTTTCCTGTCAGTTCCTCTAACCATTGAGCTTAACTCAGATAAGCATTGAAGTAGCTATCTAATAACATATAAAAATACTTTAAATAATTAAGACAGAATAATACTTTTACTGTGAAAACCCCATTGCATGATTCACTATGTCCAAGTTAAATTATGAGTATTTCCTTCATCCCTCTTGATATTTGACTGCTAAATAATAGTTCAGTCTACAGAGGGAGAGAAGCTCCATGTAGTTACGAAAAATTTTCCTTTGCAGTTCAGGAGTCCTAAACAATCACCCTCCCCAACCACACACTCCCAATAAACACATACATATTTGATAAAGCATACTGTGGGAGAATCCAAACTGGCAGTCAAGATGTGTCGACCAGAGCAGAAGCATGACTACCACAGGGCTAACCAATTGTGTTTTAATTGTATCTATCACCTGTTTGAAAAAGCACCCTTGTTATCTGCTACTGTAGACCTGGTTAAAAGTCCATAGATAGAGAAGTCATAGATCATAATGATGAATCCATTACTTCTGTTTGTTAAGAGTACATGCTGTAAATAAGTATGATTGTACTGACTGACTAGTGCAGTTTTTAGCCTTTAGCAAAAAAAACCCCTCCTTTTCCAACAAATGGTAGTCAATGAAGAGATTTGTGACTGACTGGTCAAGGTGCTGAAAATAAGCAACTATTGAAAGCACTGTCCTCAACAGGATAGTTACATCATCCCTTTGGTGGCTCATAAAACATCATGGAAGAGTAAGAGGATAGAATGGACATGCTGAGGAGGTTGCCTCAAAATGCTGTCACCTTTGCATGACAAGGTGGTTGCATGCATGAACTATCAGCAAGAATTGTTTGCACAAGACCTGCATAAAATTGGGCCTTTCATCAACATTTAGTGATGGTTATGGAATTTCTTATGATGTCTTCCCCTTCCACATGGGTGCTATTTGAAATTGATGATGGCTTGAGGAGAGGAAGTCATTGTCCTCAGAGATGAGGCTACTTTTGAGTTCTAGCAGCAAACACACTTTCACAGAGGGCCCTGTAGGTCACAAACAGAAAGACACGATACTGGGAAAAGTGTTGTTGCAGGTGAGACTGTAGCAAGAGATGCTTGGGGTACATCTTACCAAAATGCATTATATAGAGATATAAAACTAGAAAGCAAATTAATTGATATAAAAGGGTCAGGCTGTGGTGGCACCTGCTTTTTATCCAGGCACTTGGGAGGTAGACGCAGGCAGATCTCTGTGAATTTGAGGCCAGCCTGGTCTACAAGAGCTAGTTCCAGGACAGCCTGGGATGTTACACAGAGAAATCCTGTCTCAAAAAACAACAACCAAAAAAAACCAAAATCAAAACAAACAAACAAAAAAAAACCTATTAGATATCCTGACCTTAACATTTCTTTTTTAGAAAAAAACAAGACTATTGTGGTGGTTTGAATAAGAATGGCCCCCCCACAGGTTTTTATGTTTGAATGCTTAGTCCTCAGGGAGTAGAACTACTTGTAATCAATTAAGTATTGTCTTACTGGAGTAGGTGTGGCATTGTTGGAGGAAGTAGTTCACTAAGAATTGGCTTTGAGCTTTCAAAAGCCTAACCCAAGCCCAATGGCTCTCCCTGGTTCCTGCACATCCTCACGAACTCTCAGCTACTTTTCAAGAAACATGTCTGACCATGTCTTGCCTTGCTCTGATGATAACGGACTTATCCTTTAAAACGTTAGCAAACCCCCATTAAATGCATTAATTTATAAGAGTAGCCAAGTTCATGATATCTCTGCACAACAACTTCAACACTGGTTAAGGCAAGATTTCCATTAATTTATATGCAAATTGAATATAATAGAAATCTCTCTCAGTATCGCAATGTCTAACAAGAAATTTTGTTTTGCATGTATTTGGAAGGAAAGAATAAAGAGAGGGAGGGAGGGAGAAAGAAAGAGAAGAGGAACGAAAATAACATTGGTGGTAAAAAGCTCCTTCTCCAAAATAATAAAATGTAGTGTCTTTCTAAAACACACAATGAACATAAATAAATATTTTTAAAAGACTTTCTTTTTGCTTCTCATTTGGACTTTGGGAGCTCAGTCCTTTGAGCAAGGAAGTCAGGACCGCAAGGGGGTGCACCCACCCTCTGAGATGGTGGGGCTGATCTCATGGGAACTCACCAAGGCCAACTGGACTGGGACTGATGGAGCATGTGATCAAACCAGATTCTCTGAATGTGGCTGACAATGAGGGTTGACTGAGAAGCCAAGGACAATGGCACTGGGTTCTGATTCTACTGCATGTCCTGGCTTTGTGGGAGCCTGGTCTGTTTGGATGTTCACCTTCCTGTACCTGGATGGATGGGGGAGGACCTTGGACTTCACACAAGGCAGAGAACCCTGACTGCTCTTTGGACTGGAGAGGGAGGGGGAGAGAAGGAGCGGGAAGGAAATAGGAGGTGGAAATTTTTAATCATAATAAAAAATTTTAAAAAAATTTAAAAAGTCTTTCTTTTTTACAAATCCATCTATCCTGAAAACGTATCTTCGGAGACAAAGGATTCCTGCATAAACATTCATATTCACATACTTCTATAATGTAAAAACCAAGTCTTTTAGCAAATACTGGATTTAAAATGTTTTTAAATGACATCTATCTTAGTGTGTTGTCAGAGGTTTCTGTCATGCCTGCTCCCGCAGCCGTTCCACCCCAAAGAAACACACAGAGGTCTACATTCATTATAAACCAGTTAGCCACATGGCTTGGAACTTTTTATCATTGAGGTGTTCTCATCTTGCTTCTTTTTTGTCTGGCTTCCTTTGTGACAACGGCAGACTGACCCTTTCCTTTTCCCAGAATTCTCCTGTTCTCACCCTGCCTCTACTTTCTGCCTGGTTGCTCCACCTGTATGTCCTGCCTGGCTACTGGAAAATCAGCATTCTATTAAACCAGTACAACTGACAAATCATTGTCCCACGGCATTAGTGTTTCTATTGCTGTGAAGAGATACCATGACCTTGACAACTCTAATAAAGAAAAAATTTAATTGGGTGACTTACAGTTTCAGAAGTTTAATCCATTGTCATAAAGGTGAAATATGGTGGGCTGTGCAGCCAAACTTGGTGCTGGAGGTGCTGAAAGTTCCACATCTTGATACTTAGGCAAAAGAAAGAGAGACTGCATAGCTAGAGAATATGTAAGACCTCAAAGCCTGCCCTTACAATGACACTTTTCAACAAAGACATACCTGTTCCAACTATTTCAAGAAGGGTATATCTCTTAATAGTACTATTCTCTGAGGGCCAAGCATTCAAACACGAGTCTATGGTAGCTCTTAGTGTTTCCATTACTGCAATGAAACACCATGACCAAAATGAAAGTTGTGGAGGAACTAGTCTATTTAGATTAAACTTAATACTGTTCATCAAAAAAGGGGGGTTGGCAGGGAAGGGAAGGAACTCAAACAGGGCAGAATTATATAGGCAAAAACTGATTCAAAAGCCATGAAGAAGGCTGATTACTGGTTTGCATCCCCTGGCTTGCTCAGTTTGTTTTCTTATAGAATCCAGGACCACAAACACAGGGATGACAGCACCCACTATTGGCTAGACCCTCCCCTATTGACCACTAATTGAGAAAATGCCTCATAGCTGAGTCATTGAGACATTTCCTCAACTGACAATCTTTTATTTCTGACAACTCTAGGTCGTTTCAAGTCGACAACCAAAACCAGCCAGTACAAGAACCATAACTATTCACAATGCGACACTCCAATCTCTTGTCCCCACAGACTTATAACCAAAACACAATCCAAAATGCACTTAATACAACATCAAAAGTTACTGTAGCCAATCACAGTCTCAAAAATGTGCAATAGTCCAAAGTTCAAAGTCTCTTTTCTTCAATACAATCCTTTTTAAAGTAAAATTTAAAAAAGCAGATCAAATACTTCCAACATAAAATAGCACAAAATAACATTATCTTTCCAAAATGGAGGAACATGAGCATAGTGGGGGAATACTGGGCAAAGCAAGACTGAAAACAAACTGGGTAAACTCCAAACTGCATTTCCTTGTCTGATGTCAAAACACTCTTCAGATCTCCAACCCCTTTCACTGTTGCTAGTTGCAACAGATTTCTTTTCTTTGGGTCCGTTCCACTTCTTGTTATCAGCTTTTCTTGGCAGGTATCCAATTGTTTGACATCTCAAACATCTTTGAGTTGACCAAGAAAATCCAGGCTTCACCTTTATAACTATAAAGGAGAAGCCACACAAGGACTTCTCTGGACCTCAATACATAGATACCCCCGACTTATGCCCAGCCTCGGTGACTTTTGTATTAATAGAGGAAGATTCCATAACCCCTTTCTTCTATCCTTGATCCTAAAACCAGAACCACATGGCCAAAGCTTCTGAGTTCTGTTGCTTTCTGGGGTTGGAATATGGTACCCTCACTCATTTACATCTTTACCAGCTTTCTGTTTCCTTCACTACCTAAGTTTGGCCGTATTTGAATTTGCTCTGTAGAAAAGACTGGACTTGAACTCAGAGATCTTTATGCGTCTGTCTCTTGAAGGGTTGGCCTTAAAGGAGTGTGCCACCTCCCATGGACTTAAATTCTTCTTTAATTCGTTTTCACAAGCTGGGTGGGATCTTACCCTGGGGTCAAAACTCCCTTTATCCCATTTCATTATCTGCTTATCTCCTTGAACACAGAATTTAGCTCCATTCCATTTTCTTGTACACCTTTTTTCCTAAAGTTGTGCTTTTGATAGTTCCCCTTGCTCAGTTTGTTTCTTGTTAATTATAGATCTGTGCAAGAGTGACCACTGATAACCATGTGACAGAGTCACCAGGTGGCTTTGAGATTTCCTCTGCCAGTGGAACTAATCCAGAACTCTTCACTTTAGCTGCAAGCAAACTTTTCAGAAAAGGGCTAAAAACAGCTTCATTCTTAACCAAACTATCACAAGGACGATCTCTAAGCAACATACTAAAATTCTTTTCCTCTGAAAATTCTTGAGCCAGGGCCTCAACTTTCCAAATCACCCTCAGCACCACTGTCTTCCATGCTTCTACTAGTATGGCCCCACTTAAAGCATTCAACTGCTTTTCTAATCCAAACTCCCAAACTCTTCATTCCTCCACACAAAAGCCTGGTCAGACCCTTGACAGCAATAAAAATACCCTAGTCCCTGATATCAATTTCTTTCTTATTGAGAGTTTCTATTGCTGTGAAGAGACACCGTGACCAAGACCACTCTTATAAAGGAAAATATTTAATTGTGGCTGTCTTGCAAGTTCAGAGGTTTATTCCATTATCATCACAGCAGGAAGCAAGGCAGCATATAGACAAACATTGAGCTGGGGAGGTAAATAATTGTTCAACACCTTGGCCCACAGGCAGAAGAAGGAAAAACTGAGTGCCAGGCATAGCTTAACTTCTACAACAAAGCCATACCTACTCCAAATAAGCCACACCTCCTAATAGTGCTATTTCCAAGCACGTAAATATATACGGTCATACATATTCAAAGTATCACAACATCCATACTTTTTTATCTTGATTTGATCACTTTAATGTGGTAGCAACTTCAAGAGCATCATTTTTTCATTATACATATATATGGATATTTCATATGTATTCATATATATTTTCTATAAAATACCCATGAAGATAAATATTTTATAAATTGCATCTAATAGTAGCATCTTCTGTAAGCAAATCTTGGTGAAAAGTGGTTAAGAGCAGAGGTTGTTATATGTTTATTGAATGAGAAATAATTCTTCATTAAATCCTACACAATATAAACTGTTGTTTTAAAGTCAAGGTACAATTTAAAATAAAAAGTTTTGATCTCAGTATTGACATTGCATCCTGTCCCAAAAGTTACCATGTATGACACATTATTATAAGTGAATGAGAGCTACTTACTGCTTTGCAACTGAGCAATGAAATGGGACCGTACTCAGCAGTAAAATAAACACGAAGACAAAGTCAGCATGTCAAATCATTTTATATAGAAAGAAAAGTCACAGGGATTGTTTAAGGAGTCGTATTCTGCTGCAATACATACAATGTGTTAATAATATAACATTGTGATTATGTGGACACAATTTCTTGTGGATAAATAATATGTCTGTGACATATAGCAAAAACCTTCTGTCTTTTGTTTCTTATAAAGAAATTGTCCGACTAATGCTGTTATCTCCTTCTCGCTCTCTGCCTCCGAAATCCCCTTTATCCTCATCTGATAGACAGACATAAATTGAATTACTAAGAGAAAGTGTTTCACTCCCCACCCAGCCTAGACACCGCTGTCCTACCATTGGAAACTGTTTCTCCACTGCCATCTTGTGGGCAGGATGGTAACTTGCAGCACTTTTTTTTTTTTTTTCATATTTTGGCACCATTATGTACTTAAAGCAGGAGTCAGAGAGAAACTGAAAATCACCAGGTACACCGAAGAATCTGTAAAACCCTTTGCTTGAGTCTCGTACAGAGTTGCTTCGTGTGATTCATACAAGCACACACAAACATGCCCATGCGCGCACACACAAACATGCCCATGTGCGAGCGCGCGCGCGCGCGCGCGCGCGCACACACACACACACACACACATCTTTTTTTTTTTTTTGCAAATTAAACAAGTTACCTCTTTATGTATCATAATGTAAAATGAAGTGAATTGGTGTCATCAATTGTTTTTTTTAAAACTCCGATCAATTACTGTTTATGATTCTATAAAGGTGTTCAGATTTAAAATGGCTCTGTTTTTTGTCCCGTGGATGTTTCACCACCTCCCACCTTCCATTACCTCAACTCTTTCCCTTCTATTAAGAGTACCTTAAACTACATACACATCAAACTATCTAGCCTTAATGGCCAAGGTTCCTAAGAATGTGGCCTTGCTGTAGTGTCTGTTGGGGCTGGTTCTTGCTCCTCTCTCTGCTGCTTCCTGTCTTCTTGGGCATCATCAGGGAAACAGTTTCCTCCTCCCAGGCTCTTCCATCACAATGCTCTGCCTCAGTATGAGGTTGAGAGCAAGCAGATCAATTGACTGGAGACACACAGCTCTGAAAACATGTGACAAATGAAACATTTTATATTTTAGGTGTTTGTCTTGGGTGTTTTCTTACAGTGGTGGAAAGTGAACATGTTTTGCCAAAAGAAGATATGTAAGCCCAGCTTCCTTTGGCTAATTAAGACATAGGCCCATTGTCCTGAATTATAAAATTCTGCTACAGCCTCAACCCCACCTCACAGCTGGGGTACCAAACACAGATACTCTATATGAAGGCAAAGATTTGACACTTGCTTATGAAGAAACTTGACAGCATACTTAGCCATTGCTCATTAAGTACTACTTACAAACCCTTCCCAACAAGTCAAAGTCTCACCACGCCTTCTCACATACCTGAGAGTTAGCAGTGCGACAGGGAGGGGAACAAGGCCTTGTCGAAAATCATTGCCCACCAAACCCAAGCTTGTAGATATTTCTACAATAACTCCTCTTCAGTTCTTTTCCCCCCAAATTTTCTTAGTTCCTTGAATTAGATCTTTCTTTCACATTAAATGAAGACACATTTCCAAGCTTATTGAAGATCTTCAAATTCCAGTTTCTAAATATGAATCTTACTTTTAGTTTGTATTCTTGAACGTTTTATCACCTTTATGAGAAAATAATCTTAGTATGATGACACTCTTCAAAAAATTACTTTGTTTTTAATTTTTCTCTAAAAACAGAATTTTCCAAAATGAATTTTGATAACAGCTATTTGGTATTTGTAAATTTTGTTGGTTTGGTGTGTGTACATAGTATTTTTTGTCAAAGTTGAAAAAAGTGGCAAACCATGCTCAACAAGAACATTCACAATCCTCATTAATATCATTAACAAGATGTTTTCCATTAATACAACTATTTATAATAGTATATTTTGTTTCTCTCAAATATTTTGACTTTTAGCTGTCAGTGAATAAACCATGAGTAGATCATTCTGTTTGGTTAAGGCATCTTTGACTCAAACATTTTATCTTTTAGAAAGCTACTCGAGAGTTTAAGGATTTTTATTGCATCCATTTATGTGTGTCTGTCTGTGTGTGTGTGTGTGTGTGTGTGTCTCTGTGTGTGTGTGTGTGTGTGTGTGTGTGTGTGTGTGTGCATACAGAAGCCAGATTTTGTGTTTAGAAGCCAGAGGACATGTTGCAATTCCTCTAACACTATGGGTCTTAAGATTCTAACTGACATCATTAGGGGTAGGAGGAAGTTCATTCTCCCACTGAGCCATGACATAAGGCTGTGTGCTTTTTTATTTCGTCTTACTGATTCTTGTTGGGTGGAAAAATATACTATTGGCCAAAAAGCCATTGTCATGAAATATGGTTACTGGTCAGGTAGGCTGACTTGCATGACTTCAGTGTGTAAAAGGATACATACTAAGAAATAATTGGAGGAAAAAATGCATATTTCTATATTAGAGCAATGCCAGAATACTTGGAATATACCTCTTTTCATCTTTCATTACTTTCCTATCTCCATTTATTTGTGCAATGTTCATTTCTTAGCAAAACTTAAATTGAACCTTTTTTTGTATTTGGCTATTAATAAAGATAAAATCACTAATGTTAGCTTAAAAGGTGACTGTGTTTTTATTCAGATTAAAGCTGAAAGCTTTAACCTGCAAAAGGAAGATGCGTCGAATGGAGTCCCAGAATAATCACGACAGTGATTTTTGGTTCACAAAATTATATTCTATCTATTCATAGCAGGAAGTATCCATATATTTCGCTTGTTCATTCTGGAAAGGCTCCTAATTTCATACAGAGATTTAGGAAATAGGACACAATATACATCTACCATGTCGCATGTAATTATTACAATTATGGTAACTGCTGATAAGGCAGCTCCACCTCCAAAGAGAAGTTTTAAATATAACCCATGAACACATCACATCTTCATATTGATCTTATAAATTAATAAATGCATTATTCAGGCATACAAAATGAAAATTTACTCTGTAAATACGCCACAAGCAGTTATGCTAAGTGCAGAGGATGAGACCAGCAAGAGATCTTGTGCACAGAGGTGGCAGACAGGTTATTTCTTCAAGGGCAGAAAATACCCGTGATAGGAAAGCAAAACCTATTTTAAAAGAAAAAGCATAAATTTGGAAGGAAGATGGGGAAGAAGTTCAATGTGAGTGAATGCACTGGTCTCCCTGGCATTGGAATGAATGCCAGATTACTCATGTAACAAAGGAAAAAAAAATGTCTCGGATGAAGAAAATGGTTGCAGCAATATTAAACATGTGAAAAATGAGACTGCCAGGAAAGAACATTATTCTTAAAAGGCATATGATCCAGAAGTCATATCACAGTGGCGAGCTGGGCAAGGAGTTTGCCTTTCACATTCATGTTTTGTGGAATGTTTGCATCACTGAGATTCAATGTCTCACAGAAACAACTTAATAAAGGAAAAACTGATTTTGTCTTGCAAGTTGAGAGGGATTTCGATCCATCATAGCAAGGATGGTGCCCTGGCTACTTTTTATGCCATCAAGTTACAATCTAGAGTCATATGAGAAGAGGAAACCTTAAAGAGAAAATACCTGTAGATCAGTCCGTTGACAAACTTGTGCAGCATTTCTCTGATTAGTAATTAATGTTGGAGAATTCAGCACCTGGTGGATAGTGTTTTCACTGATCAGGTAGTTCTGGATGGAGTAAGAACGCAGGCTGAGCAGTCTATGGCGAGTCAGCCAATAAGAAACACGTCTCCATGACCCTTGCATCGGCTTCTGCCTCCAGGTTCCTGCCTTGAGTTCCTGCCCTCTCTTCCCTGGATGATGTACTCCAAGCTGTAAGATGTAATAACCCTTTTTGTTCCCACAAAGTTGATTCTGAGCATGGTATTCAATCACAGCACTAGATACTTTTACTAATATAGAAGCTATGATGATGTCCTTGAGCAAAGAGGGATTTAATTTGGCCAAAATGCCTTCTTTTCTGTCCAACTCTTGAATATCAGGAAACTGAGTCTAAGTGTGGATGATTTGCATGCTCACTCGAAGGCTCCAAAATTATCCCTGTGTTATTTCCAATTGAATGGCACAGCACTGTGGACAGATAAATTTGTTTAAAGGATTTTGGTCAAAATAGATACTGTTATAGTTATCATTTCCCATTGATATGTTAAAGCATGACAACTATCAAAGTGACATGTGTGTGTGTTCATAAGACCCTTCATTTTTATATCAGTAACCATAGCCATGGTTCAGCCATCGTTAGAGGTACCAGATGTTCTTTCTTCATTTCTTACACTCAATTCCCTTCTTCTGAGATCAGTTATCCATCATTATCCTGAGACTCCATCACATTGGACCAGGCCCATCAAGAGCACCATTGGAAATGTCACTAGTATGGTGTGAGACCTAATTAATCTCTCTTTGTGGTGCCTCAAAACACCACACACACATGGTCTTAATTGCTCCCACCTCACACCCACTGGGATCACAAGCAGAGAATAAGCTGACGCTGATCCCCCCCGCAACTACTGTATTAGCATCATTTACTGCAAGATTAATGAGAGAAGCTGAGGCAACCAGAGGGAAGTATAAAAGTATAGGTTTCAGCTTTAGAAAACTTCACAGGCCACTTAAATAGAGCAACATCCTATCAATACCAGCAGTTGTTGGATACTAATATGAGTTTTATATATTTTTAATGTTCTTAAGCTGCAATGCTCACTGTCAATGAGCTGTACAAGCTTGAAATGTGATATTAATATTGCCTAATAAGAGACTTCAGATGGAAAGCTGCTTTAATTTTTAAAATGTAATTTTATATAAAGCAATCAAATCATGTTTTTATTCATTTTGTTAAGTATATAATTTATTATATTTGTATGTCAGACAGAGTGATTACTTAAAAATGTAATGTTAATATTTTTAAACATATTTCAAGATAATTATAATAAAATTGACATTGCAAAGAACATAATTATGTACCGCCCAGGAAATTCAACTATGAATTTTATAAACACATAACGACTGCAACGGAAAGAGAAAAAAAAATCCTTGTATGCTGCATTTAAAATCTTGGATTATTTAAATTTGATATAGTATCACCAGTTTAGTTTTCTGTATGTATGTTGTATGTAAGTCTTTAAAGGAGGAAGAACATTCTATATGAAGCTATTCCAGCTCACTCTTTGAAATAAAGCATTGCATTATTGTTGAATGGAGCATTTTCTTTGCAATACTGTTTCAAAGATGCCAATAAAATAAAATTATATGAACAAGTCCAAAATGCTGGCCTGTGGAGCCATGATGTGAATGTTTAAGGATTCTACAAAACCCTGTTGACACTGCAGTTTCATTAATTTCAGAATAAATGACCATTTATTCTGGTCATTTAATTATAAAATAACCGGTTTTCTTAATATACCCAGAAAATCAGGCCTCATCTATTACCAAAAGAAAAGGTTAGCATTTATCTTAATTTATAAATTGGTTAAGATGTTTACAATGGCCAATGCTATGGTGTTTATTATGTTTCATGACAAAGTTTTAATTATTTCAAAGTTATATTTGTTAATTTTGGTTTTTATAAGTAAATAGCAAAAACATCAGAAAGAACAATATAGAAACCTTGTTGGTAATGCAGAAAGCAGAATGAATTAGAAAATCTGGTAATAAAAATGGTCAAGAAAATGGTTTTGTTATATGTTTATCTATATATGCTATATATATATACATATACATATATACTTACACTATAAAAACACTTGCTCAAAAATAATAAATGGTGAATTAAATAAAGACAGTGTTGTGGAAAAAGTACGTTAAATACCGCTTAAGAATAGAAATAAATGCCTCTATAGTAACTTTTCTCCTTTCTGTGATAAACACCTGACTAAAGAACATGAGGCAGGCTTGGTTAGTTATGGCCACAACTCAAGAGCCCATTCCATTATAGAGAAGTTATGGTTTCAGAGGTAGAGGTGACTGCTCAATTGTACTCACACTTGGGAAGCAGGGTGGTTGCTAGAAAGACGAGCTAGAAAGAGAGGAAGGGAGGGGAGAGTAGGGAAGCAGAGATGAGGGGAATGCAGGGAAAATGAGAGGAGAGGGGAGAGAAAAGAAGAGGAGAGGAGAGGAGAGAAGAGGAGAGGGGAGGGGAGGGAGGGGAAGGGAGGGGAAGGGAGGGGAAGGGAGAGGAAGGCAGGGAAAGGTAGGGGAAGGGAGAGGAAGGCAGGGGAAGGGAGGAGAAGGGAGGGGAAGGGAGATTCTATTCCTCAGCTAGCTTTCTTTTTATTCAGCTTTAGACACCAGCTCATGAACTGATACTACCTTAAAGAAACTAATTTAGAAAGTCTCTCACATATATGTCTTAAAGTATATCTCCCAAGTGATTCTTGATTCATCTACTTGAACATTTACATTTGCCATTGCACACAAATGGCAGTAGAAAAGCTAAAGTAGACTGCATTTCAGTGATTCAAAAAGCTAAGCCTGAAATGAAAGCTGACCATGTTTCCATTAATGAATTGCAACATTGGTTACAGTGATGTGTTTTACAGCATTGATGATATACTTTGGAACAGGCAAACTGTTTTACATGTCAAGAGTGAAGGAAGATGGGGCACAAAGCTTAATTCAAAGACCCAGGTCTTGTGCTACACTCATTCAGTATTCTATTTAGTGACCAGAGTGAGTGTTCATGCAGTGGTGAGTCATAACAAGGTCTCATTATTTGTTACTCCACTTATAATTGTGAGCACACACCATACATGCAACAAATTAAGAGAAAACGGACTTTTCAAGCTTCATGATTTCAAGGAAGTCATGTCTATTGGTGGAGCTCTTGGTTACGGTACCAGTTTAGGAGACAGCTTTCTCATATCTGAGGGGAATCGTGCAGAGTGGCCAGGATATTTCCTTCAAAGTCTAATCAGGCATCTACTTCCTCTAGTTAATTCCTACCCTCTACATTCTTTAGCCTTCTAAGAAAGATAGCACCACCAGATAGGGACCCTGTGTTAAAAAACTACAACCTGTTACAGAAAGTTTACATTCAGTTCACGGAAATCATTTACAAGCAATATGGATAAAGACTTTAGGTAAAACCTTAGTTTGTAGGAAATACTTTTTTTTTTTTTTTGCTGAGACATCATGACAAAAGAGGTTTATAAAACAGAGTGTTCGCTATGGTCTAACAGTTTCAGAGGGTTAGAGTTAATAGTTAATGATATCAGAACAAAGAAGAATAGCAGAAGCCATTGGGGTATAAATAGGAAGCAGAGAGAGAATAAGGCACACTGGCAATACAGTGGGTCTTTTTAATCTCAAAGTGGCCTCCAGTGACAAACATCCTATAAGAAGGCCACATGGCCCCAGTTGGGGACCAAACAGTCAGATATATAAGCCTATGAAGTCAAACTTTCACAAGTAATGAGAAGTCATTGTACATTACATTAGTTTAGAAAAGTAATGATATTTATGATCTCATAGTCCAGCAGCAAATAATGCATGCAAAGCAGCCTGATTCAGATAACAAATTAATACCAATTTTACCTTTGATTTGCAGATCATAAAATTCCTTCAAAATAAGTGTGGTGATTTGAATTTCACAGCAATATACACATAATCTTCATGACAACCGTTATTGTCGTGTTCCCTCTGGAACGTAATTTACCATCTTAGAACTACAAAGTCTAAGATGTTTTGTATGGAAATTACTGACATGGGGTGGAGGAACCAGGAAATGGTGAATGTTCTAAGCAGAAGAGTTGAGATTCTATTTTGTTTCATTTACCCTTCAGCATCTTCTAAAGACCAGAGAAAATGATTGCATGCCCCACATAATGTGGGTGTTCTGATGGTTCAGTCAACTTAGATTAATTGTAATAAACAAAAATTGTCACTAAAGTTCCCAGCTTATGCGTCTAATATTGTGTGAATACATTTTATTTCCTAACATTATGAAACAGCCAAGAGTATAATAAATTACTTACCTAGGCCCTTTGAGGATTTTTGCATAATTTACCAAAACAAATTGATTTTAGTGGAAAAGCTGCTAATTTACATGGGTAGGAAGTGTTTTCCTTGGTGTGATGAATTTAATTTCAATTTCCCTGTTTACATGAATTCACTCCAGTAATTCATCACTGTTAGATTAAACTACAACTATGTTTCACTTCAGTAAGCCCCTAACATTCAATATATATGAATGAAAATAAATTGCACTCATGGTATGGCTGTGTATTAAACATAATACAAGATTGTTAAGGTGTCTTAAACATAGTATTGATTTTTAAGATAGCAAACAAAACAATGTAAAAATTTTAAGTATGAGTAAAGAAAATTTGCATTCTCATTAAATTATTTTTGAGGTTTCTATTTAGATTGAGTTTGAAATATTTTGATTTTTAAAAGAAAGAGAGTCGCATTTATAGAACATTGAATATATATGAGTTTGAACTGTGATTGCATTACATATGCCTTGGTGGTCTACTAAAAGATATCATTATTTGTAATGCATAAAAAAAGAAAAGAAATGACTTTGAAGTATTCAAATCTATGTCTCACACAGTTTTTGAACTTCAGAATTTGGCTATGGTTCACACAAGAGATTCTGAGGTAGGATAGCTTACAAGGTTTACCTGCTCACTGGTGATATAATCATCACTAGTTTGAACTGAACTGAAATTAACTGCCAAGTTTTCTAATGTGCTACGAAAAGTCTCCATTTCTTAATGGTTTAAATTATAGATGTCACTTTCCTGTCATAAATGTTCACCAATGTAATGTCCTCAGAGGATCAAAATTTTGCTTTGTCCAGAATAACTTGAGGGGGAAAAAGAACCTGGCTAGCAAGATAACACTCATGTCAGAAACTCTACCTTTACACAACCTACCTTAGAATTATCCAAATGCATCAGTTCTGCTGTAGATCACAGGTACCACAGTCTAGCACATTACAGCATGGAGAGAAACTCTCAAAAGATGTGAATGGTGGAATACAGTAATTGTCATGGTGGTGGAACTCTTTACAGATATCAGCAGTGTGCATATCAAAGCTGAACTGTCACAGATACTGTGGAATAGTGAGTAAAAAGGGTACATTTCACTATGGAACAGTCTGTTGACTCCAAAAGATCTGATTTCTGGAGTCTGTACACTAAAAATATTTGTGAGCTATTCTATATCTCAGTCTATTTAGTAAACAGAAAACATTTTACAAGGCTCTCATTGCAGCAAGATATACTTCTCAGGAAATTGTCATTGTCATATAGGAAAAGAAACTTTAATTTAGTCAACATAAAATGTGATGACAATATCAGCTTTTAGGGAGGTGAGGATGATTGTTCATTTGAATTCCGCAGCAACGTTAGGTCTTGATGGAGGAGGGTTAACTGTCTATTTGTTGCTTTCATTGGTTAATTAATAAAGAAACTGCTTGGCCTGATAGGTCAGAACATAGGTAGGCGGAGTAGACAGAACAGAATGCTGGGAGGAAGAAGGGCAGTTAGGCAGACGCCATGACTCTCCTCTCCAAGACAGCCGCAGGTTAGAATCCTCCTGGCTACACAGATTATTAGAAATGGGTTAGATCAATATGTAAGAGTTAGCCAATAAGAGGCTACAGATAATGGGCCAAGCAGTGTTTAAATGAATACAGTTTCCATGTAATTATTTCGGGTAAAGCTGGCCAGGAGGGCAGTGGGAAGTGGCCTGACTCTCCTTTTACAATGTCTAAATCATCACTATTGAATATCTTTCCCATATGGTGTCCCAGCACCATAAATCATCTCCAGATTCGCTATAGGTAGAAAAAGAGTCACACAAAATCTTTGAAGTTGTTAAATAAGTAAATATTTATTATACTATATTTATTAGTGTGTGTATATGTTTTTTGTGTGTGCTTGTCTATATGAAGATGGAAGGAAGGAAGAAAAAGAGAGTCACATACATGTTCATCAGTCATAGCATCTGGATGGAGGTCAGAGGTCAATTTACAGGTGCCAATTTTTTCCTTCTTACATGGGTGTAGAGTTGGGCAGATAAAATAATCTGGTCAAGTTTACAAGAAAAATGATTATTTTTACCCAATCCTGATATCCCATCAAATCTGTGTCTTTTATTAAACATTAGCTTTTTAGAAGTTTGGAAAATATGTTTCAATTATATTCACCCCTCCATCAACTACTCCAAGATCTAGCCCCATTCCCTATCCACTCATATTTAAATCTTTATGTCTTCCCCCCATAAATTCCAAGTTGTTCTGACAATATAGTTTTTGATATGTAACCTTTCACTGGACTATGGCTGACTTACCAGGGTCAACACTCAAGAAAAATAACTCTTTCTTCCCTAGATCTTATTAATGACTAATGGTTCCTCTTCTAGAGGTGGAACTTCTTTCTCAATGTCATAGATAAAACTGATCTTGAATTTTCAATTGGAATTAACAAAAAATAAATATCATTGTTTATCAATAAAAAGATATGCTCATCATTCACTGAGCATTTTATATCAAATATTTTCATTATCCAATGAGCTGAAATTCTGTGTTACTTAGTTGTGTTATCTCTATTCAACAGAAGCAACTGAAATGTAACAAAGGCTTGTCCTACAAAAATTACAGAGCTACTAAGTAGGAAATATGAGATTTAAAAGTCATGGAATTTCCTCAAGTGCCCACAGGACAAGCAGTAGGTCTAGAGATGTACTATGAATTCCATTGAATGAGTGAAGGGTTCTTTTGTTGTTGTTATTTGAGACAGGGTTTCTCTGTAGCTTTGGAGCAATTCTGAAACTTACTTTGTAGACCAAGATGGCCTTGAACTCACTGAGATCTGCCTGCCTCTGTCTTCCGAGCACTAGGATTAAAGGCATGTGCTACCCCTGCCTCTCTGAGTGTTCTCAGTGTATAAAGTTCTTCAAACAAGGTTGGGGATTTTGTATGAATTGCAGCATATTTAGACACAGGGACATCTCAGGTTCTTAAAGGGAAGCAGAAATAGAATAAGAGAAATTAATACAAAATTAAATCCATCCGTTCATTCTTCTAGAAAATTGTGTCTTTCATAATCTATTAAATTTCTGTTTAGATTTTTTCATATGTGATGAACAATTACTTCATTTGACTTTTGTCATATAATTAATAATTTATTTAAGGTTCATCAGGACTGACAAAATTATCTATAAACATAACCATAAAATTCATTCTAATGTTGTAGTCTAATTAGATTTAGTTCATGTCCTGAGAAGTAAAATTGTGGTAGTTTTTCTTTTCTGGGAGAAAAATAATTCTTATGCTGATGACAGGTGTTTTGTCAACATATTATTTTTAAAGACAATTTTCTGTCTTTTGGGGTGATCTTATTTGCTATTGTTTTAATTTGTGTCATTTTGTATTACAGTTTTTACTATTTAAAACAAATTTTATCTCTAAGTTATATGAGCAAGGCTCAGGCAAAGTCAAGATACTAAATCTATTTTATAAAAGAGTTTTTCCTTCTCAGCCAGTAAACAAAGAAAAATACATCTCATTTATGCAAAACAAACAAACAAAAGCTTGATCTAACGATGTAACTTCATTGAAAGAGTGCATGCAGTGCAATCATGGCTCTCTGAACTCAATGCCAGAGCCACATAAAGGAGTCAGGGCCCTGCATGCTTATAATGCTAGCACTCAGAAAGTAGGGACAGGAGGATCAGAACTTCCAGATCATCCTCACATACATAGTAAGATTCTCTGGCATCAGTCAGAAAGAAAGAGAAAAATAGTTACAGATAGATAGATAGATAGATAGATAGATAGATAGATAGATAGATAGATAGACAGACAGACGGACGGACAGACAATTGATAGTCATCTTTAAATTATGATTAAAATTCACTGTTAACAAATCAGATTTATCTTCATGAAAAGTTATAAGCAAATACATTGTTTTATAATGATTTAGCTTCCATTTTTTCCATGTGAAATGTATGAGGATAACATTGTCATTTCAGACCATATTTTTCTAGAGAATAAGCAGCTAGTTCTTAACATGGATTAGTTGGGGACATTCTACACCTAAATAATAGCAACAGGGAAAGGAGATCTCAAATAAGGATCATAACACAAGCAGAACATGAAGAGAGTATTCAATTGGAGCTGGTAATATGGATATGGTGAACTATAAGGTGTTTGGATGTTTGAGAACATGTGGAAGAAGACAAATGCTACATTGTGTGAAATGTGTCTCTCGTGTTACACGTACATAGTAACCTTTAGGGACAGAAGTTTAAGAAGGTTGTCCTCAGTCCTGCTTTCCTTATCTCAGAATCACATCTCTACTTGTTCAGTATGTCTAACAAAACATGACATATTTGCTCTCACATTTTCAGATCATTCATTCTTGGGCTGACGTTTTAGGGATGTTGAAACATTTCACCTGTTTGCAGCTACTTTCCTTCCACTCAATCTCAACAACAGTTAGGAATAGCTGGCCACTATGTCAGTGATTTTAATTGTTCCGCAAAAGAGAACTGAAGGTTGATACAGAATGAAAATTTCAGACTAGCAAGTATGTTGACATACATCTTTGATGAAGAAAATGACAGAAGCAACATCTTAAAGTAAATTAAACCTCCTACTATTCATTAATCTATAAAACATTTCTTCATAGATATATAATGAGATGCTGCATACTTGCGGAATGCCATGTTTATTTAACATTGACCTCATGAAGTAATAATCATTTGCATACTTCTCTCAATTAAATATTATACCAACAGCTTTAATTAAAATTATAAAGGGCATTGACAATATTTCATTCTCTTAATGAATGGGAAGATATACTATATAATTCAGAATGTCTCTCTGTATAATTCTACTGATTTTTTTTTTTTGCTGTTCAAACTGTGCACCCTCTGTGAATGTTGTCAATTAGGATGAAAAGAAGGAAAATTAAAGTTGCTCTTGAAATGCACTTATGTTTGCACATGGAATCTATGTGCATTAAGAAGGTAGTGATTTGCATATTGCTGGTTAATTAAAGCCAGGACAAGCGACTATTTGAGAGGCTTGAGTACATTCCCCTTCTTGCTAGCGCATTCTTTTTCTTTATAGGAGATTCTTCTCTGAAGACATTGTCATTTCTTCAAAAATTGTTAGATGTTTTCCCTTTAAAACAGACACTGTATGGATTATTTTAAATTTAATCTGTACACATTGAAATATTTATGGTCATAGGTAATGTCACATTGATGAGATGATGAGTGTGAGATAAACTCGATAGAAGCAAATGTAGACTGAAGTTAGATTCTAGAGAAAAATGAATGTCTCTCAGCTCTTTTCTTACAGTTATAAAAGGTTTCTGTGAGCCACTGTTACATCATCAATAACATGGAAACAGTATCTTATATGTCATTGGCTGTCATAGCAAATAGAGAGTGCCAAGCAACGTACATTCAAACATTTTGTAAACTATTACATGCCAAATAAATAAAAGTACAACCCTATTTTCTTTTAACTTGCAGAATCTTAGACAGCAAGGACAAAGTAATAATAATAATGGTCATTGTCCAAAACAGTCTTGCAAATCTAGAACAAAAGACAAATAAATCAGCCACTGTAAGTGAAGTGAAATGGAATATGTAATATGCTGGATAAATAAAGTTAACATATAAATATGACAAATCTACATAAAGTCCATTTTGCTTCTCTGAGTAGATTTCTTGAAATAAGACTATTGGGAACAGACCAAGGCTAGAGGAAATAAAAATCCATTGCTGGTATCAAAACTGGATATTCTTTTACAGAGTTAGAATTTCAGTCCAATATTAAACAGAAATGAAATGTAATATTTTTTAAAAAACACATATCTAAGAAAAATTGCCTAATTTCAAGTACAGCATGTTTAGCCATATTTGCTTCTGGTTAGTATCACCTCCCTTTTAAGTTAGAGTAAATGGTCAACCGAAAACTATTTTAAATGAAATCAACTAAAAACCAGTGACACTTAGATATGTGTGTCTCTTGTTGCCTTTTGCCTTCTAAGACTTTGTTTTGTTTGTTTATAACACACACACAAATCATTCGTGTTTTATGATTAATTTTAATTTGCAATTAATTTAAGAGAGCTACAGGAAGCTTTTTCGAGGTTAGTATATCAGTTATAACTGATGAGCCTACCCTGATGTACTATTTCAGCCACAATTTTTCACTTATATTTGGCTTTGATTTTAGGTTTGTGTGTTCTATAGACTTGGATGAACCTAAAATGACAAGTATTCACCATTTGTAGTATATCACACAGAATATCTTTAATACCCTAAAATTATCTCTATTGTTCTGTACATTTCCTCTTTCTTGAATCTTGGTAACCACTTGCCCTTTATTATTCATGGCCCATAATTTTATATTTTCTAGAATGTCATAGCATTAAAATCACATAAAATACACTATTTTCTGTTTGACTTCTTTCACAAAGAAATATAAATTAATATTTGTAGGGAGCCGCCAGGATGTCGCCTTGGCGAGATAGTGCCAGCAGTCCTACAGCCTGGAGGTATTCAAATCCTTTGTTGCTGCTGTCCAGGCCAGTGTGCTTGGAGCTTTGTTTTGCATTTCAGAGATGTGGTTCCCTGACCTGTCCTGTGGCCTTGGGCCCTAGCAGAATGGCATCAACCAATCAGCATTCGAGCCTTTCACCCTAGAAAAACAGCTGCCTTTGGGCTCTGCTTTCTCTCTCTAAGCTTTCTCTTGTCCCTGCACTCTCTCTTCCCTTCCCCCAATTTTCCTCAATCGAGTGCTCAGAATAAAGACGTGATAGGGAAGGAATTCTCGTTTTCGTGGCGTTCATTCCTGCTGGTCAGGAAGCTCATCGCAAATATTTGTCCTATTTTTTCTAATAGCTTAGAAACCTATTTATTTTAACACAAAACAACATCCCAATGAATGGATATACCAGAGTTGAATTGGTCTTACACCTACTGATGCAGGTCTTTCTTATGGTATGGTTTGGAAAATATAAATGAAATTATCCTTTTTATTGATATTTATGGTATTTTCTGTGAGCCTAAACTGTTTCTTTGCTAATATAAGTAAGTTGTGTCTGTTACATCTACTACACTGGACAAGAACCTGCAAATAGATATGCTATTTTCCTAGAGAAAACCTAATTATTAATCTGCTAAAGCAGCATAGCATTAAATTACTCCTAAAGACATTTATGCTATATTCTATAGATTAGAGCATCATAGAAATATACCACACCTAACCCAGAAACTTTTTGCAACTCATACATACTGGGAAGGGGAATTAGGTTTACTGCAGTGGGTGTCACTGGGTTTATTCCCAGGATAGGTCTTATTCCCAGGAATAGTTAGCAATACAAAACTGATTCCATTTTGTTGCTGTTAATTTTTTGCATATTATTTTTGTTTTGTTCTTGGTAATTTTTGTCTCTTTGATTTTTTTTGGTCATTTTTTTGTGAAAGAAGACACGCACACAAACACACAGAGAAAGAGAGAGAAAGAGAGAGAGAGAGAGAGAGAGAGAGAGAGAGAGAATATACATGAAGATGAGTCAGAGAGAGAGAGAGAGAATATACATGAAGATGAGTCAGAGAGAGGGTGGGAAGAACCTGTGAGGAATTGGAAAGGGAATATAATCAAAATATTTTGTGAGAAAATTTTAAATAATTAAGAAATGTTAAATAGCAATGGATTTGTTTACATTTCCTCCCTGTGTTTCTGGCCATTTATAATGTAAAGAGAGCTACGAGTCAAATATTGAAATACACCATGTATTATACTTAGTTTTACTGTCAAATTCTTAGAAATTAGTATCACCTAAATAAGTAATCTTATCTGTTCCTGCACTGATATCAGACCAAGTGTTTCCAAGCTTCTTTTGTGGATTAGGGACCATCACCTCTCAGGGAAACTTCCAGGATTCTGGTGCCAGATTGTAACAGCTTAGACACCCAGTCTTGTGGATTGAGCAGCTGCTAATTTTCAACTCCTCTCTCAGTAGAGAGCTATTGTGGGACTATCACATTTGTTAAGGTATCCACAGTAACTACTGGGTTCTCAGATCTTAGTTGTGATCCTGCTGTTATTATTTTAAAATTGACTTAATAAATTATCTTAGAAAGAAAGGTGATAGGAAAATACATATATATATATGTATATATATATATATATATGTAGATAGATGATGAATGGATGGATGGATGGATAGACAGACAGACAGATGTGGAGGGTTGACACATTATGTTGATTCATCCCATTTGTTCTGTGACCCTCAAAAACCCTGTCAAATATAACACATAATTCAACTGTGAAAAAGGGCAATTGATAAAATTCTGTCACACAAATAAACACAATAACAAAAAACGTATATCCTAGATAATGACAGTTTTTTATTTCTTTCTTTGTTTCTCTTTCTCTCTCTTTCTCTCTCCCTCTTTACTTTTTCTGTTCTTCATTTGTTTTTGTGTTGGTATTATATATGTGCTATCACTCAGTGGTTGATTTTTCCTGTAGCCTTTCCAAATGAAGTACAGCAAGTTATGCAAACACACCATTTGGAATGATTTATAAAAAAGTCACTAGAAGTCAAATGCATAATACTGGAAATTCAGCTCTCTCCTTTATTGTAAGCAGTGTCACAGCTTATACTTGCCTTGTTCCTTGCTATCTCTCCATTCTGGTTCTTGTAGTCTCCATTAAAAGAATGCAGATAAAACACAAAATATAGTTGATAGTGTGAAAAAGGGGTAGAGTTCATTAGAGAAAGTACATCACACTCCTAGAGGATAGGGCTGGACAATAGCTAAAGGGACTGTTGTCATGATCTACACTGGAGGCATATTTTTGTTATTTTTAAAATATCACACACACACACACACACACACACACACACACACACACGTTTCTTTTCTGATGGACTTTGTCCCATACAAGTGGTTAACTCCTACATCAGAGGCCAATGGAATATATTTTACACTAAAAAAATAAAACCCTCTTGCTACATACTAGTCTTATACTGCATAATTATTGATCAGTAATGTTTTGAACAATATAGAATGGCATATTATCTTCTATACTATATCCACCAGTGTAACCCAGATCCCTGTAATCTGACCAGTATTTAAGACCCTGAAATTTTAGTCTTATAAACTTCCAGTCAGTAAAGGAATGCAACCCCAATATCCTACAAACCTGCTCTCCTCTATGTATCTCCTTAGCAAGATAATCATTTCATTACCATTGCTGTCCTGACTTTGAACCATACCAACATAGTCAGTGTTAGTATGCTGATTGCCTCCCTGGTCTTAGTAACTGGAAAACCCAAGTTATGACAATATCTTTGCTGATGTAGAAAGCAAACAAATCCACAGTCCTGAGGATGAGTTGATAGAATTTGTAGATTGCCAACATATTATTACACATAGAACTTTTTGCAGGTTTATACGAGTTTATATGTTTTGCAAATTTAGGTTCTTTTCTAAAGCAGCCACAGTTTCATTGACAGACTGATACTTTTCAGTAACGTCAAACTAAATACATTTCTCTACTATCTCTATTTTAGTTTGTGTGAAAGAATTCTACAGTGTGGTTGCTGTTTGGTTCTTTGCTCCTAAATTAGTGAATTGGCGATATAATTCCATAGATTATATTCAAATGATTCTAGTCTAATTCTAATATAATTTATTTTCACATTGGCTTCCTAGTATCAAAATGTCTGAAAGAATCAAAACAACAGAGTAACTATTAATTTTTAGCCATGGTTTCCCCCTAACACCAGTAGATGAATTTGTTACTAACATCAATGTTATAAAATTGAGGTGAGTGTACTTGTTTTGTGAGGCTTACTACTATCATAAAAGCCAGTATAGTGGATGATATTTGAGATGGAGAAAATGTACAATTTTGAATTATATTTGAATTTAACTGATTATTTTCCATCAGGTGAGAAAAGTGAGCAGTTTGCTACCATCGTGTTAGACAGTATACATTGTTAATAATTTGCTTACACAAAGGATTCTAATGAGGAGCTCCAAATAATGAACTAGTTCTTCCATTCTATGAAGTTTGGTCTGCCTGTGTGGCAGAAGGGAGAGACCACATTCCTCATTCACAGTTCTTATTGAACAGCCAAGCGCCTTCCCACTGACTTCTGAGGGCAGAACACACAGAGCATTAAAAGGCAACAATCTGATCTTGCTTTACCTCCTGTGGTGCTAATCTGAACTCCCTGGAAGCTGCCCGAATTCAATATGAACTCAGAGTTCAGTTCACTTCTCAGAGGAAAAAGATGTGCTGTGAATCTGTATGGCCACCAATAGTTTCTCGGTGTGTCTGCTTGGTGCAGTTCGTCCACTTAAAAGTTTCAAGTCAATGTTTTGAGGTTGAAGTTTTCAATCATCAGTCAATATCTCACTTTGCTCTCCATTCTAAGCACTCCCTTTTAAACTGATGTGTTAGCGCCACAGTGTTTGTCCCCATCTCCCCCCCCCCCAAAAAAAAAATCTGTCTCCATAATGATCCCTGTTTACAAATCATTACTGGTAACAATCTTTGATATTTTCCTTTTTGCAGCTCAGCCTTCATAAAGGTGTAAATGGAGCATTCCGGTCTCCCAAATGACAATAAACCTTCACGTTGCAGATTCCTCTGTATCTTTAGTCATTTGTATGCTGATATGTATGATCTGTGTGTATTCTCTGTCACCAAAGTCATTCACAGTGTTTTAAGTTCCTTCTTTTTACATTGCCAATTTTGTCAGAAATGTATGTTCTTTAGACCATGATCAGCAAATAGGCACACAATTCTTTTCTTCAACTCTAACCGTCCCCCGCCCCGGCCATCCCCTGCAGCGATGATGTGCTCTCTTGCCACTCCTCAGAAGTATTATTTTTTCCAGATCATGAAATTTCTGCTGTGTACCTCAGCATTCTGACCAAACAGATCAATTTATTCTGTGAGTAACACACCGATAAAGAGTAAGAATCCCAAATTTTACCCAAGGAAATATCTGTTCCTTTATGTGTGTCTGTCACAATTTGACTAAAACTGACTCTTGTTCCTTTCATTCACTTACCCCTCCTTCCCCAGGTTCAACATTGTCTTGGGGCCAATCAGAAAATATTTTAAAATGTTTTTCCAGCACAAATGTCAGGGAGGAAGAGCAGCCTGAGAAGCAAACAGACAAAAACTTCTCTGCGTGTTCTACGTTGACATTGAAGAATTTTATATACAAAAGTCACCTATGAGAGTTAATAGAAATCATCTCTGTGTTAGATTTTTCCTAGTATTCCAATGTGGAAGGAAAGAAATACTGTGAAGAAAAAAAGATAATATATGCTCATGGAAATGATACTAGACCATTTTCTACTGCTATAAAGGAATACTTGAGACAAGTAATTCACAAGTAAAGGAGTCGTATTAATTTTATAGTTATAGACATCAAATAGTGAGGAACTCTTGACTCGGTGAGGACCTCCAGAGGATGACATCAACAGAGATAAAAGTACACAGAGATGTAAATGGATTTTTTCATGTATTTTCCCCATTAAATATATTTAGGCTTACGTATAAACATTGACTCTGGAGTTCTTTATCATAGTATGTGCAATTTATTAGAACCTATGGCTAGATATATATACAATACCTGTGAATGATTTGGTATGTCAACAGGCATTTTGGATGTAGGGGTGATAGTCATTAGAAAACTACAATTTTGTTATTTGTACCTCTAACCTAGGATTCTACAAAGCCATCTGTGACCTGAGGAGCAGCAGATATGCATGGTTTTAGCTCTGGGAATATTAATAATTAAAAACTAGCCAGGCAGTGTTGACGCACACCTTTAGTCCCAGCACTTGGAGGAAGAGGCAGGAGGCTCTCTGTGAGTTCTAGGCCAAGTCTGGTCTACAGAGGAAGTTCCAGGACAGCCAGTGCTGTTACACAGAGAAACCCTGTCTCAAAATAATAATTTAAAATCTAGATGGCAAAACCTTGTTTGAACCCTATCTCTATTGTTGTCTAACTCAGTAAAATTAAAGATATTGGTCAATAACTTTTACTGATATTATGGAGAGGTATTTTTTGTTTTTGTTTTTTTGTTTTGTTTTTTTGTTTGTTTTTGTGTTTTTTTTGTAATTTTATTAAATTATAAAAGTTTCCATTTCCGCCCGTCCTCCCACCACCACCCCCCTCCCCCCACTCCCTCTCCTCCTCCCTCTCCATCCCTAAGAGCAGTCAGGGTTTCCTGCTCAGTGGGAAGTTCAAGTTCCTCCCGCCTTATGGAGAGGTATTTTGAGTACTAAATGACAAAGAGACTATGGTTAAAATTATTAATTCAGTGTGTATACCATAGTTATGCTTTTAAGTTTTAAGATATTATTATTTTGTCAATTCTTTGCATTTTTATATTTTCTTTATATTATTTTCTCCACATTACCTTTAAATTTCCTTTCTATAACTTAAATGTATAGTACTATTTAGGAAGAAATAATTTTAATTATTTTATAATCTTATTAGTAGTTTCTTAAAATTATTTTTATTTTGTGTATAGTAGTGATTGCCTGTTTGCAGGTATGTACAGCACATAACTGTCTGGTGCCCACAGAGGCTAGAAGAGGCATCAGATCCCCTGGAGCTGGAATTCCAGGTGTTTGTGAGTCAACGTGTTAGTGGTAGGACCTGAACCTGTGACCTCTACAAAAGTAGAAAGTGAACCTAATCATGGACTTTGCCCCTAAGATGCCACTGCTATTATTTTATAATCTGATTTGGTGTGCAGGTCACTTGGTAGCCCATTAATTTGTATGCCTGAACTTTGAATTTCTGCTTTTTTTTACATTATAAACTGTAGTCAACTCAATCCATAATCCTAGAGTCACATAAAAAGTATTGCATATTCTGCAGGAACATACCTCAAATGATTTCTATTAGGGGACATAAATGTGTGATAAAATTTCATGTGTATTTTCCAAAAGTAATTGCCAAAATGATTTGGTGATAAATCAAATTACCACCAATTTTCACCATACTGATTATCACAAGAAATTGCATAATCTTCCCCAGGTTTGTTTGCTTTGATTAGCATAACTTAAAGTAATTCCCCTAAGCAAACCAGTTTGTGGGTCATAATACAGTCTCTGAAATGGAAGCCATGAAAAAAGTTAAAGGAAATATTAACCAAGATAAAAGCTAGTTACTCTCAAGAAAGCAACAAAAGCAGGAAGACAGAGTGAGAGGCAAGACCGATGTATACTTTATTCAACTAGCAGAAGCCATCTGACACCTCAATCAAGTAAAAATATCAATATCATGTAGAAAAGTTATTTGTAGAGGACAGATTGTGTGAGCCGAAAGTGGTAAACAGACAATTTCTATTCAACTGTACCACCAGGAAATCACCAAATAGCCAAGCTGAATTTTAGCCTCTGGATTTTATTCCCAAGTAATTGCAAAAGCCCATGCCTAGTATTAATGATCTTTAATTTTTTAAACTTTAGTCTTTTTTAACTTTTTTTCATATTAGAAAAGCCTTTGATCTTTAATTACCTTCATTTTTACTTTTCTCTTTTCCCTTCCTCTTTTTATCCCCTCCACCTTGCTTGCTCTCTTTGTTTTGGATAAAAAAAAAAATCTCACTGTGTAGCTAAAACTGTCTAAAAGTCACCAATCATAGGTACTGAGAGATGACTCATCAATTAAGAGGGTATTACATCTCTTGCAAAGGATAATAGTTTGGTTACCAGGACCCACATCAAGTGGTTCACAGCTCTACCTACAAGGTATCAAATGCCATCTGTTGGACTTCATAGATATGAGATACCTGCACACATGCTTAAAATAAAATAAATCTTAAAAAAGTATTCTCAATCAACCTCCTGCTTGATGCTGTCTTCGGAGTGCTGGAAGAAGTATGTATATGCCAATATATACAGACTTTCTGACACCTTCCTTCTAAGCCAACACAAAGTAAATACGTTGTTAAAAATTAGTGTTATGCCACTGTGCTTTCAAACAGATTGACTTCTTTCTACTAACTGTGGTTTGGCATCCATTGTATAACCTCCTTTTAAGATGTCACTCTTCCAAGTCTGCAGTGATTGCTATTCAACATTTAGAGTAACATATTTAGCTTTGATATAAAAAGACTATATGCCACTTATATTTCTATCTCTCTTTATTTCATCTAAGCAATGACATCCATTTTTCCAGTTGCTTTGTAAATGACAAGATTACATTTTTCTTTATCACCAAATAATATTATATTGTGTGTTTATACATATCTCAAATCCAGTTTATTCATTTATTTCTTGTTACACATATAGATTGATTCCATAACTTTGCTGTTGTGAATAGTTTTACAATAAACACAGTAATGTAAGCATCTTTATTTTTGATGTTTACTTAAGCATTTTAAGATTTTTTTTTTTAAGAATGAAAGCTCTGGCGTGTAAGTGCTAAGATAAGAAATAAGCATCGCGTGTTTTGTGAGGAAATGAGCATGACTGTAACACATACATAGTTCCAAAGTTCTTCACTTCTTCAGAGAGCTTTCCTTTGCTTGTGTTTCCTGTCATAAACTATGTAAGATGTTTTCATATCAGTTAAACTTAAGAATTAACAGGAAATTTTTTTGTGATTTGTACCATCAATAGTCATTTGTCAAAGACTGACTGTTGATTCATCATAATGTGCTTGAGGTATACAGTGTCCTGCAAGATCATACAACAAAGATCATATTTGATGTCAAATATGCTAATAATATGTTTGCATGACAAAGTTTCCTGAAAGTGACTGATGAAACTCTGAAGATGGTTGGGCAAAATGAATACGGCTAACAATTGCCTCAAGGACATGCAAGTGCTCCCAAAATATTTTAATGTCTCTTAGTCAATATACACTGATGTTTTAAGTGTTTAAGTGTGAGTTATATCTTTTTTCCTTGGATATTAAACTGAAATGCAGTGCAATAAGTGTGGATAATGAAGCAAATTTTACAGTACTGAAATAATTTATGGAGTATAAAAACTACAAAAATAGAGGATAAAAATTACAGAAACAGTGTCTGAGTTGGAGTCTGATACAGTCTGAGGATGCAGTCTGAGGACACAATTACCCTTTTGCTCTGAGGATTTGGGAGAGGTAAAAGGACTCTCTAGTGGCTGTCTGCACTGCTTGTCTGATCTCTCAGCTGTCACTCCCTAATATTTGACTCTGAGTTTTTATTAATAACAATTAGAATTTGAGCTACATCGAGTCATTCAGGTAGTTAAGCAGGTAAAGGTACTTTCTGCCAAACCAGCGATGTGAGTTTGATACCCGGAACCCACATGATGGAAGCAGAGAAACAAATCTCACAGCTTGTCTGCTCCCCTTCACACACATTCCATGACTCACAATACTCAATCACATTTGCATCCTCAGAAGAAGGAACTGTCTATACAATACTAAATATGCAATAATATATAGAAAAAGGAGGTAAAATATTGTGCTATGACACACCTAGTTTTAACACAGATACTTTTAATTTTTCCATTTCTTAATTTAAAGAACTGCCTTAGATATTTATAGCTTTAATCACATCTAATAATCCAGCTTTGACAATGTCCTTACTAACCAAAGTGGTCATTTTTAAATATCAGTAATTTTCTGCCAGTGTCTTCTTTTTCTATTTCAAGGTCCAATGTGGAATGCCATAGAACACATATTTAGCTATTAAAATGCAAAGAATATCAGTAGTGATCTGATGAACAAGCAATAAAGGGACTGAGAAAGAAAGCAGAAAACACTCCCTCTCAAAATATATGAGCTCAACAAAAATCAATAAAAAGGAAAAAGAAAGAAAAAAGAAAAAATATCTTCTAAAATCTAAAATATGTTGGGCAAAATCTGTCTGCACAAAAAGAAAGGCTATCATGAAAACAGGTAACTTCAAGTCATTGAAAAAAGAAATTTAAGATGATATTAGAAGATACATCTTCCATGTTTTTAGAACAATAGAATTAACATACTAAAAATGGGTATCTTAAAAGACTAACCTACAGATTCAATGCAATATTCATTGAAATTCTACCACAGTGCTTCACAGAAGATCTTAATAACACAACTGTAAGTTTCTTAAGGAAACACAGAGAACTCAGGATAGCAAAACAATCCTAAATAATAAAAGAACTGCAGAAGGTATTATTATTTCTAATTTCAAGTTGTAATAAAGAGCTATACAAATAAAAACAGCATGGTATTGCCATAAAAATAGAAACATTGATCAATGGATTAGAATCAAAGTCATAAGTCCACATTCCTATGAACTTTTGATTTTTGATAAAGAAGCTAGAAACACACATTGGAAAAAAGAAAGCGTCTTCAACAAATGGTGTTGATAAAACTGGATGTTTGCACGTAGAAGAATGCAAGTCTATCCAAACTTATTACCCTGCAGAAAACTCAACTCCAAGTAAATAAAAGACCTCAATAAAACCAGGCACATTAAACCTGACAGAACAGAAAGTGGGGAATAGCCTTGAATTCACTCACATAGGAAAAGACTTTCTTAAAAAAATACTGTTATCTTAAACACTAAGATTAAGAATTAATAAATGGGTCCTGATGAAACCGAGAAGCATCTGCATGGCAAAGAACACTGTTATTTGGACAATGCAGCATTCTGCAGAATGGTAAAATATTTTTACCAATTATAATCAGATAAAAGGCTAATATAAAATATATATATATATATATTAAGAACTAAAACAAGATACGACAAAAAACATTTAAAATTAAAATGCAAATCTAGATAGAGTTTACTCAAATTTTTGAGAAACACTTAAAGAAATCATCAGTATCCTTAGACACTGTGGAAATGTAAATCCAAACTACTTTGAGGTTTTATCTTAAACCCTTGAGAATGGCAAAGATTAATCAAACAGTTGACTGCTCACACTGGCAAGGTTAGTATTCAGACATTGCTCTTGGAAGTACAAATGTGTACAGTCACTCTGAAAATCAGTGTGGTGGTTCCTCAGGAAGCTCAAGATGCAGCTACACAACTCTTGGCAATGTGTTGAAAGGGTACTTTATCTTATCATAAAGATGCTTGCTAAATCATGTTCATTGTTACTCTATTCATAATAACAAGAAGCTGAAAATAACTGAAATGTCCCTTAACAGAAGAATATATAAAGAAAATATGTCACATTGACATAAAGGAGTATTATGCAGTTGTGTAAGAAATAGCATTACAAAATTTGCAGGCAAATGGATGGAATTAGAAAAAAATCAACTTGAGTGAAGTAACTCAGACAAAGAAAGCCAAATATGGTATATTCATTTATGTGTGGATATTAGCTGTTAACTTATTGACACCCAAGCTACCATCTCGAGAAGCACAGAGGGTAGGTATATAATAAGGAACTAGAGGATACAAATAGATCTTATTAGGAAAGGGAAATAGAATATTTAGTTACTGTTGGATGGATGGGAAGCTGGAACTGAGAATCAACTGGGGAAGGATAGGTTAGGAGGAATGAGAAAAATAATATGAGGAAAAATTACATATATTAAAGGGAATTTGAGGGGTAGCATGGAAACCTAATAGAGTGAAAGTGAACTAAATAGTTAAATATTGGGTGAGACAGAATCTCAACTGCCCATCTCTTGTCACTAAATGAAGCTTCCAATATTGAGATGGGTTTAGATAAAATTGATTTGTTGGCCAAAGAGTTCCCATGGGAACCACTAAACAATCTAGGCCGTTATCAAGACTATATAGGTTTCTGTCTACAGACTGAAGGCAAGGCACCATTGCTGAAGACAACACCTACACAACACTTTGAATGCAGCGAAGTCCAACTGGTATCTACATAGAGCCTTCACCTCTACATTACAGTGTCTTTGGTACAGGAAGATGCTGGGAATGCTACCAAAAGAGAAAATTAAACACCAACCCAGTCACAAACCCTACGGTCTACTGTGGTGCCCTGCCTACATCACAGGCTAGGGCAATGGTGGCACAAAGCTTGTGTGAGTAACCATCCAATATCTGATTTCACTTAGGTCTCTCTCTCATAAAATCCCATAACAACACACATATCTTACAGTGCTTGGGAGGATAAGTCCTAGAGACTAGATAGCCCAGGGTTCTAGTATAAAACTAAACACCACACAACAGCAAAACAACAAAACCAACAAACAAAAGACAAAAAAAAAGATAGTGATAAAATAACTCCTAGTGAAATGCTGCTTTACTCATAGATCAGTACCTTGCCTTGCTCTGTCACCTTCAGAGAAATATCTTCCTGCATCAGTTAGGAACAATTACCAGGAACCGCAAGCAGCAATGATACAGAAAGTGAGAGGCCTTGAAACACTCAGCCCTGAAAAGAATGTCTCCCTCAAATCTCTTACCTCAGAGGTCAGGCAATCCTGGAAAAAAACGGAAGGGATGGAGTATTCCAAGAGAACAAGGCTCCCTAAATTATCATTAGCATAGCTTATATGAACTCACTGAAGCAGCAAACACAGGCCCTGCATGGGTCTGCATCACATCCTCTGCAGATTTATTAGTGTTTTATGGGACGCCTAAATATGTGAACGTGTAGGTTCCTGACTCTTGTCCCTTCTCTAGGTTCTTTTCCTTTTGCCTGTTTGCTTGTCTAATTCCAGTTGAATAGGTTTGTTTTAGCTTATTAAATTTTATTTAGTCATAGTCAAAATAAGGAAACAAAAAATTAAAAAATACCATATGAACACAATACATCAATCAAATTATTTTCATCAATTCCATCTTTTCCAAGAGACCAATTTTCTAGAAGTCATAAGCAGTGATATTTCAGTGCTAAAAAATTTTATGTGCTTTGTCAATGTTATAAGCAAACACACATGATTTTAAATATAAGCAAATAATTAGTTTAAATATCTATTAATAATTTGTGAGTGTTAACAATTAAAATCTGTTTCTTATTAATTCTTAGAAAGTTAACATAACATTGTCAAGCATAAAATAATGAAAATCTTTTTCACAAACCTTACTTGATACAACCCTATAACTTAGATCTTAACATGGGAATGGATTTAAATTTGCAGCCATTAAGGCATGTCTCTACTTCATATTAGGATTTTAAATTAATATTTGTCACTGAGGAAAACTGATTTGCATTTTAATGAGAAAAATCACTATGTAAACTTTTGAAATATTTTACCTAGAAGTTGGCAGCAAAGTCAAAAGGAGTGAGTTCATAATTTTAAAATGAAGTTCAACTCTAGAAACTGGAATTATTTTATCTTTAAAACAAAGAGTTATATTTTGAGTCAAATCTATTTATAAGTCTCTCCAAATATGCAGATCATTCTAATACATTCCATTTTCCAAATATGGTTTGCAATTATTTTTTGTTCATACAAATTCATACATTATTCTTATCTGAAACATGCATCCTAAAAATAATCTTTGTCACTAATACAAATTATCAATACCATATTTTGTCTTTTGTTTCTGTATCATGGTTTATGAAATATACACAATTTTTCACATGCTCAGCTGGCTTTATTGTTGGTTCCTTCCTTCATTGTACACATTTATCTGTTCATTTTCTCTCTATATTTTCTCATATTTACTCCCAGATTCCTATTTTGCCTTTTAATGTTTATAATTATATTTATTAATATTGATGATGAAACAATCCATAATTTAAAGAGAAACTCTCTTTTAAAGGTTCTCATGTCCTTTTCTTTCATTGTTCTTTTTAGTTCATGGTTCACTTAACACTTGACTATTCTAGTTTTCTGGCCTAAATTTTTACTCCCAAAGCACACTGTATATGTGAACATATACAATATCATAGTCTCTTACATCACTGCATTATGCTTCTAACAATCTAGCAAAAATAGCCATTTCTCTTTATGTACCCTCTTCTAGTACAGAACCATCTTCATTCTATGGAATCCTTTAACTTATGCCAATTTCTAATATAGGTTCAGAGGAGCTACCCCATGTTTGAGCATTCAATATTCATTTTAATATAGATGGGATTTTCTGATCTAATAGAATTATATCTGCTCTTGATTAAGGTTTTGTGTTTTTCCAGCTCATTTAAAAATGTAATGTATAATTTAAAAATACAGTTTAATAGTCATCTATAATAGTCTAGTTTGTAGTCATGTTAGTTATGTTTTCTAGATGTACAGAGATATATTTTAGATGGTTAAGTATTTTTCAAACCTCTCAAAGACTAACAAAATATGACATTTAAAATGTTTGAAGAACTTAGGGCCTTTCAAAAAATGAGACACATCTACTCCTGGCAGCAGTCAATCTACTTCAAGAGAATGATGGGCATCAAAGAGGCTCCTTATGGAGTTTGTTGGCCATTTGTCAAGAAACTGCTCTTGCATGAACTGTTTGATGGTATGCTGTATAAATTGAACATTTAGGACCCACAAAAAAATGACTACTAAAGTTACCTACAGAAGGTGAGACAGTCAGTCAGGGTTCCTGCTTCATGAAAGGGTATGCCAGATATTCTGCAAAATGCAGAAAAAGTGACTGGTAAACTGGTAATAGAGGCACAACAGTTTTTCAAATTCTCCACTTCATAAAATGTCTGCTGGATATTATAGACTTGTAGACTAAAGATAGTTGCTCCAAAGTTACAGAAGAGCATTTTGTGACTTTTCAGATAGCAAAATGTCTTTGTCAATTCTAGAGTTTTAAAAGTTGCTTACAATGTACTTCCTGTTTACTTAGGTTATATCATATCCTTCTGGAGTTATTAATGTAGTTAAACAATAGATAGTTATAATTATGGTTTTCTTAGTTATAATAAAATAGATTATATATAAATATTATAACTGTAATTCATACTTAGCACCTGTTTTGTTATATGTAATTTTACTATGCTAATGTTAAAACCTTACATTTATTTTGACAAAAAAGGGGAGATGTTTTGGGATTCCCCTCTGTATGTTGTGAATATGTTTTACTACTATTGCTTAATTAAAAAAGCTACTTTGGCCTATATCAGGGAAGAATATAGTCAAGTTGGAAGAAATAGTGAGAGAGAGTTAGTGGAGTCAAGGGAACACCATGTAGCTACCAAAGGAGAGAGATACTGGAACTTTAATCAGTAAGCCACAGTTTTGTGGTGATACAAACAATAGAAATGGGTTAGTTTAAGATGTAAGGGCTAGTTAATAAGAATCCTAAGCTAATAGGCCAAGCAGTGTTTTAATCAATGTAGTTGTAACTACCATAACTATAATTCTTGCTTAATACTTGTTTTGTTATATGCAGTTTTGCTATGTTAAAGTTAAACCTTCCTTTTTATTTAGACAGAGAAGAGCGATAATGTCAACCTCTCTGTATGATGTGAATGTGTTTTGCTACCATTGGTTAATAAAGAGCCTGGTTTGGACCTATAGCAGGAAAACATAGAACAAGGCTGGAATTCCAAGCAGAGTTAGAGGAAAAAAGTATGTGGAGTTCAAGAGACACCATGTAGCTGTCAACGGAGAAAGATACCTGCCCCAAAACCTTGCTGATAAACCACATGCCTCATGTCAAAATAAAAAATAATAAAAATGGATAAGTTTATAATGTAAAAGGTAGTTAGGAAAAAGCCTGAGTTAATAAGCCAAGCAGTGTTTTGTTGTTGTTGTTGTTGTCTTTGCTTTGCTTTTGCCAAACAGTGTTTTAATTAATATAGATTTTGTGTGATTATTTTGGATCTGCGCATTTGGAAAATCAACAAGCAGTCTCCATCTGAAACACATCTTTCCAGCAAGGCCACTACTTCTAATATTTACTAAGCAGATCTACAAACTGAGGGATCAAGTATTCAGGCATATGAACCTATGGTTAATTGTTTTCATTCAAACCAGCACAACAACAGTTGTTTTCCTATATGATATGATTTTTTTAAATTTATCTGGTGCTTTAAAATACATGAGACACATTAAATGTATGAAAGGATATCCCATCTACAAAATAGTATCTCTGTGCCACTTATTTTTTGTGTTTCTTCATGTTTTTATTTTTCCTAAGTGATTTTAGTATTAATTTGTCAAAACTTAATGGCAAACTTTATGTGAGTTTCTTTTTGCTTTTGTTTGTTTTGTTTGAGCAGGATAAATATGTGCTGTATGTGTATGCGGAGGTCAGAGGGCAACTTTATACTTTTCTTTCTTTCCACCTTTATGTTGTTTCCAGGAATTAAATTCTGGTTGTTCGTCTACGTGGAAAGGGATTTGTGGTGCTGAGCTACCTTTACGATTTGCGTTTTTATTGAAATAACCATACAATTTTAGGATTCAAGATGGCGGTCACATGCACCCTGAAGGGATGCAGGGCCATTCCAAGGAGCCTAGGATACCCAGGGAGGCTTCAAAAGAAGACAAGGAAGCAGAGGATGAGCCTGCAGAGGGCGCCATATCTCTGGCACAACTAAAAATTGGCAGGTCTTATGGGAAGGTGCTTTTTAAAAAGATTTTATTGAAAATGGCAGAATGGTGGAGGGAAGAGGAACTAGACCTGGTGGTGGGAATAGGTGTAAGAGTGCAGACAAAGGAATATGCTGCATAGAAGAGCTGGCAGGGAGGTGCACAGAAGCCTGGAACACACATAAACTCTGCCCTCTGAATTCACTGCCCAGTTATATAATCACCCTGACTCTGACACAAGATATCTGAAAGAACAGTTTCTTGTCCAGATTAAGGCTCCTCAGAAGACTTCTGTCGTCCATTCTGCAGGAGGAAAAGACATAGAAGTTCAAGATCTGTGCCACTGCTGGCTGCTATGGGCAAGAAAGCTTCTTTTGCACTGGTATGGATGACTGCAGACTCATAATTGAAAATGGGATATACTGAAGGCTTCTCTGACAAATTCTTCCCTGGCCCCCATTACCTACCCTCAACAAAGAAATAGTCCAGACATGAAGCCATTGAAGAGAATTCTTTAAAACTGTGATAAAGATGCTGAAATGGAACTTCATAGTTGATGGCTTCTGGCTGGAGTAGTACATGGGTACATCTCAGTTATCATTAAGGGACTCACCACTGAGAGTCTGACTGTGCTGAGTATGTGGGCACCACAAGTTGGACTCACTGTATTATTTTTTCTTTTTTGAGGGGAGGGCACAAGAGTGGGAAAATTGACCTGGGAGGAATGGGATGTGAGTGTTATGGGGTAAACTGTATAAACTTCACAATAATGAATAAAATATTTTGTTGCGAGAAAATATAATTAGGGAGGTAAATAAAACTGGGATATTTGCATGCCACAGCTAAGAACAATGAATGCATTCAACCTTCTAGACTTTTTTTAAACCTCTTCAGAGAAAGTGTTAAACCATATGCACAAACCCACATGTACATCTGCTAATTTGCAAACACACACACACACACACACACACACACACACACACACACACACACACAAAATCATGGGGGTTGGTAAGAGAGAGAAAGAGACAGAGAGACAGAGAGATATTAGAATTAGAGATTGTGTGTATTCTTGTTTCTTTTTATCAGTCACAACCTATAGGCAGCTCCATATGGTATATCATATATTTTTGGTTTAGTGGAAAACATGTTTAACTAGTTCTCAAGAGAATCCTGATAGTATTTCTTACGGATTAAAATAAATCCAGAAATATACATATACATATATATATAATTAGATTATATATATATATATATATATATATATATATATATATATATATGTCATTTGCCGTTACACAAATCACTTTTAAGATTAACATATAATACCAAGTGACCTGAGAAATGCTTTCAAAGCCCCAGGGGAAAGGGGCCTGATTTCCTTTGGTTTTCCCCTGGCTTAATTTCTCAGACTACAGACTGGCAGGCATACAATCACAGGATGATAACTTATTTAACTGTGAAACTATTGCCTACTTTGTTATTGAAGTTAATACTTCGGTTTCAAAGTATGTGTTTATTGCTTAATTTACTAAGATGAATGGTAATTTTCTCAAACTTAAAAAGATGGCCTGTAGGGAAATTGCTAATTAGCCTAAATTTACTTAAAAATTCCCGCAAGGAAATAGAGAAAACCCTATTTCAATTGAGTCGGTCAGAACAGCTTAAAAGTCCTTTGATAAACTCTGGGTTCATCACAATGGTGGGATTTATTAGGAACTTTTATGTATGTGCTCCACAAAGAAAGAGCGGCTTTATCCTATGCAGAAACCTCTAACTGCAAGACTGCAAGGCGGAATAGACCATTTAAATGCAAATCTTCTAATCCAGAGATTCTCTCTCTAAATAGAAGAGAGTCTTCAGGGTGACTCATAAAGTTAGTAATAAATATATGGTCATTCTTCAGGGATTGCTTATTTTAGGGAATTTAATAATCTGCTTTTTTATGTGTGCATACAGACTTCTGCTACATATTACCAGACTTTGCCCAAATACTACTGCTTGAGATGTGTGGACTTCCTGGCTATTAAATGCTTCACTGACCTCTTGAGATATAAATCAGGTGTCAAAACCCTCCCACTCTAGTTACAGTATTAAATTGTCTATATTAGTTGAAAATATGCATTTTTCAAGTGCAATTATTGGAAGCTTGAAGGATAGCGTGCTACGAAGAAAGAATGACATAAATATTTGAGGGGCAATAATCTCTCATAAGAATAATTCTGCAAGATACACAGCTTTGAGCTGTCATCCTATAATTTACACTGAATAAATATCCATTTTCCTCTCATATATTATGGCAGAGTTAGCTATTTGTTAACTATGCAGGTTAGCTTCCAGTTGCTGTGGCAAAAATAGATGAAAACAATCACCTTAAAGGCGAAAAAAGGCATTTGGGCCAGAGTTCCAGAGATTTCAGTCTATCATCAATCATATAACTCCACTGAATCTTGTGCTGTGGTATGGCGATGCAGCCTACTCAGAAGCATGTGGGTGAAAAACATATTCACTCCTGGAAGAGGGTAGGGAAGGAGAAAGAGAGTGGGGTAGAAGATAAAAAGAGAGGGAAAGAGGAAAAGAGAAAGAGGGAGGGGATAGCAATGGAACGGAGAGAGGGAGATGGAGTTGGAAAGCTTATAAAAAATCTAGAACACAGACCATACTTCCAAAGGCCAATTAGTTCCCAATGTTTATCACTTCCCAGCAGCCAAGTAAGTACAGAACCTACCTATAGATTATCCCATTCATGAGAACTGAGCCTTCCATAAAGCAGTCATTTTCCCAAATCCCCTCTTCAAAAGCAGCTACATGGAAATTCAAGCCAATACACTATTGTCTGTGAGCACATCACACCTAAAGGATAATACTCATTTATGAAGATCTCTTGCAAAATCAAACATTCAGTGATCAATTCCTATACTGAAGGAGACTTACAAGTGATCAGTGACAGCAGTTTTAGAGGGAAAAATTGATAAAATTTCAAGCTTGAATAAAATTTATTTACTATAAGAATTTGCAGATACTGTTAAACACACAAAAAAAAAGATGAGTAAAAATGATCTCTAAGGTAGAGAGAGGTATAGAAGAAGGAGGGGGTAGGCAAGAGAATAGAAACAGCAGTTTAGCTCTTATTTTTTTTTTCAAAGACCATTTTTTTTTTAATTATGTCATAAAAAAGAAGCAAAACCAGCAAGGGGACAGGCCTGGGAAAGGAGATCTGACGCAGCCACAGGTGACCTTCTGGGGTGCTATGGGACCTAAATGATCCTGCAGAGTTGTCCCATGCTGAGCCAAACATGGCTACATCTTCATCACCCTGCATCCATGTGAGCACCACCAGGAAGTCTGACCTTGGAGCCGGCAGTATGACAGAAAGGGGCTGACAAGTGAACACGGAGCATGCTGGAGCAGCATGCTCTTCTTTGAATAAAGAGCTAGAAGATTCCAGGTGATGGTGTGCAAGAAGGGGGTAGAAATATGTAGGAGCTGAAGATGGAGAGGGCTGCGAAATTCTGTTCTTATAAGAGAAACTTCATTAACAACACTAGGGCACTTAAATGTGGAGAATAGTTACCCAGAATGAAACTGTGTTTGATGTTTGTGTCACTATTTGTGTAAAACAGGCTTAAGAGTGTCTTGCGCTAGAGACAAAAACTGCTCCAGAAAAATGAAATCATTTAGGACACCACTACAGTTGCCAGTTCAGATCCTAAGGTCTCATTTACTCAATTGAGATGGAGAAATACCTTCTAATATAAACACATAGGCCAGTGAGATGAAACAGTGTGTATTGGCGGCTGTTGCAATTCTATGAACTTGAATCTGTTTCTTGGGATGCAAATGATGGAAAGAGAGACATGGAACATAATTTAAGCTGCAAATTGTTTTATGACCTCCATATGTGCATTGTGCACATACTCAAGCATACGCTTTGCATATACACACATACACAAAAGGATATATATATATATAATAAAAAACTAATTGTCATGTAATATAATGCAGAGAGATATCAGAGACACAGTTTTATACCTTTGCAATCTAAGTAGGCAGACTCATTACTTGTTAAATATGATCATCCATTAAATTCTGCATGTGGAATCCATAGTTGATTTGTATAATAGGAAATGAAGTTTGCTTTGCAAAGGCCTAGAATCTCACTTGACTGGAGAAAGCTAGCATTTGTCTTCAGAACTAGTAAGAAAATTAAGGTATCTGTACTCATGTGTTGACTGAATTTTCATTAACTTATACATGAAGTTGCCTATGTATTAGAATTACCTGAAATTAAAATCACAAACAGAACAAAACAAGCAAACAAACAAAAGTCATTGCCACCACCTCTATAGCAGAATGTGCTGGATCCAATTCCCTCATTCCCATTTTGCTTATTATTCATCTTCAGAATTTGTCAATTTATTTAGAAGTGCCTCACCATTTCTAACTGTTAAGAAGCATAAGAATAAGGAAACTGAAGAGTAGATACATGTTTTGTTTATTCTTTTGTGAACTTCTGTTTAAGAATTTGCTTAATAATTTCTCCTTCCCTTCTCACTCCATAGAAAGCCATATCCACCTTATTTGCAGATTATCTTCCCATGATCCCTTGCTGATTAGTGCAGACTGAACAGAGAAAGTAAACTGCATATTGCACTCACTGATTCTGGCCAAGCAAAGTTTGTTGGTGAGAGCTACCAGGTTTACAGTAAGCAATAAAATTTCACCTCACATTCATCTCTCCTGAGTTGGTTCTCTACTTTAAAGGGAAAATGAAGCAAGGGATCAGAAAGGAATAAGCATGAAGCTGGAATTTTCTATGCCAGGATTAAGTTAATTTTATGTCTTAATACTAAGTATAGGTGTGGGGGATTTCAAGCATCGTTGAATAAATATAAGAAGCATGTGAGCAGTAAAGGCTCTTATATGCATCTGCACTTTACTAAAAATTTTGCTTGCTACTTTATTTTTGTTTGTTTTGTTTTGCTCTAAAGCAAATATAACAAGAAGAAGCGATGTACTGTAAAGAAGAATCCTGTTAACTATGACATTAATATTCCTTTTTAATTTTGAGATTAAAGTTTAATTACAGCATCCTTCTTTTCCCTTTCTCTCTCTAAAACCTTCCGTATACTCTACTTGCTCTTCTTCAAATTCATGGCCTTTTTTTCCAGTAATTGTTAATGCACATATACATGCATTCATATATGTATTTATGTATCTAAATATAAGCTGTTAATTCCATATAACCTTACTTGTATAAATGTCTTTAGTGCTGAGTGATTGGCCCTGAACAATTGATATGCTCCTGCCTGTGGAAGGTAACCTCATCCATCCCCATCATTTCTAAGTTGTTTATATTCCATTATGTAGGCCTTTCCTATCCATTTGGCTTGGTCAGTATTGTCATCTTTATTCAGCTCCAATTTTGGTGGTTGTGTTGGTGAGACTTTATGTGTTTAACTTGTAAAATTGTTGAGAGACATAATCTCAAAGCAAATTCTAGCTCTTACAATCGTTCTGACGCCTCTCCCTCAATTTTCTCCGAGCCTTAGATGCCAGAATGTATTGGAGATGTATCTGTTGAGACTGGGCCCTGAAACTCTGTATTTTGTTTATTTGTTTTCCTCTGAATTTCTGAAACAACATCTTGATGTGGGATTCCCCTCTGTATGCTATGCATACCATTGGCTAATAAAGAAGGTGCTATGGGCCCATTGCAGCACAGAATAGGGCATGACAGAAATTCCAAGCAGAAAGAAAAAAAGAGAGAGTAGGTAGAGTCAACGAGAACCCATGTAGTTGCTGAAGGAGAAAGGCACCCAACGGAGCTTGCTGGAACTTTACCTGTAGGCCACAACCTTGAGCTGAACCCCAAATAAATAGATATGGGTTAATTTAAGATATAAGAGCTTGCTAGCAATAAGCCTAAGTGATTGGCTGAGCAGTGTTTTAATTAATACGGTTTCTGTGTGATTATTTGGGGTCTGGGTGAACAGGAACAAACAAGCAGCCTTTGTCAAACATCTTATGCAATCCAAGCAGTCCATCTTATGTACCTGCAAATGACTTAAACTCATGTAAGCAGTCTTCTTGAAAATACGGATACCCATAGAGGCTCTATCTATCAAGATGCCTTTTTCATTTCTCTCAACAACAATGACCCCTGTTTAGACTCCTTACAATAGTGAAGAGGGAGCCCGAACTGCTCTTCTGTAATCAGATTGGTGAATATCCCAACTGTCATTATAGAGCCTTCATGCAATACCTGACGAAATCAGATGTAGCGATCCACAACCAAGGTAAGCTCCGACAAGATCAACCAAAGAAAGGGAAGGCGTCAAGATCATAATGGAGAAATCTACAGAGACAGCTGAATTTAGGTCGTGGAAACTCAGGATCTTTAGATCAACAGCTGTGGAGCTTTCATGGTACCGAACTAGGCCCTCCATATATGGGAGACAGTGGTGAAGTTTGGACTATCTCTGAGGTACCTGGCAGTTGGACCAGGATATATCCCTGGTTCATGAGCTAGCTTATTAGAGCCTATTCTCTGTGGTAGGATGCCATGCTCAGCCTTAATGCAGGGACGGAGGCCTTGGTCCTGCCTCAACTTAATGTGCCAGACAGAGCTGACTTCCCATGGGAGCCCTTACCTATTGGGAGGAGTGGATGAGCAATGGACTGGGGGCGAGTTGGGGAAGCAGGAGGTGGGGGATAACTGTCAATGGTATGTAAAATGAAGTTAAAAAATAAATTTAAAAAATATAGATGTTTCCTCCCTCCCCCCCCCATTCCCCCAAGCCATCCCCAATCCTCCCCCTCTCCCCTCTCCCTAAACATCTTCCCTTACTTCCACCCCCCACCCCCATGCACCCTTGTTTGCCTGGCAATCTTGCCTACTTCTACTATCCAGGAGGATAACTATATGATTTTCTTCAGGTTCACCTTCTTATTTAGCTTCTCTAGAATCACAAATTATAGACTCAAAGACCTTTAACTATGGCTTGAATCCACTTATGAGTGAGTACATACCATATTCCTCTTTCTGGGTCTGGGTTACCTCACTCAGTAAAGCGTTTTCTATTTCCATCCATTTGCATGCAAAATTCAAGATGTCATTGTTTTTTACCGCTGAATAAAACTGAAGGATGGTTATGGGAGCAGGGAAGTTTATATCTCAACTAAGGGAGCCATTTTAGGGTTTGCAAGAGACTTGATTCTGGAGGGATTCCCAGGCCCAAGAAGAGGTCCCCAGATTGTACACTGGGCAGCAGAGGAGAGGGTGCCTGAACTGGCCTTGGCCCATAACCATACTGATGACTATTTTGCATGTCACCACAGAACCTTCATATGGCGATGGATGGAGATAGAGATAGAGACACATATTGGAACACTGGACTTAACTCCTTAGGTCCAAATGAGAAGCAGAGGGAGGGAGATTGTAAGCAAGGAAAGCAAAATCAGAGGGGACCTTCATCCGAGGATGGATGGAGATAGAGACGGAGACCCACATTGGAGCACTGGAAGTCAGGACCACGAAGGATGCGTTCACCCACTGATACAAGGGGACTGATCGAACGAGAGCTCATCAAGGCCAGCTGGACTGGTACTGAACGAGCATGTGATCAAACCGGATTCTCTGAATGTGGCTGACATGGGGGCTGACTGAGCGCCCAAGGTCCAAAATTGACAATGGCACTGGGTCTTGTTTCGTCTGCATGGACTGGCTTTTTGGGATCCTGGCCTGTTTGGATGCTCACCTTCCTGGACTTGGAGGGAGGGGGGAGGAACTTGGATTTCCCACAGGACAGGAAACCCTGACTGCTCTTGGGAATGGTGAGGGAGGAGGAGAGGGAATGGGGGGAGCAGGAGGGTATTGGGAGGAGGGGAGGAAGTGGAAAGAGTGTTTTCGGATACTTGAATAAACAAGTCTAACGGAAAAAAAAATCTACCACATAGGTATTCCCAAACTTCATACTTTTACCCGTATTTTTATCTATGTATTTCATTAAAATTTCAGTGTCTTTTACTATTTTCCATCTAGCAGTATTAGTTAATAATAATTAAAATAATTATCATTGAATTATTTAACAGCAAAACATTTGAGATACAAATTGTGTGCATGTGTTTGACATTTTGGTAGCATGACTTACTTTTAACAGTGATGTAACCATAACACACTGCAACAAAGCTAGATATTTAAAGGTCTGTTTCATTACTCTTTGAGGTACATAAAGTTATAAAATAAGATTGTCCTTCTTCTCCTATGTTCTGTTATCTAGGTAATCGTAAAACTTTGGGTGGAGTGTAATATTGAGAAAAAATTAAGTCTTAGAGGTAGTGTTAACTACAATAAAACTAAAATTCAGAAAAAAATATAGATGTTTACAAGTTGTTTTAGAGGTACCAGTCTGCTAAAATCTCAAGAAAATGTCACACTGATAGTGGATGAGGACAGATTATTGTCAAATCTGTGCCATTAAAGGTAAGTCTTTGGATAAGTGAGTTGAACTTTATAGTGTTCAGAAAAATAGCACTATGATGGTGACAGTGTCAATGAGACAGGAACTCAAGGAGTTAGCAAATCTAGTTTAACAGTGACAAGGACCATGATCTTAAAATTAAAGGGTATTTTCTTTTAATTTACAAGTGAAAGAAAATAATAAATACTCAGCATAAATTTTAGGAAATTTTGATTACTAGCATAACTGAACTTGAAACTTGAGCTTAGGCATACATGGTCAAACTGATTTTCATCCATCTTTGAATAGTTGCATTGAATTGAAATATTCAAACTCATGATTTAACCATCTTATTTGTTTAAATCCATGTTTGGATAACCAAAAGAATTCTAAGAGCATCATTACCAGATCAGAGTCTCCCAATGGCTATCTACACAGAAGCCTCATTCCCACTGATAACCTTATGTTTATCCACTTTCTGTATCTACACTTATTTGCAATCTGGTCATTTTAAATGAATAATTCAATCAGCTCGTTTTATGTGGGTCTAGTTCTATCACTTTGTGTGTGGCATTAATTTATTCTATGATGTGGTGTGGTATGTGTTGATTTGTTGCCTAGGAATACCACATTATGCAAATATTTTAAAATTTAAAAATGAAGAAACTGAGGTTGAGTGAGGAAACACAAGAACCGAACATTCCTACAGTAAACTGGGGCCATGTGCACTTGCATTTTCTGTGTATAAAAATGACCACATCCATAGTGGCTACTATAACACTCTCAACTCATCCTATCCAACTACTGCTTGTACTCACTAGTGATAGAGAGATCAAAATGCATAGCATGTTGACATTTTTTTTCATGAGTGACACTTCACCAGAAGTGCAAGACAATTGTCATTTATCTAAATCAGGTTTCTTGGGCTCCTGTAGCTTTAAGGTTCCTGCTGTAAACTTCAATCAACAAATAATTATAGATACAGAACAGAATTTCTTGGGGAACACAGGCATAACTACTCTGCTTGCAATTTTCATATCTTTCTTTCCCAACCAACCTGTAAACACTCTGCTAACAGAAGTGTCCCTGTTCCTGGAATTGCAACTGATACTCTCTATCTTTTGGTAGGGAGCAATATTTCCACACAAGCAAAATATATTCCACACAAATATACAGAATATAAATTTTCTGGTGTCTTTCAAGTTATGAGTAACAGAAAAAAGTAAAGATTGATAGATTTGTTTTCACCTTCATTTGAAACTTCTTATGACTAAATGGACCTCCAAGTCTCATGGGCTTAGCCATAGTACTTTGCAATATCCAGTAAATCTAGTGAAGAACTCTACTCTGTGTCCAGATTAATTTGATTTTGTCTTATGAAGAATATCATGGTAACTCATGAATACTCATTTTTTTGTGATTCCTGTCCTGCCCTGTTTCCACATTTGTTAAGTCCCAAAGAAATCACACATAGGTCTAAATTAGTTATAAACTGATTGGCCCATTAGCTCAGGCTTCTTATTAACTCTTATAACTTATATTAGCACATTATTCTCGTCTATGTTAGCCACGGGGCTCAGTACCATATTTGGTAAGGCATTCACATCTTGCTTTTTCTGTGGCTGGGTTAAGGCTGCAGAATAAGCTTTCCTCTTCCTAGAATTCTTCTGTTCTTATAGCCCCACATCTACTTCCTGCCTGGTTGTCCCACTTATACTTCCTGCCTGGCTACTGGCCAGTCAGCATTTTATTAAAATACAGTTGACAGGGTACAAACCATTGTACCACAGCACTTGTTCAGATATTTCAACTAAGTTACAGACAACATAGGCTAGCTATTTGACTACATTGAAATAATATAATTCTTAAAGGATATACATTCATGTAAATCCAACCATGCTACTTAATTAGCCCAAGAAGTTCTTTAATGTAAATAAAATATATTTTTCCAATCAAAAGGAATAAAATAAATACTTATAAAATAGATATAATCATCAAATTGTAAGTATTGACATATTTTAACTCCAGATATTTGCCACAACATTTTCCTTGTTCTTTTATTGTCCCTAGAAATAGTTACTGATTAATACAAATAAGAAATCAAGCATATGGCATAGTATGGAAATAAGGTATTTGTCACCAGGATCCCTGAACTTAAATCTGTGCATCCTCTTCTTTGTGTTTGTTTTCATGAATTACAAAGAATTTTGAATTGGGATACAGGTTAAACAATATATTACAAATAAATAATGAATAAATACCATATCAATCCATATTTGGATCTAATGTTGAATTGACTAGATCTTCTACCTATCTTGTTTATTCCAATTCAAATATTAACCTTCAACTTCACTTTTGAGGTCAAACAAGATAGGCACATTCAGCACAGTAATTCTGTGACTTTGGGAGTTGCTTTCTAATCTTTTATCACTCTGAAATCTTTGTGTAGTGTGGCCTTTTAATATTAAAATTTTGTTGGTCAGTGAAAAATAAGTCTCCAGTTTCCTACTGTTTTATAAAATTCGTAAGTATTTCTGTGTTTATCCATCTCCATAGTTATAGTTAAGATATTCTGCAAATATGTAAAATATTACTAGGGGTGAATTAGTTTCAATTTATCTTCAGGTTTATACATAGATGTCTAATTGGACTTAATGTCAACTTGATAGAATGAAATTTATGTTTGTTACTGTAAGCCTAGTCAACTACTAATAAAAAGGTTATAGACCTGACAGAGAACCTACAGTTGTCTTTTTCTGAAGCAATATAATTTTTAACTGTATTCCATGTGCATATCGTTGCCAATAGTAAGTGTAACTCTCACCCCTCATCTAAGAAGATTCTTTCTGCAATGGGTGGATATTGTTATAAAATCCACACCGGGTCAAAATTCAAAGATAAAAACCTACAGTTAATATATATATCACAAAGGATAAGGAATGCACATGCAAAGTCTCGAATCTACTCATCATGAACAAAAGCTAGAAATTGTTTACCTCCTTTCCTTTCTTTCTGGGCATATTCAGAAGTTGGGAATGCTTGCATTTTTTTTTCTAAAAGCCAAATTCAGGACTTGTGTGGTCAAATAGTTCTTGTAACACCCTCATTAAAGCTCAGGGATATGGGGCTGGAATGATAGTGCAGGGGTTTAGCTGCCCGTCACAAAGCTAAATTACCTGAATTCAATCTCTGGGTTGCACAAAACAGAAGGAGAGAATTGACTCCTGCAAGCTGTCCTGTCCTGACCTCTACTTAAGAGGCATCTCTCTCTCATACACACACACATGCACGCACGAGAGAGAGAGAGAGAGAGAGAGAGAGAGAGAGAGAGAGAGAGAGAGAAACAGAGACAGAGACAGTGACAGTGACAGTGACAGAGAGAAAGGAAAAGAAACACTAAATAAATAAAAGCATATCATTAATATTTTTGTAAGTTCTGAAATTCTATCTTTCTTTCAGTTCATTGTTCAAGCAGGGATGTATATAGACACAGGTAAGATGAGCATGCCATTTTTCCTTCACAGCATGATTACATGGACTTGAGAGATGTCATGTGCCTATACTATACACTACTTCTCTTTGAATTACCATCTGAGTGACTGTTCTATTGCTGCAAAGAGACACCATGGCCACGGTAGCTTATAAATGAAAACATTTAATTGAGGCCTTATTTATAATATAGAGGCTCAGTCCATTGCCAGTTTTGATGATGGAGAGTGTGGTAGCCAGCAGGCAGGCATGATTGGAGGAGTACCTAAATGCTTACATCCCAAATTTCAGTCAGCAGGCAGAGAGAAATTAGAAACTAGACCTGGAGTGTGTTTTTTATATCATAGCCCACACCAGTGACACACATACTCAAATAAGGTCAAACTCCTAATTCCTTCCTAAACAGTCTATCCTGGGGATGGATATTCAAATACATGAGCCTATGGGTAATCAATCCCTCCCATACAACCATTATAGTTACCACTGAATTATCGTAAGTTTATCCACTGCTCTTAATGTCATATCACTTTGACATTGAGTTCAATATTTCTATAGCTGAGAAGGATGGTTTGGAATACACAGAGAGTAATTTAATTAAGGGTCTGGGAATTGGCGCAGTGAGTAATCTACTTGCCCAGCAAGCTTGAGGAACTGTGTTTGCGTCTCCAGGGTTCACTCAAAAATCTGAATGCAGTGACATGGCTCCCTGATCTTAGCAATGATTTCTTACCAGCAAGAATTGTAGTATATCAGTGAGATTCCAGGTCTGTCTCAAAGAAAAATTAATAAGGCTGCAAATAAAAGAGGAAACCAAAATAACCTCTTGACTTTACAGGCACAGGCATGTTTACAAGTAAACCTCCATAGAGATGTGCACCCCACTGCACACACACGTTGCAAAGAGGATGGTCTAATAATTTTATTATAATTGAATTTAGTGTACGAATAAGAAGATATTGTAAAGACGACTGTGAAAATATTTTTTTTTTTTACCAACCGAATGAGATTAAAGAAATCTCTTAGGGAACTGAAATGTCTGGAAAAATTGTCCTCTCATATTGAAAACTATAGTTTTCAAGAGCATATCTCACTCTAGCAAAATTAAGTTTCTTTCAAGGGAGGTGAATGGATTTCTTTTATAGAAAATTAGAAAAAGAGGGAACAATTATAAAATGAGTATATATATATATATATATATATATATATATGCTCAAACTCAGAAGATATCACAACTTTACTTACTATACATGTCATGTGTCTTACCACTGATCCTTCAAATGCATTTTAACTATATATATTTTAAATAGTTAAATCACCTCAAACATTTGTCTTTTATATACTATAGAGTTGAATTCCTCTTACAAGTCTCTCTCTCTCTCTCTCTCTCTCTCTCTCTCTCTCTCTCTCTCTCCCTCTCTCTCTCTCTCCTATTCATTTGTCTGTCTCTTTCCTCTCTCATTTTTACATGTGTCTTTTGTGGACATATGCAGAAAATATCAGGTTGGTTAAGAAGTACTTGCTACTTGATCTTGTTTAATAAGTAAATTGCTCTATAAACTTCCTATAGATATCATGGATTAAATTAACGGTTTAAAGATACCTTTCATATCAATTATTTAAAAAATTTAAAAATGTTTCACACCATAGAAACATTCACCTACCCCAAATGTGGGAAGTGGGATACACACACACACACACACACACACACACACACACACACACACACACATATATGTATATATATGATGCTCCAACACTCAGAGATTCTTTCCTATACATTCAAATAATAATTTATTAACCTTGTGAGAGAGTCATCACTTTATATTGTCTATATCTAATGCTGTGCAAAAGTAAATGTGCATATAGTTGCACTATGCTTGCCTGTAAATGTATACACACACACACACACTCATCAGAATATGGATCTGGTGAATGTGACTTTTATTTTCCTCGCTATAAGCAGGCTCTGCTCCTTAGCAGGCTCTTTTCTTCCTCTTGTCAACCTTCACCAAGCATCTGTCATTATTTCAACATCTGGAAGAGAAGATAAGCAGCTTCGGTTGGAACACCACAGTCAGCAACTTTCTCCAGGAAACTAAATTCGTCACTTTTGCACAGCATCCATCTCCTGCCAGCTTTTGACTTCCTATCCCCAGGCCAAACTTGAAAATCAGGACTCCACGTTTGTGAGGCTGCTGTGACAGACTAATGCGGCAATGGGAAAAAAAATGACTTGACAAAGGGTGGAGAGATCATGATTAATTCAAATTAATTTCTACAGCAGCAGGGACCCAGCTAAATATGATATAGAGATTTAATCTCAGTCTGACTTTGGCACAGTCATTACACATGACTTCCTTCTTAAAGAAATACTCAACACTGCTCTCTGTGCTCTTTGGCAAGGCTTTCATGGTTGTATTTCCTCCTTAAAGTCACATTTTCTGATTAACCGGAACACTTCTGGCTGCTAATTTGGAGTGTTATGTTAAACAAATTTACATACAAATCATTGGAAAACCTTTACTCTGACTATAATGCATGTCCAAGATAGAAGAGGCCTCTGTGAAGCGTTGTTCCCAAGTTTTAACCATTCTAACAGGACTTTAAAGAGAAAATCAGTCTAGACGAAGCTATCTGAAATACCTGGACATATTCCACAAAGACATAAAAAACTTTCTTTGAACTTTATTACTGCCTTATAATTATAAGGGTGTCAAAAATCACATTTCAAATGGTGAAAATATAAGACTTTTTTGTATAAATAAGTTTCCTTTTTAAGACAGACTTGCAACATAGCCCATACTGACATAAAATTTACAGTGTCTTATCAGTTGGCCTTAAACTTGTAATTCTAATACCACTATCTTCTGTTATGGAGATTACAGATAGGCCACTACACCTGAAAGATATTGTGTTATATAAGAAAATGTAAAATGTGCAGATTATAGTGGTTGGTTTGATATAACATTCTTCTTTAAAAGTGAATGCTTTTGTTCTGAACCTTCACCTGAGTTATTTGAAAATTCTTTATTCCAGGTTTTTTTAAGTGTGATCATTTAATATTGTAACACAAAAATGACTTGTTTACTACTCAGACCTCTGGATGACAGATATTTGCTTCTGAGAAGTCCTCAGATGTTTTTTCTTCTTGTTGCCTGTTTGCTTTATATGAGAGTTACCCCACAACATTAAAATGGTCAAGGAGGATATTAAAAGGATTGGATTATTTTTCTCTGATGATTACAGAATTACCCATTTTCATATGTGTGTCAGAAATATTTCAGTTGGAAAAAATAACTTTCAAGTTGCCATTTCTTTCTCTTTATTTCATTTCTTAGAATAAAATTGGAACCCCTTGCAATTGCTTTGTCATAAAGACTCATTAATTGATGAGGCTGTAATAATAAAGAAGGAAAATGTGAAATTTTCAATCAAAAAGATTGGTGGGTAAAATTTTATTCTAGCTAATAGTTCCTGGCTTTGTGCAATTAATTAACCTGTTTGATTCAATATTGTTGTCTGTGAATGTGAGTTAATTCAAGATTGGACAAGCCGAAAATTAGGAAATATATTATATAGCACAGACTTACAGTTCATATATTACTTTAAACTCAAAAATACCATATTACTATTTTATACCTGTGATTGGATATTACTACTACAAAAAACACTGCCAACTACATCACAAATCATAATTCTTTTTTTATTGTTTCAATACTGCTTTCACATGGATAACATTCCTAAGGGCAGTGTCCCTTTCTAGCTGATTTCCAAAATTTTGCTTCTGGTCTACGGGAATTGCACATTTAAATGTTATAGATGAGCAAATTGAGGTACACGAGATGAACAGACATTTTTCAGGGAAGAAGAGTGATTTCCTAACAGAGTAATGCCTGAGATATACTGTAACTCACGAAGCTCTGATTTCAACACACTTCTTTTTAAATTAAACAAAATGTTTTAATAAACAGAGAATTAACACAGCAAAATATTGTGTATATTTTATACAAGATGGAAAAAGATATAATATATTATATAGTATGTCTTTGTGTTTCAGTTTGTATACACAGTACACTTTTATGTATTTATTCATGCTCATGGTTCACAGATAAGTATGCAAGTAAAATATCCATGTGCATAAATAAATAATTTTAGAAATACATAGGAAAATAGTGAACCCTTTGAATAGAATCAAGGTTGTACATCTACAGAGAAACAAAAGGGCTGGGTAGATGACTGAGTGTATAAAGTAATTTATAAATGAGAGTTTAGAACCAAATTCAACTACCTAGAACTCATATAAAGCAGAGGATTGCAATGAAGAATTTGTAATTCTAGTGCAGCTTAGACAGAATAATCCTCGGGAATTTCTCAGGCCAGTGAGCTGACATACACAGAGTAAATAGCAAAAGGCTCACATCCATGCTAATGTCTGCAGGAGTGCTGTAACACACACACACACACACACACACACACTACAATTTTATTACCTTCACGTGTATGTTTGTGATGTGATTAATGTGAATATACTTTGTGTGAAGAAATCAGAGGAAACTGACAGTGGGTGATTTGTGTGTGTGCGTGTGTGTGTGTGTGTGTGTGTGTGTGCAGGTGTGTGAAGTGCAGACTGTGGTATATAACTCTCAAATTCAAATGAGCATATATTTAAAATATTGCCTTTTTAGTATTAAGATATAGAACAAAGATATAAATAATGGCTTGAATGCTGTGGGATACATTTTGTGCTTAATATATTTTGAAATCCATACTGAGTTAGCCAAAGCCTTCTGAATTTGTAACCTTTGCTAGCATAAAGGATCTGCTCTCCCCTCAGCAGTCCCAGTTCAAACTGTTTGCATAAAAATCAAGACTCATGGAAATAGAGATTAGTAAATATTTCAGGCATGAACTAAAATCGCAATAGTATATTTTAGTTTAAAAGAGAAAAATTAAGACCAGAAAAGTCAAACACATTTTGAAAGTGAATAAACTAAAGATTAAGCCTAATCAATATATAAAAGATTAGTGAGCAGCTATAAAAATAGAATTGACACTAATGACCATCATCAAACTACCATTAATAGGTTTAATGCCTCCTGTATTTCAGTTGAACAGATAAGAATATGATGATTGGTTCTCATTAGTACCTTATAAAATCAGTGGTATTATCATTCACATGTATGAATACAAACAAAGACCATGAAGAAAAGAGAGGGTAACTATATTGGGAAAAGTTTTGTACTAATTATAAATACAAGGTATCACACCTTATATGCATTATCACCTATCATGAGTCTATTCCAGAGAAATTTAACAAAATTGTGTCCTGCAGCTAGTATTTCCAACCCATTAGGAGTCATCTTGAGTTGCCCTGACTATGGTTATTTAGAGATTTGGAGTCTGTGCAGTCCATGTAGTTTTAATATATTATCCACACATGCACACATATATGTCATTCTATCTTTCTGTAATAAACTACTGGATACTGAAAAATAGGGTATGTATTTTAGTCCATGCTTACATGGAAAGTAACACTTTGCAATGCTATCCATAGCATTACAAATTATAGCCACTTTGCCTCTGTGTGTGTGTGTGTGTGTGTGTGTGTGTCTGTGTTTTTCAAATATGGTGGTGTTTCTGCCTTAGAACATCTTAGAGTATACATAAAATTGCATCCTCTGATGACACTTTTAGAAATAAAATTCCAGAAACTACCAATAAAATGATTTTTCTCCAAATTTAGACTAATTAAAATGAAAGTGTTCAAGGAATTTAAGCAATAATTTAAAATCACCCATGTATGTGAAGTAATACTAGTCCAAAGACATTAAAAGACATGCTTTTATAGAATGTATGTAATACATGTGTTTATGACTTTAGTAGAACTTTAATGTTTACAGTTTTAATGCTCTAACATATCTTAAAAAATATACAGAACACACACATATATATATTTATATATATATTCAGTTCATTTGAATTTAAGTCTCAAAGTATACATTGAGCACAGCTTAAAAGAAAAAAAGCACCAAATGTGGAATTTCTTCTTAAGGAGTCACAAGTAAATTTTAAAAAATAATAAGAAGAAGAAAATAAGAGCTTCCAAAATGAATAGCCAGGAGCCGTTCATGTCATTCTAAAGTAAACAACCCTTTAGCCACCCTTCACACACTCTTCTTCCTCTCACTGCATGTTAAATCGGCCAACATGATCGGTAAAAGATCTTTGGATCTGAGAGCAAGTTGCACTAATGAGTCTCCTGATGCTGTCCTAAGGATGGGCACAGCCGTATCCCATCAATAAAACATGAAGATGAAGCACCCAAGGCCATTAAGGTATCGGCCAAATCTCTTTCCAGAAGCTGCATTTTGTGTCAATTAAAGAATAGACTTCGGGAGATGAAATTCACTTTGCCCTGGCTTGTAGGACACCCCTGGCAAGCATTAGCACAATAATAGCTGTCATATTTTCCACACCTCTCAGGCTCCTGTGCAGTGAACATCTCTCTCCATTCTCATTGGTGGACTGTTCTAATTTACTCACTGAGGCTCGAATTGAAGTCCCAATTGAGCATGTACAACAAGGTAATAGCATAAAACCAAACAGCTTTTCAAATCTTTGAGTATTTTCTATAGTAACGAATAATGTTCTCATTTCTTCCTATTTTTGTTGGCTTCCACTGGGGGGCATTTTAAGACAACTGCAAGGTAAGAAAAGGATTTTCTAATTTATTAAAATTCTGCTTCTATAAATAAATTGGGTTTCTCAGCATGTCTTCTAGGGCATCTCTTTTCCTACAGTTGGTTCACGGTGAAAGAAGTTGTATTAGCATTCATTCACTCTGTTTATTTCTTAGACAGCGATTTTTGCCAAATATAATTTTAGGATACCCGTTAGTGCTCTGTGATGGACTTCTCCATTCTTACAACATTTCAGTTAACTGAATGGTTTTGCAAGGATCCATTTTACTGATCAAAGTGTATTTAGAATTATAAAATTCCGTTCTTTACATTTGGAAATCTCATTCATTTAGTTTGCATTAAATTGAATTCTATTATTTCTTCAAAGAATAAGGACATTGACAAGTCCTGTATGATTTCTCCCATCAGAAGCATCTTTGCATATTCAAATCCATACAATTTGTTTTTATTGTGGAGCAACATATGCTGAGCGATATCCCAACTTTTCCTAAGATTTTTAAGCTAGGCCCTGATCAAAAAAACATGAATACGACAGAACAACTGAACATTTTAATCTCACCAAGAGAATAGGTGCTTCTGCCACCCTACAGTGCAGCAATTCGAATAATAATCCATGATGAGACTGGCCCTTGGCCCTCCTCCCCAGAGGCCTGGCCTTGCTAGGAGCAACCTCTCAGTAGCAATAGGTCCTTCGTTTTGACAGTTCCCAAGGTCCTGTCACCATCAAAAAGGACTGGCTGCCTGTGCTCTTCCCTTCCTGCCTGATTGCTCCAGCTGCAAAACAATTTGAAACCTGGAAACTTTACAAGCAACATCACTTTCTTTATCACCTCTCCTTATTTTATGTGTGACAAAATGCATTTAACCTAAGCACCAGGATGTGAGGTAATTTCCCAAATTTAAATAGCCATTTGGTGGGCAGAACTGAGTTTGGGTAAGGAATTTTCTAATTTTCAGTTTAGAATATTTTCCAGTGTATTGTTCTATGTTTTTGAAATTTAGAAAATGATATTTGGTTGTATGTTTGAAACCAGAATTGGATGTGTGTGGGCATTAAAGAATGAGAGTGATATGTTTTATTTGAAAAATAATTATTCCCAATCAGTTCATACTTCCTCAGCCTCTGTAATGACAGAGTATGAGGAATCTTTTCACTCTACAATCTCTTCAAATAATGTACATTTTCAAAATATATATATATGTATACATCCATCTCTCTCTCTCTCTCTCTCTCTCTCTATATATATATATATATATATATATATATATATATATATATATATTGTGGTGTGTGTGTGTGTGTATGTGTGTGTGTGCCTACACACATATGTGAAACTTTGCCAGGTAATGATTTCACATATTTTTTTTATGGATTATCCACGATGGCCCTTACATATAATATATGGTCTTTTACTTTTGGAATGGAAGGTCGCTGTGCCTGTTTGTGTCTTACTGCACTAAGCTCTGACAAAGAGGAAATTAATATTGCTGCTGGAACTAGTTCTTGCGCAGTAGAAGAGAGAAAAACTAAAGATAAGTTTATAAGTAAATATCTAATTATAGATATAATAAGCTTAAAGCTTAATTTGTTTTCTTTCTGTGGGCAGAATAATTACAACTCGAAATGAGATAAGGGGCTTGCCGAAGCAGATGTGAAAATCAAGAAAAGCTTGATTATCCCTGGTTGGGTGGTACATCCCTGTAATCCTAGGACTCTAGAGACAGAGGAGAGATGACAGTAAATTCAAAGCCAGCTTTGGCTACATAGTGGTACAATTTCTCCAAAAAGAAAGAGAAAGATAAACAAAACATGAGAGTAATAAGAATTTGGATCAGTAACAGAGGAAAGGCAGCGAAACCTTGAGAGTGTCAACAGGAAGAGCAGCATTGAAGTATAAGGACACAAACAGGGGTTCAGTATATTTAGAGGAGTGGATTACACTAGAAAATATTGATGAGTACTCAGGTCAGTATGCATAATACCTTATTTTAGGTTAGCACCTTTAATTCTATTTTTACAGGTAGGATTTGCTAATTCATAAACTGATTTTCTTTCCATCATTCAGAATGACAGGATTTGAATCCTGGAGCCACTTTCCATATGCAAGCACTTCATATGCCAATTTGCTGCTTTTCCTGCAAACTTTCCATTTTATTGTGTGATCAAAACCATCGGCGTATGCAGCCAAGTAAGTCTAGTTGAGCAAATTAAACCACATTATATCAAAACGTGATTTTCTCAGTTGGTATGCAATACCTCTCTTCAAACAGTTTGCAGTAAGCATGTATTTTACAAGTTTCACTATCTCAATCTGTATTTGCCCTGAAACCTTCCTCAGGCTCTGTCTACATTGTCAAATGGAGAGTTGAGCGATCACCCCAGGAAGAGTATTGATGGAGACAGTGCAGGTCAAATGAGCCCCCCTTTCCCTAGCTTCTGCGGGATAATAGCCTCATGCTTCCTCTTCAATTTGCCTGCATAAACAGAGCCCGGGGGCATCTGTGAGCAGGGCCAGTACTCCAAACATGCCTCAAATAATATTACAGAATTTAAGGTCTTGTCTACAAAGCATATTTGACCTGGAACATTTCATTGCTGAAGGAGACAGTTAACAACTCCATACTAACTTCTTATTCTTGGGAAACTGAGGCTTCTCAGCCATAAGTGTTGTCCCATGGCTCCGCAGTGCTTTGTGGAAGCATAACAGCATATCTTCACTTGCACTTCAAGGTAATTTCTCTCTGCATCAGAACATTGTGAAAGGTACTGTTTATCATAATCTATTAGCAAGTACTCAATATTACTTCATCCTTGGAGGACACCCATAAACCAACTAATCATTCCTAGTCTATATTGTGGATTATGCTTAGCAACCTACATACAGTTCTTGCAATTGTTATTCTAGGAAGGAGATTTGATTATTAATCCCATTCTTTTAAGGAAGGAATGAAGATGTAAAGTTAAAGAATCTTTGGTCAAAATCACACATCTATTCTTTAAGTATATTTTTACCCTCACCTGAAAGTACTTTATGTTATGCTATATTTCCTGACAAAGGAAAATATTTGGTGACATATTGAGTTTAATAAACATTCACACATTTCTATTATGCATCTGGTATTGGTTATTATATAAAAAGTTGTCATTGGAGAATGAACATTTGCTGTAAGAGACCGCTAGTTAGTTCCTTGGATGCTCAGACTCAAAATAATCACACAGAAACTGTGTTAATTAAATTACTGCTTGGCCTATTAACTCTAGCTGCTTATTGGCTAGCTCTTACATATTAATTTAACCCATCTTTAATAATCTGTGTATCACCACAAGGCTGTGGCTTTCCAGATAAAGTTCTAGCATCTGTCTCCCGTGGGGCTACATGGCTTCTCTCTGACTCGGCCTCCTTTCTCCCAGCTTAGTTTTCACCCACCTAGCTCCATTGTGCTCTGCTCTGCTACAGGTTCAAAGCAGTTTCTTTATTAACCAATGGTATTCACAGCATTCAGGAGGGAATGCCACATCAGACACTCATTATTTCTGAATTGGTAGAACTTATTTTCCAGCAGGGTGTGTAAGCACGGAAGACACTAAGATGAAATTGTTTCTGTCAGAATCAGACCAATTTAGAGGCAAAAAACTTTGAAGGAGAAAGTCTCATGCTTGCTGTTCTAAATCCTTTCTCATGGACTTTCTAAAGGCTCCAGAGAGATTTCTTTTACACATATGCTAAGCTTTGTATTTTTTATGATGACTAACACTTGTTACCAATATAACAACATTTTCCTTTCCTTGGAAGAGGAAACTTTAATTGAGGAATTGCCCCCATCAGACTGCCATGTAAGTATATCTATCGGCTACTTACTAGACTACTAATTGATGTAGGAGGAAGGAGGACACATTGGTGGTGCAATACCAAGGAGGGTTAGCCTGGGATGTATAACAAAGGTATCAAAATATGAGCTGGAGAGGAAGCCAGCAGGCCTCTGGCTCCTCCCCTTGCTTCCTATGAAGATGGAACATAAGCGACCATAACATGTAATATGAAACAAACCATTCCCTCCCCAGATTCCTTTCATTTAGTGTTTTATTTGTAGTAGTCAAATTAGAAAAAATCCTCACAATATGCATATATTTCTTCAACACAACTTATCTCCAGTATTTTTTAAATGGTGGCAATAGAAATAATATGTTCTGGGTAGGACTCTCATTAATAAGAGCATATCCACAATGAAGTGATATTTCTCCCTACAGAAAATGATTAAGGCAAGTGATTGTTTCATCCTAACAGCACAATAAGCTTTTACTCTTTTGACTTTTAATTTTTTTATCTGCCACTACCTTCTAGAACATGCATTATCATTGTGACACTCTGTCATCATCAAACAAGGGCCATTAGTCTTTGAGGAATTTCTCTCTAATGGCTATTTAGATTGATAGTGAGAACTAAGTACTTATTATCACCCATCTGAGTACTAAGATAAGTTTTAATTGCACTTGTGATAAAATAAGGTCCTAAGGATTAATGAATGGCATCAAAATAAAGTACAGTGGTTCAACAGCTAATACTGTGATGTTCCAGAAAAGTGGCCAAGATACAGTTGAAGTGAGAGCTCACAGCAAGTTTTAGACTATTTCTGGCGCTGTAACAAAATGATTGAGACTGTGTGATGTATAAAGAAAAGAACTGAATTGCTCTCAGGAATCAAAAATAAGTACAAAATCAAACACCTGGCTTTATGTCCTACTTCCAACAGCTGTTGGCATGACCTCCTAATTTACTTTGTGTTATACAAAGGCACAAAAGAAGAAAAGGAGGCTAGTCTACTTCCTTCCAGATTTTTAAGACAATAATGAATTCATGATAGCAGAACACTTATAATTTGATCATTTGAAGAAAAGTTATATCTTTTAGGATCAACATAACAGGGTTTAAATTTCACCTTGAATTTTGATGGAGACACATTCAAATCATAGCTTGGAAGAGTGCATCATTTTTATTTCGCAACAGTAAAGAGAAGGGAAAATGAAGAACGGTGGATAAATAGTAACAGGTTGGAAATTGGCTTAACACAAATCATGGAGATGTCCGAGGGGAGCACAATGGAACATGGGGCAAGTCTTACAAATTACAATGGACCACAGAGCATGGTGCTGAAAAACGGACAAAAGCATTAAAGGAAGAAATGTGAAAAGAGCATTTAAATACCTTCAGACTAAAGAAAAGTTCAATACATCATCATCAAAGTGCTAGACATTATTGAAAGGATTGGTAGGTAAGTAATCATGATAGGTATGAGAGTCTTGTGCCAGGCACAGGTATAGTGGCACAAATCTGTAATGTCAGGACTTGGAGGACAAGAGCAGAAAAATCACAATTTACAGGCTTTTGGAGTTCTGTGATAAGTCCTTGTCAGAAATATAGCAAAGCAAACAAAGGTGGCTTGTAAAATCTCCAGAGATCACTGTCATGTAAATATTAAGGAAGGGGAGTCATTTTGACTCTTGTAAGAAAGAATAAGGGAAATTTGGCCATTTTAGGAGAAATAAAATTAAAAGAAGCAAGTGAATTTCTAAAAAGGAATTTCAGCTCCATATAATGGAGTTATTAGCTTTTTGTTACTGAATGAATTGAGGGAGATATCAGATTTCTATTTCCTAGGTAATATAAAGTTTACTCCTTATATGGAAGGAAAGAGAGAACCAGTTATCCCCTTTCACAGTTGTATCAACAAAATTTTCATTGTTTTATACATTGGAATGGCAAACAGCCACTCGTTACTGGAGATTAAATAATATAACTTTTCTCTATCTCTAATTTACATGAAATTGTCAAATATTACATTGAAGGTGAATTTACCTTCAGAGTTTACTGGGTTCTTCTACATACAAGTCCCAAACACTGCTGTTGAGTTTTGTATGTTGTCTGAAACTGGCAGTGTCAAGAATTTAACCAAAAATTAAAAGAAAGTTTCTTTTAAGAAATAAGTGCATTTATTTTCTGCCAGTGCTTATGCAAATACAGTGATGAAGAACTTATTATTATTATTATTATTAGAAATGTAGAAACTTAAATTCAAAATATTATTATCCCCCTTTATTTTGGTGATTTCTTAATTGCCTCTTATTGGCCTATTGCTACCTTGCCACATTTTATTTTATTTGCTCTTCAGTCATATTACTTTGATAGTGATATTTTTCTCTTTATTACTTTCCATAATCTATGTATTCCTGGACAGTAAATATATGTCTTGTCTTACAATGTAAATCCTAATAATTTTAGCTTGATTTAAATTGGTTTATATGGCTTTGAACTAAAGCCCCCTTCTCATCATGACACACACATTCCTCTTTTTAACTTCATTCCGATATTTTCAAAGTACTATAAACTGCCCCCTACTCATGTTCCTAAAAAATGTCATCATAAGTAGAAACCGTTCAAGTAGAAGCAGTAGTGACTACAACGTATTGAATATGTATATTTGATTATGTATAAAGCAATCTCAATATCTACATTATAATTATAATCTTGCAATGCCTATAATTGAAGAATTTTATATGAAATAAGCATATTTATTAATACATTATTTATATAATGTAATTGTTCTGCTACTCAAAATATATTTACTCAGTAATGACTGCTTTCAGGCTTTGACCCATGGAAATGGAGTGTAGTGAAAAACACAACTAAAGAAACAGCATCCTACTTTCAGTAGCTTAATTTCAACAATTCATTGTTTTAATTTTCCAGAGATGTTATTTAGTATTAATTTCTTGTATATTCTTCTTTCCTTTCTTTCCTAAAGACTACACAAAATCATTTACTATGAAAATAAGAGTGAAGGAACTTCATCTATGTAAATCCAAAAGTGAAAACCCAATCCTTAAATGAGTGGCAACCATTCATACATATATTAAAGACAGTCACAACTTCCAGAACAGAAATGTGGGTTTTATCATGTTTGGATTTGGTCAGTTACATTGTCAAGGAAATATATCAGGTGGATTCTCTCTTCAGTGCATCACCTCTGCCAACTCTATTTATTTTACTGCCATGCCATTGATGTGTCTCTTCAAGTGGAGATCATTTCATTCTTAATATAGTCAAGTCACCCAGAGTGCTTTCCAACCTGAGAATTGAAAGAGGTACAGAACTGGGAACCTTTGGGGTTGAGGAACAAAGTCCAAAGGAAATCCCTGGTGAGACTGTCAAAAGCAGAATGTAAGGCGATATGGGGAGGGGTCACATATTATCCAAAGGAAGGAAGAATGATTGGCAAGGTCAGGCTATTTGTAGAGATAGCATTTGAGCTCAGTTCAATAGCAAGTTGAAAGCTTAGATATGTCAAAGGGCAGTGAGAGTAGGGGACGGGAGAGAAAATACAAAGGTCAAATTTCTCCTTGTGATAAACTTGTAAGAAAAAATATTAACTGCAGTAAAGGTAGTGTGTAAATGGAAAGAAATTTGTAAAAGCAAGCTAACACATAGAATTTTTTTAAAACATGCTTGTTTTTACTTGGTGAACAAGATAATTGTTGATTGTATGAGTTACACGTGGACCTCTTTAAAAAAATCCAAAAGGCAGACAAGAATCAAATATCAATGTTTGTTTAAAAGTTCTTATCATACAGCACTATGAAAAACTATGATCAGTGAACAATGTGAGTGAGAATAATCTGGTAAGTGTCCTGACACTCTTTTTTCTCTCAGTTATTGAAGATCTGTCTGGATGGGTCACAGTAATAAGGGGATATAAATGGGCTTCTTCGGTCATGAGCTATGTCTTTTCTTCAGTCAAGAGGAGACATAGCACATGTTCCTTTCTTCAAAGCATTAAGTTATGGATGCTGGAGGGATTCTTGTGGTCCCACCCTTCCCAGAGGAAGGAGTGGCAACTGAAAGATGCTAGAGGAGAGGAAGTCATTGTCTTTCTCCAGTGGATAGCTTCCTATCCATTCCCAGGTGAGAAGTTTTGACAAAAACCAGTGGGGCGGGGGAGAGAAGGGAAACAATGAAAGAAGTATCTTGATAGAGAGAGCCATTATGTGATTGTGGAGAAAACTGGTGCTAGATAATTTTCCAGGAATCCACAAGGATGACCCCAGCTTAGACTCCCAACAATTTTGGAAAGGGTCCCTTAACTGTTCTTTCCCTATGACTTCCCAATGACTACCCTAATTGTCATCATAGAACCTACAGTAACTGATGGAAGCAGAGGCAGTGATCCACAGCTGAGCACTGGGCTGAGCTGCTGGAGTTAAGCTGAAGAGGGGGAGGAGGGATCATCTGAGTAACGTGGGTCAAGATCTTGTTTGGAAAAACCACAGAGACAGCGGATCTGAGATAGTAGGTGCTCAGGGCCTCTGTACTGAAAGCTAGGGAAACCACATTGAACCAAATTGGGCTCTCTGAATGTGAGGGGCAGTTCTGTCGCATGGACAGCCTATGGAGCCACTAGCATTGGCATCAGGATCTATCCCTAGGGCATTAACTGGCTTTTCGGAGCCCATTCCCTATGGTGGGATACCTTGCTCAGCCTTGACAGGGGAAGGGGCTTAGTCCTGCTTCAACTTGTTATGCCAGACTTTGTTGACTCCCCAAAAGAGGCTGAACTTTCTCTGAGGAGTGGATGGGGGCGTGGGATGGAGAGAGATAGGAGTGTGGCATAAGAGGAGGGAGGGGGAACTGGGGCTGATTTGTAAAATGAAAAAACAATTAAAAAGGTAAATAAAAAAATAAAACCAGTGGTTAGAAGGCAAAATCAAAATCAAACCAAAAAGACATGAAAACTATGGAGACTTAGTAGGAGAAAGATGTAGAAGTTGGTGGGAGTAGGAAGAAGGTTTTCAAAAGGGGAGAGGCATGAGTGTATGCAATTTCCTATATACATGTATTATATTGTCATTGCATGAATGAATAAATTAAATGAAATCTGAAGAGGAGACATGCTTGACTCTCTTCACAATCTGGCATGCGGCTCTCCTCAGATGCCCACCTGTCTCCTGCCATCGTCCATTGTGGTCTTCCTGTTGTACCTACACCGATGTTCCTATTTCCATGACGTCACATTTTTATTCATTGCGTGCATTTTTTTAACCAATCCCCCCTCCTGTTTTTACAAATATCTCTTACTTTCTTTTACCTGTCTGATGACTATCTTCCTATCCAAATCTAACTTCAGAATTGTGTTCTTAGGATGGCCTCTAATGAGTATGCCAGGAACTGTGAGGGCAGCTTTCCTATATGCTTCTGTAACTCCTGATATATTTTGTCTTTGGAGGGCTGCAAGAACACTCCTTAAAAAGAGGACTCACTGATCTATTTGTACATGCTTCTTGACTCTGTGGGAAACTCTGCAAACTCTTGTGAATTTCAAGGTATATGCTAGACAGTGGCTTTACTCAGCACTGAGTGAGAGAGTTTAAAAGTAAACAATTTTATACTCAACTGGTAGCATCAAATCTGCTGGATAAAGTTAACCTGTCTTCATGAGGTGATACAGGACACTAAATGCAATGGTTGCTTGTTCCCACAAAGTGAAGCCCTAAAGACTGCTGTTTTCCCGATGCTATTGTTTGGTTTGAATTCCTATCTATACTGGTAACTGTAAAAGCATGTTTCTTCAATTTCAGTAAATCTTCTGCCATTTCTAGAGTACCCTCTCCCAAGTTTCAGAACTGTTAGTATGCAATTATTTTTACATAGTATTTTTATTCTTGTGTTGGGAGCTTCATGTTTTTGACCATAAACAACTCTTCAAAGACTCATCCCCTTTCTCTAACAACCCAACTTTCTGTCCTTTAAGAAATCCATCAAATATTTTTATTGTTTAATTTTATAAAATGTATATTGATCATATCCATGCACCAGAGTATTTGTGTTTTTACTGAGATTGAGGAAAAAAGAGCTGCTTGCTCTCAGCCTTCAGGTTAATTACACAGGTTACAGTAATTAATTATCTTCTCAAAGACACTAATCATTTAATTTATGTCAGGCTTTTACATGGATTATTGCACCTCATACTTGCATTTTTTTTCTTTTACAGTAACTGTTTATCTCCATTCTGTGAATGAATAAACATAAATGCCTATAAATAAAATAGTTTGACTGTAAACATATGAGTCATAGATCTAAGACATATATGAATCATAGATCTAAGAAAGCCTGTAGGTACAACAGAATCCTCCACATGAGATTGAGAGAGATGGTACAACGTTCCTCTAGTCCATGTGTTAACTTTGACAATGTGTGCAAAAAGGGTCCACTTTGTTTCCTGTAGGTCCATCATGTTTACAGCCTGAATGTTGCTTCTACCAAAATCCTACATTTGCTTCCTTGTTCAGCTGAATATAATAACCCTGCCTCCATCTCTAACTCGCCCCTTTTCATTCAACTGTATAATATAAACCTTGCGTAGTTGTTCAATAGCCCTGTTTCCCTGTTCAACTATATATAATAAATCTGCACAACATCTAGGGTGCTGAGGCTTTTCTCAGCCAAGAGCCCAGACCACCGCATGTCAGCGATTGTGTTCAGGTGTTCAGGTTTCTGTCCTTTATCCATTCCCTAGTCAGCCCTGGCAATTGCTTATGAAAATGATTTGTCAAATTATCTTTTTAACAAATGTAATTGTATAAATAAAATGCCCTGGGACTTGAGAGGTCAGTGGTACCATGTCTGCCTGGTGTTTAGAAGACCCTTAAATCAAGTCCTAGTGATGCAAAAGTAATACAACAAAATTCTTGGAGTACTATGATTGCACAGGTGAATAATGGTAGGAAAACAGGTGTATTTATGAGCACAGTTAGCTAATAGCTACCAGGTTCATAATGAGGAAGTGAAAATTTAGTGTAGTTTCTGCTCTTTAGGCACACACTTCCAATGGTATTAACAGGTCAAAATCATACATTCTCCAGGTTTCAAGACCACTTACTTTAAGATCAATGTGTTATTTTCTTCTTGTATGTGCTGCTACTAGAAAGGCAGAATGCACATAATTCTGCAAAATTCTTGAGAATAGACATCCATAACTTAAAGAATTAATAAATATGTTCCATAGGATAGGTAATATCTTACTTGACTTACCCACCATTCAGCAGGAGAAAAAAAATCAGTGTTCCAAAGTGCTGCATCATGTATATGTTAGAACTGGGGTATCTTGTGGACCTGAGATTAAAATAAGATATCTGAACAATGCAATGAGCTAAATCACTAATGATGGCAGTGCATTTTGACTGCTTTTAGGTCAGAGGTTTTGAAAGCTTTTTTACAAAGGATATTATTGTATAAACTCATAATCATCTTCCCAGTAGAGATTTATAAGCAAATTAAGGGTGGGGAATGTAAGAATGTTAGGATAATTTGTAACTACATGGGTTTGACTCTGACTGAGATATGATGCAGACATTTTCTACCAGAATTAAAAGGATAACAAAGAATCTTATGAATAATGGTTATTGTCAAAGATAATTTATAGAAGTTTTCTTCAGAGATCTCAGTCCCTTCCCTGACTCCCTTTCACAGATAAACAACTGGGCAACTTTAAAAACAAGAACTGAATAAATAAGAAAGAATGAACGCTAAATTACTTTCAAGGTATGAAGAAGTGTATTTTCAGCTCTGATTTCCCTGTCATGGAATAAGGCATTGAAATTCATTCAGTTTTATGGTTATCATATTTCATGGGCATACAAAGCACTGAAGATGTTTGTTAATATGATGTATTACTAGCTAGTTAACAAGACACACATTCGATAACTATTCATACATGATGTATTTCTTCTAGATAGAAAAGGACTAGAATAAAATGTGATAATTAGAAAATTTGTAGCCTATGTATTAACAGAATTGAATAAAGCTACTTTAATTAAAATATATATCTTCAATAAAGCTTGGACAATTAGACAACTCATTTCACCTGAATTAAAAAAATTGATATTCTTAAACATTAGGATGGACAATGACATATCTAGCACTTGTGTGGCTCTTAGAATGACCTTCTCTATAAATTAAACAGAGGCCCTTGAACAATTTAAATTTGATTTTAAAAGAGAGAGAGGTTTCTGACATAGGATACCAAGATTACATCCTCCAATGCATTCAGATCAGAGTTTTTCCTGTGCAAAGCCTAATCGGTCACATACCTTCATTATAAAAACCAGATAATATGATAAATAAAATGTATCCTCCTGGGAAATATTTATATATATATGTATGCTTGGACATGAATTATAGACTATAGTAAAAAATATACTAAGTAACTTCTCTGTGCTACAGTTTGGTATGCTGGGCTTATGCTCTTGTAGGCTTTTTATCTGGCAGGGAACAAATGATTCACAATGAGACAAAATTGAAACTCGGCTCAGCCTGATTTTATTGTAGCCGGTGTTGGACCAGAACGTCTAGAATTTGACCCAGATCATTTTATTTTAGCCACATTTAAAAGCAGCACGATTTTTGTGAAAAGTATTTAGATAACAATTAACTCAGTCCAGAGTGGGCCAGCAGTTTAAGATATGTTTACATTATGATTCCTCATAAAGTATATCTGACTTCTTTCACAAGAAAGGGTACTGTTGACTCAGAGATAGTGCCCAAGATTTAGGGTCTAGGTAGCTTGACTGTAGTAGGCATACTTCCTGTGGGTGTCAGGAATGGTCTGTCGCTAAGATAACATAGAAGTCACTTAGATTATGTAAAGCAGAAATGACCTCACTCATAAGAATGGGTTTTATGGTCTAAAACCAATGCTTAAGGCTTGAATAAGAAAACACACAAATTTTTGGAGATACTGATAGAGCCTATCTCATCAGACAGCAAAGGATCCCCAGGTTGCAAACTATGCAGTATTTCAGGCATTCAGGGAAAAACAACTATGACCCCTCATTCCATTGAAGAGGTAAGCTGTGTGTTTAACATCCCTGGCTTCTACAGTGCTTATCTGCGAGTGCAAAGCCTTTTTACCCTCTACAGTAAATGTTCAATCTGTGTGAGGTCCCATGAGGTTCTAAACTTATTTTAATCCACGATTTCATTTAACACAAACTGATGCTTCTCTTTGGAACAGTGTTCTGAAATATCGGAAGTGCTTTGGAATATTTTTGTTCTCATCACCAAGAAAATGTTTCAAAGTATAAGACAGGAAAATAGTCATATGTGTGGATAATTGTAGATATGTGGTATAGGGGTACAGAGAAATACTGATATAGTTTTGACTGTTTCACCCAGAACTTCACACAATGGTTGAGGCATGGCAGAATACCAATATGACTTGCTGAATGAATTAGCTTTCTTGAAAGTCAGCCACTCTCCTCTCAGCAGGGAAGTAGTGGAGGGAAGCTTCTGCCTCTGAAGTAAGCCTTCGATTCTCCAGGTAACGAACTCTGTGATGGTAGGTTAATGGGAGAGAGGAGCAATTCTTTCAGAAACCTTCTGTAAGGGGTTATATACTGAAAAGCATAGTCGTGGTTTTGCCACTGCTGAAGTTAAATAGGTGGGCTTACTTTAGTTCCCTGTGTGTAGGGTTGCCATGTGCCTCTAGATGGTGCTGCTGGCTTGCTTCAAACCGGCTAAAAATGCCAAATGAAAGAAGAGTGAGGCTTTCTGACCACTGAACCATTGTCACCATACCTGTGTTTCAGCTTTAGCCTCTTGCCAAGTCTCAGAAAGCTGTGCTTTAAAATAAATCCATTTGGAGAACCGTAATCACCTTTCTCATCTTCTTTCTTCTCATTATCATTGTTTTCAAATTAAGTTATCTGTTCTAAGATATTCTTAATAGCATTTCTATTTATGTTTAAGTACTGTTAATTTGTGATACTCACTGTGGAAAGTTGGAAATAACGAATGCACATTAGGTAATAAAAGTTGTTTCCACTTGATATATTCTGTGCTGGACTCAATATGTACTTATGTGCAGAACTCAAAAATTACATGTCTGTGGTATTTGATCTTTATGATAAGTTAGCTCCTGTTTAAAAAAAAGAATTAAGCTTAGTACTAGGGACACAGCACGGTTGAAACAAGTCTACACAAAAGAGAAATCGTTGTGTTATATACACATTGGTGCTCTGCCTCCCGTTCCCAGGGAAGACATTTAAATTTTTTCTATAATAGTCTTCAATACTTAGCAACATATGGGATTAAAATCATTCTCAACTAGCCATAAAGGAAAGTAATCACCTGCATATATGTCAACCTATCCAATGATCAGCTAATGTGTTTTAGATGTGGTTGGATTGTGTTCTCTAGAGGTACCTTTGTTGGAGTGTCGAGTTTTATTAAAGCTCTGTAAGAAGGTGATGGGGACTTTAAGACATAGGGTTACAGTGTTGGCCCTTAAGACTTTGCGAAAATACCTCTGAAAGGTCCTTATTCACTTGTTTTGGAGCTCCAGTTAGTTCTATTACTGCAGAAGAGAATAGCTAGGTAGAGTAATGCTACTAGGAAACACATATCAGTCATACTACAATGTTTGTTGATCAGGTACAGAGATACAGAAAACCTAGGAGAGCACATTAAGAGTCTAATGGATGCCAGACTGGGAGAAAAAGATAGAAATTATGCTCATTTCGCCAAAACTGGAAGAAATAGCATCGTTAATTTTTTTGTTGCTTTTTTTTAAGGAATGAGAATGAAATACCAGAATGACTGGAGGTAGATGAAGAATACTAATTTTTAAAAATTACAAAAATAGGCAGGCATAGTTGAACAGACCTATAAATGCATAATGCAGGAACCGGAGACAGAAGGTTATAAGTCCTAGATTGTCTTCAGCTATATGGGGAATCAGAGGCCAGGCTGGGTATATGAGTTGTTATTACATGAAACACAAAGACATGTTCATGAAAAAAAAATAACACCAGTATATTTGTACTGCTTGCTCCAGGCGAGGCAGATCTTGTTTAGTTTAAACTCCATTTCTGCACCTATTCTTCTATTGTCTTACCACTTCCCATTTTACAGATATGGAAACTAAGACATACTAATGCTAAGAGGTTTAATTAAGGTCACAAAAACAATTGCTGCAGTAATTTCAAATGTCATGTATGCATCCTCTGTTTTTCGCAGTATTTCTTACTGAATTTTGATAAAATTCAGAGAGGGAAGTAGGAAGAAACTGGGGACATAGATCTGCCGCACTGGCATGCCTGTCCTACTCCATAAAAACTATTATGTTTTAATCTCTAAAAGTGAAAAGCAGGTCAATGCTTGAAATCAGAGGGCAGTCAAACTTAGCTTAAAGGAGGGAGAAGAAGACCCAGTGTTAAAAAGGACACTGAGCACTTCCAAACAGCCAGGCTTACATTCACACATTAGCAGGTAAGTAGGCTAAAGAAGAGCAGAGGATTGCTGACTGCTGACACACGTCCAGAGAGTTAAAAAAATACAACACAAGCTCTGGCGACAAGGAAGCAAGAATACCAGGAGTCTCAAACAGATGGGGCCCTAGATATGAAATGCCGAAGACTCTTATAACTGTCACTTTAAATTGCTTGCATAATCTGGGAAAAATCACTTCACATTTTCGCAGCAGAGTTGCCTCAATTTGTGAGTGCAGGTAGGCAGAATATGAACACATTGTCTTCCTTTAGCTTCTTTCTATAGTTCTCTGTTTAAAAGACATGTGAACTCAGAGCCGTCACAGAAGACTCAACTTGGGGGTACTGAAAGGTTAGCAACTTAAGGATTGTATGTAGAAGTTTGGAAGCTCCTGAAAGCTTCCAGAAGCAAATCTAAAGACTCCCTTAACATAATTTAACTTCTTATTTACACCCACATCTGTGGCGCTTAACACTCAGCTTACCATGCAAATGCTGAATGTGAATGCAGCCACTATGAATCCATTTAAATTATATAATGAGTGCCAAAACAAAAGGTTGCATTTTTGTAGTCATGGGGATTCATTAGGCTAATATATATATATGCTTGGACATGGGAAGAATAATCCAAAGGAAATAAATAGAAAGCCATAACCAGAGAGCAAGTCTAATACGGAGTATGAAGTATAGGTTTGATTTCTTGAAGCTGGAGAGATTCTTAGGATTGGGAAGAGACTGGATTCTTGGGAAGGATGAATTTGAGGATAGAGAGTAAGTTAGGGAGAGATCATTCTTTGTCAATAAATGGACTGTCTTGCTCAGATTGATTAACTCTGGGAGGACTCATTCCCTTCACATTACAAGTCTCGGAGTTCTTAACTGCAAAAGAACACACAAGTCAAATTATTTGATCCAAAAATATCTTCTCTAAGTATCTTGCACTGTCCTTCATTGAGTTCTGTGTTTAAAAAAAAAATGAAACATTGAGAGTGTTTAGCAGTGCATTTGAATGCCTTTGCATGCTAAAGCACATAAATATGAGAGCGCCCAGCCTGAGCATTCTTGGACTGATGGGACACCACAGCAATCAGTCCCTTCCATCTAGCCACTCCATCTCTGTCGTGCCCTGTGGTTTTCAGTAACATCACTGATTATTCATTCACAGACCTGCTCAGCCCATCTCCACTATACACTGGGCACAATTGCTCATTGTTCTCCGCTGATTAGAACTCTGCGGTTTATAAATGGATGATGCAAAAGAAAAATAGACCAAGGCCATTACTTGTAGGTGGATTCTCTAGTGCCTACACTCTGGGGTAATCAATCTTCTGTGGACTATTTCCAGCCCACTTGCTGTTGGGATTTTTTTAAAGTGACATTCTCTCTTGGCAACTGTAGCAAACCCCATGAGTGTTCAATTTTAAAGGCACCTTAAATATTACTTTTCCTATGACAGGATAGGTATCCAATTTACCATAATACTATCTTTTATATGAAACTCCTAATGTTGCATCCAAAACTCTAAATGACAAACTCAAAAACCTAAATATAGAAGTGTGTATATTAAAATATCAAGATTGTCATTATTAAAGCAGTGATGATGGCCCTTGTCCATTATCTGAAGATGGACAATGTTTAGACAATGGAAGTACTATACATTTATTATATATCTATGGACTAATTTTCAGAATTAGAACTATCTTTAATCATTGCCTTATATAAGAATACCCTTATAATATACAAGTAAAAATTTTTAAAAAGTACCATTTCCAATGTGTGATAGATGATACAACAGTGTGCTTTTTATCTCATAGTTTCTGAGTTGGCCTGTCAAAATGCTTAAAGCTCTACTGATGTTGAAACCTTTGTGGTCCATTCATGCCTTTGAGATGCTCATATAGCCTATAGCATACTGCACTGTACAAAAGAGGTGTACATAAATAATACTTTGAGTAGTGAGAGGACTTACTTATCTCTCAAAATTAGAAACACAGGAATGAATTGAATAAAAGAAGTAAGAGTGAAAGAGGAAGAATAAGTTGCATTCATATTTGTGGATTTCTAATGTCCATTTATTTAATATGTATGAGACTATGAGCTCAGAATCTGAAAAATCTGCCATAAAACATATGTGGCCTTTCTTGGTGTATACAAACAAATATATTTCTCATTTTCAGTATAGGAAAAGAAAATGAGTGTAACTCAGACCCAAAATGACAAAATATGCATGCTTTCTTTTATCTGTGAATGATATTCCCCAATTTTAGATATTAATATATTGCCTGCTATAATCACAGAACGTAAAAAGGGCTATCTATGGCAGGAGGAGGTGAACAGAAGCATTAGAGAGAGGAATAATAAGACACCATCGCTATGAAGAGGGAAAAAGAAACTGGAAAAAGTTACCTGGGCAGGATACTACAGAGGGATAGGAAAGAAAAGGCATAAATAACACTAGGTTGTTTGAAAAGCCAAGGGGTAATTATGTTACGTTTACTTTAAATTACAATTCGCGTGTATGTGTGTGTGTGTGTGTGTGTGTGTGTGTGTGTGTGTGTGTGTGAAGCTTTCCTCTGGTGTGAGTTCAAATCTTGACAGTATGTATAAAAACCAGCACCTTCTCTTTCATCCTGCTGGATGTTTACAGCTGGCGACAGCTTGCTTATGGAGGCATCTTGCTAAGACTGATTCCTCCTGCTGTACAGTATATAAAAAACACGCTGAATTTCCAGTTTGTTGGACAGCTGCTGCTCTCCATCAGAGCAGGCACAGGCCAACTGATCCCAGCGTTTCTGCATGCACATCCACGTGTCTGTCCTGTCTTCATTCTCTAGCTGCCCTATTCAGAGTCTCAGATCCAAGCCATATAGGAAGAGCAGATCATGCTCAAGCTACCTCATCAACATGAATTCTGAAATGTGGCAACTTGTTAGACAATTTCAAATAATTATCATGTGGAAAAGTCTTGTAAAACAGGATCTAAAAGAAAGAGAACTAGAAAAGAGCAAATGGTTTCTAAATTTTTGTAGGTGATGGCTCTCAGTTCTGCAGGGTGAATTTTAAACGGAAGTCGTGAGATGGCTCAGCGTTTATGAGAATTTATGGCTGTTAGTAGAGAACAATAGATTCAGTCCACAGTATCTATATGACCTTTTGTAAATTCAGTTCCAAGGGGCCATACTTCCTTTTCTAAACTTAACAGACCCAGCACTCATACAGTGCACACATATACATGCAATCAAAGCACTCATACACATAAAATAACACAAATGACTCCGAAAAACAAACAAACAAAAAACAGAGGTTCTAGTGACCAGATCAGGTTCCCCTCGCATTTTCATTAATAGAAGAATTGGTCTTATTATTTTTTTTCATTTAAGAGAAATGGATAAAATAGCAGCAGAAGTGTCTATGGAGAGAGGAATCCTTCTTCCTATACTTGAGAAGAAAGAAAAATATTCCATAAGTTAACCTATCTTTCAGATAACTTTCTTATATGCTAATCACTGATATTTATCATAATGACTTCAAGCCTGGCAAAATCCTGAGGATCATGAGAATATTAAATTCCACTCATTACCCTGTTGCTAACTAGGCAGGAAAATGTCCTGATGTGAGTAGCAATGATTCCTAATAGCTTGCTCTGTGACCTTGGAAAATTCACTTAACTGCTCTGAACTTCAGTTTTAATATTTATCAAATAAAATGACTGAAAGGATAATCTCAACGCCTTTGAATAACTGGAAGTAAGTGATTTTTTTTAGGAAGTATTCACCAAAATATCATTAGTGATCAACGTCCTTCCAACCAGACAATTAAATTATTGAAATACTCCTCAGGAGTGTTGGGGGATCACCTAGGTTTCTTTTCAGAACGTTTTGATTGTGTGGAGAGATATAGATGACGTTAAATAACTCCGGGATTATGAAAATGTCATAGCCCAGTCAACTAAGGTCAGATTTCTCAGAGATATCCTGCAGACTATGCTTGTGTTGGGCAAGCTACTCCAATTGCAGCACTCCAGACTCATGCAAAAAGTTGACTTTAGGATAATCAAATAGCTCAGCAGGTGCAGGCATTCGCTGCCACAAATCCAGAACACCTGGGGTTGATCAATAGAACCCATATGGTAGAAAGTGAGAACACACTCTGGAAAGCCACCCTCTGACTTCTCTACATGCACAAGCATCTGTTTGTTTATATTGTACAGGATCTGGTATAACCCAAGAAGACCAGGAATTCCTTGTGCTGCCTAGCCTGGCCTTGAAAGAACCCTCGTGTCCAATTTCTGGCTTTATAGAAATGCTCCCACAGTGTCTCACTTCATTTGTTTTTACTTGGTCTTTCTTAAGTATGGTTTTGAAACAAAAAATTTTTGATTACTTCTTTTAAATTTCTTTGCTGCAACAGAGTACCTGTCAGACATGTTAAAGGAGGAATAACTTGACGTTATCTATTACTTAGGGAGATAAATAATCCCCATTGGAGAAAAGACACAGTGACCAAGACAGTTGTTTATATGGTGTGGACACAGAACTCGTACCCAAAGCACAGTACCTGTAATCCTCTATGCCTAAGTCTAAATGTTTCTATAGCATAATCAAACAACCCCATTGTTGAAGATAAAGTGTTCAAAAAGGTGACTCTGTGGGAGATATTTCACCATTCAATGAGAACAGTATCTTTTCTGAAAGTAGCAGAAAACATAAAATAGACTAAAACCTAATGAACTTAATTTGAGTTACCCTACATAAGGGATCTTGTTCACTCCAGAAACCATAGTTTGCCAAATAAAAAATCCAGTGCCAGATGTGGGTTGCCTCCCCTTGAAATGTTGGTAAGGTTATCTAAGAGGCTATCCTCGAAGTATAGCCTATTGCCACTGTTCTTAGAATCTGCCATAAGTACCTGATGGCAAGACTCTATTGCTGAAGACACCATATTCTTCTGAAGAAATCTAGTGGTTACTGACCAGGAATATTTATCATTTCTAATTAGCTTACATATGTTGGAACGGTAGCTTCTTGGGGTAAAATATCTTTAACAGTCTTCCCTAGCTTTGAATCTTATGAACTACAATATTAACCAAAGTAGCAAGATGCTCATTTGTACAGTTGCAGCATTAATGTTGTAGAGTAACCAGCTGCTTTGTGATGGCTTTAAGGTCTGTCCACATGGAGGAAACACATTACTGCTACTGTGAATCTTACCAAGAACTCATGTTTATGAAGGGTACGGTCTTCAGGAGTAAACCTAGTACTATTAGGCTGCTTAATGTACAGAGTACAAAATTGCCATCTAACTATTTTTAAATCTTTATACTCAAAGATTAAGTTACAGATTTAATCAAGAAGTTTCCCTTTGGAGTGGATGGCGGCTAACGCAGAAATTCACTACTGTTCAAACTATAGAGAATAAGAACCAGTGGAATACTTAGCCACAAATGTGACATCTATATTTCTCACTGCAATGAAGCTTCAGAGACCATTAGAAGAGCGGACAGAACATATAAAATCAGAGGTTAGGTTGAAATGATGAGAAACCATATACTGGTCATAGCAGGATCACTTCACTTAATAATTCACAGCAGGTGTAGATGCCGGCACAATATGCACACACAAGATAAAGCCGGAAACATTCTAGCATGGAGTAGGAGGGGCCTCTCTCCAGACCCCACTACTAATGAGGATTTATGTACAGTTCGTGATTTTTTGGGGGGGTAGAGGAGTGTAATTTTTCTTTAACAGTGTGACCACTGATAGATTGACCACCCTCCAGGGGATGGCCTCACACCCAGGATTTTAAGGACAGCACACAGTGGACTTAATGGGTTGTTTGAAAAATGTCATGAGGATGGGAGTTGGAAAGAAAGGTGGTAGTGGATATTTTAGGAGTTAGGGAAAATGTGAGGGATGAAAAAACAATGTATGAAATTTTCAAAAATTATGAATATGTATTAAAAATAAATAAATACCTCTAGTCTTCTTAATCTGACATTCATGATATAATCCATTGACTATATTATAATTAGCTATAGATTTATGCCAAAAATTAACAGATCAATATAGAAATATACTTATGCACAAACACACACAAAAATACAGAAATGATAGAGGAAGTCAGTGAATTCAGTCTGGATTCATAATTTTCTTTAAGTTACATGAGGTCTTCACACCAAATAGATGAAGATCTTCTTTTGTTTTATAAACTTCTTATTATTATATTTGATTTTATTGATACATGTAACATATACGAGATAAAGCATGGTGTTTTGGTTAATAAATGCATGGTATATGGATCTTTCACGTTATTTAGTATACCTCACCATAAAATTAATCATTTGTTTATGATGATTATAATAAAAATTCTGTTCCATTTTCATTATATAATTCATCATGGTTAACTATATTCACCATGTCTTATGATAGAAGTCCAGAGTTTGTTCATCCTATTTAACTGTGATATTGTACATATTAGCTAATCTCTTTCTTTTGTCTTCTAACCCTGAAACACAAAACTCTAGCCTGAGTGCACTTGAATGAACAATACTTGTAAAATTTACTTTAAAGCTTTTAAAGTCGGAGTTATTTTTATAACCATCATTCTTATTTAATATTCATAGCTTAAAACATATCCTAACAATTTTCCTACAAGATAACAATTGCCTTTGAATAAACAAATGCTAGCTTCCCCTAATTAGACTTCTGGAAAGCGATGGAAGAAATATATATTCTTTATCTTAGACTTCAAAGTGACCTCTGACTGTGTCTTGGTTCTTTGATTATGCAATGTACAACACTGGAGAATTAATTTCTTTTAGCCTGGATTCCTTCACCTACACTATAGTTTGATAAATTTCTAAGATTAAATAACAAAGGAATATGTAAATAAGCTCTCTTAATATAGCCAAAGTGTGATGAAAGCATGGATATCTTAACAAAAAGAGTCAGAACCTGCTCCCCACCCCCTGTTGCATCTATTCACTGATTGCTTTAGTGAGTAAAAAAGCAATGAAGAAAAGTAGTCTTGTTGGAACCCAGGAAGATGTACATTCCCCATGTGCAGGAGACATTTATGGTACCTCATGCTCAAAATCAAAATACATATCTTTTGCAACATCCTCCAGGGCAAAAAAGATGATAGAGACAGTCAGCTCAGAAGCATTCCAAGGTGCCTTAGAAGAATTAAACTAGTCTACTTTTAGATAAAGAACACATTTTTATCACATGATTTCACAGCATTTTTCCAACCTCACTCTCCCAGAATAAATTTGATGGTGATAAAAGTATATATTTTTCTGGTCATAGAAACACTTCTACCAAATCTGTTCTATACTTTTACCAATTTGAAAATGTTAAGCAAATATTTCAAAAGAGTACCGGGAGGAACAAATTCCTTCAGATATTGCTGGCAATTCCAAAATAAAAGCAATAAAATCTGTGATGATGGAAAATTGCTTATTATATTAAATAAGCTGTTTTAAGGCAATGTTCTTTTATTTGTTCATGTCTAAAATGACGTGAAATCTTTTCATGGATGCGTAGTATGTAGACAGAGATGTATGACATGAAGCTTACATTGGAAATTGATATTTAAAGTTGCTGATTCTTCCTGATATGACCAAGATTTATACTTAAATCATCATGAATTCTCTCTGCCAACTTGAATATTTATATAATGCATTTCATGTATGTATATGTCTGTCTATATTTGTAAGTAGATCTTGAGGGAAACTTTTATTTCCTGCTTCTCATAGCAGCTTGAAAATCGTACAACGTACTTTAGTATTTTGGTTTAAGCAAGTAAGACTGGGAATTGAGGAATAATCAGTAATGGTTATCTGCCTTTTCCTATTTAAGAACAATAATGGCACTCACTCATCCTGAACAAGGCTGTTAATTAATCATTGTAGCTATGCAGGTTGAAGTCCCAATGTTATTACCACTGAAGCATAGCAGTAATATAAACTCTGCTTAAGTGCTTTTGTTCTGTGAAATAAATCTTTGCATTACAACCATTGCTAATCATTTATTAAAAGTATAACACTTTGCTATTATCAAACTTGATTGTGTTGTTTTAAGCCATTTATTTGGTTTATCTATTTGCAAGCTCAAATTTAATTTAAGGAGTATTTTAAGCATGCAGTGGGTTTGGTGGAAGAAAACTGGGGCTTTCTGTATGATAATACTCCCTCAAAAGAAAGAGTGAAAACAAAACTAATGCCATGGGGGAGAAAAACTTATCTGAATGCCAATCTAATTGATTACACAACAGGTATTTGGGCTAAAATAAAAGTACTGATATGACTCAGTTTTACTATGGAGCCCAAGTACAAAGATCCTAATAACACTGATTAACCAGATTACTGCAAGCATTTAGAACTTTCTATTGATTTGAAGACCATGTTCTCTAATTTGGAAGTTTGGATAATAGCCTAATTTGCTTAAATGTTAGCTAGCATCTGCAAATAATTCAAGGGAAATTACAACTTTATAGTCTCATGAGATTTAGATTCCCCCAGGAAACTCTTCAAAAACTTTAACCAGATACAAGTTGTTGTTGTTGTTTTTAATTCATACAACACAAACAGAGGGTTTTGATACTTCTTGTCATATGAAAGGTCTTAGTATAACTCTAACCAAGAAAGTGAAAGACCTATTTGACAAGAACTTTAAGTCTTTGAAGAAAGAAATTGAAGAGGATACCAGAAAATGGAAAGATCTCCCCTGCTCTTGGACGGTGGGACCAGGAATTATCCCTGCAACTTGTACTGGCTTTTTGGGACCCACTTTCTTTCGATAGGTACCTTGCTCAGCCTAGACATAGTAGGGAGGGCCTTGTTCCTTCTTCAAAGCAATGTGTCTTACCCTCTCTGAGGAGTGGTTGGGGAGTGAGTACGGAAGAAGGTAGAGGGAGTGGAAGAAGGGGAAGAGTAGCAACTGAGATTGCTGTGTAAAATGAATAAGTTTATTTTGCATTTTAAAAAATATAAAATAGAAAAAAAAGAACAAGAGATGAAAACTAACATATTTGCCTATTGCTAAGTAGTTCAATCACATTGCCCTGAATTCAGAAAATGAATGAAGTTCCATAGTTTTCCTAGAGCAGCTCTCTTGAGTCCCACTGGAAATAATTCTAATTTATTCCCTTAAGGAATTTTTTTTCCACAGAGGAATGACTTAAGTCCAATTAATGTTATTTTCCAAAACATTATTATCCCTCACTAAATTAATATTCTATCCTTTTAGAATGCCCCTCTCTCTTTTGACTTTCTTAAATATCACTCACCCTTTCATTTCTCATAAACTTATCAGTTACAATGTTTTACTTCTAGTATTGAAGAATTTGAACAGAACAATAAGAAAGTCCGTACAAAGATACCAGTAGCTGACTATTTAATGAATGTAAGAAAAAAGAGTGGGAAGAAGAAGGAAGAGGAGAAAGAGGATGAGGAGGAGGAGAAGGAGAAACTTTTTTCACTGAGGGCTACTACTTCTTTTAGAATTACTTTACCCTCCTCATTTGACTAGCTATATCTAGTATTATTCACCCTCAGTTTTAACCCAGCTACATACGGAATAGTTCTCCCTATTCAATCATAAGTACTTTGATATTAGAGACTGCATTTTGTTTTATATCTTTGTACAGTTCTTGATTTATTCTTTGCCTGTTCTTCAGATGGCTATGGCATATTCTAACTGAACAGAAAACATTTGTTAAATAAAGGAATGTGAAACCAAAAAAAGAAAAGTAATGTTTCATGGTCAAGACTAGCACCTCATTACAAATCTAGGACCAATATAAATTTCTTTGAAAATACATATGTGTACCTATAGATAGATAATCACATATATATCAATAAATATCAAATGGATTTCTGTATTTTATGGTTTAATTGTAAGATTGATTGCACAATCACATAAATATTTTAAAATTAGAATTATGTACAGTTTTGTGTCATTCCTGTTCATATACAGTCATACATAGCAAGATGAGAGAGCAAGAGAGAGAGAAAGAAAGAGCACACAAATAACTCTTCTGTAACACTGCTTTTGAAAGAAATTCACATAGAGAGTTGTATATGCTGAGTGTATGCTGAGCAGGTGAATATCAAAGACAGACTTCCCTAGGCTGCCATTAACTACATGAAAGCTTCTGGGACTTATTCCTTTGCTCATTTTAGTGCTTTGTATAATGAGATCAGAAGACAGAAATTCTGACAACTCTTCGGTTCATTTGTAGCTATGAGACAAAGCGACACTCTGCAGAGGAATGGTGATTGCATTTGGAAAGATAGACTATCCAGATTCCGGAAGCAGCTCAATGGCAGCTGGCCATGTTTAGTTAACATGGAATACTGTGCCTTTTACCAGTTTTCCTTTCATTTCATTTTATGCTGTTTACTGTCTTAGACTGCTGAGTAGCCTATTCTGTTTGCTGAGAGAAAAAAATAAAAGTACATTTTATACATATTAAAATATGACATGGCATATTAAACACATATATATTATCCCTATGTGCACGTTCTATCTTCACAGAACATAAATCAGATCTAAAAGTTGAGAATTTCTCCCTTTCTTGTCATGTGCCTTAAACATTATGTTTTATGACTTTTCTCAGGGCTGACTTAATATATACTTTTACCCCTGCATAAGCCTATTTCTTTTTCTGGCTTTTACAAATAAATAATAGGTGATTTAGAACCTGAATGAACGATGACTTGATTTGAGTGTATTCCTTAACACTGTTTTATGCTACATTCAGGTCAATTTTTCAACCATATGGATAATAAATACATTATTGCTACTTATTCCAATAACAGGAGTCTTTCCATTTCTGATTAAGGCTTGAAATGAAGACTGGTAGAAGACAACATATTTAAGCCCACTCTTGATGCTTCAGAAGGTTGGTGGTTTGTTCACAAAAAACTAGAACTTTTGGCATTTAGCAAAGTAAAGCAATTTTTTTTCTTCATAAAAATTAGGTAAAATAAATTTACTAAGACACAGACTTTGCATACTCAGTCTAAGTAAATATACTTTTAAAGCTCTTATATGTGAATATCTTCTGATGCCGGGTAATGCTGCGGGAGTACCTTCAGCTGCTTCAGCCAATAGTTGCTGAAGCACGAGCCCACAGTGCTGCTGGAGGGCCTTCCACTCCGTCAGCCAATAGCCACTGAAATACCAGCCCACTGGGGCGTGGTATATTTCTCTTTAAAAGAAGAGCAGCAAGCCTCGGCTCGGTGTCTTGGTTCTGGTGCTTGGTTCCGGCTCCTGCTCCCGGTTCCTGCTCAGGTGACTAGGCTCCCTTCCTGATGGTTTATGGTGTATGTAAGTTTTACCTCCCAAAATAAATACCCCTTTAAAACCTAACTGGTGTGGGATTGATTCGCCATTAGGGTAGACAGGTAACTCACCCATATTATTAATAAGCTCTGCACTGTCATGTTTGTGGTGAGTTAGCATCGCTGAGTATTTCTTCATTGCTGAATAAAATCCAGATGTACGCTTCTCTTGTTGACATGCCTCTTACTCACATACCAATTTACCTTTGCAGTTGTATGGACACTCAAATCTAATCAATCTTGAGTCACAACCCCTAGAAGGGTAGCATATCAGACACCCTGCTTATCAGGTATTTAATTTATAATTCAAAGCAGTAGCAAATTTACAGTTATGAAATACAACAAAATATTTTTATAGATGGGTGTCACCACTGTTGCTGGGTTTTTTTTTTTCACTCTAGCCCCACTTGGAATGTCAAAATGTTGTTGCTTATTTTTACTCTTTTGCCTTTTGCTCTTTTTGGAGTGGGAGTAACACACCACCCAGCTCCTAAATAGGTCATACTATGATTTATTCTTACTTATTAACACACAGCCTTAGCTTGGCTTATTTTTTGCCAGCTTTTCTTAATGTAATTACCACAACTACTATTTATCTCTGGAACTTTTCCATAAAAAGTAAAAGTATATCTTACTTTTACTCTCAGTACACGGCTGACTGCACCTGGGAGACTGGCCACTAAACATCCTCCTCTCCTTATTGTCTTGTTCTATTCTTTTTTATCCCAGATTTCTCCTCCTATTTAATTTTTCTGTTTGCCAGCCCCACCTATCCTTTTTCTTGACTCAGTATTGCTCATTCAGCTCTTTACTAGACCATCAGGAATTTTAGACAGGCAAAGAATCACACCTTCACAGAGTTAAACAAATGCAGCACAAACAAAAGAAACACTCCTTTACATCACTGAACATATGCTCCATAGCATAAACAAAAGTAACACAGCCTAAAACAATGTTCTATAATACTTCCTTCTCTTTTTGACTAAATAAAAATGAAAAATTTTAAGTTTATAATAGTAAAACTATGTACAACAAAAACATTTATCAAGTAAGAATTAATTTACAATATTTATTTCATTTGTATTTAGCAAATTCAGAGAAAATGCTACAATACCTACCTTATCTTATTGAATCAAAACTTTTATACTAACTTACTTTCTTCCATAATTAAAGAAGACTGCAACTATAACTATCTAGTATTTATCTCCTTCCAAGATCCAAGAAGAAATTAATATTACTTAAGTAAACAGGTGGTGCATTGCCAGTAACTTCCAAGACTCTAGGAATGATCAGATAACTGGTTGCCTGGACAGTTACCCAAAGTTTCCCTGCAACTTTAACCCACAAGTCTAGAGTATCTGGCTGACTTTTCAGTGAAGTGGGAAATTTGAAGGACTGACCTGTCTTGTGTTGGCAAATTTTGTCAGTCACTTTTCTTTGTGTCCTGCACAAAGAAAGAGTCTGTCTCACAGACTCTTCTGTGACACAAGAACCCTGAGACCATTGCATCTTGCTTTGAAAACGTTCAGCAGTCATTCTCTGGGTTCTGCATGTCCAGTTTATACATCATAGAGTCAAGCAGTCAAGGCTAAAACAGTTGCTTACCCAAATGACTAATCTTGCCACAATTAACGCAAACTCCTATGGAATTTCTTAGATACCCATCATTTACTGTCTCTGAGGTAAATTGATACTACCAGGAGCAGATGTGTCTCATTGTATGAGAAGCCCATGTTAACAAAACATTTTAAGTGCCATGTTCTGTAGGTTTCCAAAGTGTTTAAAGACTCTTTAACCTAAAATATACATATTTAATCTTAAAAACTTACCTAATGTGATTACAATTTTAATTATTATAGATTAATTGCTGTCCTTATTTCTTATTCATATACTGCCTTTTTAAATCAATTGTATAAATACAATACCCCAAACAAGAGTAGAAAAATATATGCAGTATAACAAAATTAACTATAAATTTGTATCAACATACAAAATCCATGCCAATGTAAAATATATGAGTTTAATAGTTGTATTTTCATCTTATACTTTTATATTTCCCAAAATTATGACAAACATCCATACACTACCACATAATCAAAAGTCTACCACAATCCAACCCTTTGGAATGTGGATGTTGTTTTCTCTAGACTGCTTCTTATGGAATGTGGGCAAACACCTTTATGTTCCCAGAGAAAATTTTGAGATAATAACCAAGCCCTGAGAAGACCAGCAGTAACCTTTGTTGATAGATGCCACCTGTCAAGTTTCAGGAGTTCTCCCTTGGTGAAACTAGATCTGTATGAACCTGATATAAATTCACAGCATCTTGTTTCCTGTGGAAACAAAAGCAAAGCCTCTTCTCCAAAACATTTTTAACTTCCATTTGACAAATACATTTCTAAACTTTTTTAAAATTAAGGCATTTGAAATGTATATAGGCTAGCTTATTTCAACAGTCCTTTCAATTCCAGGTCTCTTAGCAGCTGTCCTTAGATTTTCAGCAATCAAAGAAGAATTCAGATTTGCAGTGTATTTCTCATCTTTACATGGTTTTCTTCTTTTTTTTTCTCTTTTTTGTATTTTGTTTTTCCTTTTTTATTTTTAAAATGTTCTGATTTTACATATCAGTCCCAGTTCTCTTTCTCTCCCATTTTTTTTTGCTTCCCCAACCTCTTCTCACCCCATCTCCAATCCAGTCCCCAGAGATGGTAAAGCCTCCCATAGGGAGTCAACAAAGTCTGTCATACCACTTGAGGCAGGGCCAAGTTCCTCACACCTTTATCTAGAACAAAGTATCCCTCCAAAGTGCCAGTTCATGTACTAGGTATAAATACTGGTTTCACTGCTAGATGCCGCACAAACTGCCCAACCTACGCAATTGTCACCCACATTCAGAGGGCCAAGTTCATTCTTATGCAAGTTCCTCAGAATCAGTGAGCTCTCACTTGCACAGGTTAGTTGTTTCTGTGGGTATCCCTATCATGGTGTTGGTTGGCCCTTTTTCTCATAAAATTGTTCATCCCTCTCTAAGACTGGACTCCAGGAGATCGACCCAGTGCTTAGCTGTGGGTCTCTAAGTCTGCTTCTATCAGTTACTGGATGGAGGTTCTGTAATGACAATTAATATAGTCATCAACGTGATTATAGGAGAAGGGCAGTTAAGATACCCTCTTCACTGTTGCTTAGATTCTTAGTTGGGGTCATCCTTGTGGATTCCTGGGAATTTCCCTGGTGCCTTTTTTCATATTTACCCTAGGATTCCTTATTTCAAGGTGTCTCTTCCCTTGCTCTTCCTCTTTGTCCTTCACCCAACTTGACCTTCCAGATTCCTCATGTTCTCTTCCCTTATCCTCACTCCCCTAATATGCTCCCCAACCCCACACTGCCAATTTACAAAGGTAAACTTGTCTACTTACAGTTCCTGGAGGTATCCATGTATGTCTCTCTTAGGGGTCTTCTTGTTTCGTGTCTTCTCTGAGGCTGTGGATTATAGACTGGTTATCTGTTGTTTTATATCTAATATCCACTTATGGGTGAGTACATACCATGTTTGTCTTTCTGGGTCTGATAATACGTTTACTGTCTCTTTACATTACTTCATTTTTTAAAAAAAAACATGTCTTTCCATTACTATACACATTTTCTTAAGTCTATGCATATTGTAAAACATACTGTAATCTGTTTAGAGTTTATTTTCCATCTGGACCTCTTCTTTCCTCCTTTCTTTCTTTCTTTCTTTCTTTCTTTCTTTCTTCTTTCTTCCTTCCTTCCTTCCTTTCTTCCTTCCTTCCTTCCTTCCTTCCTTCCTTCCTTCCTTCCTTCCTTCCTTCCTTCCTTCCTTCCTTCCTTCCTTTCTTTCTTTCTTTCTTTCTTTCTTTCTTTCTTGTTTTTGTTGTTGCTGTTTTGGTTTTTTAGAGTTTCTCTGTGTGGTTTTGGAACCCGTCCTGGAACTCGCTCTATAGACCAGGCTGGACTCAAACTCATTGAATTCCAACTGCCTTTGCCTACCAAGTGCTGGGATTAACGATGTGAGCCACAACTGACTAGTATCTGGGCCTCTTTTACTGCATGCCTTTTAGCCTCTTTTGATAGTACAAGTAAATTTTAGACTGTTAAGCTATACCTGGGTCCTTTCTGTGTTCTAGCAGCTGCCTCTGCCCACATTTCAGTTTGTGAGAGCAAAGCATATGGTCCAGTTGGAGTTACATCACTAGAAACAGCATTCAACCTTAGAGCTCTAGGACGCCTATGTTTGTGCTGTGGCACACATGTTTAGTTTGGTTTTTGTTCCTCATTAATGTACTGACTGTTCAAGGGCTCACTAGCAGATAGAAACTGTTTTTTTTTTCTTTTAAATATAGCAAAGGTTTATTTATCTGGGGATAAACTCACAGAAAGAGTAGTGATCTGCAGTTCTCTGTGAGTGCTGGGAACTGCAATTGCATCCAGTAGCCAAGAGACCCTACATGTTTTTTATCTTCATTTATAGTAGATGAGACCATGTCCAAAGTAGGCTGGTATCTTTTTGTTTTGTTTTGATTGATTGATCTATCAATCAATCTGTCTATCAATCTATCTATCTATCTATCTATCTATCTATCTATCTATCTATCTATCTCTATCTATTTATCTATCTATTTTTCCATTCAAAAATTCCACTTCCCCGCCTCGTCCCATTCCCCTCCCGCTCCCCCACTCATCCTCCTCCCTCCCACACCAGCCTTAAGAGAGGACAGGGTACCCTTCCCTGTGGGTATTTCAAAGCCCCTCCCCTCCATCCAGGCCTAGGAAGGTATGCATCCAAACAGACTAGAGTCTCAAAAAGCCAGTACATGCAGTAGAAACAAGTCTCAGTACCATTATCAATGGCTGCTCAGGCAGTCCCCATTGTCAGCCACATTCAGAGAATCCGGTTTGATCACATGCTCTGTCAGCCCCAGTTCAGATAGATTTAGTGAGCTCCCATTAGATCAGTCACACTGTCTCAGTGGGTGGACCAACCCCTCACGGTCCTGACTTCCTTGCTCAACTTCTCCCTCCTTCTACTCTTCAACTGGACCTTGGGAGCTCAGTACAGTGCTCCAATGTGGGTCTCTGTGAAGTCATATACTATTTTTCCAGCTTTCTCGGGCCCTACATGTAATTGTGAAAGACCCCCACCTGGCTGTTTACCTGCTGTAACGCCATTATAAGCAAAGCTTGAACCAAACACTGGGGGCTCATAACAAGGTCTTGGGGATCATAACAAAGGCACAGATGTTATTGTCAAGTCTGCATAACAGGATGCCTGTGGTTTGACACCAAGAACTATGCCACTCGCATGAACAAGATTAAGGGGGAGGAATGGAGAGTCCCCAAACTGTCAGGCACCCAGCAGAACGCTGACACCTGTCTTAGACATGACCTCATGGCCTCATTAAAATTGACCAATGAGATCCCTGTAACCATGCATTTGCTTTTGTATGCTCGCTTCTGCCTGCCCCTTCCCTGTATAATCTGCCCCAAAACCCAGCCCGGGGTGGTCAGTTCTCCAGGTGACTGCAGCACCCATAGGCCCTATGTGAGCAATAAAAAAATTGCCTCTTGCTTTTGCATCCAGTGGCTCGGACTAGGTTCTTGGGCGAGGGTCTCCATGTGGATAAGACCCTAAGGGTAGTCTTTCAATTGCAGCCCTGCATTAGTGTGCTAAAATGTTGTTGGATTTTCTTTAATTCTAGCCCCCCCATTGGAACGCAAAAATGTTGTTGCTTGTTTTTACTCTTTTGGCTTTTTGCTCTTTTTTGTTGAGCTCACCACCAAGCCCCAAAATAAATCACATATTATGACTTATTCTTACTCTAAAATGTCCAACTTTTGCTTGGTTTATTTCTTGCCAGTTTTTTCTTAACTTGAATTATCCCAACTACCTTTTGCCTATGGGCCTTCTCCTTTTCTTCTGTATATCTTACTTTCAGTTTTACTCTGTGGCTGGTTGTGTGGCTAGGTGGCTAGCACTAGTATCCTTCTCTCCGTGTTCCTCATTCTTTTCCTTGCCCCCACCCCAGATTTCTTCTCCTACTTATTCTCTCTGCCTGCCTGCTTCCTCCCCATCCTTTTTCCTGCCTTTCTATTGGCTATTAGCTCTTTATTCGACCATCACATGTTTTAGGCAAAGAATGACAACTTCACAGAGTTAAACAAATGTGGCATAAACATAAGGAACACACTTTAAAATAATATTCTAAAACACCACTGCATTAGGGAGGTTGAGAACTGCTTTTAAAGAACCACTAGTCACTTCCCCACTAAAACTCCTATGTCAAGTATAACCTGCAGATTTTAATAGGAACACAATATTGAGAGGTTGCTTAGAAGAGAAAAACTGAACTTCAACCTCAAAGTTGAAACCTCTTCTTTGATTAGTTCTTTGCTTGGTCTTTGAAGTTGTGGTTATTCAAGTGGCACTCAGTTAACATACAGACAGAGCTCTTATGGCTTTAAAGTCAGACAATACTTTATCATGGATTGATTAATGATTCTTACAACTGAAAGTCACATTTCAAGTCCAAAGGAAAATGATTTGTGGCATGTAACAGTGGAAAGAACTCTTGAACAACAGTTAGTCAAGATTACTTATATTTCTTATATTTCAGATAGAGTAATATTGAGCCATAATTATAACTATGCATAGTATTTAAGTGTTTAAATAGAGTGACCCTATTATTTTGGGAAGGTCTTTAAGTTTGTGCATCTATTATTGTTTTCTACTCATGAATAATTAGGAAGATAGTATGAATTATTTTGGATATAGAAAAACTGAACTCAGATATATTAAGAGATTTATCATAATCAGTAGAAATATTAGAAGTCATATTTTACCTGGGAAGCCCAACTTCAGAAACTTAAGTGTTTATACATAGATCACATAGAATTCTATTTCCCCTTTTTATTCTTTCACTAATTGAGCTGTTTGTTGCCTACACTATTTTCTTCTTTTATCCTATGTATCCTAAGATGCGTGTTATCAAGATTACTGTAATTTTAATGTAGTGAACTCCTCATGTTTTAATCCTCTGACAATGACAGTTAATAAGTGACCAAAAGCTATCTCTTTACAATTGATATCCCAGGTAAATATTTACATTCTATGGTGGAATTAAAAACACTAACCTGTTTTATGAGGAAAGATGTATAGATGCAAAGACAATTATATTATTGAGAAATTTTGGGGAACACTTTAAATGTCTTTTGTCTCCTTGAGAACAGCAGAAATCTTTCTATAAATCCACACAGAATCATCACAAACCCCACAAAACAGAGGTGATTCTCAGTTTAAGGTTTTTTTTTTTTTTGTAAAGATTTGTTACTTGTATTTTGGCAGTATTCTGCATTGAGGCTCAATATAAGTAATGTGATTTTTAATTAAAGGTTACTTATATGCAACGGTGAAACATGAACTTTTGTCACTTCTGCATATGTGTGTTGAGACACTGAATTTTAGTTATGTTCATTTTGTTTTTGCACACAGCAAATGTCAAAATCTTACTCCTCTTACAAATATATTTTTAAATTGTTTCAAGTTCTTCAATATGAGAAACCTGAAACTCATTTTCCAAAGACACAGAAACGATGACCTCAAGATGGAAACCCAGTATTCAAAAATATAAATTCTACAAATTTTCTGCCAATTATTTGCCTGGTCTATGTCTACAATGGAAGAATGGCAAAAGAAGTATCTGTGTGATTTGTAAGAGCTCCTGTATAAAGAAAACAACAATGGAGCATATCACTGAGAACATATAGAACGAGAAAATTTCATTCCTGAAGATATTTAGACGATATTTAAAAGTATGACATCACTTTAGAATCGTGAGAAGTTTTGATATTTCTCAATGTGTTTCAGAGTGTTTCAGAGATTCTCTTTGTTATCTTTTTATACTATCTATGTCATATTGACCGGCAATGCTGATAAATAGTAGCTTCTCTCAATGTATTGATGGAAAATTTGTTTATTCTGAGTTTAAACATACGTTTTATTACTTAATCCGAGTTTTACTCTTTGTAAGATACTAATTATGAGTTTAGTGTTTTCATTTTAAAAGTAATATTAATCATTTAACTGCATAGACAATTGCAGAATTGAAGTGAAATGTTGTATACAATGTGGCTGGCAATAGAGTCGGCTAAATAAAATACATTCAGTAGATGCTACAATTTTGTAAAGATAGAGTTGTATACTCATGAATACATATGTATGTCTGTGTACATATTTTCACAGTACACATTGGTAGTGTATTTGTTTAAATTATGCATTATTAGTTACAAAATTACTGATACATTAACTTACAGAGATATTTTTTACTTGACAAGTGTGTTAAAAACATATATTCTTTAGACATATTCTGTACAATTTATTCTGGAAAGTTAAATTAAGTATTAGAAGTTACTTACTTTTACTCAATAGACAAATAGGAGACATAAACATACACAGAATGAAAAAGAAGAGAATTAAGTGAGGATTAATGGAGGATCAATGAATAACAAAGCCACCAGTAAGTAAAGAATAATAGATAAGTAAAAATTAACTGACTACAAATTAGTCAAAATGTTTTGAAACTACCTGAGTTAAATAGGTACAGGGACTCAAAGTTTGTAATTAGTCCAAATAACAACTTCAATAGAAGGAAATAAGATTAAAATAAATAGAAATAATTATAAAAGTTGTAGAATGACCCTCTATTAACTTAACTCTAATAATTAGTCAGTATTATTAGTCTAACTTTTATATGAAGGAGTTCCCTTTACTATTTATTTTCTTTGCCCAACTGATAACAACCTTGGAGTGTTCACATATGGTGTCAACCCTCACTGTATTTAAGAAAGATTTTGCTATGACTTTGAAGCTAACTATCAAATAAAATAGAATTAACATGCTTATATCACATTGTCTGTGTGAATGCAGAAAGGAAATGTTGGGCCGAGTGGTGGTGGCTCACACCTTAAATCTCAGCACTTTGGAGGCAGAGGCAGGCAGATCTGTGAGTTTGGGGCCAGTCTGGTCTAGAAGAGCTAGTTACAGGACATCTAAGGTTGTTACATAGAGAAACCTCATCTCAAAGAAAAACCAAACAAATGAGTGAATGAACAAATGAGCAAACAAACAAATAAATAAGTTAAAAGAAAGGAAATGTTATTGTTTAGATAGCTGTAGGGGTCGTCCTTCCACACCACCCACATCCCACGAGTTCCATATTGTCCTAGGGGTTAAAGCACAAGATGCACACACACAGATACAGAGTTCCAGTCATCCTCAAGAAGAGAATGCCCCTTTATTCAACTAAATCCAGGGTTAAAATACCTTTGGCCCCAGTAAAGGAAAACTCCTCCCACCCAGAGGAGGCTGGGGAAACTGGCCTCTGTGGGAGTTTTTCCCCAGGCAGGTGGTCGAGGGTTCAAGGCAATGTCAGACAGGTTAGATGGGCCTTGGCGCCTGAGCTTCTTTGAGGCAGGTTGAGAAATTACCATTTTAAAGTAAAATAGATCCCTCAGGCTAATGTACCAGGCTGTAGCAGAACCAAGGACAGAACTAGCAGGAAGCTTAGCTGGTTAGCGTAAACATTATTTGCATCCAGTATTTTGGTCTCAAGGATCAGAAAGGACAGGGTCCCACAGATAGCCACATATTGTCTTTAGTTCTCTATTGATATTTTACTATGAATTATACAATGTAGTTATTAAATTTTTAGACTTGAGAGTCCCATTCATTTGTAACATTTTGCATTTTGAAAATCAGACTCTTAATTCGGTATTACTAGTAATTGGTGTCAGGTCATTCTGATAATTTGGTATGTGTGCACGGAAAAGCGAAGGTAAAGAGGCACTGACTGTGTGAGCTGAAGGACATTTTCCCACTCTCTGGGGTCTCAACTCAGTAAGAACTACTAGTGTTCTCTTTTTTCCGGATGTGACATCCAAAAACTGTCAATAGAAACTGCAATGACACTTGAGTGATAAGATTGTTTCCTTTTTAAAATCTTTTTTCTATATTACAGGCAGAATTTATTTTACTATCTGTATTCAATATGAAGGTAATAAATATATTCACATTTCAAATGTTCACTACTGTTGCTTATAACTGTTAACAACGATTGCTAAGATAATCCAACATCCTCAAGGACAGAGGTTGCTTGATTTTCATTTGCTTCTCTGAGAAACTTGAGACACAGAAATGGACACTTGCAGTTCACTGACTGTACAAAACTGTCAGCTGACATGTATTAAAAATTTGATTGTCCTATTGTGATCACTATATTACAGTACTAAGGCAGACATAATAAAATTTGACAGATTATGGAGTTTCCATGAGAGAAAATCTGGTTAAAATCTGGTTACACAGTTCTGGTCTCAGGGAGTTCTATTGTGAAGATGGGGAAGTTTGATTTATCCGATTCCATTCTCCTTGGTCTACAGCTGGCCCCTTCCAGCTGTTGGGTCCCAGGGTTTTTCTCTTTTCAGGTATTCCTTGTGTCCTTTATAGTGATTAAATGTCCTTTTCTTATAAAAAAAAAAACAAAAAACAAAAAAACAGACACTGTTATTTTGGGCCTGTCTATTGGGCATTTGAATTATCTCTTTTAAAGGATCTATATCCAAATATCACTACATTTTGAAGTAGTAGGAAATAAAGCTTCAGTATAAAGAGTTGTGGGAAAGAAGATATACGTGGGTTAAAAACAATTGAGGTAAATAGAGTTTTCTATCCTCTAATAATAAACTGATCGTAAAATTATGTCCAAGTTCACTAAAATTTAATCATTTTATTACTTTCATAATTTGTAATATTTTGAAATATTTTGTCTGTCTCTTTATTTCAAGTGATTGCTCATGCATAAAAATATTTAAAAAGAAACACTTTCATCATCATGGTCATAGAAAGAAGATATATTCACTAAATATAAATATATCAAAATTAAAAACCAAAAATGTATACTTTTATTTTTGCTGCTCTACAGACTTTAAACCTGAAGTCTTCTCTATCTTGGTTAAAATGGTAAATGTTAAAAATGTGGTAAAGACACATTAGCAACCTACTGATTCATTCTCTTTGAAGTATCCTGAGGGAATGAAAGAAAGTTGAGATGAGAAAAACTTTTTTTGCTGTAAGATTCAAGGTTAATTATTGCCTTTCCAGGATACTGTCTGTAACCATCTTGTGTTCCAATAAAAAAAAAAAACCACTCAGATTTACATCCCATTTTCATATCCCCCAAACACCAAACCCTGCACTCATTGATTGCAAATTCCATTTCAAAGATCTTACCATTTTTTTTAAAGATGTGTAAGTGTCAAATATAAAAAGAAGCAGAAAGGAAAGTTAATAGTAAAAGTTGTGGGGTTAACTATATGTCAAATGGATTGAGTAGAGCCATTGAATAATGTCTTTATAATTGACATGAGAGTGCTGTACAGTTCATCCCTAATGTGATTGTCTTAAAAAGTTCAAAGACAAGAGACTACTTTCCTCTTTTTGGTACACATATCAAACAGTTTTGTAATAATTCATGTAATGATGGACTGAGATTGTTCTATGATTGATAAACTCGAGGGATGTAATGTATCATTTTTTGAAGTAGGTGTTACGGTGATTGGTTTAATAATGATACGAGATGTCAAAGATTAAAAATATCAAGGAGAATGTCTATATAATATGCAAATGAATGTTAAGTGCAAGCAATTTTAACTAGATGAAGACAGAAAGCACATGCGTCAGAAGGAGTTGAAGATCATTCTGTCTGGAACCCTCTATCTCTCACAGACATAATCCTTTTAAGTTCATTGCTGGAGTTAGTTTATGGATTTCAAAATCATTTCTTCCTTTCAAACTTCAGTTGTGAATACAGCATCATAAACCTGATTAGCATATGAAAATAGATTGGGAATTTAACACTTCTTTCTTTTATAAAACTATTCTGAATTATTAAAACTAAGAGTTACTTTCTTAATTTTATTATACCTCATTTTCTAGAATTCATATCTGCAGTCATCATTTATAATTACTGGTATCAGAAAGATAGTTAGATATAAACAAAATGAAGCACTGTGTTATGCACGGCTTATCCACAAACCTGAATCCTTGTACTATGCTCATAAGTGTCTGGTATCTATTCGTCTGCCACCACAGTTCCCTATTCCTCATACTGGACTCTGGGTGTTTATACTAATGCATACTTTTTGTCTGAAAAAATAATGCTATTATTGAATTATCCTTTTATATAATGAATACTTTGGCAACGTCTCTTTGAAATCTAGGCTCTATAATTGTGAGGAAACAAGAAACATTGTCTTGATGACTCTGGCAAATTTAACTCAATCTGATTACCTCCAGTTCCATTTATTTTTAAGAAAAATATTATAAAATTTCCTATTTTGTGACTGCATATGCTCCGTTTTTTTTTATATTTTTATATCATACTTTCTGCATCCATTGACCTTTTGTCAGGTATCTAGACAGATTCCGTAAGCTATAATGTGTGATGCTGTGTGATGTTTAGAATGAACACATGTGCAGGTCAGTGTGTTAGTTGCTGATTTATATCCTTTCATATGTGTAGGCATAGCTCAGAGGCGGCATAATGAAGTAGTTTGGTTTTTGTTGTTTTCATATTTTCATGTGAATGTGTGTGTGCATGATAATGTGTGTATTGAAATTCACGTGTGTTTAAGTTCATATATGTGTGAGCATTCGTGCGTGTAGATGGCAAAATCTGACATTCAGAACCACCTTGGACACTTTTCCAGTTATTCACTGGTACAACAACCCTTAGTGTATCTCAGCACTCTCAAATGTTGCTTTTCTTACCAGTCAGATAGTTTTGACTATCCCATGTCTCTTCCTTCCAGGGCTGGAAGTACAAGTAGATTTTCATGCCTGGCTGAAAGTTTCTGAGAATCAAACCTTGGGAATTTATTCTTGTGTAGAATGTACTTTAATCACTTACCAATCTCCCACACTCAATGCTTTTATTTTTTTTTGGTTGTATGTCAACTCAGAATAACTTACCAAATGAAGACTTCTTTACTGAAGGAAAACTAGATGATGTAGAGTCATTGAGTTTATTTTTATAAAGGGCTTAGGGCAATGTATTTCATCTTCTAATCTTATTTCTTTTCTTTTTCACTTAATAGTCTTATAATGAATATTTCCAAGATACATCAAGTGATAAAACTCTACACTGTACACATTGGGGAAAATAAAAGCAGGATAATTGTATTAAAATATGGCTAAAATGAATGATGGTCGTTATCTAATTAATACTTTTCTAGCTTACTGTGGGGAAAAAGAATGATGTAAATTACAAAGATTATGGGTAGAAGCTAAATTTCAATAGTTGTAGGTAATATGATAATCTTCTTGAAGTTTGTAATTGAGTCAATTGGAAATCAATTACGTTAATCAAATGAAATGAAGAGATATGAGGATGAATTTATTATGCCTCAGGATAAACAATTCTTTCCCTATACATCCACAAGAACCACCTCAGAATCATATAAGAAACTTTTCTACAAAAGTAAAGCCTTCATCAAAATGATGAGCTCATAAAGGACACATGAAATTTGCTTTGGGATCTTAAAAAAGATTTTAATAAATTGAGAGATGTGCTATGTGACTTCTTAGATTCTGGAAATAATTAATAGGAATAAAAAGTTGATTCCTCACAAATTGATTTATGGATTTAATATAATTCCAATTAAACTCAATGTAGTGTTAATGAGATTTAGAAGAAACTTGAATAAATAGTTGACATTTTATGTAGAATAAGAAATTAAATTGAAAGCTCAATATTGTTTGAAACAGTGTATCAGTAAGAAAATGAAGTTTGGCGTAAAGGCTATCAAATAAACCATATTCATACCAGATATCATTCATTACCTGCTTGTGGGTGGCCATTTTCAAAGAACTCGATGAATGTCAAATCATTTATTATCTGTAAATATCCTAAAGTGTTATGCTTGAGTCATGAGACACCCAACAAGACCATCATGGAGCCGACTTTCCAATGTAAACAGCCAAGGTTTCTTTATTTTTACAAGCTCACGAACAAGGACTTTGTCTTACACACAGACACAGCAGGTGAGGGAGGAAGGATCCTAACTCACAGTGCAAGGGGTCTTTAAAGGGAAAAAATGTAAGCAGGGAGTTACATGCCTTAGAGTTACTGGATTTGATGGGGGATATGCTTATGCTGTAGTAGGCTCGAAATCAAGAGGGGATTATTGTACTTTCCACAAAAACATCTGTAAAAACTTGTTTGTCTAGCTTCTGATTGACTTTCCTCAGGTCTCTGGGTGGTCAGGCAGTTTGGGGGCTGTTTTTGGCTTTTCTAGGAATTTCTTGGTACATAGGGTGTGGCGCCTGGGATTGGGTATATGCTAGGTTAGAGTCTCACAAAATGGGGTCTGGTTTAAAATGACTTTAGTCTTGTCTCTTCATTCTCCCCTTCTCTTAGGTACCTGAAGGCCCAATCTTGGATCCCTAAAGTCATGAACTCTGACTCAATCGGATGTAGCTTTTCTCAATCTCTCAGTTGAGAATTTCATATTGAGTCTGAATTCTCTGGACCATTAGTCGAATAGTTCCTAGCATTTCCTTTATGAACCGTAGTAGTCAATTTAAAATGCAAGGGCCAAAAGTCAAAGGAAGGATTAATACAAGCAAGAGTCCTAGTAGGATTGAAACAAGAGTGTTAGCCAGGGATATTAAACCATGGCTCAAATCATCCTTCGCTGGCTTCCTGTTCTTCTTTCTCTTTTTAAGTCCCTCCCAAACTCTGGCCATGGAATCCTTCACAATCCCTGGATAGCCTATATAGAAATAACATTTTCGCTCATGGGCAGCACATAATCCTCCCTATTGTACAAAGATTAGGCCCAGTCCCCTCCTGTTTTGTAAAACTACTTCAGTCAATGACAAGAGGGAGTACCACAAGTGAGAGACAGAGGTCTCAAGGCATTTTACATCAACATCTATAACCTCACCTAAATAGTGACCGATGAGTGGCAGTTGCTGTCCCCAATCCCACAAGAAGGATACTGAGAATGAAGGTATTTAAGGGCTTCCTTATTCTGGGTAGCCTGGCTTCCTGTTCCATTCTATTTAGAAAATCTTGGTAATCAAGATAAATGAGCCGGGGAACCAAATTGATGAGGACATGGTATCCTTTGGAATTTTTCAAAACTGTAGTATATGCACAAGGAATTAAACCAGAGAAGCATGCCCACCCAATATCATTGGGGGAGGGGGATTAGGTATTCTATAGTACTGGCTGTGAGAGGATAGACTGAATTCTGCAGTACTGGTTGTGAGGGGATAGGTTGAATTGCAAAGAAAAGCCTTGGCTGCTGGAATTTCACCTACACAAAGTCCTTGTCCTGTAGCTTGTTCTAGGGTTAGGGAGTGTGGTGAATGCCAGCAATATTTATTGGACTCAACTACTGCAGAGACGGTGCCCTGTACTGGGATTCCCCCATAGTAAGGGGGAGCTCTGTCATAACAGAGCAAGCAAGAGTTGGTTAGTGTTTGCTGTGATGAGTTTAGAACCATATAAGTCCTAATCAGAAGCTCCAGGAGGGAGTGTTGTTCAGGCTGAGGCAATGTCATTAAAGTTTCTTAGCAGCAGTAACTAAAGCACCTAGAGTTGGTATTATAGGTGAAATGGTGGTCAGAGCCTGGCGTCAGGGCTCCAGTCTCATCGGAGGCATATGGGTGGGAGGGTAGACTTTAGGTCAGGTGCCTTATTGGGACCTGTTACTGATGGAAGTCACACTGGCTCTATCTTAAAGCTAAATTGCAAGTGTGATCAGGGCATGTCCCCCATATCTATAATATATTACATTCCACCATAGGCCTGATGACCGTTGTGTATCCTGTTTACCCTGGTTGGTGAAGGTGATTTTCATCCAGTCTAAGTCGCCTGTGGGGGATGGCGGGTCATACCAGATTGGGCTTACAAATTTAAAGGTGACCAAATCTGGTTTACTTACAGACCGTTTCTCCATCATTAGAGGTGACACAGGCCCAACTCTTGCAGAAGGAGGACTCTAAGCCACTGCACAGCTTCTTATTCCTGAGGTGACCTGGGTACAGGTTAAAACCAAACCTCCTGGCATCTTTCTGGCTCTGTGGCTCTGTAGACATGGTTCATATCACAAATGATGTCAGATATTCAATAGGGCCAGGTGGGTAGTGTGGTATAGAGTCTCATATGACTCTTTGTCCAAGAGAATCCAAGTCAGTTTGAATGGTACATGAGGGTTGCTCACTTAGGAAGGCACAGGGGGAATCAATATTAACATTAGCAGGATCAGGAATGACACTTGAGCTGGACCTTCAGAGGGTTGGTTGGGTGTTGCGAAGCTTTTTAGCCATCTCCTCAGCAGTTCTCTTGGCAGGGAAATGGAACTGCAGGCTGTGTACGTGAATAATGGACCCAGACAGCCACTCTGCCCACCTTTAGGGCTGTGGGCATAGTCATCAAGATGATGAAGTGTCTCTTCCAGAGTGGCTCTAGGGACCCCTGCAAATGGTGCAGGAAGAAGACCCAATCTCCCGGCCAGATCCTCTGTGGTTGGGAAGGGGGCAGCAGATTCATATAGAGCCATGAGTTTGTTCCATATAAGTTTGAGGGTCCATGGCAGGTGTCAGATGGAATCAAGCACATCCAGGCATCCAGTTCCACCAAGAGTTCAGATCAGAGACTGGGCAGTATATCTTCCAGCAACATACAGTTGGACATTTCTTGGCCACTCTCTGGGCAGTCTCATGTCTGGTAGGAAATGCCTCAGTCCATTCAGAAAAGCTATCTATAAAAACGAAAAGACACCTCTGGTCTTGCCTTCTTTGGAACCTTCATCCGACGATGGATGGCAATACAGACGGAGACCCACATTGGAGCACCAGACTGAGCCCCCCAAGGTCCAAATGAGGAGCAGAAGGAGGAAGAACATGAAAAAGGAAATCAGGACCGCGAGGGATGTGATCACCCACTGATACAAGGGGACTGATCTAATGAGAGTTCACCAAGGCCAGTTGGATTGGGACTGAACAAGCACATGATCAAACCAGATTCTCTGAATGTGGCTGGCCCGGAGTCTTTCTGAAAAACCATTGACAATGACACTGGGACTTGTTTCCTCTGCATATACTGGATTTTTGGGATCCAGTCTGTTTGGATACTCACCTTCCTGGACCTGGAGGGAGGGGGGAGGAACTTGAACTTCCCACAGGGCAGAAAACCCTGACTGCTCCTAGGGATGGAGAGGGAGGAGGAGAGGGAGTGGGGGAATTGGGAGGGTGTTGGGAGAAGGGGTGGAAATGGAAACTTTTATAATTTAATAAACTTTGGAAAAAATATAAAAATAAAAAAAACACGAAAAGACACCTATAACCAAACTTACAGGGTTTGACTTCCATGAAGCCCACTTCCCAGTGAGTACCTGGTTTCTTTCCCCAGAGCCAAGTTTGGGGGTTTGGGGACATTGGGATGACATTGTTCACTTGGTAGGTCTGGCAGCTGTCTACCAGATCCTCTATAATCTGGTTTCCAAGTTTTACTTTTATTTCTGAATTCCTCAGCAAATCCTGCATCTGACGAATCCCCATGAGGGAGGGGAGGTGTAATTTGCATAGGATATGAAGGCCCAATTTCTTGGGCAGTGTGGCCTTACTGTCAGTCGGTCTCTACCATCCTGCAAGGCATTGTGTCATAAGGAGGGTTTTCATCCATGTCAGATCTTCCCAGGTGGATTTTGAATCATCTGGTAAAACCTGAGGCCCAGAGTCTACCAAGACAGGGGTCAAAGTGGAGGTCATTGCCACCTCCCTGGATGTTCAATCCGCCAACCTATTTCTTTTTTTGCATTGGGCTGTCCCCTTCTGTTGGCCAGAGCAATGCATTCTGGCCAATTTTGGGGGACCTCACAATGCCCTCAGAAGGTCTAAAATTTCATTTTTCTTTATAGTTGTCTTTTCCCCTGTTGTCGATAGGCCCACTTTCTTTGTATATGGCCCCATGTATGTTGGCAGTGGAGGAGCCATAGAGGCTGTCTGTGTAAACATTGATCTTCTTTCCCTCTCCCAGCTCAAAAGCCGTGGTTAATGCTATTAATTTGATATGTTGTGCCAAAGTCCCTGCTGGCATTGGTTCTGCACAAACCACCTCATTTGTGATCTTTACTGCCAGTCCCAAACTCCTTAGTCCATCGCGAGCAAAGCTGCTTTTTCTGTGAACCATGTCCCCTCTGCATCTGAGAAAGGAGAATCTTTCAGGTCTGGTCGGGTACAGTGTACTTGTGCCAGGATCCCGGAGCAGTCATGTAGTGGGGCTTTGAGGTCTGGATCTGGCAGCAACATAGCTGAAAATAGGGATGTTGGGACTTGAAACATTATTCTAGATGGGTTAATGAGCAGAGTCTAATAAGGAGACATTTGGGCGTTACTCAATCATTGGTCTGACAGATGTTTAACTACCCCTTCCAGTGTATGTGGAATGGCAATGGTGGGATTTTGTCCTATAGTTAGCTTGTCAGCATTCTTAACCAGCATGGCCATTGCCACTAGAATGTGAAAGCAAGGGGACAGGCTCATAGCTACAGGGTCTAGTTTCCTGAATAGGTAAGCTATCAGCCTTTTTCATGGTCCTAGGGTCTGCATGAGCACACCCTGAGCTATTCCTTCATGCTCATCCTCAAACAGGTGGAAGGACTTGGTATCATCTAGCATCCCTAGCACCGGGGCTTCTAGAAGCCTTTTCTTGAGGGTATCAAATGCCCTCTGTCTTCCTCTGTCCAATTAAATCTTGTTCCCCCTTTGTAGTTTCATGTAGAGGTTTGGCTAGTTCAGCCAATCCTGGAATCCAAAGGTGGTAGAACCTGTCGGGACCCAGGAATTCCCTCACCTGCTTAGTGAAAGCAGGTGTGGAAATATTTGTGCCATTTTTTTGGAGCATCTGAGTGCCTTCTCACACCTCCTTTGAAGACATATGCCAGGTACATTACCTGTTGTTTGCAGATCTGGGCCTTCTTTGCAGAGGCCCTGTATCCCAGACTTCCAAGAACGTATAGTAGGTTCCCAGTCCCTTTCAGACACATTTTCCCATTGGAAGAAGCAGTCAACAGGTTGTTAATGTACTGTAATTGGTTTATATCTGGGTTTTGGACTCAGTACTCATCCAAATCCTTGTGTAGGACTTCATCAAAAATGGTGGGGAAGTTTTTCAATCCTTGTGGCAGCTGGGTCCAAGTTAACTGGCCACTAATTCTGATCTCTGGGTCTTTCTCTTCAAAGGCAAAATAGGCTGACTACTGGGGGCTAGTGGCAGTCTGAAGAACGCATCCTTTAAATTCAGTACCAGTGGCAGACTAAAGAATGCACCCTTTAAGTCTAACAGGATATACCATTGCTGGTCAGAGGGCAGTGTGCTGCACAAGTTGTAAGGGTTTGGCACTGTGGCATGGATATCCACTACCCTCTTATTTACCTCTCTCAGGTCCTGCACTGACCAGTAATCACTGGAGTGAGGTTTTTTTTTTTTTTCCCAGCAGCACGGGGGTGTTCCAAATGACTGAATGGGGCATGGGATATTGGCAGAGTTTTACAGGATCTGCCTCTGACTTGATCTCCACATAGACAGGGGCCTGGTAAGATGCTAATCCCAAGAATCCTGTCTCTGCCCATATTAAGGGAAATTTTTGAAGCCAGTTCTGCACGTTCCATAGGTTTCTGGTGAAGCCTGTATTCCTCAGTCAAGGTGCTGGTGACCAAATTTTGGCCCGGCACTCCATTATGGTGGAGTAACTTAGCCCCATCACCAGAGAAATGTATTTGTGCTTTTGTCTTTGTAAGCAAGTTTCAGCACAGGAGGGGATGTGGACATTCAGGTATCACCAGGAAAAAATGAATAAGGTTTGATTCCAGTGGCTCCCTGTACCCAGGTCTTTTTACTAGATATAAGCCCTTCTGGTTTTAACAACACCGAATTTTCTGCTCCAGTGTTTATGATAAAGTCAATTTTCTTCCCCTGCACCTTTAGGGTTACCCTGAATTTGTGGAGGGGGACTAAACCTTGACTCCCCTAATCACTGTCCACATCTAGCTACCAGTTTTGGTCTTTTGGGGCTTCTTTGAACATTCTCTTGCCCAGTGTCCTTCTTCCTTGCATTATGCACATTGATTCCTCCCTAGTCTTGGGTGTGTCTGATCTTTATTTCTGCCTTCTTTATTGTCAGAAACTGCTTCTCATATTCTGTGGCATGGACCATCTATCTCTCTTGATGTGGCCAAAATCTTGGCCAACTTCTGGTAGTGGCGTTCCTGCTTGACTTCTAACATTTGAGTGAAGTTCTTTTTTCATCTTTTTTACCTTTTGAGGTATTTTTCCTCTGCACTTTCTATAGTATTAAAAACTCTCTCTGCCACTATTATTAAATCTCTGATATTTCTCTCCCTTATTCTATCCAGTATTTTGTGCTTTTTCTTTATAACTGGAGCTGTCTGGTTCATAAAAGCAAAGAGCAAGGATATTTTTGTCTCTGATGCCTCTGGGTCATGGTGGGGCACCTGAAGACTTCCTGCAAACATTCCAGGAAGACTGTGGGACTCTCCTCAGGTCCTTGCCTCACAGCATAAACCTTACTCATATTGGTCGATTGCCTGGATTCTGTCTTGAGAACTACCAACAGAATCTGACAAAAGACTTTGAATCTCTCCTTATCTTCTACCAAGTTATAATCCCATTTTGGTCATACAGTGGGGAAACCTGCATCTATAAGAGCTGTATCTGCAGTGGGCTCCCCATTAGGGCAACTTTGCAGGCTTCTCTGGTAATCCTATTTCTTTCTTTAGCGGTAAAGAAAACCTGCAGTAGCTGCAGATAATTGTCCCAAGTGGGCTGGTGATAAAGATCAGTTTCTAAGAGGTAGTGAGGTCTCAAGATTTCTTAGAGAAGGGGGCACTTTGCAAACACCAATTGTACAGATCACTAGTGGCAAAAGGCCTGTAATGATACTATTGCTTTCTATCCACATTCAGTGGCCCAGTTGGCCTCAGTGGTAGGGTCACATGACCCCGAGGTTGGGGGTGTATTTTTCCATTTTCTATAGGTACCTTGGGCTGTGCCTCTGCCTGCTGCCTAATTTTGTAGTATAGATTCTCAACTCTCTCCTTAGCAAGTTCAGGGAGTCCCAGGGGAGGTGTATGGGATGAAGGAAAGAGATCTTCCTCATCTGATTCCCCTTGTAGGATTGAGGCAGAGGAAAGGCCTCTGGATTTTCACCCAGCAGCCACAACCTTAACCTGCTGAGGTAAAAAATGTTTAACCCACAGTGGAAGATTTTCTATCAGTCACCACCAGGTGACTATATAGGGAATCTGATCTGGGTGACTAGTCCTCGGTCAGTAAACATTCTCCACTGCACCTCTAATACCTATGTCAAAGGATCACTCTGCTGGCCATCTGGCTTAGGAAGGAAGTTCTCTCTGAACTGCAAAGATATTAAATTTCCCCTTTCTAATTTCCACACTATTGTTATGTGAAGTCACCTTGACATCACCCCAATATGCAAGGCAAAGCTCTAAGGCAGAAGAGGGAGTCTGTCCCATGTTAGCATCAGGCCAATTGTCAAAACAATGAACAGAGATACAAATAACAAAGCAAAAACAAAGACTCAATGAGAGGAAAAATACCTTGAAAACACAGCCAGAGCTCTGTGGTCTTGATGAGGTCTGGACTTCCTTTGTCTTGAGTCTGGTGGCTTAAAAATGCCAAAGACCATGTACTTTGGGTATACTCCATCCCTAAATAGGGTTATCTGGTTCCTGCTCCTGTTAGGACCTGGAACATCTCACAGATCCTCGAAACCTGACCATTCCAGCTGCCTGGACTGTTCTAGAAAAGCAATAATAATAATAAACATAAACAAAACTCACGGATTTTTGGAGGATTCTGTATCACCAAAGCAGTCAGAGATGTAGAAGGCAAACTGTAAGTAAACGAAGAAAGAGACAAATAATTGACAGATACAAATGGAAACTTACAGATCTGTCTGAAACCTTCTGGGTTACGGGTCTGGAGATAATGGAGGAATCCAGGAATCCCAGACGAACCCACAACAATGTTATGCCTTAGTTGCAAGACACTTAATGAGAGTTCCACAGAGCTGATTTCCAATGCAAACACGCAAGGTTTCTTTATTTTTACAAGCTCATGAGCAGGGACCTTGTCATACACACCGATGCAACAGGTAAGGGAGGAAGGATCCAAGCTCAGAGTGCAAGGGGTCTTTAAAGGGAAAGCACACACACACACACACACACACACACACACACACACAAGCAGGGAGTTACATGCTTTTGTGTTCCTGGATTTTATAGGGAGATATGCTTATGCTGCAGTTGGCTCTAAGTCAAGGGACTTTTGTAGTTTTCCACAAAACACCAGGTAATTGTAAAATCTTGCCTAGCTTCTCATTGTTTTTACTCAGGTCTCTGAGAAGTCAGGCAGTTTTTGAGATGTTTGTGGCTTTTCTCCGAATTTCCTGGTACACAGGGTATAGTGCCTGGTGTGGGGTACATGCTAGATTATATTCTCACAAAATAGGGCCTGGGATTAAAACGGCTTTTGTCATGTTTCTTCAAAATCATAGGGTAGTCTTGTGAGCAATGAAACTAAAGAAAGTAAGAGAGTAAATACTATATCTTAGTATAAATAAGTGTCACAAGGTTCACTAGATTAGTACCAAGAATTCAGAACATATCATTCTGCTCTTTACCCCTTGATGGTTTATATCATCTTATATTCATCAGAGTCCTCTGTAATTCTTCTCCTATGTAACCAATAATTTTCTACATGACACATCACTAGTCATTATATTAATCAACAAAGTTATTTTGTATTCTTTTGTTTGCTTCAAATATATTGTATATTATTTTAAATTCCATCAAATTGGGGTAAAAAATATAGTCTTCTGACTTCCTTATACGAAATTTTATTATTAAGATATTAAGTTGAGGTTGTTTATTTCAGAATGATTTGAATACAAAAGATATATTTGTTGCAGAGGCAGTTTCTTTACTTTTTATGACTTAAAAATAGTAAAGTAAAACCCTTACCTGCTTAGTATGAGTTTGCAAAGTACTTATTATTTATAAAAATAATAGCTTTCATTTAGTGAAATTTTGCTGTGTCAGGAATATAACTAAAAACATTTCATGTGTCAGCTCTTTCTCACATTCTCACAAATTCCCATGATCAATGGGTATCATTAGCTCTATTCTACATATTAATGAACTAATAAGTAGATAGATTATATGCCCAATTTATATTAGCCAATATTTGATTCATAATAAGGTTATGGAAGAAGTGATTTTCCCCCTAATTAAAAAAAAACACATGTTTTTAAAAAACACAGTATTTGGAAAGATAGAATAAAGGTGCAAGGTAATGAATGTTAATACCAATTGTTGTAGGTATGTGTGAAAAAGATAATTTGGGATATGTACTAGTAACATAAATGAACATTAGTAGACAACAGATCAGACTACCCAGTGTTGTTTAGTGAGGTGTAGGAAATATTGTTTGGAAGTCAAGTTTTCAGTGCAGGTGATCTATATGTCTGGAATATCCTTGATACCATGAGGCTGACATTTCTGCTCTTTATTTTGAAGAATCTTACAACCTCAGAACAAAAAAGAAAAAGCAAGTTATAGTATGGTAACTATAACTAGTTCTTAAGAGTGTTAATATTATTATTTGAGTGTAAAATGTCTCATTAAAACTACTTGTTTAAACTCTTGATTTCCAGCTTTTGCTATTTTAGGAGGTTGTATAACTTTTATCACAATGATGCCTTATTGTAGATTTAAGACCATAGGGATGAGTCTTATGGACTAAAGACAGACACCATTATGCAGGAGCAGTTTGCCTCCTGACAGAATTAGACACCTCATATCCTTTTTCCCTAAAACTCAACCATGCAAGCTGCATCTTTCCTACATAAAAGATAGTGCCCTCTCAAACTGTAAGCCAGAGTAAATCTTTTTTCCCTTAGCTTATTTCCACCTAGAATTGTATCACAGTGCTAAATGAGGTAAGGTTATACAAAAGAAAGTAAATTCTTGTGTGTGAAATGGATCTTGTCAAAAGAAATGGACTCATACATAAAGAAAATACCAAAATACACAGAAAAACAACATTGTCTTTATGTCCCTTAAACCCGTCTACGAATGCAGTGTGAAGATGAACTCACTTTATATACTTAATATTTTCTTGAATAAATATTTTATTGTCTTAGAAATATTCAGTACTGAGGTGAATAAAAACAGAAGGTAAAGAACAGAGATCTTTAAGTGAATAAAGGGAAAGAAAGTGAAGGTCAGAAGAGAAGTTGGGGTGTACAGACTACTGACTAAATCAATTGATAACTGTTGCATTATGTCTTCTAAAGGCTATTCAGAACAAAAGTATTAAACATCTTATCCTAACTTCTATGTTGTTTTCTTGGGAGGTATTTTTGGGAAGTTCTGTCCCTCTTCCAAAACATGTCTGGGAAGTAATCTCTTCTTGGTGCTATCACCATGGAGCATGCTTTCTGGAATGTTGTGTGCTAGAAGTGATGGAAGGTACAAAATAATCCCACACTAATTTAGAATTATGTATAATAAAGGGTAACTTATTTAGTGGTAGACTCATAGATCACAGTCCTCTGCACAAACGGGGAAGAGGAACTCAATCTAGCAGACAGAAGCAACAGCCAAAAGCAAGGGAGTGAGCTCATACTTTAGAGCTACATTTATAGTATAAGAGACCATGCCCAAGTGGGCTGGTATCTTAAAGGCTATTGGCTGAAGGAGCTCCCACAGCTCTCTCCATTTTGTTTAAATAAGATAGTTACAAATCCAATACAAAACTATGTACACTAGATGCAGATATCAAGTATAAAGTTAGAATTACAACCAATATAATGCAAGGAACATGTCCTAAAGTTTTAATAAACATGCTATTTTAAGGAGTCTAAGTCTTGTATTGGAAATGTCTTGGCTAGATCATAAGGGGACTGTAACTATGACTATCTAAACTTCAACTCCATTGAAAGTCTGAGAAGGGGGATAATATTACTTGAGTAGGCAGGAAGTGCAATCAAGCTTCCAAAATGTGCAGTAGATGACAGAGATAACTCGCTGTCTGAATAATCACCCAAAGTTTCATTTGCAGTGTTAAAGCAACCAACTTTGTCTAAGGCCTAGAGTAACTCTGACAGATCATTTTCAGAGGCAGGAAAATTTTCAGAACTGTCTTATACTGTCTTGGCAAGGACTGATAGTCTTTCTTTCTTGTATCTTGCTTGTCCAGTTCAGGCATTGTGCACTTTGTCCAAAACCAGCTGTGCCAAGAAGAAAACAAACTCCAACTGGAGTGACTTTGGTACTCAACACTCTCTCTGAAATAGATCAGTGAAATGATTCTGAGAGTTGGGGCCCAAGATAATTGTGTCTTATGTTAACAGAACCCTAAGTTACTTAAATGCTGTGTTCTATAGACCTTTGAGGTGGTTGAAGGTTACCTATCTATGCAGAATACAATCCTTATGTATCTAAAGAACCTAATTAGTCTGACTAAAACAATAGCAAACATGAATGACTAGTGACCTATAATAATTAATACCTATAAAAAATTAAAGATTAAGACTTCATAAATCATTAAATAACCTTTAAACAACTGTGCAATAAAGGAGGACAATGACCTCAAAATGTAAACAGTGTATAAATACCTTAATGAGAGATAGAAGTACATAATACAATATGATAAATATATCTTAAAATTATATCAATATACAAAAAGTCTCAAACAGGGCTAGAAACATGCATGTATACAGTCTAAAAAAATAAATTTGCATAGGAATACAAATATTGTAAACAGAAATAGGAGCATTTTCAATATAACAAATATAATTTAAACTTATATCAATATACAAAATTCTATACCTATATAAATTGTCCATAAATAATAGCTTACAAGTATTCACTCTATTACTCACTATTTATTATTATTATTATTAGTAGTAGTAGTAGTAGTAGTAGTGTAAGTTCACACTAATCTACCTATTATCCCATTCAACTTTTCCTCTGTTTTTGAGATCTCTGGACCTACATAGAAATAGAGATGCTAGCAGCAGTGAACAGCATCTGTTGCTTACTTAGGTACTGAAAAATATGCTTTATTTAACAAATTAAGAGTAGTTATATTTAGGTACTGAAAAAATGCTTTATTTGACCAATTAAAAACAGTTATTAAGGCAATCAAATGATTCTGAGAGTTGGGGCCCAGGATAAAGAAAAAACAATGTTTTCTATCAGTGAAAGTTGTGAAATGTGTATGCCATGGGAATCTCAGGAGGTGGCATGTGTGCCACAGTGTAACATGCCAAGAAGCAGCATGTGTTTCTTGAGCTGGAGAGTGCTAAACAGCAGCCTGCTGTGATTGAGTGTCCACTGTCTATGAAGATACTTCCCAGAAACTCTAGTGGCTTCTTGGTGGTGGAAGGGACTTTGAAACTTTGTAGAGTTGTGGCAATAAATAAGGCTTCTGCCAGTACCTCCACAATGAAGCTAGACTCTGAAAAATCTAAGGAATGTGATGGATCCAGCCATCGAAGCCATATCGCTAACCAAATTAAAGACTCATGTGATCAGAAAAAGAGAGAGATACAGTAAATGAGTCAGATGAAAAAAAAAAAAACCTCAAAAAGGTTTAGAGTGTGTTTAAAATATATGTAGACTTAGAAGAGAAGCAAAAAAGGATAAAGTCTTTTTTTTAAAAAAAAAAAAAGAAAAGAGAGAGAGAGGTATGGTGGTACACACTTTTAATCCCAGAACTTTGGAGACAGAAGCAGGAAGACCTCTGTAAGTTCAAGGACAGCCTGGTCTCCATAGTGAGTTCCAGTACAACCAAAGATACACAGAGAAACCCTATCTCAAACACCAAAAAATTAAAAAATAAAATGAAAAGGAATGGAGTTTAAAATAGAGCCATGTAAAGATGGAAAATATGCAGAGAATCTGTACATTATTGTGTTATCTTTGAATTGTTTGATGACTGAGGAAGGAGCAACAACTGCTAAAAGACATTTGATTATAAATACTGCTGGATTAATACAATATATGTATTTTGAAATGTCTTGACTTCAAAATTGAAGTAAAAAGATATATTACTTTGCAGAAGATGTTTTGCTTTTATTTGCACAGAAAATGAGAAGATGTGGATTCATTCTGGGTTAAGAAAAATCATGCTTGATTAAGGATACCCCCAGAGAAATTTCTGATAAGAGCGGGTGGCCCAGATGTCTGAGTTCAACATCCAGAATAGCCAGCCTCAAGACTGTTGCTGGCTGAGATGATTAAGCCTCACAGAATATTCCAGTTAAGACTTGACCATAATTCTAAATTTTCTTAAGGTCCCCGTAAGATTATCAGCACCCCAATCATCATGAAGTCGCCTGAAAACTATGCTCATATTCCTAAAAAGTAGATTATGGATGTTTTTCTTTGTTTAGAGTGTTGATTATAAGTTATATGGATAATAGTCTGGAAAACAAGCTTAACCAAGGAGATTAGATTCAGATTTCTTATTTTGGAAAAGAAAAAAAAATGGGAGGGGGAGAGCTGTGGAACAACGGTCTTATACCCTGTCACTTATATTGTTTTAATAAAACACTGATTGGCCATTAGCCAGGCAGGAAGTATAGGTGGAGTGACCAGGTAGGAAGTAGAGGTGGGACAATGAGAAAAGCAAAATTCTGGAAAGAGGAAAGTTTCAGTTTGTAGTCATCACCCAGTCACAGAAGAAGCAAGATGAAAACACCTCGCTGATAAAAGGTACCAAGCCACGTGGCTAACACAGACAAGAATTATGGGTTAATGAAAATTATAAGTGTTAATAAGAAGCCTGAACTAATAGGTCAACCAGTTTATAATCAATGTAAGCCTCTGTATGTTTTTTGGGGGGACTGAACAGCTGTGGGACCAAGCGGGACAGAAACCTCTGCCCACAATTATGCTTGTTTGTGATTTTAATACTTTTTGATATTTTACAGAAGAAATTAAAGAAGTTTGGTTAAATTTGAAAAGAGATAAAATGAAACCTAGAAAATGCAAAACCAAAAATAAGAATTCATATAAATTAGAAAAAAAACAATCCTGTCATAATAAGGAAATGGGAAGACTGCTCAAGAACTAAGAGGAATCTTAAGCATGGTAAGTGGGATCTAAAAACAAGATATGTTGACATATAAAAGATGATATCCTGTCAATTTACATCTGTGTTACACTTGTTTATGAGGGGTGAGAGGGAGTAATTAAACTAAAAAGAAAGAAGTAGCAACTATTTCCTATGGCATTTACTTGCTGGCTTAGTCCAATTTAAAACTTAGGTTACCTGAAGACAAGACTAATTTTCTCTTCACTTTTTCAACTTTATACTATTTTCCTACTAATCTGACTTAGTCATCATCTTTAAGATAGAAAAACTCACACGGGATGGTATCAAACTCATTGGCTAAATTATTCTGAGTCTGCAAAAGGAGACAATGTACTAAATACCAGAAATGGAAGCAATAAGAACAAAAAAGAATCTTGAACAATGCATGTTCAACATTTGGCATCTGCATGTAATATTTAGTGAACAATTTATATTAAATCTAATAAAAAGTGTGTCAGGAAGTTTATGACCAAATGTACCACAAATCATGAGTAAGTGCTGTAGTGGGTATGAATGAATTATAACTGCTGTCAATGTGTACAGGAGAGAGACATAAGATACTTTTAGACCCATGAAAGTTTGAAACTATGACTTGAAAAAGTTCATGCTAAAGTACAAACCTTCTCTCCGAGGCTGCATATCTTTGCCTGACAAAACCAGAGTTTGGAAATGAGTCCCAAAGTGTTAGTATTAAATTCCCACTCACATGGTTAGCTCTTCAGCTCAAGCCGACTATCTGACAACACCTTAGAATGCCTTTCCATAAACAAATTTCATTCTACAGACTGCTCCCCTCACACCCTTTGTTTGGAAGATAATTGAACTAAAGAAGATGTGATGAAAAATCCTGAGTCAAATAGAATCCTCATTCATGAAGAAATTTTGCTTCATAATGCTCTGTTGCCTAAGACTGAACTATTAACACATCTTCTGCCAATGTAATTGTTGAAAATTTTGTGAGTGCCCTTTTATTTCAATATAATTGTAGAAGAAAGTGAAGGCTCTTGCCTAATCTTGTGTGGCAGTTTTGTGTAGTATTGAGGCATAGAATCTTTGGGTTTAGGCAAAACAAACTTTAAATTCCAGATCAAGCTATGTGAAATTGGGCACATTAATTAAAACTGCTGGGATAAAGTTTAACCATCTATAACATAGTGGGGTTATTTATATCAAATGTATGGGATATTTACTAATTCAAAATGAATTATTTTACAAAGTGCTTACCACACAGATTTAGCACATAAAATTCTAAACAAAGGTATGATTCTGCAAGTCGTTCTTTCCAATGTTCTTGAGACATACATAAGGAAAAAAGTCATAGGCCAATATGGGCTACACAATAACTACAAGACTGTCTTGTAAAAACATCTCCCAGGAAAGAAAAATAAATATAAGTATTCCAAAATATTAATCACTATTAACATGCATCATTGTAAAAATTAGAACATATTCCTTTACAGTATTCAGATACGACAGTGGTGTTGAAGTGACTATAAAAGAAATTTCCTTGTATAATATCATTGTGGGCATTCATGTAGAGAAAGAACACTTAGCCTATAGTGCATGATCCTTTAATGGCAGTTCAGATTAAGAATATTATTACCAAAATTGTTACCAGATGCTTGTGGGAATTTTTCACAGGTAGTTTATGAGTATATTTTAATTACAGTCTAAGATAATTCCTACATGTCTTGGTAATATATTACATAAAGAGGAACTTTAATGTAGATTTACATACTTTTTAAAAATTATACAACTAGATAATGAAAACTTATAACGTGAACCTTAATTTTATAGATTATTGTAATATTTGAACTTATTATGACTGTTATAATATTATTCATAAATTTAAGTATGTGATGTAAACTACATAAGAAACACAGAACAGCTAAGTTGTGACAGGTGAAGTCAAGAACAAATGATACTGGTATAACTAAAACAATAATAATTTGAAAATGAATAAAATTAATAAAATATAGCATATTGCTTAAAATTGTCTAATAAAAAGTTAATCAACAATTAATCAATTAATCAAAGGTAAAATGATAATTTTCAGATCTAATGGTAATGGCAAAACATAAAGTATATATGGGAGCAAAAGCCTCATAAAAACTTTGAGAACTTATAAAAATTTTAGCAAACAGAATAAATACTATATTTAAAATATTTTAAGGCACTGAAAATACCTACTTTTGCCTTTTGAAAAAGAAAGGACATTTTGTATCCAGAAATGCATTTTTTCCATGTGTAAATATTTAGTAAATAAGGGATCCAAAACTCACATGGGAAATTGCCAAAGACTAGATGAATATATTGGTATCACACATCACTTAAAAAATAAGAGCATAAATTAAACCTCTTATATTTAAATACAAAGTAATAAAATATCATTGCTCAGTGAGACCGAACTTGGAAAAAAAGTTCCTTGAAAATAAGATTACATGATGATGCAGATACTTTATAATCTCAAAAATAAAAAATAAATATTTAAAGGTACAAAAGGAAAAGTAATTGATTGATTGGGCTCCACTGATAAAGGATTTATATTCAAAAAATGAAAATATCACCAAACATAATAAAAAGGTGACAAGTTGAAACACGATAGTTGAAAAATTTAAAACTACAAATGATTAATAACTTGAAGTTTTCAAGAGTATATGACACATCACAAAAAATGGCAGGAAATCAAGACAAATAGGTACATTACCGGAATAGACAAGTCACATAAGGGAATACAAGTGTGTGACAAGAAAATGAAAAATAAATACAAGGAAATAAATTTCAAACCTCAGAACAAAAGAAGACTATGCTCTGTTCACATTTTTGCTAGGGCAGAAAGCTATTCACTACTTCAAAAAGGAAAGAGATTGAAATCTTCAGGGCTGCTGGGATTGCAAGACTGTAGCTATTTGAAAAAGCACTAGCCACCAGTAAATTTTCACTCGACCAGTTAAATGATACCTTGGGGCTAAAGATGGCTTAGTGGTTTAGATAATTTTCAGAAGACCTGAGGTCAATTTCTAGCACTATGTTGTGGCTAACAGCCAAAGCATCTGTAACTCCATTTAAGGGAGCTGATGATTTTTTCTGACCTTTGTAACAGATGTGATGTGCATACAATCACATAGGCAGAGTTACTCATACACATAAAATGAAATAAATGAATGTTTAAAAAGGAAAATGATACCTCTAATAAAACGTTCTTCAAAATATTGTTACAAGTGCCCTTAAGGATTTAGGCATCAGGCTGGATCAAAGACATATTTTATACAAATTATATGCAGTACATTTTTAATTTATATATTTACTGATAAGATGAAACAACTTCTTTATAATCTCTCTCTACTTTTTCATCTCTTTGTTGTGCCCTTTCTAAACTGACGGTTTTTGACAAAGAACAATTAGATATATGAATTCTATCATTCGAGCCTATGAACATATTGAAAAGTATAGGCTCACTTAAATATTATGCAGAAGTATTTTGAAGACATATAACAGTGGATCCGTTCAAAAGACGCTGAGGTACTATTTTGGTGCCGCTGTTTAGTAAAGCCAAAAGATTACATTACCACAAAATATCCTTTTTGGTGTAATTGTCACAAAAGCAGTAGACATTATACTAATCAATTTTATTTCCATATAGTCTCATTTGTGGAGTTAAAAATAATGTTAAAAGAAAAGACAAACAGCAAAATACTCTAAGGTCCTTAGAAAAAAACACTGAATCTGGCATTTGTATGTATAAGATTTTATACACACAGCTAATATCAATAATATTTTTCAAGATTCTGGCGTATGTCTTTTATCAATTACAGATAATACAAATGAATTTATCTTACACAACTATGCATAAGATAATCTAGAACCAACTTCAACCCATGTCATCAGGCACATCTAGTGTCCAGATATTGTTTCCCTAATCACTTACTTCTAGTAAAAGAAACAAAAGATTTCTGAATTATATTCTAAAACAAAGAAGACTCATGGGAAAGCTGTCATATCTTTACCTACTCATCAAGGTTTTCTTATTTGTTCTATACAATTGGAAGTTCTCATGTGGTCATTTTAGAGTTTAGCAATAGCCATATGGAGGTTGGACCTGTAAATCCATGGAAGAACATTTGGACAGCATGTGTCAAACCTGTGTTTAAAGCCTTTTACTGTTGCAGCAGCAGCAGCAACAAGAGCAAAAGCCAAGATCAGTGGACCAAAATAAAACATCTCTACATTTTTATGCTTTTCTATGACTATAAAAATGTGAATAGAATCACTGTTTCCATGATGGACTCCTCGGGGAGGCCAGGATTGAGGATTTCTACAAGTTTGAGTATTTGGCAATGCAATGCAAGACCCTGTCTCAGTTAATCAATGAATGACGATTTCAAATAAATAATTTTTAGTTTACATGCTGTTTGTAATAGATTTATTTTAAAAAATAGAGCATTTTAAGAAAAAATAAGTAAGAATATACACATTCATTGCGCTGTGATCAACTATAGACTAAAGAATATAGCTAACTTATATTTTTATACAGTTTATACCTTAGTGTAGTGTTTATAAATTTAAATATACACTATACATTAGGAATGGAAGAAAGTCTATCATACTAGATTAGTGTGATCAAAAGTTTAATGATTGTTGCTTGTTTTTATTTGGGCTAGTGAAACATCTAAAATTTATTGAGTACTTACATTTAATTAGACACTATTTTAGTTACTTTATATGTAGGATCAAATTTGCCCCTTGCCTTATATGTTGCAGTCAACTTTGTTTTACAAAGAAGGAAGTATATTTACAGAGGTCATAGCCAAGATGTCAGACATTTCAGATAAAGGATTAGCCTTCATAATTTACCAGTTTTATCTGAGCCCCCAGAGAAGTTACTGTTTCCTAGTAAATAAAATATTTACTAAGAAGAAAACCTGCATGTGTTGTACATTTTAATTTTCATATCTTTATCTCTTATTAAACTATCCATTAAAATTTGAAATTTTGCATTCATGTTTTGAGAGCCTATTGTAAATTTGTCCTTGGACTGAATTCTCCCTATCACACACACAAAAGGAGTTTTGATTATTTTGGAAAAAATCCCTGTTGTCGGGATATCTGTCCTGCCTGGTTCCAGCATATGTTAAGTTCAAAGAAATCACACAGAGGTCCACATTAATTATAAACTGATTGGCCCATTAGCTCTGGAATTTTATTAACTCTTATAACTTATATTAGCCAATTATTATTGTCTTTGTTAGCCACATGGCTTGGTACCTTTTTCGGTGAGGCAGTTACATCTTGCTTGATCTGTGGCTGGGTCAGGACTGCAGAGGAATGGGCTTCCTTCTTCCCAGAATTCTCCCATTCTCACTGACCCATCTCTACTTCCTGTCTGGTTGTCCTGCTTATACTTCCTGCCTGGCTCCTGGCCAATCAGCATTTATTTAAAATATAATTGACAGAATATAGACATTTGTCCCACACCAAATGCCCAATTTTACATTGTTACACTATAAAAAGAAATCATTATCATTACAGAAAGATCTCTTTAAAAATTGGCTCATGCATTAAACTAGAAATTGGGTGTGCTAGAATAATTTAAAAATACTAGGAACAATCAAAAGTTCAGGATCAATGTCAATTATCTAAAAGCTAGACTTACAGTAGTATGAATCAAAGAAGGACATTCGTCCATTGACTATAGTAACAACTAACTTAAACCTTGGCCAATTTATGACTTACACTAAAATGTTTAACTCAACATCTCTTGTGGAGACACTGTCCTGGTTGTTATTGCTTCTGATTTTGTTGGTAGCTAGGCATCGGGGTTTGGGAAGATTGTTATTCTAGGTGCTTATATCTAATCTTGGGCTTGTTGGGTGGGTGTTTTTTTCTCTACGAGAGTCTGGTGGCTATGAGTTGCCTCTGGAATCCTGAAAGGTGTGGCCACTGTGGATTCTGGGTATAATGCATTGGTGTGAGGTACTGGCACTTAGGAAATAAAATGGTCTAGGATTTCAGGTGGTGGGTCCACAGGAAGGAAGAAAGCAAGGTGGTTCACTGGGATCTATTGTGTTCCCTGAAAACTTTGTTCCTTGGAAATGAGGGCAGAGAGTGAGGAGAGGCCATAACAACTCACCTGCTAAAAAGTTAGGATAGGACTAGGACATTGAATATAGTAGGAACCAGGAAGAGGGATGATCTTAAAGCTTGCCTATCTGCCTTATTGGCCTACTTGCTTCTCTGGAATGTTTTCCAGGCTGGACATGGGGGCTGGGGCAAGAAGATGAGTGAGAAAGGAGGTTGAAAAGAGATCTATGTCATTCTCTGGGGATGGGAACAGGGGAGGAGAGGGTGTCAGAGCGGGTGGTCTGGCACACAGATGTGGGTGAGACTAGGGGATTAGATACTGAGAAGAAACTACCTGCTTCCTTTGAGTTGTGACCTGCAGGGTCCCAGGCAGTGCTTGCTGAAGTTGGAGCTGGGATAAAGCAAAGAGATGGGGGAGAGATGTTGTTAGGAATGTATGTGGGATCTACTTGGAGATGACCTTAGCGAGGGAGGTTAGGCTGGAGCAGGTGATCTGCTACAGAACAGGGAATGAGACTTGGAGGATTGGATTTGAAGGAGCTGAGGGAAAGGTCATGATCTATAGTCAGCCTACCCACTTCTCTGGTCATACTCCGCATCTCCATTATTAAAAATGACTTACTCATTAATCTTTATCTTAATTTATGTGTGTCTGCTTGGGTTTGTGTACATGCTTGTGCCAATGCTATGGAGTCTGTAGGTCTCTGAACTGGAGTTACAGGTAAATGACATGAGCCTAAGCTATATCAGGCTAATTAGAGTCATTCTGGGGTTTATAAGTAAACCTTAATAATCTTTCCCATTCATGGCCTTCAGACATAAAGGATTAAATATTGCCTCTGAGTAATTGAAGTTCCTTCAAAGTTTCATTGCAGTTAGAACAGATCCCCTTTTGCAGATTAGTGGATGATGCTTATAAGGAATAGTTCTCAAATGTGGAGAAGCACGTTAACCTTGTAGACAACTAATTATTGTTAAGATTTTTATGTCTTAATTTGCTGCCATATGTATAAGAAATTGTCAGTTTCCTGTTGGACACTTGAATGTGCTTGTGTTGCTTCTCTGTGTTCACTTATATGTACATTTTTAAATGGGAGGATAAACAGGGGCCTGTGGAGGTGGATCAGTGATTGACAACACTTAGTGAACTTGCAGAGGACCTGGGTTTGATTTGAGCCGTGAGTCAGTTTACAACTCTCTGTAACTCCAATGCTAAGAGAGCCAAAGTCACCTTCTGATACTCACATCCATGTGGCCACACACATACACACATACAATAAATAAATAAATAAATGAAAAATTACAGAAATAAATATAATGTCTTTAAGATGATTTAATCAATGGTTTATAAAGATAACAGCAATTTATCTCTTGGGTCTCAATACTTAATAGTGTGATGCACTGTGTTCCCACATGGATCCGTGACTTAAGTTGATGGGCTTTCAGCCAATTGCATATCACATATTCTGCATTCTACTGCTTGGACCTTTTGCTTCTACCTTGTTTGTGACATTTCATTGTCACCTTTATATCAGAGCACGGAGAGTCATATGTGAAGAGATAAATTTGTACCACAGAGGACTGCAATCTGTCCCGTGTCACCGCACACATCCCATCATCTTATGCCGGGATCAGGCACTGACTTTTAGAAGACTCCCCACCCACACTGATGCATTTCTAAAGTTACCTTTAGTCAAATCCCTCAGCGCCAGGGATCCATGACCAGATAATGGGATCATTTGGGCTGGCTGATTTATTCAGCACCTCTTGAAGGGTGTCATCAGAAAGCTCTCCCTTTCTTTCCACCAAGAACCACTCAGCTAGAAATGACTCCAGCACTCTGCAGGGGCAGCCTTGAGAAACTATCGTTAAAGACAAGGAAAGGAGACTGTGTTCACTAGTTCTGATTCAACTTTCCTCATGAGAACACACGATTGTAAGAAAAATGCTTTTCTTATTAATATAGACCAATTCCTTTTCTTTGAGATTAGTGATTTTATAATAAAATTAAATGTATTTCAATAATTAGTGAGATATTTTACAAAGGACCAGGGTTCATTTGCAAGGAAACCTACTCATATCAAAATTTTATGACATTAAACAATTGTAGTTCTTTTATTTTGTTTATCCACTTCTATAATTGTTTTTCTTATAAGTAAGAATGTGTAATATTTGTTTTATAAAGCCACTTGCAAAACTAAATGCAGGCATGTTTCCAAATGCTTTCCTCTCACTTAGGACACATTGCCCGGATGGTAGTTGACTTTCTTTTGGGAAAAATTCTACATCTGAGGCAGTTTACTTTCAAATCTCCTTGGTACTATGAAACAGAGAAATGATGAGTTCTGGGAATCCAGAAATAAACACAGTCCACCACCTACTCCCATTATCAACCCCATCACACGCATAAACCTTATGGCAGAATGGTTATAATGATCCACATAGATTAGAAATAGTCATCCCAAATGAGAACAGGAAGAAAAACAAAATTGACTTGAATTTAGTTGCCTAAGAAAGAAGGACATCATTATTGATTATTCCAAGTCTCCTGACTTTTTTTAAGATTATATTTGAAAAAAATGTTGCTAGTGTTTTTTCATCTGTATCCAACCTCTTCCATGACTACTGACACTTTGTATGTCTTAGAATTTGTCACATTTATCTGGAGCTACACAAATCCTAGCTTTTCTGTTTCAAATACCTGAAGTCAGAGTTGTTTTTTCACGGTAGCAGTCTGACTGGGCTGCCTATCTGATTTTGACCCTGAAAATATTCTCTTCTCCTAAAAATGAAGCCTATGCCTCTAAAATAGGAATTAAAAAACTCTGAATGAAGTAGTCCCTCCCTGCATCACCATATACATACTTTGTCAAAGAGTTCTTTGCATTTCCACTACAAACTTTCAAACTTTTTCAGTTCTCGAGGCATGGTTTTGCATTAAAATGTATCAGCACACTTCCTTTAATATATCCATCTCTATTCCCCAGTATTGCCTTATGCATTCATCTTGTTACTCACTCACATTCATCTCTGTTAATGTATCCATAGAACACTAGAAAGATGATAGATAAAAAGATTGATAGAATCTACAACTGTTATAGATTTGTTAAATTACTGTGAAGATACCACTGAATGACTATATTTCACACCCATTGTCTCCTGTTTTTAAAGCCTTATCTTACCATGTTATATTAGTCACAGGGATGGCATAATATTGAAACATTATTGCCAGCAGAAGCCAGCACCTTATTAAGATTTCTTACTTTCCCATATCACCTACCCTTCAAAAGCTAATTGAGAAGACAACAGCAAAGGATGCACAATATGCAACCCCTCTTTGCTTCTAAGCTTCCTCATATTTCCCTGGCTTTGAAGGTATGGGCAGTGGCTAGGGCTGCTGCCTGTCATTTTACAGAAGACCTTTTGGTTAACAACTTCATGTCATACTTTCTTCATGTCTTGGGTTTGGGGAAGAATGACCATGGAGAAAAGACAATATAATTTGATAGCTACATATGAAAGACAGAGAATCCTTATAAATGAGTATTGTTGATTGCCTGTGCTGACATTGGGCATATAACTTTAGAAATATTTTATTGTTTCATATAATAATTGTTTACATTTTCTCCCTTGTTGTATAGTATTGTCTCATTTTATGAAAGTATGGCCTTGTTAATCATTTGTAATGCCATTTTATTTAGTTTTTTTTTAATGTTCAAGACAATTTGCCTGAATAAATGTCTGCATACCAAGTGTATGCCTGGAACATGTAGATACTATAAGAATACATTTATCTCCTTGAATTTGATGTTCGTGACCCGGCATCTGGTGCCAATAACTGAATATAAATTCTCTGGAAAAGTCACAACACCAATCCCTTCCACTTGTTCTCAATATGGTTGAGAAAGTTCTTCTGGATTTTGAGTTAATTGAGAACTGCTAATAAAGCACACTTGTTGGATTTTTGTAATGCTATTTTCTGTTGACATATTTCCTCGTCTTTACCTTGTTGATCTATAAGCATAAACCAGCAGAACTGACATTATTTCTATATCATATTTAGAATTGTCTAATTAGAGGTAAGTAGAGTCAAGACCAAGAAAGAATAAGAAGAAGTTATTCAATTGCATCATGGAAAAATCACACGCCATATTTGGCTATGTCCAGTTATCAGAGCTGGAGCTGCAAAATAGGAATTCTTGCCTTCACTGGGTATTTTGCTGCCTCTCTCATCTTGCCTACTGTTGGCCAAGGTTTCTGTCCTTCCCAGTCCTGCAGCTTTTCAGTCCCAAAGAAACACACAGAGGTCTGCATTAATTGTGAACTGGTTGGCTTATTAGCTCAGGCTTCTTATTAACTAAATCTTACATCTTATATTAGCCCATTATATTAGCCAAGTGGCTTGGTACCTGTTATCAGCGAGCCATTTTCAACTTGCTTCCTCTGCATCTGGGTGACAGCTTCAGATTGAATCGTTCCTCTTCCTTGAATCCTCCAGTTCTCTTTACCCCACCTCTACTTCCTGCCTGGTTGCCACACCTATACTTCCTGCCTGGCTACTTACCAATCAGTTTTTCATTAAAAATAGTACAAGTGACATAATAAAAGTCCATTGTCCCACAGCACTTCTTCCCCCTACCCACTTTAAAAAAAACCAAGAACTCTGAATCTAATATCTTTTGTTTAGCTTTTTGTCCAGACCATTATTCATAACATCTTGTGACCAATACTCTAAACAAAGATAAATATCTATCATCCATTTTTCTGGGAATGCGGGTGTAGTTTTCCAGGCTACTTCCTGCTGATTGGGGGCACGGATGATCTTATGAGGACCTAAAGAAAATTTAAAATTATGGTCAAATCCTGACTGGAATATTTTATGAGGCTTGATCATCTCAATCAACAGTCTTAAAACTGTTTTGGATGTAGAACTCAGAGGAAACTCCAACATAGGTCCTCTGAAATGTTGGATCGTCTGGGCCAAACACACCCAACTACTCTCTTTCTTTTTTTTTTTTTAAGGATTTTGCCCTTTTTCGGGAGACAGAGGTAGGCAGATATCTGTGAGTTTAAGGTGTGGTGGTACACACTTTTAATCCTAGCACTTGGGAAGAGAGGAAGGTGGATCTCTGTGATTTCAAGGACAACTTGATCTACAGAGTGAGTACCAGGACAACCAAAGATATACATAGAAGCCTACTCTCAAAAAGCCAAAAATTAAAAGTAAAAATAAATGAAATAGTGTAATTATTCAGCCACCTATAAGGCTGCACTTCTGGGTCCTAAAGGCAGGCACACGTGGGTGGAACCTTGGGAACAAAGGGCCTGCTTGACCCATGTGTGCACATGTGTGGTTACCTCCATGGCAACTCAACTAAAGCCCTTGTGGGCATGCATGGGTTGCCCACCATCTGCATCACCAGCATCTGACATACTCATGCAAACCCCCTGTGTACATGGGCGAGGCATGGGTCGCCTGTCTTCAGAATCTGACGCAGTCACATCTTCCCCCTTTGTGCATGTGCCAGGTGGCCTTTAAAAGCTGGGCGCCATCTTTGCCCTCTCTCTGTACAGTGTTTCCTCAGGCCTGCAAGCACTTTCCTCCTCTACTAAACTCCTAAGTGGGTTTGTTCATGTCTTGTGTCTTCTCACTAGTGTCGGCCATTTCAAATAGAATTTAAAATAAAGATGGAAAACACAGAGAATCTGGATACTGTATGGTTTTTTTTTGAGCTGTTTGAATGCTAAGGAAGGATGAACAGCTGCTAAAAGAGAGCTGTAAGAGTTTCCTCTGAGTTCTACATCCAGAAGTTTTTCAAGATTGCTAGTTGAGATGATCCAGCCTCACAGAATTTTCCAGTCAGTACTTAACTGTAATTCTAAATTTTTTATAGGTCCCAGTAAGATTATCAATGCCCCAAATAAGCAGGAAGTAGCCTCAAAACTATGCCTGCATTCCAAAGAAAAGGAATTATGGATATTTTTCTTTTTATAAAGTGTTGGCTTCAAGTTGTATAGATAATGGTCAGAAAGAAAGCTAAACAAGGGCTCTTGTTTTGAAAAAAGAAGCAGGTTAGGGGGCAAGTGCTGTGGGACAATGGTTTTACTCTGAAAAGATTTGTTTCTTGTCCCTGTTTAATAAAATGTTGATTGGCCAGTAGGAAGTATAAGCAGCGGTATAGGCGGGGCAACTAGACAGGAAGTAGAGGTGGGACAATGAGAATAGGAGAATTCCGGGAAGAGGATTCAGTCTACATTGGTCACCCAGACAGAAAGGAAACAAGTTGAGAATGACTCACTGATGAAAAATACCAAGCCACATGGCTAACACAGACAACAATAATGGGTTAATGTAAGATGTAAAAGTTAGTTAATAAGAAGCCTGAGCTAATAGACCAACCAGTTTATAATTAATGTAGGCCTCTGTGTTTCTCTTTGGGACTGAAAGGTTGTGGGACCTGGTGGGACAGAAACCTCTCTCAGCAGCCAACCTGCTCTTACTACTTTTCATTGGCCTAATTTACTGTGCCTATCTAGCTTTAATGTACAATAAGAAGTCTCCAGAAACCCAACAGTAAAATAATTCTGACAACTATGGGAGTTGTTACTAGGAACATGCATCATAATAGATATTATTAAATTGATCACTTATTCTTTGGAATGAGAGTTTAGACTAGTACCATCAGCCAGTAGGTCGGAAAGGCCCTGAGAAGGATAATGTCATCAACACATGGGAAAAGGGTGGATAATTTCCCATAGGAAGAATGAGTGTTATATTTATTGCTATTAATGACGATTTCTACATTTTACTACATGAGAAGTGTAACAGAATCTTCTTAAAAAATCATAAGAAAACTAACTACCCATTTTTTCTTTGTTTTGAGCACAAATCTATTTTTATTTATTTACTTTTCGTCAGTATAAATCTGGAAAGCATACCACATCACGAGGATTCTGTGTCCTATGGCCTTTGCAGGAAGGCTGCTTTGGAATTTGGCAGGAACCATGTCACTGTCTCCATGAACCCCAGATACTTTTCCCTAGTCACTCTGGTTTGATTAGGTTTACCTCCAAGTGTCCCTGGGTTGTTTTTGGTTCATACACACAAGCACATCTCTTGCCCAAGCAGAATTCAGTTTCATCCTGGGCATAAACATCTTCAATTTTAAGAAGAGCTGTGTGCTCTCTCTGGTTCTGGAAACCTAACTTATAGCCAGCAAAAAATGGCCTTGCACCACAATCTTCCAGACATACTTGCCTTTTAGAAGTCCTGTTTCCAGCAAACCTCCACAAGCATCAAGCATGAGATATGAAAACGAAGGTTACTGACATCTGCAGAACGTCTAACTAAAAATCATGTATTCACTGACATGCCAAAGCTGAGATCCTTCAGATGGCAACAGATTACAGAAGACTTTTTCACCCATTTGCTTTAGCACATAGCACTATTCATATTTAGCTATTAATTCTTCTCTAATAATCACAGGTTGTGAATGTTTAAACATTAAAAGTTTGAGTACCACTGATGTAATTGAATATGCTGATGTGGATCAGTGAATGCTATGTAGTCCTGGACAGCACGGATATAGCCACTATTTCTGCATAATATGGTAGAATCTGGGTGAACATGAGAATGCCTCTGAAAATATCTTAGACTCTGTGGTCTTGCATGTTGCTTAATAATTCAGTCAGACCATCTGTCAATCAGATCATTAACAAGCCATTTCAGTTAGTACACCAGGCAACTGGCAAACTTCTTATCCCCAAACTTAGGAAGGCAACTAGCCACAAATGCAGCTAGTTAACCAGTAGGCTAGCTAGTTAATAGCAAAGTCATCGGATGGTCAAACCTTTTTTTCTGGGAGGTACAGACCAAATGAATACTTATTAGCCAGATTCACAATAAGAGAGAACATGGATTTGTCTTTCTGAGCATGGTTAAATTCATTTAATATAATTATCCTGGTTCGATTCTTTTTTATCTCAAGGAGTACATCTTCATTATCAATATAACAATTCCATTGTACATGTATACTCTGTTCTCTTTATCGATTTCTCTGATACTGGACTTTAAGATTAGTTTCATACTTTCATATGAAGAAGAAACAAATAACAGACCTTGCTACCTGAATATTGTGTTGATATGCTGTCTCAGGCAGATACCTGGAAGGATACAGCTGGATGGTACAGCAGGCTTCTTCTTACTTTGTTGAGAATCATAAGCAATGACTTTTCTAGGAGCTAGACCGGGTTACATTATCACCAGCAGTTCACAATGGTTCATTTTGTCCATATTGTCCTCACATTTGTCACTTATTTTCTTAATTTCTACCATTCTGACTGCAGCAAAGTAGGAATCATCGTCAAGTTTTAATTGTCACTTCTCTGACAGATCATGAGGCTGAAAATATATTGGTAAGCTTATTGGGCATTTATGTTGCATCTTTTGAGAATTGTTTGTTTATTCCATTAGTCTATATATTGCTTAGAGTGTTTGATTTCTTATAGTTTCTGTTTTAAAAATTTTTTGTATTAATTTTTTAGTTAATATATTAACTTTTTACATGTTTTAGGTATGACTTTTCTTAATCAGATTTAAAAATAGAAAATATTTTTCTCCAATTCTATAAGTTTCCTTTTACTGGATGAACTCTATTTTGTTGTACATAAATTTTAGGAATTTTAATGTACCAATAATGAACATGTTAAAGAAGACCTAGAAACAATGTCATTCAAATTGACTTGAAATTATGTATATGCACAATTATATATAATGTAGATATTTGCTAGAGTGAGTGAACCTTCTCAGGGATGATGAGAAACTGAAGAACAAAATTGAGGAGAATATTAGGAGATGGAAAGGCTTTCTATGCATATGGTGAGAATAAAAATGTAATATTGTAAAATGGCGTTCTTATGAAGAGCAATCTAGAGATTCAAAACTCAAACATTATTCTTCACAAAAATAGAAAAATAAATAAATTCATGTGGAATCACAAAATGCTCAGACACCCAATGAAATTCTGTGGAAAAGCACTAACAAATGAGGTATGATCATGTCTGATTTCAACTGAAAATCCAGAGCTATGGTGACAGAAAATAACATGGTACCCGAACAAAGAGCACCCAGGTACAAACCCATACAACTAGAACCATCACTGAACTTTTGACAAAGATGAAAAATTTCAAATGGAGAAAAAATTTCTCTCTAGCAAATGATGCTGGGAAAACTGGATATCCACATGTAAAAGAATGGAAGTATGATAGTGGGGCAAGGACAGTTCAGGCACCCTCTCCTCTGCTGTCCGAGGACCTAGCTGGGGACATCCCTGTGAACACTGGGGATTCCCCTCTAGAGCCAAGTCTCTTGCCAGCCCTAAAATGTATCCCTAGAAACTTCGTCTGTCACCAAATGGAGAAAGAGACAGACACCCTCATCAGAGCAACAGACTGAGCTCCCAAGGTCCAGTTGAAAGGCAGAAGGAAGGGGAAGACAAGCAAGGAAGTCAGGACCGCGAAGGGTTGGTCCACCAACTGAGGCAGTGTGCCTGTTCTAAAGGGAGCTCACCAAATCCAGCTGGACAGGGACTGAAGGAGCATGTGATCAAACCAGACTCTCTGATTGTGGCTGACAACGGGGGCTGACTGAGAAGTCATTGATAAAGAACCTTCATCTGGCGATGGATGGAGATAGAGACAGAGACCCACATTGGAGCACTGGACTGAGCTCCCAAGGTTCAGATGAAGAGCTGAAGAAGGGAGTACATGAGCAAGGACGTCAGGACCAGGAGGGGTGTGTTCACCAATGGAGATGGTGGGACTGATCTAATGGGAGCTCACGAAGGCCAGCTGGACTGGAACTGAACGAGCAAGTGATCAGACCAGATTCTCTGAATGTCGCTGACAATGAGGGCTGACTGAGAAACCAATGATGACACTGGATTTTGATTCTACTGCATGTACTGACTTTTTGGGAGCCTAGTCTATTTGGATGCTCACCTTCCTAGACCTGGATGGAGGGCGGAGGGCCTTGGACTTCCCACAGGGCACGGCACCCTGACTTATTTTAGGACTGGAGAGGGAGGGGGAGGGTGGGGGAGAGTGGGAGGGAAATGGGAGGAGGGGAGGAAATGGAAATTTTTAATAAATGAATAAATTTTAAAAAAGGAATGGAAGTAGATCCTCAGCCCACTTGGCACAACAGTCCATTCCAAATGGATATAAGATCTTAGGACAAGACCTGGATCTCTGAAACTGTGAGGGCAACAGGGAACATAAAGGAAAAAATTAAAGAGAGCAAGGCATAGACAAGCACCTTCTCAATACAACTCTGCTCATAGTTTTGTTTTTGCTTGTTTGTTTTTGATTTTCGAGAAAGGGTTTCTCCGTGGCTTTGGAGCCTGTCCTGGAACTAGCTCTTGTAAACCAGTCTGGCCTCGAACTCACAGAGATCCACCTGCCACTGCCTCCCCCGTGCTGGGATTAAAGGTATGTACCAGCACCACCCGGCCTGCTCACAGATTTTAAATGTTATCTTTTCTTGAGATCTAGAAGCTCCACTTAGTTACATAAACAACAGCTTTTGTCATTTACTGAAGAGATTTGGTCCCTTTTTCATTACTTTGGAAACATTTTGTAAATAAGGAGTGTATAATTGAAGGTCTTTTTTTTTTAAATGCTGATGGTTTACTTGGTAGTTCATTAGACATTTAACAAAGTTTCTCAATTACTGTTCTTTTACATTAAGCCTCTTAAGCTCTATTATTTCTTAAAGATTATTCAAGTGATTTTTGCATTTTCAGAGAAACTTAAAATCTTATCAGTTTCTATTATCCAACAAAAACTCTATCACAATTTTGATTGGATATATTATAATTATACAGACAAATCTGCAGAAAATTAATATCTTAATAATTTGGGTTTCTACATATTGTGAATTCTGTGTCTGTAAAGTTAAAGTGGTGACGTTCTGAGCTTTTTTATTTCGATTAACTTCCTTATTAAGTCTGAACTTTAAAATCATTTATACATTTCCAGAGATGTTGAAAACCCAAAATTAACAAGTAGCCACAGAAATCTAGAACTTATTTTTATTTTCATTTTAATATCCAAATGCATATTTGTTTGCAATTCTTTTTGCTTTTATTTCTTTTCCTAGTTAAATAAAATCTATATATCTAAGTCCCTGAAATGCATCAGTACTAATTTCATCTGGTGTACCGGACGCCCAACACTGGCTATTAGCATTCTTCCCAGTGCTAAGAAACAAGCCCTGTTTGTGTTTGTAGTGGAGAGTTATAAATTACAATGAAATATCATTCAGTTAGAGTCATTCTCCAAGCCTGTAAAGAGATGGATGGTCTCCAGGGGAGGGTTGTCATAAAAAGGAAAATCAAACCAGCTGAATAATACAATAAGTCTCTCTATAAAGCTGGCTCAGCCAAGCAGGGATAGGAAAGGTGGCAGCCTTTGAGGAGATGGCTGACAGATTTCATTTGTCTGGGATCAGATCCTGCCCTGGTGCCACATGTCACATCTCCTGCCACCCCTTCAGTGTTGAACAAGCACCCTATGCATGACTGTCAGGGGAGTATAGCGGGGCCGCATGTTAAGGGTCAGGCATAGTTAGGCCAACAGTTTGAAAAGCATCCATTTTCTCTTCTTTCTCCCTGCAAAAAACCTTCACAATCTCCAGCTGATGGACTAATCACACCAAATAAGAATCATGACAGAATAAATGTTTCATTTGTATTATTCTCTTCCTTCTCGTCTTCTTTTCTCCATTCTTTGTTATTCACTATTCTATTTCCTTGGTCTTAGATTTTCCTAACTCTACATTTCGATTTTATATAATTTTCCCTCCTGTCCTTAGTTTTCTGGATCCATTGTTTTCCATTATAAGCAAATAAATAGTTTTACGATAATTAATTGGCATTTATTGTTTATTGAATGTAATGTTCTCTGAATGAGAAAAGTTCTCCTGTCATCTGATGCTTCACCAGCTTTCTTAAATGAGAGCCTCCTTGATGTGCTTATTCTCTCTCTCTCTCTCTCTCTCTCTCTCTCTCTCTCTCTCTCTCTCTCCTCACTGTTTTATGCACTATACTAAGGACTAGGAACTGAACTAAGGACAAATGTACATGTCTTACATAAAGCTTTTTACTAACTCTACTGCTTTAGTATTGGCAATTAAACGTTCTAATAATATGTGATTGAGCTATCCAAGAATTTCATAATCGTGATCACATCCCTAAAGATATTCACAAGTGTATTTATGGACATATTAATAGAATACATGACACGCTTAACAAAAAAGAGAGAAACACTGTCTAAATGTCTGATTCACAGAGTGGGGCACTGTAATTGCTATCTGCTATATTTTAAATGTGTCAGCTATGTATTAAAGGAAAACAAATAATTGATTTTTTTTAATTTTCAGACTCTGCAGCATTATACAATTTGTAGATTGATAATTTTTTCCATTTTTCTTTGAAAATACAGTTACTTCCTATGCAAAGTGCCTGCTTTGTTCTCGACAAAAAACTGGTTGCTGCTATCCATCCTTGTTTGCCCAGAATTTTCGCCTTAATTGGTCTTCTCCACATCAAAACAAGTACTGTACAATGAGTTAAATATTATTGTGATGGAAATCTCTGAAGTTTTCTATTTCTGTCCTCCAGATCTAAAATCCCCAAATACTTGTGAGGATCTATTCACCACCCACAGACTTCATTTTTTTTATCTTGTCATGCTTAGCGGCAAATGTGAAGTTGGGGGAACTGTGACAGACATTTAGTATATCACTAATCCTATCTCTACAGTGCTTTGTCGTACCTGGTGTAGGGGAGATGTCTAGTTCAAAGACCATACACTTGTTTTAAGTCTATGGAATACTGTCAATAATCATCAAGCTTGCATGGTTTTTGTTGCTGTTCTCATATCTGTTAAGTACTTTTTAAGCAGCTACACTAAGGCACACGAAGGCCTACTGGCCTTCTGAGAGCAGAGCACTGTGGAATACGAGGGAGTCAACTTGTTTGCTAGGAAGAGACCTGGATATTGTTTTCTGCCCCATTCAATAGCTCACTAGTAGAAATTTAAAAGTCATGAGCACAAATGTATTTCATTTGCAGAGTGTGCACATATCCTAACAGTGAGGTACTTGTTTTATTCTTTTACTATTTGGTGTTAGTAAGTAATTCCAGTATTTCTTCAAGCATGCCATAATGTGATGAGACAATGCTTTAAAATACATAATTCCATGTCTTATGTAGTATCTTCTAATTTGAACTTGTAAGAATTTCCTTTTGTTACTACTTTTAATAAAATTTTGAAAAAAAATTCTAATGACAAAGTACACTAGTTCATCATAAACCTTTTGTTAATGCTAAATGCATAACAAGAGCAGACTGACACCACCCTCACACACAAATAGAACAGATAAACACGGGGACAGAAAGATAAACCTGGAGGCACAGATTCAGACTCATACAATGAGAGGGAGATGGAAGGCACACAGAGAAAGGAGCCAACCTAGACAGTAGCCTATTCTGGTGTGCAGATTATATAAATTAGTGATAAACTCTGAGTCACCAATACTGTATCAGTATCACATTAAGTAAAAAAATAAAATAAAATAAATTCCCTTGGAGTAATTTAACCAGAAGTGAGTTAGTCCAGATATACATTCTCTAATTTATAGAATTTTAAGTTTTAAGTGACTTCAAGGCAAATTATCAACTTTGGGTTTTAGCAAAAGTTCCAGTCTCTTAGAATGTATTTTTTCAGAATAGTGCATTGCCCCAGCCTGGAAACAGAACGGAAAAAGAAACTCAGAAGGTTGTATAAAGACAAAACTGCTCCAATATCTTTAAACCAGTGTGTTTCATCTTTGGGGAGTGTAAAGGGCTGTGTCCACTCACCTTGAGCATGCATACAGACTCAGGTTTTTCTGCAGGCATTCAGCAGAGACAAGAGTTCATGAACTTTTTGGGAAACTGTATTACTTGTTAAAGTACTGCATTATTGTTAGGGGTAAGTTCTTATTATGTGCTCAAGGATATTTCCAACGTGAGTGCGGAAATAACTACTTGGAAGAGGCAATGAAATGAAAGTATTTATTATCCTCAGGTCCTCCTTGAGAGGGAGGTGTAACATTGTTCACGAAGCCATGTGGAAAGAACTTTCAAGGAATAGCCTAAATCAAAAATGTGAGTAGCTGATGGGTGGGAAGCGGGAGAGGAAATCAGAGGGAAGGAAGGTCCAGGGAAAAGACTGATGACTTATGGGTGGGAGGGGAGGAGAGCCAATAAGAGATCAGGAAAGCAAAGGGGAAAAGCTGATCGCTGGTGGGTGGGAAATGGGGGAAGAGGGAATGAAAAGGGAGGCAAGTTAAGGAGAAAGGCTGTTCTCAAGGATTCGAGGTTTAAACAGTTTAAACAGTTTGGGGGATGTAAATTAGGAAGCTTGTGAACTTCTCATGGCAAAGAACCTAGCTGCTGAGACAGTGTGCTCAGATCATGCTTGTGGGGATATTGAGGCAACAGAGAAAATGTGAGGTTTTATATTTAATAAGGATATTGAGTGGTCTTGTCAACGGAAGTGACAGTTTAATATGTTAAAGTGATAACAGCACAAATATTTCTACATGGTTTTGAAAGATACAGCATAAATCTTGGAAACTGAGATTTATGAAGTGACACTCTTAATAAATTATGAAATACTACTGAACAATTCAAAGGAAAAGACTATCAGTTCATAATCTTTAGATAAATTTCCAGGAATTATGCTAAGTGAAAATAGCCAATCTCCAAAGTACATGTAAAATAAAATATGATTAAGCTGTAACATACTCAAAAGGAAACATTTATAGAGATAGCAACAAAGCAGTATATTTTCTTGGATTAAGAAAGACCTGTTTGTCTTCCAGACAGTATTACATGGCTAGAGGCTTCACGTTGTGGGAATAGTTTTGTATTTTCTTTTCAAAATCATTTTTAGTATCAGTGAGATGGCTCAGCAAGCAAAAGCACTTGTTGTACATTAGTTACTTAATAATAGCAGCGTTACCAAGGTCTATGGCCCTGGAGAAAACTAAGTTCTGTATTTTTGTTATGGTTTTACTTATGTACATCTCTAACTACTGTTAAATGCCATAGAAAACATAAAGAAGGCATTAAAAAGAAACAAATCAGCAGCCAAGGTAAAAAAAAAATATCCTAGTTAGAGTAGTCTACCTCATGTTTTGAAACAAACAATATCAACTTCCTGAAAGCAAAATAAATAGGTTTTATGTTGGTTATTATTTTAATTTAGTGTATGTATCTGGCACTTTAATCAGAGCTAAAGATAAAGTTGGTAGAATAACCAGGAGGCTTGCTATCCTTAGAAAGTCTATGTTTCTACTGGGGGAAAAAGGAAAGAAAACAAATTAACATGTGGTTTATTGAGAAAAGTCTGAGTATTTGAAGCAACACGGTGTAAACAGACAAACTTTCAAATGTTATGGCTTGCTGCTGTGTTGATGGAGTACTCAGGCCGAGTATACTGGGGTGAGAGTTCAAGGGCATGGCAGCTGAGCCCTAAAATTCATAAAATTAATGGGATAAAATATTGTTGACAATTAATTCATGAGTACATGTAAAATACTTTTGTTATTATTATATATCAGGCATGAGGATATAATAAAAGCAGGTGGGTATTTAAATTAACCTCTCAAATATGCTCTTCTGTGATGTGAGATTTCCCTTTGTATTTTGTGATTGTCATTGATTAATAAAGAAAGCTGCTTTGGACCTATAGCAGGGAAGAACTTAGGCATGGAAAGCTAGGATGAATCTTGGGAGAAAGAAGGTTGAGTCAGAGAGAACCCATGTAGCCCCACCAGAGCTAGGTGGAACTTTAGCCAGTAAGCAACAACCATGTGAAGATACATAGATTAATAGAAATTGGTTAAATTAATATGTAAAAGTTAGCCAATAAAAAGCTAGAGCTAATGAGCCAAGCAGCGATTTCATCAATACAGTTTCTGTGTGTTTATTCAGGGTCTGAGCTGCCAGACAGCTGGAAACCAACAAGCAGGCCTCCCTCTAACACTTCTGCAAGGTGATATGAGTTTTATATTACTGTAAGAAATAAAACAATCCAAGATTGGAAGATAAACGTTTTTGTTTGTTGTACTTTGGAGACCTTCTATGCCTGGTAATAAGAGTAAGTGTAAAAGCTATTATAATCATTTAAACAGAGAAATCATGACGCAATTAGTTTATCATCTTAACATTATATCACTTTGTATTAGATATTTGGCACAATACAGATCGAAAGTAACTCATTTGTTCATCAAAACACTCTGAAAATTGTGTACTATTCTACAAGAAACCGTATTTGATGTGTAAGAAAACTGAGGCCTGAAGAAGTAAAAATCATTCTAAGCTGGAATCAACATCAGTACCATTGGGATGGAGACGAAACTGGAATTTGGCAGCCCTACAACCTGTAGCTATCCCTGAGAAGGCCTCTGAAGACTAGAGCAGACATACACATCCTCTGCTAGTCAGACTCGACCTCCTAATCAGTACCGTAACTGGGCTGCAGTAAGTCATAACTAGCAATGCTAGAACTAACTTAATGTTTTTCATGACCTTTAGAGGCAGGTATCAGTTCCTGTTTCTGAGACTATTATGACGAGGATGAATCAATGCAACCAGAACTCCGTTACTGATATGGAAAAACCTGGGACTTATTGGAACAAATGCCTTCCTTCCACCCACCTGACCCCTTTAGGACCTTGCCAGTCCATTGTAGTAACATTGCCAGCTAGTTTTAATCAGTAATTTCATAGCACATTTTGATGGGACATCTCACCCTATAGATTCGACCTTTAAGGAGAATAAACATATTTTCCTGCCCTGTGTATAATCAGGATTCTTTCTTCTACTTGCAGAAATCACTTTGTTTTCTTTCCTTGGGCTGCCATCCTGCTATATGGTGGATAGGCAGCTAAGCAGAAATCATATACAGTGTGTGAATTTGTCCTTTCTGTGACCTGAGCAGCATTCAAACTCAACATGAAGAATTTTAGTTGATTCTTCAGAAATAGGAATTAAGGATCATTCATTGTACAAGATAACACAAAATAGCTAAGAAAAACATAAGCCAAGCAATTAGAATCAAGTGGAATTTTTCCTGTGTTCTACATGACCTTGGCTAAATCATTTAAAGACACTGCCTTGATTTCCTTATATGAAATATTGTTTGAATACCATTGTCTTATTTCATTTTTGCAGAGGTTTAGTGATCTATCACTTAGAAAGCCTTCAGCAGGGTTTGTATACAAATGACATTAAATGAATGCCTGTGTTCTTCCTCTTCTCTTTTACATGCTGAAATGATTGAAGAGGTGCATGTGATTCACCAAGGACATGCAACGGTGTTATCTTCAAAGAATCCTAAGGTAAGAATAATCTTTGATCAGCGTATACTGTTTCCCTTGATGGTTGGTTCCAGGAATCAACAACTCTCTGTCGTCTCTAATGCCCTGCATTAAAGCAATGTTTTATCTACTTGAACAGCTAAATATCTATTCAAAACCCAACTACTTAGACTGAAAAAAAGCACAATATATCAAACAGGAAATAATTTGATTTCTCGAGTGTGTCATGACCTAGATTATGTTGACTTTCAGAGTGCCTCATTTGTTCCTCTTACTGAATGTACTTTTAATAAAACATTTGCTTTAAATAAGTTTCTGGCTTACCCTTAAAAATCAGATAGACAAATTTCAAAGGAAATTACATCTGTTCTTAAAATTTTGAATCATAGCTTGGACAAGAATACTCTTACCTATTTTATACTATAGATAATTATCTAAATTCTGAATTTACATGAATCAAAAGGCATGAGTAAAGATCAGTATCTCTTGAATATAAAGTTATGTCTTATTTTTAATGTGGTAGTGTTTAATGAAGTACTCATCTGAACCTCTCCCCAATACACGTGAGTGGCTTGCTTCAAGATAGCTTAATATGTAGTATGGAAGAGATGACTTCCCACACCTGCCTCAGGAGCTAGCCACCTGGGGAGAGATTATGGTGAGGATGTCAGAATGTAGCTTCCAGAGTTTTAGATATAGCAAGATGATATGAAAGATCTGAACATTGCAGCTTCTGGCTTGCATTCCATTAGACAGGGCAGAAGGATTCTTCTGCCAAGGTGGACTTGTTTCTCTATGGTCTGCAAATAACAGTAACAACAATAGAACAATGATTCCATCTGCCACTATCACGAAGTCAGTTTTCAGAATATAAACATCTACGTGAAAACAGTGATGCCTGTTCCATCTTCTCTGACCCCACATGCCCATGCTGCTTTAACATCACTATGAATTAGACAGAGTTGACTGGCTTTCAGGCCAAAGCAGAATGTAACCTGGAATTTCCCTCTGAGTATTCTGTGTTCCCCATTCTTGGCTAGACACATGCTGAAGCAGAAGTCCTCTATTTTCCTCACTGTATCTTTTTTCAGTGAAGCCATCTTTTTAGGAGAAGCACATAACTACTGACCCCTGAAGGACAGCTGGATTTAATAATGTCACAGAGGTCCCACAGTAACTTCCCAGTCCTTTCTACTTATACATTCATTGCAGAAAACCATAATGATCTCGTGTGAGGGTTCATATTCATCCCAGATTTAAAAAAAATCAAAAAAGTCTGATTAATCAGGGTCAAAGTTCAAAATTCTTCCTGCACCATTTCCAGTTTCACTCAAATTACCACATGCCTCTCTTAGCTTTGAAATTATCTCTTTTTTCTTCTGTTGGTGTCTGGATTATATTGATACTTTTCTGAGATTTGGAGAGTTAGTAACTGCTTCTTTTTTTCTCCTATTCTGTCCTCTATGCCCTGCTTCCCTCTGCTCTCTTCTCTCCCCTCCCCTTCTTTTTCTCAGAAATTCTTGTGTATGATTTTGCAATCTAATACCTTAAATAAAATGTCGACTTTTCTCTTCAGGACTTCCTTGAGTTTCTAGCACTTATTGTTTGTTATTAAGCTGTGCTTCCTTCAAGGTACTTGTTTCAAGTCATATTTTTTTCTTCTCTGTGTGATGTTTTTACTCTTTTGCTGCCGCTTTTTTCTACAATATGGGTTTTATAATAGCAAAGACCAGTTTTTCTGGTGGCCACTTCACATTCCAGGAAGTAAAACATATGGAAAGATGCTTTCCACTTAGGACTCTCAGTGCTGATTGTTACAGCTAATACACAAAAAGTGCTCAATAAATGTACTTCAGATGAATACATGGCATAGTCAACTACCTTCTTAGGCAGGCAAAAAATATTTATTCAGAATACTTCAGAGTATTAATAGCCTGAAACTGAATAAATGCTATTTTATTTTATTGCATATATTAAATTAGTCCATGTAAGTGCAATTTAATCAATTATTTACAATTTTGAAAATGAAGAAAAGATAAAAATAATTCAATTTATTACCACATATTATAAAATCCTGGTGGAAACCACTACTATAATAGTTAGATTTTTTATTCTTCCGTATTAATGTCGTTTCTATCAGCTTTAATGACATGTCATTTGCATGTGTTGTCAATTTCATTAAATGTCTGTATTTGTGCCTGTATGCCCATGCATGTGGTTCCAAACTATACTCAATCATTTAAATTGCTTCTGACATTTATTGTAAACCATACCTTAATGAAAACTTTGTTTATGATTCTTGATATATGACCCTGATTATTTTGGTGCAAATCTGAGTGATTTCTTTAATAAATGCTTATAACACTTGTGTAGTGTGTTACTATTTTTACTTGAGGTGATGTTATTTTTCATTTCTTAGAACTTTACTTCATCCCTATGAGGGATTTCATGCTAGTTTAGTGTATATCTTTCAGCTGCATCATCTAACTTCAGAACTCTGTGTATCATTTTTTCCCATATAACACATTGTTTTACTAGAATGTCTTTACTACTTCTAAAAATATGATTTTTGTTTTCTATTAAATCTGTGTCATTTTCTTCAACTCTACTTTGACTACTTATGTGTTTTCAAGGATAGAAGCACTCTTGAACTGGGTAGAATAACTGCAAATTGTGTATGCAGTAGAAATGTCACTGATTAGTTTCTGAACAACTGATTGAGTGATTGTTACTTTTCAGCTGTTTGGTTCAATAAAAATTAAAGAAGAATAATAAAAATATAATTTCTCTGGAAGCTTACATATTCTTTTGAAAAAAAGTAAAATAAAATTATATCAAAGTACCAGCATGAGGAGTATAAATCTGACTAAAGGGTTCTGAAGTCTAAGTACCAAGGAGGTATCCTGGCTAAGATGAACTTCACATTTCAGTGAGTAAAACATACCAAAGGATAGCTTCCACTTGAGAGAACACCTTTCACATCTGCTGGTGTAATAGCCATGAACGAAAACTGACTCTTGGTTAACCTACAACTTATATATAAAAAGAGTGTCTGTGTACTGTGCATGTGCTTGTTGCAAGGAGAGCCAGGCCGCTTGTTCTTCCCAGCCACCTGGCTAGCTTAGCCCCGAAATAACCACACAGAACCTGTATTAATTAAATCAATTGGCTCTAGTTTCTTATTGACTAACTCTTAAAAGTTATTCAAAGAAGAATTTAATAACTAAGAAATATCTTAAAATTTGTTCACTGTAATTACCTAATAGGGAAACATTAAAAAACAAAACTAAATAAAACTTTGAGATTTTATCATACTCCATCATAATGGAAAAAAATCAATAAAACAACTGACAACAAATGCTGGAGGTGGTGTGGCAAAATGCAAACCTTCATTCAGTATTGATGTGATTACAAATTGATATAGCCACTATGGAAATCAGTGTGGATAATTCTCAAAAAGATAAAAATAAATCTACTATGACACCCAGCCATACCATTACTTGACATACACCCAAAAGCCTTGACATCCTACTCTCCAGATACATCATGAGTCATGTTAGTGTTTCGCTACTCACAATAGATAGAAGAAAAGAGGGTAAATGTCCTTCAACCCAATGACTAACAAAATCTGATACATATACACTAAGAAATAGCATACAACTGTAAAGACAAATAAATCATAAACTTTGCAACTAAATAGTTGAAACTAGAAAAGATCATACTGAGTGAGGTAACACATACCCCAGAAAGGCAAACATAGCATGGTCTGTTTTGCTGGTGACTCCTAGCTTCAGATCTTCTGATGTGATACATAGCCGGGAATAACTGCAGAAACAAATAATAAATGGAAGAACTGTCAGGATATTATTTGTGAAATAATAAAGAGGAGAATAGCTGGATAGTTACTAAAAGTGATCTGATAAGAAAAATAGGAAAAGTAAGACCTTTAGTGAGGAGAGAGATGAATATAGAAGAAGGAAGGAGGAGGAAAAAGAACAATAAGAATGTAAGATAAAGCCAAGAGGAATTGCTCTTCTATCATTTTGGAAGGTCCAGGGACCAAATACAAGTCTCTGTGCTTGCGTGCTAGCGTTTTACCATTTACTAATCTTAAAGGTCCAAGCTAATTTTACTTGGGAAGAGAAGTGGTCTATATAGGTCATGAGAGACAAGGGAATTAGAATCTCCTGAGTCACTGCCTTTTCAGCCCTTGTCTACCCCTGCCTCTTACAACTGGGATTGATGAAACAATCCTAAAGGAATGCACTATGCTTGTCCTGATAATACTACTATTTAGGCTTCTCTATCTTCTGTCAGGAGAATTAATTGCAATATAATCAGGTTTTGTTTGTTTTAAAGTTCTAGGGATCAGAGCAAAGGATTTATGCTCGACCTCTGAGCTAGAGTACAACAGAGTCCCATTTTCATTGTTGCTGCTTTTAATTTTAAGAAAAGATCTTGCTGAATATCATATAGATAAGATTTCAACTTGATATGTGGCCTAGGAAGGACTTGAATCTATTTCTCCTTTGCCCTAATCTACCCAGAACTGGGATTCTTTTCTTTTTGCTTTTCTTCTTTTCTTTTTTTATTTTATTGAAAATAATTTTTTTCTTATACAGTATATTTTGATTATAGTTTCTCCTACTTCTACTCCTCCCGGGTCTTCCATCATCTCCGCTGCCTTCCCGATCTACTACTTTTCTGGCAGCGAGATTCTAAGACCCACCACCTGGCCTGGCATGAAGTGTGTGTGTGTGTGTGTGTGTGTGTGTGTGTGTGTGTGTGTATAAACACATACATATTCCTATGTGAGTATTCCTTGTCTCATTCTTTTACTAAAGTTAAGTTTTAATACATTTTCCAGAAATGTCAGCTATTCCAACTTGAGCCAAAATTTGGACAATAAATACAAGTATTCAATAAAATATGTTTAGTCTCCTTTCATTCTATGAAAATAAACTTCAACCTGATACAGATCAATGCACTGTAGACTTATATTCTAAGTTAAATAAAGCTTTTTGAGAAGATGAACTTCATGTTGTGTCTTATAATTTTCAAATACTGAATTGCAATGAAACAAAGAATCATTTCTGCACAGAGATTTATGGTTTAGCAGATTCCCCAATAGTTATATCTCTCTGGCTTCTACTCTATATTAATTAAAATCTTAAAAGTCTAATTTTTTTCTGTCCTTTGCCACAGACCGCTGATCTGAACAATTACCCCAGGCAGAATCAGCTGGTTCTACCAGCTCAGGTGAATAATAAAATCGAAATATAATTTAGTTAATTTTGAAATCTGTCAATGTCTTCACTTAAAAAAAAGAACTTTATATTTGATTAGAGAAAATAAATGTTCCTTTTCAAAGGCATATTTGTGTTATGTGCTAGGGTAAGATATATATTTCTCCTGTGATCATCACAAGAACACTGAATAGATATCAACATGGCAAGCAGTTTTCTTCTTATATCCTTTCAATAGATGAAGGAAATGTAGCACTCTATTGATAGATGGAACTGGGTATGTAGTTGTTTTCACAACGAATATTAGGCACCCTAATATTTTTATCTTGAGTCCATTATAGTAATTATTATTTTGCTTTGATGAACACATTTATTCTCCACAAAAGTCCTCAGTAAAGTATAGAATTATACCAATAAAACAAATTGGAAAACTATAACATGTGTGTTTGTGCATTATATATGCACACATATGTATGCCTGTTTACATGACCATGTGTGATTGGGAATTCACCTCTGTGACATAAAAACTGTGCAGCTTTTTTAAAAATGGGAGTTTCCTGGTTTGCTAGCACAAATTGTTCTGATTCTTTTGAAAGGTCAAGTTATGGAGCATTTAAATGGTGTCTGTGAACAAACTGTTACAACTTTCTTAATGGCAAGATAAACCTGCTTTGTGACAAAAATTCAGGCAATGTATGTGGCTCTCAGAGGTGGCAAACATGCACTTGCCATGTTGGACTTATCAGAGCAAGCACGCAGAGCTATGTCGGTTTTAGCCATGCCTGCTTAGCATTAAAAAAAGAGGGGAGTACTTCTGGTCAGAAAATAATTACAGATACACAATAAAGACCTCTACATGGGTCACAGACAACCGTAAGTTAAAGGAGTAAAGAAATATAAGCCACATAAAGATGAAATTTACACAAAGAGTCTGGATTATGCATACTATATGTTTTCTTTGAATTTTTGACTGCGAAGGCACAGAGTACAGAGAGATATTTCATTGTGTGGACTGCTAAGTTAAACCAACATAAAGGTATATTGACTTCAGAATTTGAGTGTAAGGATATGTTGCTTTGGAAGAGAGGTTCTTCTTGTGTTTCCACAGAGGATGAGAACCTGTGAAATCCTTTCACACTAATGTGGTTTGATAAACCAATATCCCCCAAATGTTGCCATGAACACCCCCAAAAATACTTCGCCCAACAAAAAGCAAGAAACAGTTTGGAAAGAACTAAGCCAAAATTCCTTAAATGATATTTTTATAAATGTTTATATACATTTAAATGGGGATATGCTATAGAGATTTGTATTGGTATGGATCTTTGTTTATTGATAAAAATTTAAGATCAATTTTGTTATATATGAATATTTCTGCTCTTGATTAAGGTATTGTGTTTGGGCAGCTCATGTAAAATGTAATGTATAATTAAGAAATACAGGTTAATAGAAAGTCGTCTATAATAGTCAAGCTTGTGGACATGTTAGGTTTTCTAGATGTACGGAGATGTTTTTCAGATGGATAGATATTCTTCAGATCTTTCAAAGACTACAGAATATGGCATTTAAAATATTTTAAGAAATTAGGACTTATCATGACAATGAGACATATCTGCTCTTGGCAACAGCAATCTACTTCAAGAGGATGATGGGCATCAAAGAGTTTCCTTATGGAGTTTGCCAGCCATTTGGACAAGAAACTGTTATTTCCTGGACTGTTTGATGTTATGCTTTATTGTTGGAGGGAGGCCGCTATTTATTTCCTGGCTGCTTAGCCCCTACATAATCACACAAACACTGTATTAATTAAAACACTACTTGGCCTTTTAGCTCTAGATTCTTATTTGATAACTCTTGCATGCCAATTTAACTCATATCCATTAATCTGTACATCACTATGAGGTCATGGACTACCAGCAAAATTTCAGCACATCTGTCTTTGACAGCCACTCAATGGTTTTTGCCTGACTTCACCTTCTTCCTCCAGGCATTCAGTTTAGGTTTCCCTGTCTAGCTCTATTCCCCTATTGCTCTTCTATAGGCTCAAAGCAGTTTTTTTTTTATTTATCAATGGTAATCACAGCACACAGAGGGAAATCCCATATCACACCTCCTTTTCTGATTAAATAAAAAAGGTTTTAACTTTAACATAATAAAATTACATATAACAAAATAGGTATAAAGCAAGAATTATAGTTACAATATTTATATTTACCTTATCTTCTGTCATAACTAAGGAAAACTATATTATTACTATCTATTCTTTAACTCCAGTGGATACAGATGCTGGAACTTTGCCCGATAAGCCACAGTCTTGTGGTGATACACAGAATAATGGAGATAGGTTAATTTAAGATATTCGTTAGCCAGAAATATGCTTAAGGTATTGGTCAAACAGTATTGCAAATAATATGGTTTTGGTGTGATTATTTTGGGACTGAGCAGCCAGGAATAAACAAGCAGCCTCTTACAACTCATGTGCATAGTGAGTCTAAATGGGCATGGAGTCCAGCTCTATTTCTCTTTTCCTTATTCTTTTGAAACAGAATCTATAGCTAGTGTGACAACCAGCACATCCTACAGTTCTCCTGGATCTGACCTCTACATTGTTGGGATTATAGGCTTATAGGCTGTCATGCCCAGCTTTGAGCTTGGGGCTAGAATTTTAACTAAAGTCTGCAAGCATACACAACCCACATACATTTCCACTGAGCTATCTCTCTAGCTCCCAAAACTATCATATAGTAAATTAAAACACAATCATAAAAGATATTTAATGTCATTAAACTTAATGCATGTTTGGGATGGGAAAATTTTAGTTCTTAAATAGATATTTTATCTTCATTGTTCAAACAACTTGCTATCCTTTTACCTTCTATAGATTCTTGCAAAAAGGCCAACAGGATTATAATTTAAAGCCATATTTAGAGACATATATTTATTTGAGTATTTATAATCTTGTTCTTTTTTATTTATTTATTTATTTTTTGGTGTGGGTGGTACTAGGTTGTATGTCTGTCTCTTTGCTTTGTTTGGTTTCTGTAAATAAATCAAGGATGCAATTTGAGTCATGGGGACAGACTTCAAAAAAGCAACTAACTCGGGTATCATCTAGCAGAAGGTGCTTCTGCAGAAGCTAGCACCTTTTTTCTCAAGTTTGCTTCATAGTTTTTCAGTTACATTGTTGACACCATTCACAATTGTGCAAATGGCATTATCAGATTGTCAGGTAAATTGAAGTAATTATCTCATGGATCGTAATGAACACACACATGATATATATTTGCCTTTTGATAACAAGAAATGATCTCTCACTTGAAAAGCAATTTTGCCATTGAAATACTTCCGAGATATTTATTTCAGTTTTCTTGGCAAATGACAACTCTGGTGATAAACACTGATACTCTTTCACTTGAGGTGAGTTTTAGCATTAGGTAGTTGAGCTAACAGTGGCAGCTTGGCATGTATTAACATATGAAAACATTCAAGAATGCAGCTCTTGGGGAAAGCAGTAATCATTCATAGGCAAACAAACTGTAAATTGTGTTTTGAATAACAGTGAACTAATAATAGCTTCACACAGGATAGGTTTCAATATGAGATGAAGAACTAAGCACTGTAGAGGAAGAAGTCTTGTAAGAGTGTCTGAACATAAAGATAATGCTTTGATGCCTTTCTTTAAGAGAGAGAACAAATCAAAACAAACCAAGAGGGATAAATAATTATAATTGACAGCCTAAATAAGATTATCTCTACAACAGAGAAGAGCGCTCCTTTAACATCTATTTGTTTTCAGTGTATTTTTCTCTGGGAGAAAGTCAGGGATTGTCAAGTGTAATAAGGCAAATTGATGTAGTCAAACAACTTAGTTTTAGGCATCTGTCTACTTACTGCCTGTTCTCTTCCACCATGACTCCATGCTTTTCTTGACGACTGTGCATGCAGAATATAAACACGTCCCCCATCTGTACTAGGTACAATATTGTCACAAACACCACAACGATTCATTTATTTGTAAATATTTGCACAGATTCATAAATTTTTTCAAATAAGCATTACTCAAGAATCAGACATTAAGTATGTAAAACATATTCTGAGTCTGAATTATATGAACCTGACGGAGGAGTGTTAACTGTCTATGTGTTACTTTCATTGGTCAATAAAGAAACTGCTTTGGCCTTTTTGATAGGCCAGCCCTTGTGTGGGTGGTGTAGACAGAACAGAATTGTGGGAGAAGAAAGCAGAGGCAGGCAGACGCCATAGCTGTCCTCTCCAAGATGGACTCCAGTTAGAATCGTCCGAGTAAGCCACAGTCAAGTGGCAATACGTATTAATAGAAATGAGTTAAATCAATATGTAAGAGCTAGCCAATAAGAGGTTATAACTAATGGGCCAAGCAGTGTTTAAAAGAATATAGTTTCCATGTAATTATTTCAGGGGTAAGCTAGCCAGGATCCGGGCGGGAACACAGCCTGCCATTCCTTATTTCTACAGAGTACAACATGAACCTAGATATCATCCACCCAGACTTTCACATTTTTATTTCTATTCAAGAGTACATCATTACCATGGGTTCTTAACATCTGTCATTGGTAGTAGATCTACGGTACTTCAGTGCTAAGTCAAGTCCTGTGACAAGGTGGGAGCCACTTGGGCTTCTCGTCATCATTGATTAAGACAACACGCTGTGTCAGTTTACTGGTTCTTTGGCTTTTGCTGGGACTTAATCAGAATGTGAATCTTGTCCTCAGTTATGATCAATATTACAGATTGATTTCACATTTTTGCTTTTTATATGCTATCTAAAAGATGAAAGGTAAGGTAAGATTTACTGGAAACCCAATATTGTCAAAGGATGCTGTAAAAATTATAATATCTGTACAAAAAGAATTCTTTTTGTTTAATAGTTGGCTACAGTGTATATTTATTATTCAATAATGAGTGTTTCTGGCAAGAAGCTATAATAAAATTCCAAGATTCATATTTATATTTTAATATTCTGGTGTAGTAGAATTTATAGGTATCACTAAGATTTACTGTATTAGGAGATATAACTTACAGAAGCTGGCAATTTAAGCTTTTTGCATGGGTGTATTTTTCCATTTCACGGCAGTTTCAATTTATGATTTTCGAATGACAAAATCAAACAACTTGCTTATTTGTCATTAATTGTTTCTTAATAAAGTGTTCATTAAAATATGTTATTTATTCTATTTATTTCATGTTTGTCACCCACTGGTAACTTATGAAGTGTGCTAGCGGATATTGAACATAAAACTTATTTTTATATTGTTATTTATGTTTTTCTGACATAGATTACAACCATTGTAAATCTAGTGTCATGATTACTTTCCTGTATATTCTAATCACTACCCCCCAACACTATTTTATTCTTTTTACTTTGAGCTGGTTGAAAGGGTTTGAAGTATAGATGACTACTTGCTTGTCACAAAATCATTTAAATATTCTTCTTTTATTTTTTTCTGTCCTGGAACTCAGTCTGTAGACCAGGCTGGCCTCCAACTCACAGAGACCCCCACACCTCTGCCTCCCAAGTGCTGGGATTAAATTTGTGTGCAACCACCAATCACCTAGACCCATTTAGGTATTCTTAATGACATATCTGGGCTGCTAACTATTTTCTCCTAGGAAGTAGGCTCACTAAGACCAGGGAGTTTACTTCTGTACCTGGCAATGAATGTGCTGACAAGCCAAGGGAACGTGTGAGTCCTGTACCAGTGAACATCATTTTAAACTATTAAAACGGTCTAGCATGAGCCTTTAATCCATACAAGGTATAATGAGGGTATACATTTTTTGAATTGAAAACTAACTTCTACTTATTTATTTTAATTTTATTTTCTTAAAATTTCATTTTATATTCCAACCACAATTCTCCCCTTTTCCTGCCCTCATCCTGCCTTTCTCTAGTCCACTCCCATCCACTCCCATGAGAGTCAACAAAGTCTGACACATTAAGTTGGAGCAGGATCAAACCCCTCCCTCCGGCTTTGAGGCTGAGCAAGGCATCCCACTTTAGAGAATGGGCTTCAATAAGCTAATTCATGCACCAGGGACAGATCTGGTTCTACTGTACGGACCTCTCAGATAGTCCAAGCCTCACCACTGTATCCCACTTATGGAGGGCTTAGTTCAGTTCCATGGAAGATCCACAGCTGATGACCTAGAGTTCCTGAGTATCCATGAATATGGTTTAGTGGTCTCTGTAGATTTCTCCTCCATGATCTTCACCTCACTTGCTTGTATATTCCCCCTCCCTCTCTTTTATTGGCTTCCCAGAGTTCATCCTGGTGCTTGGTTGTGGATCTCTGCACCTGATCTTGTTAGTTGTATGTAGGCTCTATGATAATACTTGGGGTATTCATCAATCTGAATACAGAGGAAGGTCACTTGAGGTCCCCTTCCCGCTACTGCTAGCAGTCTTAGCTGGGGTCATTGTTGTGGGTTCCTGGGAACTTCTCAAGCACCAGGTGTCTTCCTAACGCCACAGTGACTCTCTCTATGAAGATCTCTCTTTCATTGCTCTCCCACACAGTCCCTCTTTCCCTTGACTTCCTGTTCCCTCGTGTTCTCTTCTCCCATTCTCTCTCCTTTGCTGTCCCCTCTTGTCCCCAGTTTACCTAGAATATCTGATCTAATTCCCCTTCCTTGGGCAATTCATGTGTCCCTCTTAGAGTCTTCCTTGTTACTTAGCTTCTCTGGAACTGTGAATTGTAGTTTGGTAATCATTTGCTTTATATCTAATATCCACTTTCAAGTGAGTACAATCTGTGTTTGTCTTTCTGAGAATGAGCTACCTCACTCAGGATGTTTTTTTCTAGTTCATTCCAATTGCCTGAAATTTTCATTATGTCATTGATTTTTACAATTTTGTTCAGTTGGAACAAAATGACAGAGCTGGGGCAGTTAGAGGGCTCTCTCTCTCCACTGAGTCTCTCACTCTCCTACCAGTCAAGCCATAGTAACAGCCAAGGAAATTATAGGTTGATATTACATTTATCACTTGCTGAGAATCTATTTGGTGAGAACTTTTTGAAAATAAAAGTGAATTTGGAGACAAGATTCCCACAGGAAATGTGCCCCAAATGTGAAGTCTTTGTAACTGATTTTCAAGGAACAAAAGCAGCGAGAACACAGGGATGGATCAGAGAACTCAAGGTAATTACAAACTGAAAATATCCCAGTGCTGTGAATCCATAGAGAGTTTTTCATCCCAGGGTAAGCACAGCACAACTGATTAGCTTAGCAATGCTAAAAAGAACAATTACCTCTTCGCTTTGATTGGGGAAACACCAGCTTGACAGACTATGCAAGCCTCAAAAAAACCTCACTATGCTAAATGTCACAAAAATAATAACCAAATGTGTTAAATGCAAGCAAATGAACAAATATAACCATACTGTGACCACAATCAGACTGATCTCATTCTATAAGGAGAGGCAGTGGAATACGGAGGTCAAAAGATGATGGCATTCTTGACCTTAGAGTTACACACATGACCTGTAAAAGCCCTACTTGGGAGGGAGGTCTTTTCCAAGGGACTTCATAATGAATAGATACAATTCAAGTGTTACTTTAAAATGTGTATGCAATTCAGCTGATTGTACAACATTGTCTTTAGACATTTTCCCTTTTGCTACTAAACAAATATTGCAATTAATAGTAATAATAATCTCTGAATAAACTTGAGACATCAAAATTTGCAGAGCAGTTTCTAACAGAACAAAGAGGACATGCATACTACTACTTTATTTTATTGTTTATGAGTAATGGTTAGTAAATGACCTATTCAAGGTTCATACCAAGTGAAACAAAAGAATTAATGATAGGCACATAGTAGAAAAAATGATCTTCCTATAGTCATTTTGAGGTTGTGCTTAATTCAAAATAAGAAGAAGAAACTATAAAGAATTTTAACGTCACAGGACTTTATCATAGAGAGAGAAGTAGAATGTAGCAATAAGGGGGGTAAAATGATAAAGGATAATTGACAAGAGGGGAGATTCGCTAAGAACAAAGCACGGAATAAACAGCAGGTGTCATTCATGAAAGTGATATCAAGTGAGGACACTTGATTGCTTAGAATCTAGTAAAGTTCTTGGGAAACTCTGTGATAGATTGGCTCGTTACTTTGGTTGGTTTAAACCTTAAAATGTGATAACTGCCTTAAAATTAACATTGCCATGACCAGTCTTGAATATGTTCCTCAGACACTGATGACCAACGCTACTTTCCACATGAAACAATCAGCCCCTCCAAAAAGAAAACACACAAACCTCATTAGCAACAAATGACTAAATTTACACCAAGAATTGGCCCTGAGTTTTATTTCACAGCCATATTTTACCACAAACTATCTCTGTTTTTTTTTTTTTTTAGAAACAAGGCCTGATCTTAACTCATACCAGTAATTTTAGACAAACAACATTGCAGGTAGGCTCACAGAGCTAGTATTTTAAATTCACTTGACGAAATCTTAAAACAGTAGCCTAATTTAAATGTTGTTAATTGTGTTAATGTGCATGATCGCTAGAGGATGCATGCATTTTGTTCACTGTTTAGAAACCAAAAGGGACCATTGAAAATATATTCACAACACAAATGAAGGACTTAGAACTTTGATCACACAAAATTTCTTTCTTGTTTTAACCTTGAATTTTATTTCATTCAATGAGCCAATATATAATTAGTCTTCATTGGTTATGAGTTTACTTTCCCAATGTTTTTTAGCTCCTAATTGATGTTGCATGTATGTACACTGTTCTTCATAGGCATACAGTGTTTTTAAGAATCTGACTTTCTAGGTTTGCATGTCCTCATTTAAGGTCAGGAAAATATGATATTCTGGACAATTATTTTATATTATATTGTATTTAGAGGAATATTTTGTTTTTCTTATGCATTTTTCTTGATGACTTTTAAGTTTAAATTGTCTCCCAAGAAAACTGTTGAAGTCCTAAGTCTTCCATAGTGCAGGAAGAAGTCTATGTTGTACTTTATAAAGGGAATACACACTAGATAAGATTCATTCAAGCACAAATCATGGTATGTATGACTATAAGGTCAGATGAGTTCGTTGAAAATATGGATATGCATATAGAGAATTCCACCGAATTTTCTATATGATGCCAGTTGAGAAAATGCTAAAATGTGTACTTATGTTATGTAAAAGATAGGAAATGTGTATAATTTTGAGTTTATTTATAGCAGGTAAATAGTGTCTAATGAACAACATTATAAAACTAAAGGTCAAAGGAATCCATAATCTTACTATGAAGAGTCATAAGTATGGTGATCATTTTTTTATTGATCGTGGCTTGTTATGAACTGAAAAGTAGTGTTAAGGCATATATAATATGAAACAAACAATAGATAGGACGAGTATTTATTGTCCAGCAATTGTCAGAAAACATCCATCTGGGATGGAAGTTGGTTAAAACACAGGATGTCTTAACACAGGTGAAACTTCCCATTCTCTAGAGAAGCTAAGGAAGTAAACAAATCAAAAACTTCAAAAATTCCCAAAGCTGCCTAAATATAGAAGGTCCTTCCCTCCTCAAGCTTTTCTGAGCAATAAGGATTGTTGAGGGATAAACTCAGAAGAATCAAGGTGTCTAGATGGGGCAGAGACCAGCCAAGCTTCTTGAAAAGACATTCTACAAATGGGAAAGCTGCCTGTAGGTCCTACAATGTACACCAGGTTTCCAGATTCTGTGCATCATTATCTGTACTAGAGTGGGCTTTCCGTGATGCAGTTCCCTTTGAATCATCCCTGTCTATGCATATCCTCTCACTGCTTTTCCTGTAAGCAATGCTAGTGAACACATTGGTTTACCAAGACAGAACTTGGAGGTATTCTTTCTTAGGACCTGTTCCCTGTCTCCAACTGGGGTAAGTAGATATTTATTCATATCTTCCCAGAAATAGTGTCATAAGACAGTACTTCAAACCAGAAGGAAGAAGTACTCTGGAAGAAGGAAAAAAATTAAACTTTGCAAGTGTTACTAAGAAAACTAACCAACAGCTCCAGAACCAAATGGTACACAGATAATACGTTAAATGCAAGAATATGGCTCAATGCTGATAATACAATATGACACACAAAGTCAGTTGTTGGTAAATGAACACATATAAAGCATAAAATGAATTAGTTCACACACATTTTGTGGCTTAAGTTTGTCTCTTTTCCCTCCAAGAGAAATAACACAATAATCTATTGGTTCTGGCAATATTATCAAATATGGTAATCATATATCATGGACATACTATTTTCTCTATACATGTCCTTCTATAATCTGTCATCCTCTGTGTCTCCATCATCCCTTGAACCTCCTTCTGTCTGATTTCTTCATAGCTACTCTAAACTCTGTGAAAATGTCTTGAAAATATTTTGTAGATGACTAAACAAGCTTTTGTTCATCTGGAATGATGATCTCACCAATATCTTTATTATGGTCATCCTTTATATTTTTATTATAGTCCATCAGACTATATTTATGTAGAGATTTTTATTACATGGTTTACATCCAAGTATTCTGTCATTATTTGAGTAGTATGAGTAGGAAAATTCAGAAAGAAATAATAAAAATCACACTAATTGGTGTAGAAAGTTTTTCTGTATATGTGTTGCTTTTTTAGTTAATAAAGAAACTGCTTTTGATCAATGACTTAATAGAAAATAACCAGGCTAGAATATATATATATACACAGATTAATGGAAATGGGTTAGTTTAGGATATAATAGCTAGTTAACAATTTCTTAAGCTATTGGCCAAACATTATTGCAAATAATACGGTTTCTAAGTGGTTATTTCTGGGCAGCTGAGAACAAACAAGTAACCTCTGTTAACAGAATGTCACTCAAACAGAGTTTGATTACATACATATTTCTTCTCTTGATTAAGGTATTGTTTGTTCAGCTCATTTAAAAATGTAATGTATAATTAAGAAATATAGGTTAAGAGAGAGTTACCTATAACAGTCAAGCTTGTCATCATGTTAGCTATATTTTCTAGATATATAGAGATATATTTCAGTTAGATAGATAATCTTCAACCCTTTCAAATACCTACTTAGGACTTTTCATGACAATGAGATATATCTGTTCCTGGCAGCACCAATCTACTTCAGGAGGGTGATGGGTATCAAAGATGCTCCTTATAGAGTCTGGTAGTTATTTGGACATGAAACTGTTCTTCCCTAGACTTCTTGATGGTATGACCTAGACATGTAGGACCCACAGAAAAATGACTGTTGGAGGAGCCTAAAAAAGGTGAATACAATCCTTCAGGGTTCTTACTTTATGAAAGAGACTGACAGATATTCTGCAGGACACAGGAGAAAGTGACTGACAAACTGCCAATATAAGTGGAACTGTCTTTGAAATTTTCTGCTTCAAGGAAAATCTTGCCAGATACTATGAGCCTGTAGGCTGAAGATGGATGCTCCAATGGTTAAAAAAAAATAACTTTGAGTGACGGTGCAGGCAGTGAAATGTCTCTGTCAATTTTGGAGTTTTGGAAGTTGCTTACAAGGCACTTCCTGTTTACTAAGGGAATATTATATTCTTCTGAGGTCTTTCATGGAGTTGAAGAATAGGCAGCTATAGTTTTCCTTAGTTACAATAAAAGATAAAGTAGCTATAAATATTGTAATTGTAATTCTTGCTTGGTACCTGTTTTATTATAGGTAATTTTACTATACTAAGCCTTTCTTGTATTTTAAACAGAAAAGGGGAAGTGGTGTGGGAAGTCCTTCTGTATATGTGTTGCTTTTATTGGTTAATAAAGAAGCTGCTTTCAGCCAATGGCTAAAGAGAATATAGACAGACTAGAAGATATATATATATAATATATATATTATATATGTATATAATATATATATATATATTATATATGTGTGTGTGTGTGGAGAGACAGAGAGAGAGAGAGAGAGAGAGAGAGAGAGAGAGAGAGAGTAGGTGAAGTCACTGAGAAGCCATGTAGCTGCCACAGGACGTGCCTCCTCTGGAGCCCTCTGAAATTTTACCAGTAGGCCATGACCTCATGGCAATACACAGAATAATGGAGATGAGATAGTTTAGGATATAAGAGCTAGCTAAAAATATGCCTAAGCTATTTGCCAAATAGTATTGCTAATAATATGGTTTCTGAGTGATTAGTTCGGGCTTGCACAGCTGAGAATGATCGAGCTGTTTCCACCAACAACTAATGTCTCATCGTTTCTATTGCTATGTCGGAGAGGAGAAAGTTTATTAAGCTTAAGCTTTAGCATTGTTGTTCATCACTTAAAAATGTCAGGACAGAATCTCAAACATGGCAGGATCCTGGAGGCAGGAGTTGATGCAGAGACCATGGAGGAAAACTGCTTACTGACTTATTATGCATGGCTCAGTCCACCTTCTTATAGAACTCAGGACCAATAGTCCAGGGATTGCATCACCCACAATGATTTGGGTCCTTTTCTGTTGATCATTAAATGGGAAATGCCTTAAAGTTAGATCTCAAGGCATTTCTTCAGTTGAGCTGACTTAAATGATGGCAATGTCAACAAGTAATATATAAATATGCATCAATTATTTTATTTCCTAATGTCTCAATTTACATCTGTTGGAAAAGGAAATACATTTTCTCTACTATGTAACTGTGCTGATTAATAATGAAAGCTGAGATCTCACAGTGTAAATTAGGAGTATACACACATCTTATTTTCTCCTTCAATCTATTGTTTATATTTTATACTTTCTATTTTTATGCTCATAGTCAATTCATCCTGCCAATATTATTTTTGTTTGTGTAATGAGATTGTTGTCACATCCAGAAAGGAAAGGAAAGAAACAAACAACAACAGAAAACCAAATAAAGTTCTGCATGTAAATATTCTTATGTGTTTTATTGAATGGAGTTTATATTTCCTAAGACATTTTTATTTTACATTATTTATAAATGTTTATTTAAATTTATTTTATTAAGCATACATATTAGTGGTTCCAGTATCTGCAGCAGCAGCAGTCACAGTAGCAGCACCAGCAACACCATTTAAATGAGAGATGTTTTAATAGTCATTAGCACTAGTAACCCTCTGGCCTTATGCTAATGTGGATAAGGATTTGTCTATTTTTTTATTTTTCTCGAAAAACTAACTCTGTTTTATTGATTCTTTGTATTGTTCTCTTTGTACCTATTTTATTGGTTTCAGACCTCAATTTGACTACTTCCTCATGTCTACTCTTGTTGTGTGAATTTGCTTTTTTTTTTGTTCTAGAACAAATCCTTATCCACATTAGCCAAAAGTCAGAGAGAATATCCAAATTAACAAAATCAGAAATAAAAAGAGGGATATAATAACAGGCACTGAGGAAATCCAGAGAATTATTAGATCATACTTCAAAAACCTGTACTCCACAAAATTAGAAAACATAAAAGAAATGGACAACTTTCTTCATAGGTTACATATACCAAAATTAAATGAAGACCAAACAGAAAACTTAAAGAAACATATAACCCCAAAGGAAGCAGAAATAGTCATTAAAAGTCTCTCAACTGAAAAATGTCCAGGACAACACAGAATTCTACCAGATTTCAAAGAAGAGCTAATTCCAATATTTCTCAAATTGTTCCACACAATAGAAAGAAAGAAAATATTGCCACTAGAATCAAGTCTCTTGCAAACCCTAAAATGGTTTCCTTAATTAAGATATTTACTTCCCTGCTCCCATATCCACCCTTCTTCCACCCCACCCATCCCATTCCCCCAAGCTTTCCCCAATCCTCCCCTTCTCCCCTCTCTCTACCCTTCTCCCCTTACATCCACCCCCACCCTCCCGTGCACCCAAGTTTTGCCTGGAAATCTTGTCTACTTCCAATATCCAGGAGGATAATTATATGATTTTCTTTAGGTTCACCTTCTTATTTAGCTTCTCTAGGATCATGAATTATAGGCTCAAAGTCCTTTAACTATGGCTAGAATCCACTAATGAGTGAGTACATACCATATTCCTCTTTTTGGGTCTGGCTTACCTCACTCAGTAAAGCATTTTCTATTTCCATCCATTTGCATGCAAAATTCAAGATGTCATTGTTTTTTACCGCTGAGTAAAACTCTAATGTGTATATGTTCCACACCTTCTTTAACCATTTTTCTATTGAGGGGCACCTAGGTTATTTCCAGGTTCTGGCTATTCCAAATAGTGTTGCTATGAACATAGTTGAACAAATGCTTTTGTAGTATGATAGGGCATCTCTTGGGTATATTCCCAAGAGTGAAATTGCTGGGTCCTGAGTGAAGTTGACTCCCAGTTTCCTGAGAAACCGCCACACTGATTTCCACAGTGGCTGCACAAGTTTGCATTCCCACAACAATGGATGAGAGTTCCCCTCACTCCACATCCTCTCCAGCATAGGCTATCATTGGTGTTTTTGACTTTAGCTATTCTGACAGGTGTAAGATGGTATCTCAAAGTTGTTTTCATTTGCATTTCCCTGATGACTAAGGAGGTTGAGCATGACCTTAAGTGTCTTTTGTCCATTCGAAGTTCTTCTGTTGAGAATTCTCTGTTCAGTTCAGTACCCCATTTTTTAATTGGTTTAATTAGAGTTTTAGTGTCTATTTTCTTGAGTTTTTGTATATTTTTGAGATCAGACCTTTGTCTGATAAGGGGTTTGTGAAGATCTTCTCCCAGTCAGAAGGTAGCCTTTTTGTCTTAATGACAGTGTCCTTTGCTTTACAGAAGCTTCTTAGTTTGAGGAGGTCCCATTTATTCATTGTTTCTCTTATTGTCTGTGCTACTAGGGGTTCCCAGGTCCAAGGAGAGGTCCCCAGATTGTTCCTTGGGCAGCAGAGGAGATGGTGCCTGAACTGGCCTTGTCCCATACCCACACTGATGAATATCTTGCATATCACCATAGAACCTTCATCTGGCGGTGGATGAACATAGAGACAGAGACTCACATTGGAGCACTGGACTTAGCTCCCAAGGTCCAAATGAGGAGCAGAAGGAGGGAAAACATGAGCAAGGAAGTCAGGACCACAAGGGGTGCGTCCACCCACTGAGACACTGGGACGGATCTAATGGGATCCTAACCCAGCTGGACTGGGTGTGATGGAGCATGTGATCAAACTGGACACCCTGAATGTGGCTGGCAATGAAGGCTGATTGAGAAGCCAAGGACAATGGCACTGGGTTTCGATTCTACTGCATGGACTGACTTTGTGTGAACCTAGTTTGTTTAGATGCTTACCTTTATAGACCTGGATGGAGGGGGTAAGACCTTGGACTTCCCTCGGGGCATGGAAACCTAACTGCTCTTAGGACTAGAGAGGGAGGGAGAGGTGGGGAGGGGAAAGAAAAAGGGAGGCGGGGAGGAGGTGGAAGTTTTTGATAAATGAATAAATAATTTTTTTAGAAAAAGAAAATATTGCCAAACTCCTTTTCCGAAGCTCCAGTTACCCTGATATCCAAACCTTAAAAGATGCAACAAAGAAAGAGAACTACAGACTAATCTCACTGACGAACATCGATGCAAAATTACTCAATAAATTACTGGCAAACGAAATCCAAGAACACATCAGAAAAATCATCTACCATATCCCAGAGATGCAGGGTGGTTCAACATATGACAATACGTCGATGTAATTAAACATATGAACAACCTGGAAGAAAAAAAACACACATGTTCTTATTAGATGATGAAGAAGCCTTCAAGAAGACCCAACCCCCTTCATAATAAATGTCTTGAAGAGATCAGAGATACAAGGAACATATCTAAACATAATGAAAATAATTCACAGTAAGCCCGTAACCAACATACAAATTAAATGGAGAGAAACTCAAAATAATTCAACTAAAATCAGGAACAAAACAAGGTTATCCACTCTCTTCATATCTATTCAATATAATATTTGAAGTTGTAGCTAGAGCAATAAAACAACAAAAGAAGATCTACAGGATAAAAATTGAATTGGAAGAAGTCAAACTATTGCTATTCACAGATGATATGATAAAATACACAAGTGACCCCCCCAAAACTTGAAACTCTTACAGCTGATAAACCCCTTCTGTAATGTGGTTGGATTAAAGATCAGTAGCCCTCTTATATACAGATGAGAAACTGGCCAAGAAAGAAATCAGAGAAACATCACCATTTATAAAAACCACAAATAATATAAAATATTATGAGGTAACACAAACAAAACATGTGAAAGAACTGTATGAACTTTTAGTCACTAAAGAAAGAAATTGAAGAAGGCATCAGAAAATGAAAAAATCTCCCATGCCCTACTAGCATGTATAAGATCATCATAATGAAAGTGGCAATCTTACCAAAAGCAATCTACAGATTCAATGAAATCCCCATCAAAATCCCGACACAATACTTCACTGACCTTTAGTGAACAATACTCAACTTCATATGAAAAAAATAACAGAGAATATCTAAAACAATCCTGTATAATAAAGGAACTTCTGGAGGCATCAGAGGAGGCACAGCCATTCCTGACTTCAAACTCTACAATCGAACTCTAGTAACAAAAAATGTTCAATATTGGTTAAAAAACAAACAAACAAAAACCAGATATGTGGACTGAAGAAATTAATCAAAGACCCTGACATTAATCCATACAACTATTTATACCTGTTTTTTAACAAAGAAGCTAAATGATACAATGGTAAATGGAAAGCATCTTTAATAAGTTGTGTTTGCGAAACTGGTTGTCAACATGTAGAAAATTGCAAATAGATGTATATATATATATATCACCATGCACAAAACTCAAGTCCAAATGGACCTCATCATAAATGCAGTTATATTGACCCTATCAGAAGAGAATGTGGGAAGTAGCCTTAAATGCATTGGCACTTGAGACCACTTCCTAAATATAACACCAGTAGTGCAGACGCTGTGAGAGTGACAATAAATAAATGGGACCTCCTGAAACTGAAAATCTTCAAGGCAAATGTTATAGTAAGTAAGACAAAACAACAGCCTACAGAATGATAAAAGATCTTCACCAACCATGAGGTTAGTGACAGAGGGATGAACTCCAAAATATATAAAGAACTCAAGAAACTACACAATAAAATACAAAATAATCTAATTAAAAATGGAGTACAGAGCTAAACAGTGAATTCTCAGCAGAAACATCTCAAATGGCCAAAAGACACTTAAGAAACTTTTCATAATCCTTATTTATCAGGGGAATGCAAATCAAATGACTCTGAGATACCATCTTATACCTGTTAGAATGGGTAAGATCAAAAGTACTGAGGACAAGTTATGGTGGAGAGAACGAAGAGTCAGGGGATCACTCCTACAATGTTGGTGGGAGTGCCAACTTGTACAGCCACTTAGGAAATCAGTATGGTGGTTTCTCAGAAAACTGGGAATCAATCTACCTCAAGACCCAGCAATACCACTCCTGGGTACATACACAAAGGATACTCATACCACAAGGATACATGCTCAACAGTGTTCATTGTAATGTTCACTTGTAATAGCCAGAATCTGGAAACAACTTAGATGCCAGTCAACTGAAGAATGAATAAATACAATGTGTTTCATTTACACAATGGAGTATTACCCTGTTGTAAAAAACAATGACATTAACCCAATAATGAAGTCCATTCAAATTTCATAGGACAGTGAAAGAAAGGCTTGATAAAATAGGATGGAATCAAAGAAAATTATCTAGTTCTGCAGTTTTCTAAAATTGCCACATTCACCATCATAAAATCAACCAGGAAGAACAACAGTGAGATATTTTAGATCCCTCCATGTTCTTTACTAATTCTGAGACTGTCTTCCTTTCCCATGACTCAAGCTGGAGCTAGACTGCCAAAGAATCTCTGATAGACTGACTTCCCTGGGTATGTTATCAGTTCTAATTATAGAACCATCTTGGGATTTACAGGTGATTGCTTTCCTGAAATATATCTGTGGTGTTTCAAAGAATCCATATTGGTGTATTTGCACTCTAGGGTCAGAGTTGCTTCTGGTTTGTGTGAGTATCTGCCTCCTTAGACATTCTAGGCTCCAAGATGTGATTTTAATGCTGTTACTGATTCAGTATCACCATGCCATTAAGTAACAAAATGAAACAACTGGGCAATCTAGCATAAACTCCAATGCTTAAATCTATTAACATAGAATAATTTTTTTCTTCGTCTTACTGATATAATTCCTCTTTCTAGTAAACATATTTTCCCTGAAACTCCAGCAGTGCAGTAGTAAAAGGAAGACATTCATGCATACATAAATTAGATAGTGTTTATTTATGAATCCTTAGAAGGGAGATAAATCTATCTGAGCATACTATGTAAATATTTATCAAATAATGTACAGATAATTAACTAGTCTAAAATAAAATGAAGGTAAATGCTTAAAAATCTTATCTCACTTTGCAAAATTACTTTTCAAGATAAAGATGTGTTAATTCAGGTTACCTTAATTTTATATGAAATAAAGGACCAAACAAAACACTGGCCAAGGTTGTTATTGCATTTGTAAATATTTGAAGTGTGATGTTTTGAATTGTTTGAGCTCTAAGATATATGTCAACTGGCAGAATTTAAAATATATTATACAGAGATTTTTTTTAGTACTTTATGGTACATGGTATATTTAACTATGCTTAAACTAAATTAAAGAAAACATGGGGTTTTTTTCCTAATATGCTTTTTCTCTTAGAGAATTAAGGATGTTGAAGCACTGTGAAGTCCTGCTTATTTGGTGACAAATGACAGGCTGAGGAATCATCAAGCATTACAATAGCTGCTCTCTAGACACTTGTCAAATTACATAGGGAGGATGTTTGCAAACATTCAATGTTTATTCATTTATTGATGCATTCCAAATGCATTCATTACTCAAAGGAGATGATCACAATGCCTCTTATTAGGATAGCACTTCATTTGTTTATTCACTAATGCTGTTTTCTAAGACAATGTTCAGCTAAATTGACTAAACAGTTCCACTGTGTCCTGAATTAGATTTTATTCTTAAGAAATGGTTGTATCTAAAGCAACTGCTCTTTCATCAGTCTGACTGATCACCATAAGCAGATGTGTAGTCTGAAAGTCAAGACTCTCATGATATCACTATAGGTTATGGCCATTTGCCTAACTAAACATTGTAGAATCAAATATTCATCTCGAAATCTAGTCAAGGAAAATGCAATTAATGAAGTTATCATTTACTTAATGAGCTTGTCACTTGGGTAGAAAATATGATTAGTTCCAGTGATAGCAATATAGCTTAGATACTATTTCTGATGATCAGTTTTTGTATCCTCTTCAATGCACACTGGTATTAGTTATTCAGAGGCTACACATAGAAGTGAATCATATATAGAAAAAAATAGTGAAGCCAGGAATTATTTTCATAAAGGATCTGATGTTTGTAAGCATAGACAACCAATGTAGATCAAATTCATATAAAAGGGGAGTTCAATATTTATTTACAATAAAATTAGCCTCCTTTTACTTTCTTTTTACAAGTTATTAAGAAAAAAAATTTTAAAAAAAGCAGTAGTGCCTTAGACCAAAATGTGATAGCATTTGAAAATAGGAAATTAAAGGAAAAAATAGGCCTTAGAACCATCATGATACATGCTATGCTTATCACAGTCTTATAGAAAGTGTCATGAGAGCCAGGTATTTGAATCAATGGTTAGCGTTCTTTCTGAAAATGCTTGAGGACCTGATTTAAGAGTCCCAGCATGGTCAACACATGCTCATAATCCTAGTTCCAGGAGGCAGAGCTAGGAGAAGCTTGTGGACTCAATGGCTAGATATGTAGGCAATTAATGAGACTGGGGTTCAGAGAGAAACTTTGTCACAAAAAAAAAAATAAATAAAGCAAAGAGGAATTGAAGAAGATGTACAACTAAATCTGGTGTTCACATGCTCATGCATAGTCATGTGTCCCTGCACATACATGTGGACACACAGACACGTACACAAACACCACAGACAGAAGATCAGCCATGTGAACAAGCACTGCGAAGCATTCTGACTGGAAATCAGAAACAGACTATTTTGTTGTCATTTCTACTAACTAAAATATTGGAAAGAGAGATGCTTAAATCAGTAGGCTTGAGAAGGAAGAAAGAGAACTCAGGAGCTAAGGACAACAGGAAGTTTACAAGAATGAACTTGGCTTGGAAAGGTACAAGATTTATAAGGGCTTTCCCTTGGGTTATCTAAAGAGTGATAACTGTGGGGAAAGAATGAACTCTCTTTGGTGGAACTATCTTCAAGTTGCCCAAAGAGAAAAAAAAAAAGAATGTTTCTCATTCATCCTCCATTCTAAAGAAAGGCATTCATGGAATGCTGCCTTTCTTTGAGTTACCCATGTTCCCTTCAGGGACTTCAGTAAAGTCCTCAGTTTACAGATCTAGAGTGGCATTGCACTTGGGTATATCATTGCTGCCTGATTTGGTATGACTGGACATTTGTTTATATCTTCTTGGGAAAATAATCACGCAATTAAAAATGGTTTGACACTTGGATTTTTAGACTTCTTAGCTTCCATAGCAGTGGCAAATCAATGTTTGTGCAAGCTTAAATCCCTGCATTTAATGGCAATCCAGACAGACTGAGGACCTCTTTAATTTTTTACCAAGACTATGAAATTATCTGATATTTTGCCAATCAGGAAAACCACATATTTCATCAGCTGTGTACTATCTTTTTAATAATCACAACGAACACATTTTTTATCATCATACTACCACTGTTGGTCCCTGAGTGAAATCTTCTGACCTAAAGGGAGCTTTGTGATCATTTCAAGTTGAGAGGGTAATAATCCTGATAAAGGAATCCATGTATTAGCTTTGATTGTTGTAGCAATAAATTATAGCCTCTGTAGCTTAAAGTCAGAAACATTCATTATCTTATTTTTCTTGAAGTCAAATATCCAAAATGAGCCGAGATTTGTGCAATCACTTTGAAATTTATGGCGCACTTTATTTTTTTTTTCTGGAGGTATTCTCTGACTCTTGACTAGTGACATGTCTATGTATTTGAAGCCACCTGTGGAACGTTCCTGCACTCCCTTGTAACCACCCTCAACCCTTTCATTTTATTTGTCTCCTCCTTCCATTCTGTAACCTTGCTGTGGAAATTAATTTGATTTATTTTAAAATATTTAATTGGAAAACAAAAGTATTGCAGTCTACATGTAAAATGATATCATATAATACACAAATATATGATTATCACTATCATGTTAACATACCCACTATCTTCCAGGTATTAACCTCAAAGATTTTAAAGCTAAAAATAAAAGATGCTACTCTCTGAGTAACACATTATTATTCTTTCCATATTACCCACACCATTTGGAAATATTTGTTTCACTCTGCTTCTATATTTTAAATTTTCCACATGTAAATTGAGACAGCATTGTACTTCTGTATTTGTCTTATTTTACATAAAATAATTTCTTTCAGGCTCACTCACAGTTTTTAAACTTGAAAACTTTCCTTATTTTTATGGGATTTAAATAATATCCCATTTCATATATAAATAATATATATGCTATATATTGTATATATATATATATATATACACACATATGTGTTTTCTTTTTCATTTACCCACTCATGGACTCTCAAGTTGTTTGTTTTTCATAGTTTCACTCCACTGAATTCTGTGTCCATAAACATGGAGGGTAGATTTACTTCTGAAATCCTGAAATCCATTTTGGGGGATATATGTCTAGGAATGTGATATTGGGATCACATAACTTTTGAGGAATATTCATACTCTTAATTCCCACGTGAAATTTGACAGGTTTCCTGTCTACATACCATCATCACCTCTTGTTCTCTTTCTTTTAAATTTTGTTTACTGTTTGCAGCATTGGGGTTAAATCCAAGACCTTATGCATGAACTGATGCACTTCATTTGCTTCATTTTCAATCTCTCAATTCTCCTCACCCTCTTTGTTTTCATGTATGAGGTGATACATCACTGTGGGTTTGATTTGCAAACTCTAATAGTTAAGCATGTTCAGCATCTCTATATACTTGTGGACTGAGTTTAATTAGTTTTGTTGATTTTTTTTCAGGTTTCGCTTTGTTTTGTTGTTGTCTTCTTAGGAAAAGTAAGTGCTCTATCCATTGTTTATTGCATCCATTGGTACTAATGTATACCTTGATACTTAAATATAGTTTTGTGACTCATTTAATATTATAAAAATAAACTCCCTTTCAGGTGTATAAAACACAAAATTTTTCCGGTATGTACTCGATTATTTCATTTAGTTTGGGGTATTTTGCTGTATATAAACCAATCATAATTATTCAGTGACTTATTTGTATGTAGAGTTCGGTCATGAAAAATGGTACACATTTGGAGAACAAAGGTCATCTTTTGAGACTTGCTTCTCTCTTTCAACCGCACGAGTTCCTGAAACCAAACTCAAGTCAAAAGATTTGGAGGCCCTGCACCATCTTGCCAGCCCCTGTGTGAAGCTTTATCATTATTTATTATTATTATCATCATCATCATTATCATCATTATTTTGTTTCCTGCTTTCATTTGCTATGGTTATGATTTTACCTATAAGAAGTCATTGAACAAGACCTATAGTAAAGAATTTTTCTCCGAAATTTTCTTCTAGGAATTTTAGTGTTTTACATTTTATATTTAGTGTCCAATTATTTTGTTTCATTTTATATGGTGTTAGACAAAAGTATGATTTTCCTTGCATATCAGTGTCCAAATGTCCATATCATCTTCCTGCTTTCTTCTAACAAGTATTCTGGTTATTATTAGGACTTTGGAAAATGGTCAGCTTACTGAACCTGGAGCTCACCAATTCAGCTACATTGTCTGGCAAGCAAACCTGAAGGATCAGGCTGTTTTTATGTCCACAGAACTGCAACTGTAAAAAGCCCCACCACATCCAGATTGTAAGGTTAATTCCAGAGATTAAAAACTTAGATAACTATGCTTGCTTGACATACAATTCATTGACTGGGTCCTTTTTCGAGACCCATTAAAGTTTTCTTAAAAGCATGCACAGCGATCAACATGAAATCGGGACATGTAGAGTCTACTCCTATGGACTCTACTATACTATGGATCTGTACACACTTTCTTAGGTGTTCTTATCACAGTGCCTACTTCATTCCCATTGTTTATAAATAAAGTGGCCATAAAGCTGAAGGCATCCTTCTTTTTAGAACCTTAACTTCATCATTTTCAAAGAAGTGGGATTTAAGGACACAAAGTCTATAACTCAGCTCCTTTTTGAGGGCTATGTTTTGGCCTTTTAGTTCTTTGCTTTCGTGGCAAGCTGTGATATTATCTGCTCTCTGCAAGACACCAAACAAGATAGCTGTCAGAATGGAACACTCTGAAAAGGACTACTTTATCCCTGGACCAGATCTCCTCCTTGGACTATTCAATAATGTCTTACTTTACCCTGGTGACTTTCTGTTACTATATTTTTTTATTTGTTCAGATAATATAGGAGGAAGTTGGAAGAAAAGTGGGCAGTTGAATAAGACAGCAATCAAAATATCAGTAGTATAAATTGACTGAATTATAAAAAAGTTAATACCTTCACAATTGGGAAGTCTATATTTGTTAGTTTTTTATCACTTACTGTTGCACTTGTACCTCTGAGATTCTAAAACTGGCTTTACATTTTTCTTTATCATGTTTTCATTTCAGATCCTTAATTAAACATAAACTTGTTAAAGTGGTGATTACAAATTGCAAACTATTGGAGTTATATAGAGTTCTTACAATTTAGAACGTTCTCTTCTGTTTAAAACTAGCAAGACCGCCGAATTCTATACATGGTGTAGGTACCAAGGTCTTTTTCCCTTCTTCCTGGCGATTCACAGGGCCCTGTGACCTCAGGCTCCCTGGAGATTCTGCACTAGCACTGGCTTGAGGGGATAGCTTAGGAAGAATTTGGCTCTCTTTGTTATGGTGATTCCAACTGTAATCAAGGTTCTAGCAGTGGGCTCCACATGTCTGGCCCCTCCCAGCTGATTCTGCCTGAGGCCGAATCTCCTTCTCCTGCTCCTGATGGGAGGAGGCCTTGCCCTTTTGATCCCCCTTGCCCACTGGTATAAATACCCGACTTGAGTTTAATAAAGTTGCCATTTACTCTTGGTAAGTGAGCAAGGTCTCTTTAGTATGTGTCTGTTTTAAACCCTCAGGACAGTCGTCCATTCTCGTGGGCCTGAGTTTGGGAAAGCGCGCGCCTGGATCGGGTGTGGGTATCCACAGGAAGGGGGGGTCCTACAACATGGTGTCTTTACTGTCTGCATTTTGAAGCAGGAAGCAGAGCAAAAGCAAAGAAAATGCTCAAGAAACAAACAAATGCAACATCTATTTTGGAAAGTGATTGTTATTATTCATAAGTTACACACACCTCCTCCCCATTCCCAGTTAACATCAAGAAGAAGGAATGCAGAACCTCTCTCCTAAAGATTCTCATCCTGTGGGTCACAAACTTTGTCGTGGTTGATCAGTCCTTTCACGGAGGTCTCATATCATATATTCTGAATATAAGATATTTATGTTATGAATATTAATAGTAGCAAAACTGCAGTTATAAAGTATAAACAAAAATTACTGTTGGGGTTCACTGCAACATGAGTAATTTTATTAAAGGGTCACAACATTAGGAAGGTGGAGAACCACTGCTCTTCCTGATTTCTATGGCACTCCTCAATGACACCATCTCATGACACGCATACATTTGTAAAATTCTAAGTGAACATAAATGTGGAAGAAGAAACAGATAATGTATTAAGAAATGAACCATTAATTTGGAAACTTGTGTAGAATGTGTCATTATGGACCTGGTCATTCTCTAAAAAAATGATTGGATACATAAATTTTGGATAGAATGGTAAGATACAATGCAGTCTTACTTTTGATACTGTTCTTTGAGTATCCAACAGATTTTTTTGTGCTGTGAAATGCCTGAAGCATACCTTGGAAAGACACTTTGGTTTTCTAGATTAGTAATTACAAAAATATTTATATCTTTACCAAATATTAAATTTATTTTTCTACCTGTGGGACACAGTTAATGATATGGAAAAGCAAAGTATTGGAAACACTTTTTTGTTTAATTTTTTTTCTTAGAACACACATAGTAATCATTGTTTTCTTTAGCACAATGGTGATGGTTATTGGGTGAAACTGATTCCAGCTTTTGCTTTGAGATAAATTCTGGTTATACTAACTGTATTTATATTAGCTGCTGGAGAATGGAGAGAGAGGACAACTTAATTAGACTCATTTCCCAGATTTGTTATATTAGATGTTTAAGCTACTTGAAATTCTAGAATTGTTCTTTTCTTTTTTAACTATGTAGATATACTGTGTTCTGAACATCTTTCACATTTTTGGACAATACTTACTGGAAAATAATGACTGAATTCTTAGAAATAGACAAACATGTGTACTCTCTGTAAATACAGACTCATGAACACACACATACATGCACACACACACACACACACACAGAGAGAGAGAGAGAGAGAGAATACAAGAGAGTAAGTAAGAAAGGCTAGTGAGAGGAAGGTGAAGACAAAATAATAATTAGATCTTAAATTAAAAAAATAAAAACATTTAAGTCACCCACACAGCATGGAAAATGCTTGGAATAGAACGATGCCCTTTTGCAGTGTTCACAGCAAAAACCCTTCACCCATTAAATGTTCAGCAAAATGTTAAGTACAGGAGCAATTACATTTTGCAGAATCGTCCACTTTGTATATTTTCTCTTTCAAGAAAAGTGATAACAAATTCTCTTTTTAATATTATAAGAAGTATAAAACAGAATTAGACTTTTGGTTTACCTAAATGTCCATTTTCCCAAACACAGCTAATCATTTTCTGTTTTCAGTTTAGAAACATTTCAAGGACTTATTATTCTGCAGCATGCACTTTAGTCAAAGCTATTTTCTAAATCCCTTGGGGGAAATCTGCCTAGTCTACTTTCCCCCAGCTACTTTCAGTCCCTCCCTTAAACGCTCATTAAAACAGTCATTTGAGCCATTGCTGAAAGTCAAGTAGTGAAAAAATCACTTCCTTTTTTCCCCTCAGTGTCATGATCTTGGCTCAATTTTTAGTGATAAATCCTCAAGAGAAAAACATCAGCTTTCAAATTGGCTCATAACAGGTGATGATACCTGGTTATTGCGGAAAATCTCTACATCAACATCTAATTTTGTTTTCTCTGAGCTACTGCAAGAATGGGAACATCTCATTTCCAATATATAACCTGCACTCTAAAGTCTGTGTTAATTGTTCTTCTCATGACACAAAAGGTCTGAAGCAGAGGCACCCGGGGAAGAGAACATTATGAGAACAGTCAGATTAGATTTGTGAAGACAATTAAGCTGAATTCTTTATGGCTTCTGCTTATCCTTAGCTTTGAAATATTTCTTGTTGTTGAGTTATTTGGGTTCCTGGTAGCATTGCTCAGGAAAAAAAATAAAAGGGAGAGATATCTATTAAACAAACAAACAAGAACAAAGCAATGAATATACCTCTATTCAAACTTTGTGAAAAACCCGTTGAGGAGCTTTAAAACTTAGCTTATTTGATCTGTGCTTTCTAAAGGAAGTCTCTTTAGCATTTTCTTTCCTACAACCTTGTCTCCACAGGATGTTATCAAATTGTAATAGTCCCCAAAGAACAGGTTACAGGTGGCTAAATTGGCTGTCTCCAGTAAAGGATACTTAAAACAGTTTTGGTGGCCTGCTAGTTATACCTCGACCCTTGACACAATTTTGCCATTGACACAATTGTGAGATGTTTGCTTTCCGCAGTGAGATAAGGAAGGATATTTTTTTCCAAAAAATCTGGCTTTCAATAACTGAAGAATGCAGAGTCACAGGGTTTCCATGACCTCCACAAAACAGGACTTTCATTTCATGGCCTCTTATTTCCATCAATGGAGGTTTATGAATGATTAGACAAAGTCTCTTTCACAACTTAAACGGTTTAGAAATTAGGCAACACAAACCTTTCTCTCAAAATGTAGCTACTGGCATTAAAGCACCATAGAAATGATGAGGGTGCAGTCTTATTAATTGTGGCAATCTCACCATCTAAAAGAGAATCTTTAGATTAGTTTGAAAATTGTGCAATTTGTCTCTCTTCCTATTGATTATCTAGCTCACCCTTTCCTGCCACCTTCGTTCTCTGGCAAGATTAGCATGTAAAGTCCTGTAAGAAGTCCTGAGGTTTCTGAAACACTTTGCTTTTCTCAAATCATTTTTTGCCTAAAATAGTATTTCCAGGCATCAGATTCTCAGTAAATATTTATTAATCAGTGAAAACATACTATCACAGCAAAGACATTATTGGATTTGCACTTAGAGTAATGAATGCCACCATTTCTACTTTTTTTTTGCAAATTAGAGAAGATTTAAATGGATACCTTAATTAAAGATATTTTAATTATGTGTGTGTGTGTGTGTGTGTGTGTGTGTGTGTATACGTGTGTGTGTTTGTAGGAATGAGCAAGAATGAGTGTGGATACATATTTAGTTCAGAAGAAGTCATCAGATCCCCTACAGTTGAGGTTACAGGAATTTGTGAGTCACTAAATATGGGTGCTCATAACAAAACTCAGGTTCTGTACAAGAATAGTACATGATCCTAACAAAGGGGCATCTTTCCAATTCTCCAAAGTATTTTTATTTAAATATCAATGAAATTTATAGTAAGCTCTTCTTTTTAATAAATATTGAGTATGGATTTTTCCTAGAAAGAAGATAAATACCTGATTACTTCTGAGATAAATGACAACCTCTTTGAAGGGCCCAAATAAGCAACCTAGACACACTATATACCCCAAAAACTCTCTATGGGAAAGGAATTCCACACATGTATGTTTCTTCTTCCCAGGGAATTCTGCTTCACTTCAAATTGTTTTACAGGTTTTAAATGTTGTTAATGTCTGTTATATCTTGTGATACTACACACAAATACTCTTTAAGCTTCTGTGTTTTCCTCCCTAGGGATAAAAATAGCATGTTGGTTGAAAGAAATTAGTCAAATGCCAAAAGACAAAATAAAACAAAAAAGCATGAAAAATTAAAGAAAAATATATTTGGGTGCGCCATTCAGAAGAAATTAATTACTAGGTTTAAAAATTCTGTATTTGTTGTTTTGAGAGGGGAATGTGTAGTTACAATATATTGGATTAAAAGAATTTTTTCAATTAAAATATAAATATTAAATACTGCATTTTGAAACTATGCATTCACATATGTTTTTGATTTGTGTTTGGTTATGGACTATGGACCATACAAATATACTATGATTTAAATTTCCTATGTGTGTGATTTTTTTTTCACCATTAGTACACTGAGTGCATTAAAGTGAGCATGTTCCTTCTTAAACAATCGTGAAGCATTTACAGAGAAATGTTCTCAGTATATCAACATATTTGTAAGGTAGATGCTAAAACACTAACTCTTTTTGTTACCAAATATTCTTGACAGAGTTCTTGATTTCTTGGATGTAATAGCTTCCATCATTCATGCAACATAAACTTAGGTCTTATGTCATATCTTATTCTTGAAATATCTATGTAAGGGATGGTTTTAAGTCTTGTTAAAAGAGGTATCTTGAAACTTTCATTTTTTTTCTCTGCTTCTATTTACCAAGACAGTATTGGAAAGACAGAAGGCCTTAGGCTAACCAGGATCCCTTTTCAGAGTCCAGGACTTCTGTATACTCTACTTGATTCATGATAACATGTGATTCAGTAATGCCTCCTAGGGGATGTGGAGGTAAAGGATGTATTGATATAGGAGGGTCATCTGTCTATGTGTTACTTTCATTATTTAATAAAGAGACTACCTTGGCTTTTGATAGAACAGTAGCTTAGATAGGCGGAGTAGACAGAACAGGATGCTGGGAGAAAGAAGCAGAGTCAGAGAGCCATCCACCATGAAGCTGACAGGTCAGACATGCTGAATCTTTCCCGGTAAGCCATGACCTTGTGGTGACATACAGATTATTAGAAATGGGTTGAGTCAAGATGTGAGAGTTAGCCAATAAGAGGCTAGAACTAAATGGGCCAGGCAGTGTTTAAAAGAATACAGTTTCCGTGTAATTATTTTGGGTGTAAACTAGCCGGGATCTGGGCGGGAACGCAGTCCGCTGCTCCTTCAACAATGTCTGGGTAGTTAAAGGACATGGTCAACAAGACAAAACGGCAGCATACAAAATGGGAAAAGATCTTCACTAGCCCCACATCAGACAAAGGTCTGACCTCCAAAATATACAAAAAACTTAAGAAATTGGTCACAATAATAATAATAATAATCCAATAAAAATGGAGTATAGTCTTAAACAGAGAACTCTCAACAGAGGAATCTAAAATGGCTGGAAGACACTTAAGGAAATATTTTACATCCTTAGTTATCAGAGAAATGCAAATTAAAACAACGTTGAGATTCAATCTTACACCTGTAAGAATAGCCAAGATCAAAAACAGTGATGACAACTTATGCTGGAGAGGTTGTGGGGAAAAGGGAACACTTCTGCATTGCTGGTGGGAATGCAAGCTAGGATAGCCCCTTTGGATGTCAGTGATAGCAATTTCTCAGAAAATTCGAAAACTACCTTCCTCAAGACCCAGTAATACCACTTTGGGGTATATATCCAAAGGATGCTCAATTGTGCCACAAGGACATTTGAATAACTATGTTCATAGCAGCATAGTTTGTCATATCCAGAATTTGGAAACAACCTAAATGCCCCTCAATCAAAGAATGGTTAAGGAAAATGTGGTGCATTTACACAATGGAGTACTACATAGCAGAAAAAAATAATGACATCTTGAAATTTGCAGGCAAATGAATGGATCTAGAAAACATCATTTTGAGTGAAGTAACCCAGACAGAGAAAGACAATTATCACATGTACTCACTCATAAGTGATTTTTAAACATAAAGCAAAGAAAACCAGCCCACAAATCACAATCACAGAGAACCTAGACAACAATGAGGACCCTAAGAGAGACATACATAGATCTAATCTACATGGGAAGTAGAAAAAGACAAGACCTCCTGAGAAAATTGGGAGCATGGAGACCTTAGGAGAGGGTTGAAGGGGAGAGGAAAGGCAGGGAGGGGGAGCAGAGAAAAATGTAGAACTCAATAAAAATCAATAAAAGTTTTAAATTCTACCTTAGTAGAATCAACACTAAATAAAAAAGAATAAAATCAAATATGAGTTAAGCAATTAGAAGCAGAGTAGGCAATAAAATAGCATGTACCGAGTAACTAATTTCATTCAATTAGAAAGAGACCTATTCTAGTAAGATGGACTTTTACAGGCAAATGAGGGAGCGGAAGTTGGGAAAGAGTGAGATACAAACAGGAAAAATATCACAAAACGTAAGTCACTGATTTTTTTCTTTTCCTTTTCAGTTTACAACTACCAAAATCAGGGGCTTATCTAATCATAAATATTGAATACGAACATTTCTGAAGATATGGCAGGTACATTTATCTGAAAGGGAGAGAGGAGATATTCTTGACTACAATTCCTCTAAGAAGAAGGGATAGCAAGTTTCTGTCTTCATAAGTTTGTTTGGACAAACAGCAATTCTGCAGTGCTGAACCTACTCCTTATGGTGGGCTGGGCTGGATCATGGATTTTTGCCACCAGAAACTACACCAAAGTTTGGTTGTCTCTAAGAGCAGAGGGTTGACCAGAGTCATTTCATGCTGGATATAGAATTTGAGTGTGCCCTGTGTACATACCTCTGTCTCTATCTGCACTTCATATGATCACATAGATACCATCCAATGCTCTCTGTCCAGTCACATTCTTCTTAGTGCTGCTACGCTGTTATGTTTCATTTATAATTGGATGCACCAAGAGGGATGAAAAGTACAGATGGTGGTGTAGCACAAGTCCTATGTCTTGACATGCTTCAGGTAACGTTGGAAATCAGCTTCCAAGAAGCTAGGAAAGGACACCTTTGTATTTGCCACCATGTGCTCAGTCTCAGTCAAAAATACTCATGTATGAGAAATTGCCACACATAGGAGTGGGTATAAAATATCCTACAAAGTCAAGAAAATTGTTTTCAGCTTTTATCTGCCTCTCCTTTTTTTACTTTTGTAATTCATTGAATCTATTTCACACATTAAGTAGTAGGTATTTTTTCTAGAATTAACAGGATAAAGTATTAATCGGTATTCTAGTTTTATTTCATGAGCATCAACTCGTATTCTTATAGTAATACAGGAGTGAAATTTTTCTAGAAGGTAGGGTATCTTTCCATGCTTACCATGTCAGTCATTGAGCCATGCACAAGGCTTCTATTCTATCACATTTTGTCTTGTTAAAAAAAATAATAATAATAGCAGGACCAGTGGAAAGACATACCCATTTGTCCTATCAAACTTGTCCACTTCCATAGAAAAACCTTCAGTAACCTTCTATTACACATCATGTCCTAGCTGCAGTGTGAACCTATGACTTGTTTTTAACCAGTATCTACGTCAGCTCTATGATCTTTACTCGGCTTAACCAATTATGATCCATACCGGTATACTACTCATGTTTCCATATTCATTATTCAACCAAAAGAATTTACATTATGATATACTTCATCTGACTAGCAGCCAAGCATGCCACTATTTGGCAGGAAATCATTGTTATATAGAATTCATTGTTTTCTGGGAATGTTGGTAAAAGTTTTACACCATGTTTTATGTGGTTTCCACATCACCAACCTTGATCAATCAGGGGTTATTATACTCCTTTTAAAATGGAGACAAAATGGATAGAAAAATAACATACTAAGAAACACAATGGGAGTTTTATCATTAAAATTTAAGCTTCAAGATTTAGGAAGTGTGAGCCTCACCTCTCATATTCCAGAATTCATGAGTTTACTGTAATTCTTGATTCGGTAATTTCTCATTGCTTTATTTATGTGGACCCTGGTACAAGGATAAAATGTTATATTAGTATCTAGTACTGCTACACACACACACACACACACACACACACACACACACAATGTGTATGGGGGAGAGTATTAAATAGATATAATACATATATACAGATATGAATATATGAACTTTATTTTGCTTTAAATAGGTGTTACTTCACATTCCTAAAGCATCAAATGCTATAGTACTATATAGTCATCATTCTCGTCTAACAAAAAAGTAATCAATTGAATTTTCATCTCTGCAAATTGGCTTCTTACCATCCGTCTCTTTAAGCACTAGTGTATGGCATTAATCATTTCTTCATTCCCATTCAGCACTTTTAGCCAAGGAGTGCAAAGTCATGGAGCCCCTTAGATGAAATAATTCTGTGTCTTAAATTACTCATCATTTCCTCCAAGCTTACTGGAGAAATCATCACACTGCTTCCTGCTTAGCTATTTTGTTGACAGAATCCTCCAGCAGCAATAATTGGCTTGGTAGCCATATATTATATTCATCTCAGGTAGAAAGACGTATCTCTCATCCTTTCATTAGAAGAGTATCAAGAAAAGGCTCATTTGCAGACAATTTTCTATTCTCTCTCCAACGTCTTTTCTAAAATGGAGCAAAATCTTGATTCAGTGGTGAACATTTACTTTGCTGAAAATCCATATTGGACATGATTGCACCTTGGTTTACATGTAACACTGAATTCAAAACTAACTTAGCAGCTGCCTCATTTGGAGATCAGTAATTCACTGTGCTTTCACGGTTCAAATTTTAGTGGTGTGTCTTATTTGCCAGGATAAAAGTGTGAGTTCATGATTTTTTATTGAAAAGATGATAAGACTACTTTAAGTTTTTGTAGGTAAAATATAGTTATATTAGAGGTTAAAAACAAAAGTTCTTCACACTAAAACTAAGTAAATAATCAAAATTTTAGTTGTTTTTCAAAGTAAAAATTGAAAAGGTCATTCTTATTCTGCTAGCTTCAGGTAATGAAAATGATTTAAAAAGAATGATCAACAGAAAATATTGCAAGTGTTTTAGGATACGTCTGTCTTTTGGAAAAGATATATTCTCTGTGTAATATGAACAAAAGTCAATAAAGTATTATAATTGATGACAGCATCATGAGACTCAGAGTGCACATCCGTTTTTGTCTTTCCCAAGTACTTACAAGAAAAGCCTTCCTGAAGTCATGAACCAGATGACGCGATGAAGCTATGTATGTGAGAAATACATGCTTTGGCTCTTTTAGGCTGAAAAGGACACTGCTGACATAGCTATAAGGGCAAATCACATTGAACTCCCTTATATGGAGTTCACATATGAAAACACAGGGCGGATCTCATTCTGCATGTATAATGCTATTTTTCATCTTTATTATTTTATTTCTTTTTGTGAGAATAAAATGATTACATCATTTCCCTTTCCCTTTACTCCCTGCAAACTTTTACTTTCATACTTTTCTTTCTCTCTCTTTCTATCTTCCTCCTTCCTTTCTTCCTTCCTTCCTTCTCTCCTCCCTTCCTCCCTCACTCTTTCTTTCTTTTAAACTCTAAAAATAAAATTTTTAATTGTATACTCACATGAAATTGTAAGAAGTTAACCAGAAATATTCTGTGTCTGCTTTCTTAGTCTCCTTAAACAAGAACGAAAAACTATAATTGAGCTTCATTCAGTCACTAGGATGCAGCATAGCCTTCTTGTGAATTTCTGGCCTCTTATCACATTTATTGATACATATGTACATACACATATACACATACATGTAGAGTCATGAATAAATTAATACAACGTCCTCAGACTGTACAATGTTACTTGTATGCTATGTTTTCAGAACTGCTGATTTAGTATTGGGTAGCCAATTAAGGTGTTTCTCCCTAACAACAATTATTCCTTCCACTCTGAGGATTCATCAGTTGCCTATAGTTTTTTGGGGAGGATGGAAGCATCTTGGACTTTCCTCATGTACACATTTAGGAGCCCAGTCTCAATAAATAAACCTGGAAAACAACTCTAACACCTAAAGGTCAGAAAAAAATGGACAAGAGAGGGAAGAAAGATTGTAAAAGTCAGAGACTCAGGTATTCACTATGTGATTGTTTAGCCTTAGGATTTTAGACACATACCCATAAAATATCAACATTATGACTGCCTAACTGACCAAGAAGAGCAGCAATAGATATGCAATTTTTAAAAATCGAAATACAATTACATCATTTCCAACTTCCTCTCCTCCCTGCAGCCTGTTCCCTAATTTCCTTGCTTCCTCTTAAATTCGTTGAGAGTTTTACACATACATACACGCGTGCACAGACACACACACACACACACACACACACAAACACACACACACACTGAGAGAGAGAAAGAGAGATAGAGAGAGAAATGTATATCTTTCCCTGAGCCTATCCATGTAGAGTTGCGTGTGTGTATGTGTGTGTGAGTGTGTGTATGTATGTGTGTGTGAATCCAGAACTGATCACTTAGTTTTGGATAACCAGTTATTGAGTATCCCCCTCACAAATTTTGTAACTTAGATTATTTCATATTTTTTTCTAATGCCTTTCCACCCTTATGATGATAAGTTTCCTTATTTTTACTATTTTTCTCTCTTTTACCCTTGTGAAATGTTGATTCTTTCATATTTCTTTATTTGCTAGTTTCACAGATTGAACACCAACATCAGAAATTCATGCTTAACTCTCTCTCTCTCTGTAACAGTCCCACTTACTTGTTTACAGTAAATGCCTGTGCTGTGCACTTTCCATGTACTCTACCCCTATCTCAAACTCTTGTTTAATTTTTATAATCACAGATATATTTTTTAGAATATGAACATTGTTTCTATTTTACAGTTATTTCCACTTCTGTGACATCAATTTTATGCATCCTAATAGCTTTTATTTCTCTATGTATATAAATTTTCAAATGAATTATTTTATACCCTTTTAACAGTCAGTACAGAAGGAAAATGAAAGCGTGATTCTATTTGAAGCAACTCAGTGACTTCTCATTCTTGAAGTCAGCTATTGAATACAGAACTTAGAGGTATCTGACAAAGTACTAACTAAACAGTTTGGAGTGTGGAATCTTAGAACACTTTGACAATTACAAGTTTTCATGTTTGATAAAGTTTAAAATAACTTCCTCACTGATTTGTAACACATTACTGTTTTCCCTTTTCTGATCTACAACAAGGTTTCTCTTTTTTTTAATTGTTAGCTTTAATTTCTTATTGAAATGATTTTTCTTTTTTTAAAACATAGCAAACTAAAATCTAGTAAGATAAAACAAAATACACCAGAAAAAAAGTTGGACAAGTCAAATCAATAGAAAAACAAATGTGCCCCAAGAGAAATCATGAGAATCAAAGACCCATTTCTTTACACATTTAGGAATCACATAAAAGTACTAACTAAACGATTCAGTATTTGTGCAGAGATCCTGGTGTAGACCCATGCAGACCCTGTACTTGCTGCTTCAGTCTCTGTGAGTTCATAGGAGTTTTGTTCAGTTGTTTTAGAAGGCCTTGTTCTTCTGGTGTCCTTTGTCCTCTCTTGTGTCTCCAATGCCTTCTGCCTCCTCTTTACAACAAGGTTTCTAACCATGAAGTAAAGTTACCTGTCTTTGAAGTTAGCAGTTTCTTATATATGTTCATGGCTTTTAATTTAGCTATAAACTTATAACATACATATTTTCAAATATTTAGTTATCACACATTAATTTTATTTTAGGTTTTCCTGATATTGATCTGGTTTAAGTATTTAACATTTTCAATCCATTAATGGGAAAATATATAAATAAATAATAAATTGTGTGCATACATTCTTGATTAAATATAAAATTAGCTATAACAAAAATAGAAGAAAATTTTGAGAAATAGAGAACCTCCTAGAAATTCTGTAATACCTTTCTCCATTCCATCTTTCCATTTCTTTCCACATCGCTCTAAATAATTTGATACTTTTTGTACCTTTTCCTATGAAAAGGACTCAAATGCCATTTCTAAGAAAACGAGTATCTATTTTCTTTCCAGTAATTGAATTCTTAAACTCGAATTAGGTGTACAGAATGTTCTTTCCCAAAAGGCTGAAAATAATGCTTTCTTCCCTTGCCCCTCATAAATGTGTCTGTCTTACGTAATTCATAATGGTCCATGGGACGCTGAGAATCTTAAAAGTTACTGATGCAGAAAGCTATCTCATTCATTAAGAAAGGATATGTAGGGAGAATTCTCACTAGGTGATTTATTTAAAAAATCAAAAAGTACCTTTGAGAAGTAGAACAGCATCCAATGAAATTGGAAATGCAAATGTGAACTGAACCAACAGTAGGGAAAATAAAATTTAAAACAGAAAAAAAAGAGGACAAAAATTATCATGTGGTAGTAGTTGTTTCTTAATCATTAATGTGACAAAGTTCCTGCCTCACAAATATCAAGTTTTATCTCCAGTCATTAATAGTCTATAAAAAAATGTAAGACAGAATTTTAGGAGTTGTCAATAGGATCATAGAATATGATGCTGAGTATCACAGAAACTCTTTTTTTTTTGTTTTTTTTTGAAAGTAATTTTATTAAATTATAAAAGTTTCCATTTCCGCCCCTCTTCCCAACACCCTCCCACTCCCCCCACTTCCTCTCCTCCTCCCTCTTCATCCCTTAGGGCAGTCAGGGTTTCCTGTCCTGTGGGAAGTTCAAGTTCCTCCCCCCTCCCTCCAGGTCCAGGAAGGTGAGTATCCAAACAGACTGGATCCCCAAAATCCAGTATATGCAGAGGAAACAAGTCCCAGTGTCATAGTCAATGGCTTTTCAGAAAGACTTCGGGCCAGCCACATTCAGAGAATCCGGCCAAATTCCGAGAATCTGGTTAGATCACGTCCTCGTTCAGTCCCAGTCCAACTGGCCTTGGTAAACTCTCATTAGATCCGTCCCCTTGTATCAGTGGGTGAGAGCATTCCTTGCAGTCCTGATTTCCTTTTTCATGTTCTTCCTCCTTCTGCTCCACATTTGGACCTTGGGGGGCTCAGTCCGGTGCTCCAATGTGGGTCTCCGTCTGTATCGCCATCCATCGTCGGATGAAGGTTCCCTCTGATCTTGCCTTCCGTGCTCACGTTCTCTTTCCTTCTGCTCCTCATTTGGACCTTGGGGGGCTCAGTCCGGTGTGGATCACAGAAACTCTTAAGCATATAGTATATGCATAATCCATTTTGAAATCACATATATTATTAGAGTGAAAGGAATTATAGCTAATTAATCAATAAGTAGAATATCTGAACTGGAAATTTAAAAAGCTGTAAAAATAAGAGAAATTTTACAGTCACCAAATGGCTCAAAAATAGAGTACAGATGACAGAAGGAAATGAACCTGTGTTTGATCAAAAAATGTGAAGATATAACTGAAACAGAAAGTATTTGGAAAAGCTTATTTAAAAGCTAATGCTGGTTTCATAACATATTATATTTCGGAGCATATATTCATATGCATTTATATATTAATGATTAATAAAAAGAGGCCATGGCATTTGAAGGAGGCTGGAGGGATAAGTAGGAGAGGTTGAAGGGAGGAAAAGGGAGGCAGAAATGTTGCAATTATACTGTAATCTCAAAAGTTAAAATTTTAAAAATAGCTAATAATAGCAAGAATCAAAAATTCCTGCAATATATTAAATTTAACAATGGCTGCCTCAAACTAATAAAAGACAAATAACAAATCCAAGGAAATCTGCCAAAGCTGGACAAGATAACTTCTGACAGAACCATGCCTCATATGTGAAGACCATATACAGGCAGTTCAAAGATATTTAGTATTTAAGAAAGTGTAGATTAAAACTATATGCTATAGAAATAGTAGCTCTTATAATAAGATATAACACTTAACAACAAATGGTATGAAAATGTTAAGTGTAGCCAAGCACACAGGGCGAAAGAATATCCACCTTATCCACCTACTGCTGATACAAAATACTTCAGATACTGTGGGAAGCATTCTCGTGTCTTCTTACTCCAGTAAGTACACATGTACCCTTGCAGGAGGAGCAGTTCCATGCTAGGATGCTAGACTTTTATGGCAGTGAATGACATTTATACTCAAGCAGTAATCTGCCTGTTGGTATGTATAGGAGAATTTTTCTGGTCACCAAAATTGGGAGAAAAGGTTCTTTGTGTTGCTATATAACCTACTGTGAGACATTGGAATATAACCCAATATTTAAAACAGAGCAAACTATAGACACACACAGCAACTTGAGTGAACTTTAAATGCAATATGCTAAGTACCGATGGCCATTTTCAAACTGTTGTATTATCTGATTGCAATTAGATTACGCTGTGGAAAACATAAACTTACAGTGATGGAGAGTAGATCACTGGTTGCCTGTAGCTATGAGTTGGAGACTGATGAATTTGGAGCAGAACAAAAGAGATTATAGAGGTTTTTGAATAATTCTGTGTCCAGAATTCTGAGAGTTATGCAAAATTATGAGATGATTGAATTCACACAATTATACACCAAGATGAAGCAATGTAATGTCAATTTCTGTCATATGCAAATTAAGAGTTTCATGTATATGACATTAATAAATGCACTATATGTAAGTATATGAATGCATACAAACATAAAAATGATAAATAAATAGACAAGTAGATTATAAAATAGAATAAAATAAAATAAAATAGAATTAAATAGAAAACTTGCAGTTTGTTGACATCATTGTCATTATCATTGAGTCAGTACTCAACCATTCATTTATTGGTTAATTTACTATCCCTGATTCCAATGAGCAACATTTTCTGTCTTCATATTTTATTATGAATTGAATTACTTTAAGTCTCCTTTTCTCTGTTCTAGCTCAAGGATGAATGTGATTGGATAAAGCTTCCTAGAGATCAATGAATCAGAATTTTGATTTTATTGGTGAATCAAAACAGACAAAAATAAAAGTTTCATTATTGTTTGAATCTGAATGTACCCTGAAGATCTGTGGGAGAAAAGTTTAGTTCTTAGTACTTAAGGTTCTGGAAGTGATTGGGTTCTGAAGACTCTGACTTCAAGGATGGACTCTTCTATCAAAGGAGTATTCATTAGAATTTGGTGAGACTTAGAAGATGGGGTCTGCTTGAAGAAATTAGGCTAGTGTGTGTTTCACTTGGAGAATAATTTATCCCTGACTGTTTTGACTCTCTTTGATTCCAGTCACCATGAGAACAGCTTTATATTCATGTATAACACTCTGCATCAGCACCAATCTGCTGTGATGGAGACATGCTACAAGGGACTGAGACCTTTAAATACGAACATAATAAACACTTCCTTCCTGTAAGATAATTCTCTCAGGCATTTGCCATAGAAACAATGGTATAAATGTTGTGTAACATTTTTTTTTCTGATATTGAAACATTTCATCTTGCTGGAAGCTTCTTAAGTGGGAAGGTAAGGAACTACAATAACCTCAGGATTTCCCTGAAACTGACCAGATTCACTAATCTCTTCCTGGCAGAGTAAGCAAGAAAATAGAGAGTCCCCTTCAGAAGGAAGTAAACTGAGTTGCTCAGAAAACGCTGAGACAAAACCAAGCTGCAAAGATGACACTGAGCCCAAAGCAGATATCTGGAAAAAGCAAAAATCAGCTGAGCTCTCTGGAAGAAGTTTAGTCTGAGGGCTTGGAAAGAACACTCTCCAATTGGGTGAGTTGCCTTCAGGCTGTACAGTGCACTTGGGTTTCCTGCTTTGTGAGCTGTCACACATGCTGAGGTGGGTTTTGGTGATGAAGGTGTTTTTGAGTCATTTCTGCTCCTAGAAGTAACTCCTCACCCGTACTCCTATAATTAATCCACATGGAACTCATTAGTTCACCAAGTTGAACTTTGGTGGTATCCATACTTTGGTCTGTCATGTGCTCCTTATCTGGGTTAAGGAAGAAAGACATGTGTTGTCTTCCTAGGAAAAATTTTGCTGCATGACACGAACATCAAAAATTTTCTTCTACTTTTCTTACTCTCGATCTGACCTGGTTGCCATGACAGACTATTCCCTCGTTTAATGCAGCTTTTCCTGACTTTGAAAGGCCCTACATGTGGCAACACAGAGCACTATAAACAAATACAGGCCAAATATTTTTTTCAAGCATATTTTTTTTTATTGATTCTTTGGGAATTTTACATCATGCATACCATTTACACTCATTTCTCGATCCTTCCATATCCTCCTTCCAACCTTATGCCCCACAAAGAAAAAGAAAAACAAAGGAAAGAAAGAAGGGAGATAGAGGGAGGGAGAGAAAGAAAAAGAGAAAGAGAGAGAGATAGAGAGAGAGAGAGAGAGAGAGAGAGAGAGAAGGAAAGAGAGAGAGAGAAAGAGAAGAAGGGAGAGAGGGGGGGAGGGAGAGGAGGGAGAGAGAGAGAAAGGGAGGGAGGGAGGGAGAAAGAGATAGAGAAATCTTGCTGTCCCCTCTGGGCAATAACCTGACCCTCTAACAGTGACAGCCTTCTCTTTCTCATACCAGTCACAGTTTTCAAGTCTCCAGTTCCAATGTACTAATACTATTCTGGTCCTCATTCTCTCCATCCTCTCCATCACATGTCCATTTGTCATATTTGGGCCTTGGGAACTGCAGTGTGTCATAGAGTATATGATTTTACCCAGACAGTTTTACTTACAAATATTCGTTACAACGAGTCATTTTTCTGGTTCAAAATTGCTACACCGCCAGTATTGAAACCTAACTTAGAATCATCATGGATATACTACTGTTGCCCAGTATTATGAAGATCCTATGGCTATGTTTCAACAGGATTGGCCTTCACATATTCCAGCAACTCATAGTTGGGGTAGATGTTGGGGTGGACCAGCTCAGGAACCTGGATCTGGACCTGGGTGGTAGCTTAGTTGGTCAGCTTAGATCTCTGATGGTTATCCTTTTTCCATGAGGAAGCAAAGGGCTATCTCCTCCAGGGTCATACTTCTGCCTAGGTTGCTGGTGAGGGGCATTGCCAGCTGTCCCATGTGTGGCAATCTGCAAGAAGTGGGACCATCCTCAACATGACTTCAGGCCGCAACACAGACCATAAACATCTGCATGGCCTTTCGTGGTAACACAGGCCTCAGATATCAACACATGCCTTGGATGTGGTATGATCATGGACCCAGACATGGGCCCAGTTGTTACAAAAGATGTTTATTTTGGAAACTCTGCCGTCTATTAAAACAAATTGCTGAATTATGATGTAAATATTAGAATGAATTATCTTCTTTGTAATACTTAGGATTAAAGAAGTAAATAAAAATTTGACTCCTGGCTAATCGTATATATTTGCTTTTGTAGCCATGATGATGTGAGAAGTAGAGAAAAACAGCAACACATTTTTTATTTTTTTTTATTAAAATGTAAAAATCTTGAACTTTTAATGTGGAAAGATACCAATGACAAAACAATATGTAATAAAATTCCTATTTGCGCATATACAAAATGGGCAGAACAATGTTTACGTTTGTTTCTAAGATGCAAATAAATACTGCATTTTAAAAATGTTAGAAATATTTTTCTCAGTTTCACGTATTTTTCAAGACAAGATCTATCCAAGTTTGAATCTAAATTCTCATTTCAAAAACAAAGAAAAAGTTGGTGATGCCACTCAATAGTCAGGCATTCTTAACTGTAATGAGTATTTGATTCAGTGGCAGTAATAAATTATTTTCCAGTAAGAACAGTAAGTTAAAGGAGACAATTGAGGATAAATGGAGTTTGCATCATCCTCCAAGTTCCTTGGGAGTTGAAGAGTAAAAACACAGCCAGTTCATTTGTCCATCAATGACTTTTCCTAAACGTGTATTGACTCTTTATTTAGAATCCAATCCCCACTTTCCTCTTAAAATTTACTCACATTCTTCCAAAATCATTTGGTTTATTTTAAATAACTAAACAAACATTCTCATTTATCTTAATATAAAAAGTTAGAGGTTCATTTTCAGTACAGACGATGATGTTAGTTACTCTCCTTTTTTTCCCCTCAAAATGTTGCGATAAATCAATTATGTATATATATATATATGTTTATATTTATATAAATATATGATATATATTTTAATCTACCATAATTTGAATGTAAGTTTGGTGACATCTTTCCAGCAGGTTACTTGACTAAAACAAGCTATCCAATTATCTACAAAATAGGAATAATAAAGCTATTCTGAAAGCTAAGTATGGATTTATGTGCATGGTGTCTGGGATAATTGGTTTGGAGCACACAAAATCTCAAACAATATTTTTTCTATCTTTCTTTGATTAGGAAATTTTCTTTGTGACCTCTCTCTACCTTGAGTTCTTCATTGAAAACAGTAAATATCCACTATTCAGATATTCATGCCACAAATATTCATTGAGTATATTTACAGGTCAAATACCTTATGAGATATTAGAAATGGCCATGTATTTCAAAAAGAAGGCAGGCATATTACTTGATGCCTGAGGAAATGGCTCAGGAGGTAAAGAAATCTGACACCAAGTCTGATCATTGAGTTTGATACCCAGGCCTCATATAGTGGAAAGGGAAAACTGATGCTTAAAAGTTGTCCTTGAGCCTCCATACATGGGTCACAGCATATGTACCTGCTGATACATGCTCATTCTAGAAAATGTGTATATATGCATAAAATGAAGAATACTATAACCAATAATGTGGGAATAGTATATTTTCTAATATACGGTTAGGAAGCTCAGGTTTAGATTTAGCACACATGTTACATCTGTGGTTTATCAATATAGGTTTCACTTCTTTTTTCATCTACTTTGCTTAATTAGAGAACTCTATGTTAATAAAAATTGTATATTATTAGAGTAACAGTGTACTCTAAATTCTCTGGTTCCTTGGACCAGCATCTAATTTGCACAGATATGGGAAATTTTATTAGGGCCAGTATTTTCTAGAGATCTTTACCACTTATGTTCATTTAGTTCACAAGATACATCATTAATAACATTAACGGGTATACATGGAATCTTTTTGACTAATTTTTAAAATGTACAGTATTACATGGGATTAATATCCTCTGGCTCTTTTAACAGTGAAACATTTGATGTCAAATTTGGAACATTTATTCCAGAGGATGATTTATTTTTGCTCCAGCTTGTTCCCGTAGGAAACCATCATATTCTCACCATGTGTCCTAACCTCCTGTCATCAACAGGGCTCTCCTGGATTTCACATCAGTGCACTCTAAAACTACACAAGGTGGTTTGCTAGTAAATTATGTAGACATCTATATTTTTTCATTTTCTTTGGACAGTTAATTTATGTTTACTACATATATAAATCTTTCACAGAGGTAACTACTTTCAGTCCAAGGCTATATGGAATATTTATTAGGCCTGTTAAATCCTGTTTGTCTTTCCTTCTCATATCAGAGCTGAGATAGCAGGTTAATAATTGTTGCTGACCAGTCAGCCTGTTGGTTTCTTCCATAAGGCGCATGAAGCAGGGAGGCCATTCCAGCATATGGGTATTCCAGGAGTCAGGAGAATCATATCTCTTCTTACATGTCATCAAATTGTGTCAAGGAAGACAAAACTGTTTATAATAGCCACTCAGAAGAGAAAGCTGTCAAATGTGATGGATTCTCAGCTATCATTATAATGTAAGACATGATATAGCTGCTGAAACAAAAGATGTGAGAGACAAACAATGCAAAAGCAATATCAAGTCAATAGATGCTGGACTAAGTGAGTTCAGAAGTATCTTAAATATCATACTATCATTCAGGCACCAAAAATGAGGAGGTGATTTGAAGAGTATATATCAGCCAGTTAATTTCAGTGGGACTTGGATATGACACAGAGCCAAGCAGATGACACCCATAACACTGAAAGATCTGCACAGACATGGAAGTTACAGAGTGCCTGGAATGTGAGACAAGTCAATCATTTGACTCATAAGGAGGAAAAGTTGTCATGGGAACTGTACCTTCAATTCTCTTAATAATAAGGACATGATCCCAGACATAGGCATCAGCTAGGAGTCTGAGATATGATTTTTATTGCCTCCCTGTACCTTACTTCATGAAATTTTAGCTCCAGAAACACTCAGTTTGTATATGTTAATCAGTGGACTGCTCGAGAATTTAACTGAAAAAAATTGCAGTCCTATATCCTCAGTCAATTGAAGTAGAGCTAGGAATCTAATTTAAGCAGACCCAGTCTGAAACACTTCATTAGTAATTTGGAAGCTGGATGAGAGATTATTTTCTCATTTCACCTTATTTTATATCTAACATGTAAATCTGGGGAGTGTGTGGGCATAGATACTGTGTGGTGATACTAAAAGTATTATGATACAAATTATAACAGTAAGGAGTAAATCATTAATTTATTTGACCAGAAGCAATAATGAAGAGGGTTCCTAAAGCAGAGAGATCCTTTATTTATGTTTACTATTTGAGAAAAGTGTATTCCATAGATTGTCATGGATTCTTATAACACATTTTACTCAATATATCATTTACCAATAAGACTGCATGTTTTAGAAGGAAACCTGGTTTGAAATACAAAAGAGGGAGATAATAGAGAATGAAGATAAATTTTATTAAGTTTGTCAAGGACACTTGAAACTTTTCTTACTGTCTTAACAGGTAAATAGGAGCCTATGAGTTTAAATCCAAGTTGGAGTAAAGTCATATTGACTCAAAATACCTTTTTTATTATGGCTTGTAATTCTGAATTAGTGGAAAAATAAAATATTTCTGAAAATGTTTCTATTATTACAATTAAAAATTCTCAATATTCTAGGAATGAACACATCAGCAAAATCATGAGGTATGGTTTATATAAAATCCTTTTAAATAGTATGTAAACTTTATACATATCTGTACTTTTCTAATTACTCTCTGTATCAGAAGAAAAAGAACCAATAAAGTGATGAATCTTGGTAGCTTCTTCAATTCGTATAATGTGCTAGTTAGTGGATTAGTTAATTTAATAAACAAGTCACATATGGTCAACCTGTTTTTCTAGATGAAAAAAATCAAGATTCATAATAAAGAATCCCCTTCTTTCCTGCCTGCCTTCCTTTATTCTTTTTTTTTCTTTCTCTGTTTTTATTTTATGGAAAATAGGTTTCTTTTTTCCTATTATATATTCTGTATTTAGTTTTCCCTTCCTCAGTTCTTCAAAGATCCCTTCTACTTCCCCTCCATCTGGATCCATTTGCTTTCTCTTTTTCTTTTTGGAACATAAACAAGTATATAAATAAAACACAAAATAAGTAGAATAAAACAAAACAAATGACCTGATAAGTTATCAATAGACAGATAACCTCCAAAGATACAAGTGAGTTTGCTTGATATTGGTCATCTACTGTTAGACATAGTGCATGCCCTTAAAAATCTTGGATATCACCATTTAGATTCTGTTTGAGAAAACTAATTTGTCATTTGTGAGTGATTATCAATTGGTGATGGATTCTGGGTTAGGGATGAGGGTTTGTGTTTATTTCTCGTGTCAGTGCTGGTACCGCTACTGGCCAAATCTTATGCAGGTCTGTGCATTCTGCCATATTCTTTGTGAGCTGGTATGTGTATCTGTCTTGCTGTGTTAAGAGAGTCTCCTCTACTTGATGTCCTTTCTCAGTTCTCTCTTACAGTCCTACTGTTTCCTCTTTTGCAAAGTTCCCTGAGTCCCAAGGGGATTATTTTCAAACGTCCCATTTAGGACTGAGTGTTTTAAGGTATCTCACATTTTGCACATCATCTGATTGTGGGTCAGTATTTATTAGCATCTACTGCAGGAGAAAACTTCTCTGATGATGGCTGAGCCAATTTATTCTTTTCCATTAATTAACAGAAAGATCCTCTTGCCAAAGATAACACTCATATAACAGAATGAACATGGCAAAATATGCTGGTGCCTAACTAAAGCCTTTACAACTATCAATTAGCGTTACTGACACTGAAAAAAACTCTGAAAGGTACCAAAGGATAAAGATAAACTCAAATCCAGCACTAACCCTTCAATCTACAATTGTGAACTTCCTACAGAATGTTTTAGTGCAACAGTGGCACAAAGTTTGTGGAAGTAGCCAAACAATATCTGATAGCATCTAAAGACTACCCATGAGCTAGAACCCATACCCATCCATGATACAGCTCAGGTTGCCAAAATCTTGAGACTAGATAGGCCAGAGACCTAGGGGAAAAGTAAACAATATTGTTTTGCTGATGAGGAACTGCTGTTAGCCAATGACTTTTAAGAGGTTAGACCAGGTTAGGGAGTGACCATTTGGGTACCTAGAGAAAACCACTGGCCTGCTCAGGACTCATTCTCTCTCTCTGGTTCCCCCACCGCACAACTGAGTGGGACTTCTCGTTCCTGTTCCAGAAGTTTGCCCAGCACTCAGGAGGCAGAGACAGACAGATCTCTGTGAGATCGAGGCCACCCTGGTCTATAAGAGCTAGTTCCAGGACAGTCTCCAAAAACTACAGAGAAACCCTGTCTCAAAAAGAAAGGAAAAAAAAAGAAAGAAAGGAAAAAAAATAAGTGGAATCTTTTGGGGTTAGCTTGGGATTCTTTGATCCACATCCTCACCCCCAACATCTGGCTCCTGGATCGTGGGGCTTAAGGAATGGTACACCCCATTTTCTGAAACCCCATAGGTCCAACCAGTTACAGCCAGGCCCCATGTGGTGCATTTGGGCACTGACCCTTCTCTCCCTCAGTTCCTGCCAGCTGCTGCCAGGCCCAGCCAGTGATCCCCGTGGAGCACACAGTCTTTAATTCACAGTGATGGAAGTCTTTAGGTTTTCTCTTTATTCTGGTACCAACTCTCAGAATCACTTTGATCACATTAATAACTGCTATTAATTTAAGCATATTTTTCAGTATCTAATGCATGAAAACCAATTAGAACAGTCTACAGCTTGCAATCCGGCCACACAGTTACAACTGTGACAGCTACTGACTGATAACAATTATTGCACCTACTCCAACTCATTACACTTTATGATGGGTGAAATTTTTAAGGTCAAGATGAAAGATAATTAAAAATCCAAGAATTGAACAGCTTTTTTACTTATACTATGGATAGTATTATGCAAGGCTTATGTGATTTCTCTCCTACATCCCTTTATTCAAATCTAGGGCTTAGCTTTGCCTTTCATATTTTGTCCTTAAAAATAGTTTAATAATAGAGACAAGAATGAGGTATTTTTAGTTATGATACAGTCTTCACAGACTGATAATGACCAGCTAAAAGAGAAAATCAGCACTCTGGAGAAGGATATGACCAATTTGAAGGACAAAACCCAGTCAATGATGAAGCGTGCTAAGACATTGTCTAAGAGAATTTGTGCTGCTGAATATCTTAATTAGACTCTGTTGAACAGCTATGTAAATTGGCAGATAGGTTGTCTCTCTAGAAAGGTAATATGTACTCCATAATATTATGTCCAAGGACATTATCTTTACTGAACAAACTTTATACCTTGGAATCCTCAGTGAGGGCATTAGAACAGAACACTAGATAGGAGATCCAGACTTTACAAAAGACAGTAGTAAAAAAAAATTTGAAAAGATTGAATAATTTATTAAAATTGATGAGCAGGGACAGAAGATACAAAACAGGATTTAACCTCATCAGTATATGCCAACCTCTGGAATTAGAACTTATCCTGAGTTCTAACTGCCTATCCAGTGAAATCATCAGTAAGACCATCTGGCACTAAGTACCCTAAGATAGTCAAATAATATACATGGGAACCAATTTGTATGAGCAATCTAAAAGAAATCAAACAACCAATAGTTTCATATGGATGATATTCACCCTTGTTAGGGAAATGGTCAAAATTTGGGCTTCAAGCACTAAGACTACCTCACACAATTTGCTTCAATTAATCTCAGCAGTTCTAGAAGACAGAATGCAGTTGCTTTTGAAGTGTTATTAGAGAGAAGAGGCAAAAAAAATAGAAAAACAGGGAAAAGCAAAAGGATTTGAGATTTCCCAATATCAAATTCTTGGTGAGGAACATTACTCTAACTCTTAGGACCAGGCTTTTTAAAACAAGCACACCTTGTACCTATACAACACAGCAGCTTTAAATACTTGGGACAGGATTCATGATCCAGGAAAGATAACTGATTCATATATGAGGTTTAAACAGCACCAGAGAGAACTCTGTAGTGACTTTTTGCAAAGATTAACTACAAATATTTTGTACAAAGGCTGTAAAAATAGGAGTAACAGACCCAGAAGCTAGATGTGTACTTATTGAATCTTTGGCTTTCAAGAATGCCAACTTAGAATGCAAAAAAGCTCCTTGAGCCTTTTAAAGATCAGAGCAGCACTAACAAATGAATGAATCTTGCATACAATGAATGTTGAAAGATTTGACTATAGTACTGAAGCTTGGATAGGATAAGTAATTTCTAAAGAAATGAGGAATCATCACAATGCAAAATGTTTTAATTGTGGTAGAATAAAACATCTGAGAAGGGATTGTAGGCATGTAATGCCTAGGAATAATATCTCCTCTAGGAATAGCAAGAATAGGAGGACTCAGCCATCTGGTGTATGTAGGAGGTGTGGCAAAGACCGGCATTGGATTAATAAATGTATGTCATCAAAAGACACACAAGGCAACCTGATACCATTGGAAAACTCATTGATAGTCCTCTCACAGGCCCCCATGTCAACCGTGGTAGAATCATTTTCAGTTACTGTGGAGAACATGTCTCACCAAGAAATTTAAAAAATCTAGTGCCTACTGTAAAAATTCATACTGGTCTGGATGATGGAATAGACATGGAGGATGAATCAAAAACCCAAGTAGGAAATAGGAAGCATATTTTCTGGTAGAAAATATATTTCTATTAATGATCTAAGATCTATAAAAGCTAAGAGTGTATATAAATGGCATTGTAATTAAGGGTTTGATAGACATAGGTCCTGAAGTAAGTATTATTACTCCAGAATCTTGGCATCCAAATTAGCCTCTTCAAGAGGCAGATATTCAGTTTCTAGAAATTGGAACCCTATCTCAAGTGAAGCAAAACACAAGATGGGTTGAATGCATAAGGCCAGAAGGACAGAAAGGAAGGTTGACATCATATGTAGCTAATACTGCAGTGGGTTTATAGGGTTGTGACTTTTGCATCAATGGAATACCTAAATTAACATTCCTGCAGTCCCAAAAACTTATGTTTCTGGGGAAGATATTATAAACTATTACAGACAAAGGACACTAGCAATTCAGCCTGTACAAAAACACAAAGCAACTAGCAAATCTTCAGAGGTATTAACAGCTCTGACTTTAAAATGGATAACTAAGAAAACAATATGGGTTCAACAATGTTCTTAACAGAAGAGAAGCTGCAGGCTTTAGAACAGCTGGAATAGGAGCAACTAGATGTTCAACATATTGAAGAATCTACTAGCCCTTGAATTCTCTTGCATTTATTGTTAGAAAGAAATCTGGAGAATAGAGGGTGATGATAGATTTTAGAGCTGTCAACAAGGTTATTCAATCTATGAGTGCTCGATAATCTGAATTTCCTTTGCCTTCACTATTACCTAAAAGATGGTCTCTCAGAGTTATTGATATAAAAGATTGTTTCTTTGCTATACCTTCACAAAAAGGACAGAGATAAAAATTGCCTTCACAGGGTCTACTTATAATAATTCTCAGCCTACCAGGAGATACTAGTGGACCATCCTCCCATAGTGAAAGCTCAATAGCCCCACCCTGTGCCAATACATTGCCAGTCAGTCATTGGAAGTAATATGTAAGCAATTTCCTAAGTCTATAATCTAGCACAATATGGATGACATTTTGTTATCTGATTCAAACACAGATACTTTATAAAGAATGTTTGAAGAAGTAAAGAAACTTTTACCTAAATGGGGTTTACAGGTTGGTCCTGAAAAAAATACAAAGAGGAGATTCTGTCAATTACATAGGTTACAAAATAGGTTTATAGAAAATTAGAACAGAAAAGGCACAAATTAGGAGAGACCAATTGTGGACTCATAATGACTTTCAAAGATTGTTGGGAGATATTTTCAGTCTAAAATCAGATGTTGGTATAACACCTGATATAATAATCCATTTAAACAAAACCTTAGATGGTGACAAAGACTTAAATGTCCCAGAGAATTAATATCTGAAGCAGAAAAAGAATTAACAATCATTTAGGAGAAATTACAGGAGGCACCTGTGGGTAGGGTGAATCCAAATCTTAATTGTATTATAGTCATATTTCATTTCAGAATTTCCCCCACAGGAATTTTAATGCAGAGGGACGATATTATCTTAGAATGGATCTTTTTACCACATAAACCAAGTAGAAAACCAAAAATTTATGTGGAAAAGTCTCTGAATTAATTATAAAATGAAAATTTAGACTTTGGCAATTATCAGGTTTAGACCTAGCAGAGATTGTAGTGCCAGCCTGTCCAGTACTCGTTCTCTTTCTATGGTTCCCGCATCACACACCTGAGGTTGGACTTCTTGTTCCTCTTCCATGAATTTGCCAATTATAATAAAGAAAATATAAGTGGAATCTTTTGGTGTTAACTTGGAATTCTTTGACCTGTGTCCACACCCCAACATTTTGCTAAGTATTATACCCATAAAACCACTCCTAACACCATTCTGCTGTATTACCATATTAGTTAAGCACTTTCCTGTGGTAATGTTTTAACGTTTGTTTAAATAACTCTGTGATGATATACACAGTATAGCGCCATATATAATTATTCTGGACTATTTGTTTAACGACAGGGAGATGACAGGGTCCAGCTGGTCAGATGTAGAGGATGCAGGTAAGTAGGACAGACAGAATTAAAGACAGGTAAAGAGTCCCAAAGCAAAATGTAGATGAATAGAAACAGGCTAAATCAAGTTTAAAAAGCTTGTGGGACAATCCTAAAGCTAAGGTAAAACATTCATAATTAATAATAAGCCTCTGTGTTGTTAGTTGGGAACTTTTTGGCAGCCCAAAGAAAATGTCAACTACAAATGATGCTAATTTGGGACCCAAATTTCCAGATAACGTCTGAAAAAACTGGAAAATGAGGATAGGTAGAGTTCCTTTAAGAGGTGCTACAATGCAACGGAGCACTTGAGCAGCTGGCATGATAACCAGAAATAGCAAGTTAAGTAAAAACACCTGCCACAGGGTGGGCACTGACTGCTGGGGCAGTAAATTTACCTCTGAGTTAAACAGAGGTCACAGTTAAACACATGTCTCAGCCAGGCCCACAGGCTTAAGGCTCTACTCCCAGGCACTCAAGGAGAGACTGGAACCAACTGCCAGAACTACAAGGCTGAGGGCCTAGCTGTCTCTTAGCAGTTTAATTTTTGGCTTACATTATCAGAGAACACTGATGTACAGTAAATCATGTCCAGACAGAAAAAAAAACCAAACTTTAAACTGTGTGCATAGATGTTTAAGAAAGAAAAGAAAAAGGGTATAGAGACAGTCACAGGGGAAAATAAAACAATAGTTTAAAAATAATTAAGCAAAGTCTTTAAAGAAAGGGTAAAGTGACATAAAAATGTTAAGCCATGTAAAGATGGGAAATACACAGGGAGTTTCAATCCTGTATAAGTCTTGGTGGACTTTGAAATATTTGAATGGTTATGAATAAATGACAACTGTTGAGAGGTTATAAAAGGAATTGCTAAATTAAACTAGCGTAGATACTTGAGAAATGTCTTAACTTTAAAATGGAATTTAAAAAATGTATTGCCTTGAGAGAGAGGCTCTGCTTGTGTTTTCACGGGAAATGAAAGGCTATGGATTACTTCAAAGTTACTAAAGACCAGATTGGCTTGGGAAACACCGTTAAAATTAGGGCTACGGACATAAATAAATAAACATAGAAAATTACAACAAAGGTTATGTGTTTGTATGCTGATCCCTTGACATGGGAACAGCTCTGAGACTGGATAAAACATAATAAATATTTTTGATCATCTGTGTAGGTAAAAGGGGGATTTGAGAATTGAAGTAATGCTTTTCAGTCTATTATTAGATGAATAAAGCAATGTGGTTTCTTGTTTCCCTTCTGTTACTGTGACAAAACAATCCGGTTTAAAACAGCTTGTGGAGGAAAGGATTCATTTGGCTACCACCTCAGGTGTTAACCTTTGATTGAGGAAAGTCAGGGCAGGAACTCAAGCCACAAACTTGGAGAGAGGAACAATGGAGGAATTGCCACTTCACTCTGTGACTCATTCACTAAGGTATTTAGGAAGCTCAGAGATTCCTGATCAGGGATGGTGCCCCCATAGTGGGCCTTATCCTCCTGTATAAATCAATAATCAAAGTAATCTACCGGGGACACACTGAGAGCTCAACCTGATTAAGACAGTGATTCAGTTGAACCTCTCCCACCTAGAGAATTCTAAGCTGTGTCAAAATGATCGTTAGTACTTACTAGAATGTCTTATATTAGATATACAATGGAGATCTTTAAGCAATAAAGAAAAATGAAATTATTCCATTTGTAAGAAAGTGGATGAAACTGAAATTTACTAAGTGAAATAAACTATAATATTATAAAAAAAAGCCATACAAAATAAAGTTTTTCATGCAGTTGTCAAAAAAATGGGGGAAACATCACAATGCAGAGTGCTAAAACCCAGTATAGTGTTCTTATGCATAGTTTGATGGTAAATGTAAATGAGGAAATAAATGATCTATCTGAGATTGACATAACATTAATTTTTATTACTATCAGTTTGGTAATTAATATTTTCTCTTTAAAATACTGGTTTGATTACTGTGCCAAGTATAATAATTTAATTGATAAGCCTTAGAATGACCTACTAATGCAAATAAGAAAGATCCTCATACAGAAACTGAGTAACTTAGACTAGCACCTAGAGTGCCACAGAATTATGAAACTGAAAAGGAGCAACCTAAGGATATCAGAAACCAACTTTAATATTTCCAGTTATGTTACCATACAACCTCAACCACCAGATGATAGGAACTCCCAAAATTTATGAAGAAGTTAATTGGAATCTTGTAGAAATGTTACATTTGAGAAAATTTAAAGAAGCAATCATTTTATATGGTATGCAGTCTCGTTTTGTAAAACAGATGTAAAATTGATGGGCAACTAGGAACAGAATTATTCCACAAGATTGAAAGAACTCAGTTACAGCACTATTAGAAGCAGATACTCAATTACAAAGAATAGCATAGTGGAGAGAGGAAGCTATGATTATGGAACAATAAAGTAGGGCTAGGGCACCATGATATTTCCCAAGACCCGATTTTCAGTGAGTGTCATTATGCTGGTTTACAAAGCAGGCTAAATTTGATGGTTATGATTCTGTGTTTTGTATCAGCTTTTAATGCTTGGACGGGGTTGAAGAATCAGGAAAGAGGACTAAATCATTTACTAAAATTATACATGTCCTAAAAAATTCTTTACTAAATTTACAAAGATTGACATCAGCAGTTGATGTAGGAGAGTCTTATGTATTTCTGTTGCTTTCATTTGCTAATTAATAAAGAAACTGCTTGGCCTGATATGTCAAAACATAGGTGGGTGGAGTAGACAGAACAGAATGCTGGGAAGAAGGGAAGTGAGTCAGTCGCCATGACTCTCCTTTCTGAGACAGCCGCAGGTTAGAATCCTCCCGGTAAGCCACCACCTCGTGGTGCTATACAGATCATTAGAAATGGGTTAATCAAGATGTAAGAGTTAGCCAATAAGAGGCTGAAACTATTGGGCCAAGCAGTTTTTAAAAGAATACAGTTTCCGTGTAATTATTTCAGATAAAGCTAGCCAGGAGCCAGGTGGCGTGACACAGCCCACCGCTCCTATTACAGAAGCAATAAATAGAATAACATCAGATCAAGGCATTAGAAAAATATTAATTGGATTTTTGGCTTATAAAATGCTAATTTAGAATGCAAAAGGGTCATAAGTCCTAAGAGGCAAGATCAATAATCGTAGAAGAATGGATCCAAAATACAGTTGATATTGGACCCCACACTTCTAGTGATAGCTGGATAAGAGAACCAACTTCTAAAAGTATCAAGAAAATCAAAATGTTAGATTTTTTAGTTGTGGCAGGTAATGATGAAAATGATCAACTATTCTTAGAAAATATGCTAGAAACCTCAGAATTTCATAATAAACATTATGTTAACACCAAGGTTTGGAAATAGATTTTTCTATCATTTTGTAACAAGCCAAGGAAATTATTAAAAAAATGTTCTAAATGTTATTTGTATAATCAAACTTCCTTAAATGCAGGAAGTAACCGAGAAGGCTCTCAAAGAAATAAAATTGGCAAACAAGTTTGTTTCATTTTTACGTAGTTTGGAAAATTAAAATATGTATGCGATACATTTAATACACTCAGGATTTCAATGTGCCACTACTTTAAGTTCTGAAAAAACTACTTGAGTAATTACACATTTATGAGAAGTCATGGCCTTTATGGAGATACCTGTACAAATTATGACAGAAAATATTTTAGCATATGTCTCTAGTAAAATGAGATCGTTTTTTGCATATCAACATAAAACGTAATACAGGTGTAAGACACAACCCTATATGACAAACAGTCATAGAAAAATCTAATCACACTTTAAAATATATGCTTAATAAACAGAAATGGGTATGAAATTCTCCAGAGAAAGATTGCACACAATGACTTTAAATTTTTAAAATGCTAATAAGAAAGGAATGATAGATGTACAGAGAATCAGATAATAGAAGAAACTGCTGAATTAAATCATTCTATATATTTTAAAGATGTGTTTACCTCAGAATGGAAACCAGGATATGTGTTACATTGGGGAAGAGAATTTGTTTTTGTTTTCCTGGGAGAAGAAAACCTATGGATATCATTAAGATTGATAAAGATTAGACTAAACAGAAGAGACTTCCTCGGCAGAGAGAGAAAGTAGGGGGAGGAGTTTAGGCACAAAGTGAGAAGACAGAAAAAGGAGGCGCTAGGTAACAGCCAGAGAGACAAAGAAAAAGCAGGAGAGCTGGACAAACAGAATAAAAGGATAAAGAGTTTCGAGGCAAAACATAGATGAATAGAAACAAGTTAAATAAGTTAAAAGAGCAAGTGGAACAAACCTAAGATAAGATTTAGCATTCATAATTGATAATAAGTCTTTGTGTCTTTATTTCGGAACTGGTTGGCAGCCAAAAGAAAATTTCAACCGTGTATAATGATTTTACTTAATCGAGCCATTTCCCAACACTAATCATATATTGATACTAAAACACGTCCTCTATATTATATGAGGTCTCATAATCATTCAGAGTACAAATCACTAGATCTTAAATATGGAAAAACTAAATTTTATACAAAGAAATAGTTTCCATTTACTTTCCTTTAGAGTTTACTATTAGAAATTTTTCTTTCAAAAATGTTTTCATATATTGAGTCGGCTGGATGTTAAAAGGAAATATGCCTGTTTTAAGTTCATGATGGGCCTGATAAGAGAGACTTAGTGTATAATAAAGTGACAGTCCTTGTAAATAAGCAGGTATTTATACCACTGTATCTTTGTTTCTCAGAATATATGAGAAAAATATAGTATTTAATAAAGTTAAACTCTTTAGAGATTTTTCTTGTTGATACTTAAGTGGAAGGCACGGTTTTTAGGATTTTGTGATTTTAATTGGTTGGCCTCTTTTACATTTATAAAAGAGAAGCTGCTTTGGTATATATTTGTTTTCAGATCTTCAAAAATAAGTACCACTAGATAAGTGTTTGAAGGAAAAGAAATATATTGTTTTGTAGTTGTCAAGATAAAGCTACTAAGATCATAGAATCTGCACAAGTTGGACCATTTGAGAGCTAGCAATGAAGATCTATTAATGACTCCCAATCTGTCTTTGGTGATTTGCTCACAGTTATTGGTGCAGATAGTCATTGCACCATGTTCCTTCTTCCATGGTGTTCTCCCAGAAAATGTGTCTCTATGTTCTGATTCTGCTGCTAATCCAGACATAATATATAGGAGCAGAATTTAAAACCTCACCTTAACTAAACTAATTACATCTGTGAATTCTTTGTTTCCTATCAATTCACACTCTGAGACAGTATGTGTCAGAACTTCAGCATATGAGTCAGAGAGACAAGCACATTACCTAACGCATGTAAGGACAGTTTTGTATAAGGAGTCTTACATGTCTCCTCAAAACTGGATTTCAAGCTTGAAGTTTTGCCATGTGTTTTGAGAAACAACCCATGTTTTAGGCCTACCTCTTCCCCTCTACCGCATCCATTCTCTTGTTTCATCTCTTTGCTGCTCTCCCTGCCTGAGTGCTCCTGCTTTGTCTGCAGTTGATACATCTTACAGTGCTGTGCTGTACTGGGGTGGTTTCAGTAGGCTCATTTATGCTCAGGAGAGAGGTTTTGTGGAATACATCACTTCCACCTATTTCAGATGATTAAATTTCCCTTATTTTTTGACCTGACCATAAATCCAGCTTTATTTTCAGGCAATTGCTAAATCGTTCTGTTCATATCTTTTGTCAAAGAATAAACCAACCAGTAAATTTTACCCAGAAAGAGAGTTTGTCCCATAAATTTCTTTTACAAACACCATAAGCAGTCAGCCTAGGAAAGAACCAACTTTAATTCATTATTTGTAGTCTGTGGCATTTTTTTCCAAGAAAGGTATTTGAAGTTTTGTTATGGTTGACTTCCGCATTTCTAAAGAAAGTATTTGAATGCTTAATCAGCACAGACCCAATTAGTATCTTCAGTACTTGTTTCTTTTACACATCATTAAAATTAAAACCAAGACTTGACTATATGGTTATTCTCAGCAGTTCTAAAACACAACTCACTTGTCATACACATTCAGGCTAAAAGACACTGTGTTATGGTAATAAGAGGGAATGCTTATGTTTACTTTCATCTAGAGTCAAAAAAATGTTAACTGTAATACCTGTCAACTGCTTCTTGTCTTCTCCAACATCTACCTTGAGATTTGTTTAACAGTTGGTATTCTATAGAATTCAGTGGAAAATAGAAATGAATAGAGCTTACTTTTGTTTGGACTCCTGATCATACCATTAACTGTAAAGTTGATTTCATTCCTCTCTGGTCTCCTTTGACCACCCTCCAGCTAGCTCATACATAGACCCTTAATATCCATGTTAGTGTTAAGCAAACTACTGCATGAACTCTTAAAATTTTGCATGTACATAAAACTTTTTTATTGAAAGGGTTATAGAAAAAGAGGGAATTTGTCTTCACAGCTTTATGCAATTATTAGGAATCCATTACTTAAGTAGCCCTATTACTGCCTAAGTGAAGCAAACATATTTCATTTTTATAACCCTATAGAAATTTTAATGGGCATTTTATCTGCTGTGTTTCAATTCATAGTAGGAAAATGTCCCTAATCTTCACTATGGCATAGGACACTGCACAATTTATGATGGTCATCTGAATAGTAAAAATGATTCATCTCAAATCCTGTTTATAAATTTCTTAAATGTTAAAAATTGAATTTACACTTATAAAGCTTTTATACTGCCCCTGTATACTTATAAACCAAAATAAATTTTACCCAACCAGCCTTGCACTCGGGTGATAAGTTTGGCTTAACCAATCCCTTTTCGTAATGAATTTATTATAACTGTCTTGTGGAAGTAAATGGTCAGCAAACCTCTATGTTTCTCTCTCTGTTCACCCTTCTTCTGAAGAAGTAACTACTGCCTCTTCCCTTTCTATCTTCTCCCCCCCCTTCTCCTTCACTTTATAATCCCCTTACTCATTAAATAAACTCTATACCAAAGCTCTCTCCACATGGCTTAACTATCTGTCTCCTTTGTGACCCCAGGCCTCCTGCTGAGGCCTTGGATGATCCACTACCACCTTTCATGGGACAGGCCTCAGGTCATCCTGATTTATGAATGATAACATTGGTGCATGACTCGGCCAGGCTCTCTCCTCATTCCTTTCCATAGGTGGGTGGCCTGAGACATGCAGGGACCCTAGACTTGGATGACTTTCCAACTTTCTGTGCCTGCTCCATCACTGCTGATGGTAAGGTCCACACTTTTGCTTATATTTATCTCTGCTGATTCCCCACAGTTGAGGACTGAGATCTCCTTTCTCTTGTCTTGGACTGTAGGCCCCAGTACCCATCCTTTGAGTTGATGAGCCTGAGAGTGGCTTGACCTATCTCTTGATCCTCTCTATGTCTTATAGATGTTTGCAGACAGCTGACCATTGGAACTCATATCTCTCTCATGCTCTTGGCATTGGGGAATAGATCTAAAACTATCTGTGTAACACACCCCCAAATCGTAGACAGGAGTAAAATGACCAACTACCCCAAGATGTGACCAACACCCACCGTTTTCAGCCACCCCCAAGAAAGATTTTGACACCCATAAACAAGTAGGAAGCAGTGTTGAGAACACACCATGCCTATCCCCTCAACCTGCCATGCCTAACTCTCTGCCTTTTTATTATAAGAGAAATGTGGGAATGCTGTAAACTGCTGGCATGTCCTTTTACCTGGATAACCTGTCTCTTTAAGAGACAAGCCTCACTCACTCCCTTCCCACCAAACCTCCTCTCCAGCCTGATCTCTCTCTGTCCATCTCTCTTCTGAAGAGGCAGCTACTACCTTTCTCTCTCCCACTTTTCCACTTCTGTCCTCTCGCTCTGCTCTCCTTCTCTCTCTCTCTCTCTCTCTCTCTCTCTCTCTCTCTCTCTCTCTCACCAATCAGAATATTTTTAAGGCACTCTTCTTTTCAAACAATTAAAATGAGGCATGCACAAGGGGATGGTGTTTTCTAGATCTTCTTGGGTGGAATGTTGTCTGGTTCTAGAATCTGTTTCTTATATAGAAAGAAGAAGAAAACACTACAGCACCATGAAAACATCTGAGTCACTTTTTTCCTATAAAAGGTTCAATTTTATTTGTGTTGGGAACTTAGAAGACAAAACAGAACTATCTTGCTTCTTTAAAAATTTAAAATGACCTCTTCAAATGACAGATTCTGTTTGAACTTTTTCTTGATAATCAGGCTCCCTCTTGGCCAGGTCTTGATCCCACCTATCCTCTCCTGCCTAGCTATTGGTCATCTATAATGTTATAAGGCTGTAAGCTCCAATCCATGATGAATAGATGAGGAAATTATAGATTATGCAAGTATTTTAGCTACAGTTATTATAATAATGATTGATGTTGAAGTAGAAACAAACCGATTTATTAAGTATGCATACGTATTGGGTTAAAAACCAGGAAGCTATCTATTCTAAGGCTTCTGTGGGACAATGGTCTTTACCCTGTTACTTGTATTTTAAATAAATGCTGATTGGCCAGTAACCAGGCAGGAAGTAGAGGCAGGGCAATGAGGACAGGAGAATTATCGGAAGTGAAAGAATCAGTCTGGAGTCATCATCAAAGGAAGCAAGATGTGACTGCTTCACCAAAAAAGGTACCAAGCCACGTGACTAACACAGACAAGTATTATGGGCTAATATAAGTTATAAGAGATAATAAGAAGCCTGAGCTAATAGGCCAATCAGTTTATAATTAATGTAGGCCTCTGTGTGTTTATTTGGGACTAAATGAATGTGGAACCTGGTGGTACAGAAAGCTCTGCCAACATAGCTTATGACCAGCAAGTATTTACTTCTCACCAATATGCAGTTTAAAAAATCTAAAGTCAAGTGAAAGCTTATGTCTTGTTTTATGTTGGCTTTATGGTTTGCAGTAGTCCCAGGGAGTATCTGGTGCTGAAGCCTCACCAGCCTGTGACTCTACTGAGATGTGGTAGAACTTTGAACATCTGGGTGCAATTGAAACATGATACATGTAGCAGGGTTTTTATTTGAACCACCAGCTCCCAAATAATGACACAGGGACTTTTTATTAAGTATGAGAGCTTGGCTTTAACTTAGACTTGTGGGCAATTAGCTCTTAAAATTTAAATGAACACGTTCATATTAATTTATGTTCTGACACATGGCATGTTATTGCTCCTGAATAACCACATCTGATTTCCTCCTCATCTGACTATTGAATCCTACTCCACGCCCATGCCATATTCTTTCCCAGAGTTCCTGTTTCTTCCTGTCCTCTATCCTGCCTCTCCTCTCCTGCCTAGCTCTTGATCATTCCGTTTTTTATTAAAATAATCAGAAGGTCAGAAGGTGAAGTAAAACAGACACATCTTTACACAGTACGCAAAATGATTATCCAACGAAACACATTATGGGTATGTGTGTAAAGTAGATTCTTAAACTCTGACTACTACACATCTTTCTCTTTCATTGATTCCCAGTTTCTACTAAGTGCAGAGCTTTCTCTGCCAGGTATTCCCATCATGACATGCCAACTCCTTACAGGTTGCAAAGCAACATGGGAAGGAACTATGGCCAGGAACTTCCAAAGTTGTTAGTTAAAACAAACTTTTCCTTTTTAAGTTTAATATCTAAGAATTTGGTACCATAAAAGAAAGCTGATCCATAAAATGACTATCCTGCTTTTATGCTTTTGTTTTTTTTTGTTGTTGTTTAATTTTTTTCTCCAGATTTTAGAAGATACAGAAGAAATATCTGCTATCCCATATGTGTGTGTGTGTGTGTGTGTGTGTGTGTGTGTAAACATTAATCCCATTTATGGTCACACATTTATAGTGCCATCACTTAGGAATTAAATTTCAATAAATAACTTCCCAAATTTAGAGGAAGACACAAATCTTAAAAATGTAGAATTTTAAAACACCCAAACTTATGTGCCTCTTGCATATAAAAAGTGTAATTCTACCCTAGTACCCTTAAGTTTTATTTTTCTCTGGATTAATTTTAATATCTAGTTTTTAAATCTCAGTACAATATAATATGTATCAGCTATAAATTAGACTGGGGGTTTAATTCATCTTGAGGAACATGGTCTTCAGCTTTGAATCTCTGAAATCAGTCAATTTAGTATTAAAATTAGTTAAATTAGTATTTAGTAATTGGAAATATATTATTTCCAATGTAGAGTGTTGAGATGAGCAGAAGATAGTGTTTTAGTTAGCGTTACTATTGCTTTGATTAAACACAATGACCAAAAGTAACTTGGGGACAAACACACTTATTTGGCTGATGCTTCCACACCACTGTTCAACATCAGTGGAATTCAGGACAGGAGCTCAAATAGAGCAAGAATCTGGAGGCAGGAGCTGAGGCAGAGGCCTTGTAGAGGTGCTGCTTACTAGCTTGCTCCTCATCACTTGATCAGCATGCTTTCTTATAGAACTCAGAACCACCAGCCCAGGGTGGTCCCATCCACACAAACGTGGGTCTTTCCACACCAATCACTGAGTAAGAAAGTAACCCATAAGCTTGCCCACAGCCTTTTGATCTTACAAAGGCATTTTTTTCTTTTGAAATTACCTCCACTCAAGTAACTCTAATTGTGTTGAGTTGACAGAAAAATGACCATCAGGGATAGCCATCACCATTCTGAAGGTGATAGATGAGAAGGAAGTATCAAGTTCAAAGCTACTTCGAAACTTACAACATAACATTAAATCTTAAGGATACAGACATATATTTAATGGCATGCCCTATATTCTGAATATAATATGACAAATATTGAGTCTCCTACACTCTTGATAGTTTCTTCTTTAGCTTTGCTGGTTATGATCCACCTCAGTTCTCTAAAGGTAGTGTCATGTGCTTGTAATTCTCCTAAATTGCTGGTTCTGATAGCATCAGGTTCAATTGACAGCATCACTCCCAAGAAGGTATTGCTCTAGTATGGAGTTTCTGGAGATATATTACTGTTGGGGCCTTCTGCTTGGATAATATACTGGGAGATAATGCCTAGCTTTCAACCCTTGAGTCTAGACACAAGTTGTCACAAATACATGCCCCCTAAATTCTGCTGGCTTCCAGAGACGACCATGCACAGAAAGCACTAAGATTTCCTACTGGTGGCCTCCAGTTACGTCCCATGGCTCACATGGAACTCACTAGATCTAAAACTCAGACTAAAAATGAATGTCATACCTTTTATATTTTGTTTACTTTGTTATATTTTGTTTTAACTAATTTGGCTCCTGTTTGTTTAAAACTCCTCTTAAATTCTGTAATAAATGAAAATAATATATTACTAAAATTTTATCTTTTGCATATCATAGGAGTTATGCTGGCTACAGTCTTGTGTTTTTTAAATTATTTCAAAGCAACGGATTTTGACTATTTGCAATAGCCTCCATATTTAAGGATCCTCATTGAATTTACAACTACTATATACTGCATACATAACAGCTACAATTCAAGATAACCCATAGCCTAAGGAATATATATGGATTACATAGTGATATTTGAAAACAAAGGATTTTTGTTTATATTTTTCAGAGTTTGGAAAATCCCTCCTGACTCATTTGACCTGCAAACACTTTGATAAATGTGTCATTCTGTAATCATGATTCTAAACATCAGAAAATTATTTGAAGATTCCTTAGGTTCTTAGACTGTGACAGGCAAGCAATAATCAAATAAAGAAATCAGTTTCCAGTACAGTTTTCACAAACATCAAATTTATCTGTTAAGAAAAATAATTCCTAAGTATTTAAGCATGAAAGATATCTTGTTACTGAAAATACAGTATTGTACAAGGATTTACCTGCTTTAGAGCTCAACTTCTTTTTAGCAGCTGTTGCACAGCCTGAGAGCGATGTAATCATGTTAATTATTTCGTTTCTGGGTAAGACTCCAGATGTTTTACTGTAAACATATTTATGTTCCCCCAAAATATACTTTATTCCTGTTTGGACTACAAGCAATAAATAGAAAAATTTGACATTTGATACTTTATTAAATGTAATAAATGCATATTTTTTTATAAAAGTATATAAGTAATTCACTCATTTGGGCTTTCCATACATTTCTGATCATCTATTCTGTCCTATCCTATGATGAACATTTAAGTTTGAACAACAAAATGCAGACTTTCCATCAGGGAATTTGCAAAGGATTGTTTGTCAGTTATTGACATATAATTTTTTAACATATTGAAACTGAGACAGACAGAAGTATAAGTGATCACAAGAGATACTAATATTTATAGCAATTGTCATATCAATATCAATCTGTTTTAGCATTTGCTGATCTAGTAATATATACATCAACTCATGTTTTAAATGTTTATGTCATCACTCACTTATTGCAAATTGAATTAGTAAAAACAACTCTCCTTATAATTGAAAATTTATAAACTATAAAAGTTCATTGTTGGCTGTGAATTTCTGCATCTGCTTCAATTAGTTGCTGAATGAAGTTTCTATGATGAAAATTAAGGTAGTCATAAGTCTGACTACAAGAGAAGGCCAGTTCAGGCTCCCTCTCCACTATTGGTTGAGGTCATTCTTGTGGTTTCCTGGGAATTTCCCTAGTGTCAGGTTTCTCACTAGCCCCATAACGGCTCTCTCAATCAAGATACCTCATGCTTTGCTTTCCCTCTCTGTCCTTCCCTTATCTTGCCATCCCTTTCCTTCATGTTCTCCTCCTCCCTTCCCTTCTTTCCTTTCCCTCCTCCCCTTCAACTCTCCCTTCTTCCACATGCACGTTCCCAATTTTCTCAGGAGATCTGGTCTATTTCCCATTTCCAAGGGATCCATGTAGGTGCTACAACTGGGCCGAGCTCCCAGAGTTCAGTCAAAGTGATGGAGGAGCAATAATATGAGCAAAATGGCGAAGACCATGATGGAATACCTACACAAACAGCTAACCTGAACTAGTAGGAGCTCATTGACTCTGTACTGATAGCAGGGAAACCTGTATAGGCTGAAACTAGGCCCTCTTAATATGGGTGACAGTTGTGTGATTGGAGCAGTGTGGGTACTACTGGCAGTGGGACTATAATTTTTTCCTAGTGACTAAACTGGCATTTTTGAACCCATTTTCTTTGGAGGGATACCTTATTCAGTCTAGATATAGGGGTGAGGCCCTTGGTCTGTGTCAAAGTGATATGCCAGATTTTGTTAACTCTCTGAGGAGTGGATGGTAGATGGGGTAGCTGAAAGATAGGAGGAGCAGGAGAAGGGGTGGAAGATGGAACTCTGGGATATGTATGTAAAATAAGAAAAAATGTTTTAAAAATAAATAAATTCATTGTACTGTACACATTTTAGTCTAACTTTATACATCAAGATTATGAAGAATGCTGTAGTTTTATTGGCTCACACAGTATACTGAAACTGGGTATTGGGAAGAAGTCCCAGCAAATCTATTTATATAGAAGAGGTGAAGTGATGACAGTATTGGTTAGGTCTGTACCAGTGGTCCGCACGGAGTAGTAAGCAGGCCAGTTTTCCATACAGCCTGAGTACAAGAAAAAGGGGAAGAATGATTGAGAAGATTATAGAGACAGCAAATCAGTAACTCACAATAGAGGAACTATCTAAGTTCAGAAAGAAATGGGTCAGGCGAACAGTATTCAGTTTCCCTGTCATTTCTGCTCAAATAACTGTAGCATCTTCTTCACACTTGTTTATTTACGGAAATATTTATTTATATTTGTTTGTTTCTTTTAGTAAAAACAAGGATTGAGCTACCCTTTTCCTTCCAAGATTTTTTGTTTGTTTTCTTTCTTTCTTTCTTTTTTCTTCCTTCCTTCTTTCCTTCTTTCTTTCTTTCTTTCTTTCTTTCTTTCTTTCTTTCTTTCTTTCTTTCTTTGTGTGGAATTTCTATTCCCTCAGCCAATGGCTTTTGGAGGTTAAGAGCACTAAAGCATGATCTTATCTGTATATGTGTATCTTATCTATTAAAAGCTGAGTGAAGGGCTCTCTTGTTCTTTCTCTCTTTCTTGCTCAGGTGTTTGAACCCAACCCCTGTGCAGAAAAACAAGACACAGCAGCTGAAACATGGCAATGTCTAATCTGTATCAGTGACTGTTTATTCCCATTTTATACCTAAATAAATTCTGGAGACCCTTTAACAGATGCAAGTGGTTTCATGTAACAAATGGCACCCAATGTGGAACAGACTCACCCCACTACTGCCCATCAGTGGGACAAGTGCAATTCTCCCTGATGCCAGAGCTTCCTGAAAGGGAAAAAATAAGAAGGTAGGTTACTGTAACATATTAGTCTTTGATAATATGCCTTGGTATAGATTCTTGTATATAGACACATATATAAAATTACTTTTATATTATTGTCTAAAGTAATCTATATATTGATACAAATTTGAAATTTGTACATCTGGTTAAATATTGTTAATTTTTGTAATGTGAAGCTTTAGTCTTTAAGCTATATAGGTTATTAAGAATTGCAGGCTTTTGGTCATTCATGTTTGTCATACTTATAGTAATGTTAGTTAGGATTTCTAGATGCACAAAGATATACTACATACAAATAGGTAATCTTCAAACACTTCAAAGACCTACAGACTATAATATTTAAATGTTTTAATAACTTAAAATTCTCTTGAAGTGAGACATGACTGCTCCTGGAAGCACCAAGAAAGAATGTTGGGCACCAAAGATACTTCATATGGAGCTTGTTTTCCTCTTGGCAAAACTAGTGTATTCAACAAACAAAACAAAACAAAACAAAACAAAACAAAACTGTTTTTGACTCAATTGCTGATGGTAAGAATGCTGTCCAATCTGGACAAGCAGGAAACAGGGAAAAGTGACTGTTGAACTATGCCAAGACAAGATAAGATAGTCTTTTGAAAATTTTCTGTTTCTTAAAATGGTCAGTCAGATATTTTAGGCCTATAGTCAAAGTTATTTGATCCAATATTGCAGGGAAACTTTGGGTGACTATCTAAGTAGTCAGCTGTTTATGTCATTCATTGAATCTTTTTGAAGTCCTTTGTTTGCACTTCTTGCTTACTCATGTAATATTATTCTCCTTCTCAGGTCTTTGATGAGGCTGAAGATTGGATAGTCACGGTTACAATCCTCTCCTATCTTAGCTTATGTATAATAGGTACAAGACTTAGACTCCCCAGGATAAACAGCTATTGAAATGGTCTCTACATTTTGCCAATTACCGATGACCTGGACATTTAGTATGTGTTTCTCACTTGATACTCTTTCTGCTGGTTGTAGTTTCTTCTTCACTCATGCTATTACCTTTTCTTTTTTCTACAAAATATTTGAAAGTTGTTCTTATTGTATATTGTTTTATGTTAGGGTTAGAAGCTTTTTGTTTACTAAAAAGGAGGAATTGTTGTGGAATTTTGATACCTTTTGTCAATGGCTTTTTGGGATTATGAGCGCAAGGGCATGGTTTTGTCTGTGTATGTGACCAATTCAAAACTGAGGGGAAGATTCCTTCGCACTCTCACTCTTACTTTCTTGCTTAGGTCATTGCACCCCAACTTCCTTAGGCAGAACAGCAGAGCATAGCAACTGGATCATGGTGTTATCTAATCTGTATCAGTCAGTATTTATTTTTACTTTATACTTAAATAAGTTCTTGAGACCCTTTAACAGACTCTCATGGTTTCTCATAACATCATTTTTGTAAACATAGTCTTGTGTGGGTTTTAGGCAGGTGACAATAACTGCAGTAAATTCATGAGTGCAGTGGCCATGTCATGTCCAGAAGATAGCATTTCACAGCACTCCCTGCCATCTTTTAACTCTTAAATTCTTTTCTGTCATCTTTTCCATGATGGCCCTTGAACGCTAGCCAGAAGTATGATAACAATGGATCATTGAGAGGTGTGTTACTCTCAATTTTTAGAGTCTCTTAAATGTTTTCTTTTCTATATTAGAGGTTAAAATAAATTGCTTCATAAATGATTACTGATGGTTTCAGATAATATTGTGATCTCATATTAGGCAGTATTTCCATGGTTTTGGATTTCTAAATGTTATCTTAAATATAATGTTTATTCTTTTTTAAATTATGAGTTTACTGTTTTTATATCAACAACTGAAAATAAGTATCATGTAACTATTTCTTTTTAGTGGTAGCATTCCTTTTTATAGGGAATGAGAAGGTTCATAAGTCTCACTGTGTGTAGAAAGATTAAAAGTCTCAGAAAGCTCCTAAAACTGACAAGATTCATAAGGTGCATCCCCAAAGTTACATAAGGAGGAAGGGCTGATACAGATAAGAGTCTCTCTGAGCATCTGAGCTGCTGAGATATCATACAGGGAACATTAGAGAAAAGCTGCTTTCCTAAATTACCACCCATGCTGAAATATACTTTTCAGCATAGCAGCGGCTTTTGAATTTTATATGCTTCTGTAATCAGTCATTCACCCATATTTGTATAAATACCCCAGGAAATTCACTAGTACACTAAGATGGACTTCACTGCTACAGTTCCTTCAGTCTATCCTCTATACTTGATCTGGGGTGAACTTATATTTCCTTCTACTGCCTCCAGAAAGGACACAAAACAACTGGAATAAACAGAACAGTGGTTCAACAGTAGTAAATTACCATCACCTATGCAATTAATGACAACTTTCCTGTTGAGCACATACCACTCATGCTGATAATTGAAGTTATATTTTTAATATATTACTGATGAGATATGCATGACAGTGTCCCTGAAAAACTCAGATGCAAACCTGCACCACCCAATGTGTTGGTATAAAGTGCTGTGACCTTTAGTCAGTATATAGGACATGAACTTGTGCTCATCAAAGAGGGGAGGACACTCATAAACTGCCATATATTAACTTGTCTGTTCCTTTTCCTGTGTGAGGACAGATAAATGGTCATGCAGGCACAACAATCTTATAAAATTTCAAGTTTAGTTGTGTTGAGTTTGAAGCAACAAACTTCATTATTTCTTATTATTTGTTTATTTTCAACAAACTTATTATTTCTTATAATATAGCCCAGGCTGCCCTTAAACGTACAATCCTTCTTTTACTGCCTCTCAGTGCTAAGATTACTGGAGATTGTCACCATATATTCTTCTTCTGGAAATGTAAACTTAGACATTCCAGTCTCCAAATTGTGATAATAAAATGTGTGTTGCTTCTAGGCTGCCCAGTCAAAGCTATTTCATTTTAATAGACTGAAGAAGGTAAGAAAGATACAAATAACAAATTTCCATGTAGTAGTGAGTATCAAACTCTGAGGCCAGTTGAACACCGTAATATACGTAAAAAGAGGTAGGAAGAAACAAAAAATTTGTAGAAGGGTAGGATTGGGAAGAAGGCAAATAAATAGGATGTATGATCTTAAGAAATTTTCTCCTCCCCAGAGGAGGAGGATGATGGACAGATCAGGAGGAGGGGAGGGAGCTGGAAGTGGATTTGGCATCAAAAATGGGAAAAGATAGGTTTTTAAATAAATTACAGTAAAAAAAATTCTCATGGCCTAATCACTGTGAATTGTTCTATGTGTAGATTATTCTATGGATACTGCAAATCTCAGTCAAAGTATAAGAACTAAGGTTAACCTCTAAATGAAAAATATAAAGATTTTTCTTAATATTTCACCTTCTATAAGGACTTACGTTTAAGGAGGCAAGAAGTAGAGATCTCTGGTGAGAGATGAATAACGAGAAGTCTAAGGTTGTATCATTTCAATTTAGAATATAATAAAAGCAACACACACATACCCTTTAAAAAAACAAAGGTGTGAGTCTTTAATTCTAAGTTATGTCAATGAGTACTGAAAATAAATCATATCCCAGAAAGACAGAAGGATTTATAAGAAATGAATTAAACAAAAATTTAGATCCAGGAAAGAAAAGCTACAGGACAATGAATTACAGATGAGGATGGGATGAGAAGCAGTGCTCCATAGTTGGTATGGACAAAGAACTTTGATTGTAAATTAAATCGTAATTTCTCTAATTTACTCTTCTCACCAAGACTCTGTGGCAACTATTAAAGCATCTAATCAATAATTAAAAATAATGACTGTGCATCGCGTGAACAAGTTTGCACAGCCGAGAAGTGGGGAGGGGAGCACAGTACTCACAGTCTGCCTTTCACTCCTGTTCCCTGGGCTGCCCTGTGGGGCATCGCTATGTAGCAGAATAATTAAAATCTTGAAAATGCACCCAAACTGTCATGAATATGGAAGCAAACTGCATTTTCTTATGTGGCTTAAACTAAACGGAAAGCTTACTCTAGCAGAGTGCAGAATATCCCCAATTGTCACCACAACATACATTTCCTTGCATGAGCCTTAATTACAATATAACATGTTATTGATTGAGTAATCTTCATTTTATACTCTGTGCCCTTACTCCATCTTGCTCTTATTGCTGTAACGCTGCTTGAATAGCTTCCAGATTGGACCCGAAAGCCTTCTTTGTAAGAAGCTACGGCTATACCATCCATCTTAACATTCCTTCCCTTATGGAAATGCAGATTCTCTCGTGCAGCAAACTAATTAAAGTCCTTTCCCAATACAACATACCAATGGCACATAAATATCTAATGGCCTAGTTTAGCATTTTTATTAGGTTCTATGATATATCAAACTATATACTGTTTAAGAGCTGAATCTAAATGATATACTGCTTTCAAAAACTCCATCATACATGATATATTTTACCAATACAATTTAAAGAAAACATTTAGGCTGTACTGAGAATAACTATTATTCTTCACCAAGACTATGGTTTGAGCTTGGGAATTCACCAATAACTCTTCACACTTTTATTAGTTCAAAGTGGTAATGAGTGAACTATGCAGGACAAAATACTTGCCACATGTTATCCTACTATATAATGTCCATTTCTTCTCTTTTGTACAGTGTTCAAAGTTTTTAATATTATCTCATAGAATTTTCTCAATTAACTCCAACTATTGTTGTTTTATTGTCTATTTCCTTTCCATATTTTCTTTCTACCTGTAACTTTGTCCCCTTTGTTGAGATTTACTGTCTTTTCAGATTCAGTTTTAGTTTTTCCAATTATTCCCGCCTCGTATTTATGAATAAACACATGCCCAATGATGTTTCAATAGCTTTATAAGCATTCATTCTTTCCTGATCATGGATTCATCACACTGTTGTGCCTCTTTGAAACATTCAGGATTTCCTTTGATAACACAGTGGATGATTGTCTGATCTTTATACTCAGTATTCATGCACAGACAGTGTCTCTACAGAAGACTTAGGCTCAGCCTTCAGTAGGAGCTATGTGACAGTTTCCTGAAGCACGGTTAGGGTGGCCTTTGTGAGACTTCACTACTAAACACAGAAAAATGAATCCTGCTGAAGCGATTCTATAGGAGACTCCTTGCAATCATGGTAGCATAAGTAATTTTTTTAAAAAAAAATGAGTTTGAGGTGAGTTTACATATTTATAACATTGTTATCTTTAAATTTTAAGTGGTCCCAAATTCCAAACCCTGGGTACATGCTATGGCATTATTAATAAGCATGGACTCTTTACTTAAAATGTGTATTTATTTATTTATTTATTTATTTATTTATTTATTTGATTTTCTGACCACAACATCCTATCCCTTCTCTTCCCCCATCCACTCTCACTTCTCTTTTGCCTTCCCAATTTACTCTTCCTTTTCTATTCAGAAAAGGGCAGGCCTCCCATGGATGGGAACAAGACATGGCATATCAAGTGGCAGTAAGACTAAGTGCCCCCCCTTATATTAAGGTTGGACAAAGCACCCTGTCTGATCTTCATATTTTGGATCCATAACAGGTGGCACCTCACAGTAAGAAATAATATCATTGTGTGGGTGCGCTTAAAAGACATATTGAGACACTGACTACTTCATCCCTGCTTTGCTGCATGTCATGAGGTGCATATAATAAGTAATCCCTGACAATATAGTGTCATAGAACCAGTTCTAAAAGGCCATCAAATGGATACTCTGAAATCACAAGCAGAATAGCCCTATCCTCCTTAATGGTTGATAGTAACAGGAGTTGTGATGCAGTAATTGATTACCATAGCTTTGACGTTTCTGATATATGAGATCATGTGGGTACCAAAGAAGCCCGTAAGACACCTTCCCAGTTGTCCTTGTTAAAAGCAATTTCTTTTTAATAGTATTAATCTGCATTACTGATGAATGCTTTCATTTTTAGGAAAATTACAGAACTTTATTCTGCTTCATTTTGCTCCTGTGTATTTTACAAGTGTCCAGTAATACTTAGGCCTTTGCCTGAATATTCCATGTCCTCTGTCAGAGAAACTATCTTTCACCTTTAGCTTCAATATACCATAAATTCTCAAGGAGTATACACAAAACATTCGATTGCTTGCTACTATCTCCTTTAAAGGTATGCCTCTTATGAATAATTTCTCACTTATTTAAAAATTCCTATTATTGTTTGAGAGTTTCAAACATTTATATGATATATATTTTAATTTTCCTTTTTTGAGGTTGTAATTAAAACATTCATCTCTTCAGTTTATGCTCTTCAAACCCTTCTATAAATCACCTATCCTGATCTCCTTCAAATTTATGTCCTCTTTTCTCCATTAGTTGTTATTTTTGCATATATGCTTACACATATATATTCCTAAATGTAATCTGTTCAGTCTGTATAATGTTATTTGTATGTTTGTTTTTAGAGCTAACCATTGACCATTTGGCACCAGAAAATGAAGTGGGATGCTTTTTGCTTTGGAAAACTATCTCTCCTGTTCTGAAATTTTCTCATTTGCCTATAGTGATTTGTGTAGGGTTGAGGTCCCACAGGTTTATTTAGGCATGTTTATTTAGGCATGCTCGTTAAAGTTGTTCTTCTTCACTTCGTGTTTGAGAGACCACATTGGTGAGATTTTTAGCAATGTAGCTTCTGACATCACTAGAAGACACAATCTTACAACAAAATCTCTGATCCTCTTCTTCGTAAAATCTTTCCATCTAAATTTCCACAGAGTTTCCTGAGCCTTAGATGCAAGACTGCTTTGTGGAAGTGTCTATTGGGACTGGGATCCACAACTCTGAATTTTGATTGATTGTAGTTTTCTATAGTAGTTTTTTTTTTTCTGCTGCAAAGAGAAGTTTCTTTGGTGAAGGGTGGAAACTATGGTTATCTGTGGTATAAACACAAAACTTTATAGATTGTTGTTAGGAATTATGCTGGGTTAATAAATTAGTGGTTCTAGATTCTCCTCCAATAACCATGACATCACTAGATTAAGCAGTTATCTAGAATTTCAGTATCAGGCATTGTATCCCTCTTATGTCCAATTAGAAAGCTGCCACTTAGAAAGGTATATGTGCCAATAGTGCACCCTTAGACTTATTCTGCCGTGCTTGTTGTTGATGTGATTCATCAGTGTCATAGCTAGGATTGTTGGTTGCCTCTCTCCTTAGAAAAGATGCTTTCTCGTGCCATGGACCTCATCCTCAAGAAGGAGGCATTCATGTCAGCTCTAGGTCAGGGGTTAAATTGTCTTTGTATTTTTTTCTATCTCATTTTTTAATGAATAAGTTCCATTGTTGTTTTTACATCTTGCTGGTGGATAAAGTACTGAGTTTAATTACAGTCTCTTGTTTGAACATGAGAAAGATGTTAATTACTGAATCAATTTATTAGTGGCTACACAACTGAATAAAAGGCTGCCCCTACCTTTAAGTACCGATAACTACTAATAGTCCCTCAAAGAAGGGACTCTAGTTTTGAAAACCTTCATAATATCTCAGTAGTATAATAGATTAGAATCAAGCTTTCAACATGTGGGCCTTAGGCATATACACAGCAAGCATGTCTCATTGATCAAAGAGTTTCTATTTTCATTTTATAGATTTTTACATCAGAAACAGTTGTTAAAATTTGCAAATATCTATGTGGAAGTTTTATCATAATATTTGTTTTGCTTCACTTTAGTAACTTATTTTTGATTTTCTGTTATAATTCTAACTTATACAAGCCATGCTTGATCATGAAACATACAAAAATTTCAGTAGAATGCAAAATTTGACATGCATAATTTTTATTGCTTTATAATAATACTATTCAAAATTTCCACTTCCTCCCCTCCTCCTATTTCCCTCCTGTGAAACGCTTACTTTTATTAAGAGATTATATCTGCAATATCAGAAAATGGAGAGATCTCCCATTTTCTCAAATAGGTAGGATACTATAATAAAAATGACAAACTTACCAAAAGCAATCTACAGATTCAATACAATCTTCATCAAAATCACAACACAATTCTTCACAGACCTTGAAAGAACAATACTCAACTTCATATGAAAAAACAAAAAAAACAAGGAGTCAAAACTATCCTATAAAGATAGGGAACTCTGGAGGTATCTCTTTCCCTGTTTTCAAGCTCTACTATGAAGCTATAGTAATTAAATCAGCTTGGTATTGGCATAAAAACAGACAGGTGAACCAATGGAATTGAATTGAAGAATCTGATATTAATCCACACACCTATGAACACCCAAATTTTGACAAAGAAGCTAAAAATATACAATGGAAAAAAGAAAGCATCATCAACAAATGGTTCTGGCTTAACTTGATGTCAGCATGTAGAAGAATGCAAATAGATCCATATCTATCCCCATGCACAAAACTCAAGTCCAAATGGATGAAAGACCTTCACGTAAATCCAGCCATGATGAAATTCACTGAAGAGAAAGTGGGAGGTAGCCTTGAAAGCATGGACACAGGAGACCACTTCCTTAGTATAGCACCTAGCACAGACTTTGAAAGCAAAGATTAATAAATGGAACCTCCTGAAACTAAGAAGTTTCTATGAGGCAAAGGACACAGTCAGTAAAACAAAGTGGTAGCCTACAGAATAGGAAAGTATCTTCACTAACCCCATCTTGGGCAGAGGACTTAACTCCAAAATATATAAAGAACTCACGAAGCTTGACATCAAATAATCCAATCAAAAACTGGAGTACAGATCCAAAGAGATAATTCTCAACAGAAGAATTGCAAATGGCTGAAGGACACTTAAAGTATTGCTAACATCTTTAAGCATGAGGGAAATGCAAATCAAAATGACTCTGCGATACCGTCTTATCCCTGTCAGAATGACTAATATCAAAAAAACCAATGATAGCTTATGCTGTAAAGCATGTGGAATAAGGGGAACACTCCTCCATTGCCAGTGGGAATGCAAACTTGTACAGTCACTTTGGAAATCAGTATGGTAGTTTCTTAGAAAATTGACAATCAGTCTACCTCAAGACCCAGCAAGATCATTCTTGGGCATATACCCAAACTATTCACACTCATACTATGATAACAATTGTTCAACTGTTTTCATAGCAGTATTATTTGTAATATCCAGAACCTAGAAACAACATAGGTGCCCCTTGACCAAAATATGGATAAAGAAAGTAAGTACACAGTGAAGTACTACTCAGTGGTTAAAAAAAAAAGAAAAAAAATAACATTTTCAAATTTGCATACAAATTGATAGAACTAGAAAAAAGACATACTAATTAAGGTAACCCAGACACAGAAACACAAACATAGTATGTACTTGCTCATAAGTGGTTGTGAGACTTAAAGCAAAAAAAAAAAAAAAAAGCTTACAGTACATAACCCCAAAGAAGCTAGGTAACAAGGAGAACCCTAAGAGAGACATAGTGGGATTCCCCTGGGAAGGGGAAAAAGTCAAGGTATCCTGAGAAAATTGGGAATATATGGGGATGAAATGTGGGTGAAAGGGAAAAAGGAGGGAGGAGGAAAACATGAAAGAAAGGGTTGATTGAGATGGGGAAAGAACAGAGATGGAGAGCAAGGAAAGAGTTAATTTGATTGAGGGAGGCATTGTGACGCTAGCAAGAAATCGGGCACTAGGAAAATGATCAGGAATCCACAAGACTGACTCCAGATAAAACCTTAAGCAATAGTGGAAAGAGTGCCTGAACTGCACTTCCCTGTAATCAGATTGATAATTACCTTAATTGTCGGTATAGAACCTTCATACAACAAGTGATGGAAGCCGAATCAGAGATCCACAGAAAAATATTTAAATGAGCTTCCAGAGACCAGACAAGTGAGAGAGGATGGGTAATATGAGCAAAGAGGCCAAGAACATAAAGGGGATACCCACAGAAATAGCTGACCTAAGCCAATAAGAGCTCACTGACTCTTTACTGATAGAGGGGGAATTTGCATAGGACCAAACTAGTCCCAACTGAATGTGGGTGACAATTGTGTGGCTTGGGCAGTCTTCATGGCCTCTGGCTGTGGGACCTGGATTTATTCCTAGTGCTTTAATTGGCGTTTTGGAACTCATTATTTTACTGGGGATAAACTGTTCAGCCTAGATATAGGGGAGGGGGCCTCAGTCCTGCCTCAAAGTGATGTGTCAAGAATTTGTTGACAACCCTGGGGAAGCCTTACCCACTTTGAGAAATGGATGGGTTGAGGGGAAGGAAGGGGAAGAGGGAGGAGAGGAGGGAATGGGAACTCGGATAGGTATGTAAAATGAGAAAAAAATTATTTTACAAAAATAAACTTAATAAAAAAATAAAAAGATTATATCTGCTTATATTTAATATCTTTGAAATATGCTGTCATTAAGATTATATTATGTCATAAAATGGATCGAAGGTATTTTAAGCTATGTTTTTCTTAAAGTTTATTTATACGATTATTTTTCTTTCCTATTAAGTAGTTGGGTCCCCATTAAAATCTTAGGGTCTGGAGTTCTCTATATTGATGCAAGGATAACCAAACCAATTACTTAAAATACTTAAATATTGGATTTTAATTTTCACTGATTATTATTGCCCATTTATTTCATTTGTTATTTTTCTCCTGATTATCCAATATTTTATTTGTTAACTTATTTTGAGCCCTATTAAGTAAAAACGACACCTCACAAATAAAAATGTATTATCTTTTCATTATTATTCAGTGTATATTACATTCCATGCTGTGCTATTTTATTTTTTTGACACATTCTGCTATTTTATCAGTCAGTTAAAAAGTTAAAGAGTGACTAATGTGGATGCAAAGATCCACAGCTAAGCACTGGATCAAACTCCTGGAGTCAGCCATAAAGAGGGAGGAGCAAGAATATGCTCAAAGGGGACAAATCTATGATGGGGATACCCACAGAAACAGCTGACCCACATTAATGGCAGCTTACTGACTCCAGCCTGACAGCTAGGGAACCTGAAAAAGACCGAACTAGGTCCTCTGAATGTGGGTGACAGTTGCATGACTTGGGCAGTCTGTGGGGCCACTAGCAGTGGAACCCAGTATTTATTCCTGGTGCATGAACTTGCTCTTCAGAGCCCATTCCCTATGGAGGGACACCTTTCTCAGCCTAGATATTGGGCAGAGGGCCTTGGTCCTTTCTCAAGTGATATGTCAAACTTTTTTGACTCCCCATGGAAGACCTCACCCTCTTTGAGCAATGGAAGGGAGATGGGATAGGGAAGAGAAATGGGGAGTGGGAGGACAGGAGGAAGAGTGAAGTGGGATTGGTATGTAAAATAAGATTGTTTTAAAAATATAATTATGATTTTTCTAAAAGTTATAGAGACAAGAAATTAGAAAAATAAGAATACCAAAATGGATCAAGATGCAGAATTCCCCAGCACAGTATCTGCCTGACTACCACCATGCTCCCAGCCCCAGCCCCCAGGCTCTGTGCCCTGAGGATAATGAACTAAATCTCTGAAATTATTTTCTGTCACCATGAAGGTTACCTCCTCAGGTGCCTTTCCTGTTCTAACCATCTCAGTGCGGATTTTCTCTGCAGTTGATTTCCCTGTTCCTAGGAGTGCTCACTGGACAGAGGAGCTCTTCCAGGAGACAATGGCCTTCTGCAACAAGAATGTAAGGAATTCCTGAATGCTTTCCAACTTCAAGCCCAGTGAGCCTATATGTGCCAGTGACCAAGTTACTCATGGAAGTAAGTGCCATCTCTGCTCTATATGAAGACAAAGTCATAATTAAAATGCAGGAGAGGGAATGTATTTACTTCTGGGATGAATCTGAACAAGAATAAAAGTTACTGTATCCTCAGATAACCAAGTGAAGCATGATGGTTAAGTCATCAAAGATACCCAGGAATTTGGGGGACAGGATCTGGAGTTCCTGGTAGAGTACGTGTCAGGCATGTATGAAGCCTTAGGTTCAATCTCCAGTGTGTGGAAGAAAAAAAAAAAAGGGAATAACTCCTTGAGAAGGGCATCCTGGTAGTAGAAGATACTTGAATCAAATCCAGTGAATTACTTCTTTGGTAAATGATTTTCATCACAAAAAAATGAATACCAAAATCAGAACCAGATTTTTAGAGAGAAAACAAGCTATCTAACAAGATCAAAATGTCTTGTCATATAGCAATGTTTAGTGATCTTAAACTGCCTTGTATGGGTTATAAGTTAAATGATAAATTCTGAATTCAGAAGGAGTTCTCCATCCATGAGTCAAGGTGAAAGGGTATATTCTAGGAAGTCATAAACAATGCATAGATATTGGAGGAGATAATTGATTCTAGGGTTTATGATGTTATGGGTGGGTGAATATAGAAAAATGTAATCGAGTTCAGGTTAAATATATAAAAATAAAACTAATTTCTATTAACTAAGAATAATAAAAGAAAGTCTAATATGTCAATTTTTAATAATTGTTTGCTAATATAATTTAAAATGAATGTAAATACTCCCAAGGTGGTTAAAAGTATCACGAAATATGAATAAGATGGTTATTTATTGAAGAATATAAGCAATACTGCTACAGAAAGAGGAAATAGTATAGGAAAAGACCTTCCCCAAGAACAAAAGGTAAACACAGGAAAGTTTTGACGTGGAAAAAAAATAGTATGATTGGACAAAAGTAGACATGTATTCATAGAAGATACTGAAAATATACAAGACATGGGCAATGTAGAACAGTTCATGTCATGAGCAGCTAACATTTTATAAGTATAAATTTTTGCTTATTCTTTGAGAAAGTCATACAGTACATTTTACAATTTTTATTCTCTTTTATTATTTAAAACACGTTTAGATTTAAATTTATTTTGATTATATTTTTTACTGCTCCCAAGTCCTGCTAGATCCTCTCCCACTCCCTACCCATTCAACATTAAGTACTTTACCATGAAAAACAAATGGAAAGACAATGCAACAACAAACCCCACAATAACCAAGAAAACAAAACAAAACAGCACCCCAAAAACAAAACAAAAGATACCAAACTGTAACCAAATCAAAGTACACACACAAAAACTGTGGAGCCCCTTTTATGTAGGTCAGCAACTCTGCCTGCCTTGGAGCTATTGATGTACCCAGTTGGTGTGGGAGAATTGTATTCTGTCAATCATATTTTAATAAAACGCTGATTGGCCAGGCAGGCAGTATAGGCAGGAAAGCCAGACAGGAAGTAGGGATGGAGCAAAGATACTGGGAGTATTCTGGAAGCAGAAGTTCCCTCCGCCACTCCTGCGCAGATCACCGAAGAGGCAGCAAGTAACTTGCCCAGCTGAGAAAGGTACAGAGCCATGTGGTTAATGTAGATAAGGATAATGGGGTAACATAAGTTATAAGAGTTAACAAGAAGCCAGACCTAATGGGCCAATCAGCTTTATAACTTATAGAGATCTCTGTGTGGTTGATTTTCTCTGGGACTTGCCGGTTGTGGGGTACCGGGCGGGAACAGATACCCCAACAAGCCGGCCACTCATGCTACACCCAGTGTCACTCCACTGAGGAAAACTGAATTTCCCTCTCCTGCAGTTATAAATGCCAATTTATTTATTAACCTTTATCCTAGTTACTATGTTTTTACTCATTTATTTTTTAAAAATATAACAAAATAATATACAATGAGATTAGTAATGGTACAAGTTAGATAGAATATCACCTTCCCTAGCTTCTTCTTTAGCAATGGATTCCTTCTCATGCTACAATCTTGAGTATCTTGGCCATATTCAGGTCTTTTACAAGTAACTGCAGCTGATGTCAATCCGTGAGTACACGGTTTGGTTATGCCCAAACACTGTTTCAGTATATTCTCCCCTGACCTCTGGCTCTTACAGTCGGGCCAATCCCTTTTTCTCGACTGTACCTGAGCCTTGGGGTTGACAATATGGGAGTGATATAGATGTGCTCTTTGTGAGTGGGGACTCCACTGACAAGTATTCTCTGCACTTTGATTAGTTGTGGATTTCTGTGTTAATGCCCATACACTGCACAGAGAGACTTCAGTGATGGTGGGTGGATCCAGTAATTGATGGGCATAGAGATACAAATTGAGAAGCAGTTTGATATAATGCCTGTTTAATAAAATAATAGTAGTAGACCAGTCCTAAGGCCTATAAGTTCCTCAACTATGGACTTTTGATTAGATTTACATTAGCAAGCATAACGTTTTTGTAGAGTACCTTTAATTCAATTGAAAAGTTGTTGGTTACTCCGTGAATATTTGTTTCACTCTTGCACCTACGAACATAGTTACCTTGGCAATCATTACTGTAGCTCTGAGTGCTCCCATCTAAGTATGACTGCTGACTTCTTTCCCTGACAGCCTATGCACACCTGCTGGTACTGTAAAAGCTGGCTAACAAAAAGAAAACCTGTTGGCCACTATCAACTTTACTTTTCCATGTCCTGTGACAAAAAAAAAAAGTGTGGAGTTTTTCCTCAATGCTTTTTTTTTTCCAATTGAATATTGATTGTCAGCCAACTGTAGTATCCTGTATTGTTTGGGGTTTTCTATGACACCCTGGAACCAAAAACTTAGGGGAAGTTGTACAACAGGAATGGCTTCATTTATGACTCTAGAGTATATGTTTATATCTTGAGTAAAACTCTCAAGCTACTACTTCTGAATAGAAAGCATATCAAATAGAATAGAATTTGATGAGGTAAGTCACAGTTGGGGGAATATGGTGGTAGTGATGATGGTGAGTCCGATGACTGTGGCTGCTGTTTATGGTTATATTTCTTTACATTCAACCAGAAAAGGTGAAGACATGGTAGGAAGACGAGTCTATAATTGATTTTATGAAAAGTATGACTTCTCTTTGCACAATACTTTCTGGCAGGAAAAAAGAATAAATAGATAAAGGAAAAAGATAAAGTTAGCCTATTTTGTATTACGCTAGCATCCACAGTGGAAAAGGATGATAACACTTCCCAGTGTTTCCTGATCCTTACAGGTAAGCTTGCATTGCTTCGAGATAATTATCAGAGCTGCACTGGAATTCGAAATATCAAAAGTCAAAAACATAGAAGGGAATTAAAATCTAATTTTATTTTAACCTGCTATTATCCCAGCAATGACTTTATCATAAGGTAAACAGATGCAGGAGAATTTGTTCCCTTAACTCAGGGAGACTGAAGCTCTGTGTATCAATAAATAGATGGAACAATTGTACAGAGATAATCATTACCCTGGTCCCCAGATGCATCTGGAAAACTATTAAAAGCCAAAGAGGAGGCTAATGAAAAGATCTCCTGCGGTTACAGAAATTACATGCTTTGGTCTTTTTCTGCAGAAATGTTCTTTGTTAGTTTCCTCTGAAAGGCTTGACAAAGGCATATTTATTAAACTGCCTCTGTTTCCTCAGTGTGTTTTATTGCTGGAAGCCAAAGATAGAAATAACCCCAAGAAACACAGAGTTAATTTTTTTGTCATTATTTTACTTATGATATGTGAGTAAAGAACTTAGATTTCTAACCCCTTCATTTTAAGCACACTTATATACATGCACATACACACACACTCATACACAAATTCATGCATACACAATGATATGCAGATGTAAATAAAATAACTTACTAAAGAATATAGTGCTAATTTCTAGAAAATATCAGTTTTTTTCCAAACTATCTTACCAAGGATTTAAATATACTGTGCCTACAGTAGCAATCAATACTAATAGTCTAATAAAATTGTCATTTTTTATCTTATTTAAAAATCTGAAAGTACTATGGGAGCTATAATATTTAAAAATAAATGCCACTGGAATAGTTAAATGTGTCTCCATTGAAGCACCTTTTGCCATCTGGTCTGGAGAAGCTGTGCAGACTTTAAGTTCAGTAAGTGGTTCATCACCACTGTAGCTCCAGGAACATCAATACAGATTTCTGTAGAGAATGGATTATCTGTCAGAAAATACCATGTGCTAACTATATTTCACTATCACATTTTCAAAACTAATTAAATACTTAGGCTAATCAAATGCTGAGAATTCATAAGTGATTTGTGAAAAATAATTATTTATGATTTTCACAACTTCCCTTTTTCATTGTCTAAGATGAATTCTAATTTTTGAAGAATATTATTTTCAGTAGCTAGAAAGCACTTGTGGATCAACATGCCTGTGAACTATTTTGCACACTTTAAAAAATGTCTATAGCATCTGGAAAAGCTAATGGAAGCTACAAATAACACATTGTAAATAAATGACAGTCCCTGAAAGAGAGTGAAAATTTTTTCTCTGTATAAGAAATCTATGCGCAGTAATTTCAGAATCGTACAGAAAGAGAGGATCAGAGGGTATCATCACAGAACTGAAACTGTCCATCATTTTTATTAAATGTCCAGAGCTGAATCCAGCTATGCTGTATGAGACAATAGAAAGGAAATCAGAGATGAACTTGTTACGTGACTTTAGAAAAGTCACTTTCTTTCCTGGAGAGTTAGTAACTTTTAACTGAGAATTCCAGTCTCAAGTCAGGGAGCAGTTCTCAGTGTTAATTTCTGAGCAGTATTCTGAGTCAAACCTGTTCCTATTCCTGGCATACTGCCCAACATACATGGTGATTTGAGTGTCTGTGTTAGTTTTTTCTACTGGGTCAGAAAATATAATGGAATTCAGGAGAGTGAAGACAACAGTGTACTTAAATATTCAATTGTTAGGGTTAATTACAGAACTGATTATGACCACTAACTTACTTACCACTGGACAGTAGACACCCACTGTGACGGTGAATCTGCCTGGCAGCTCTTGTCCTGTTCAAATTCATTCATTCCTTCACTCGTGTTCTCTCCTTTTCTCTATTATGTTTGTGGTATATTAAAATATTCATTTTTATATATTGCCAATTCACACATTAAAAATCTTCTAAATTTTCTAATTTAGTAACTAAATGTTTGCTCATGCTGGGATGCAAAGCTCAGACTTCCACAATTTCAGTGGACGTCTGGTGTCTGAGTACACTTAGAAGCTGTCCCCCAGCTTAGTTTCTACTATACTCTACACTCCTGTCACTTTAATTGAGTGGAACCTTTGGATACTGTGTAGTTAGCTTTTCCTGAAGCATGGAACCTCTCTTGACATTAAACCAAAATTAGTGTAAATGCAATTATTCATCTTCTTTCTCTTTAGCAAGACGTTTATATGCTGGGGATAGATTAGTAATTGAATAATAATACTATTATGTGGATCCTAAGTGCATCTTCAAAATCTTTCTCTTTTTTCTTGACATTTCTATGCTATAGAAAAATCTTTTTGATTATTCCAAGTGTGTATTATTCTTGTTGGTTAGTAAGAGCTTACTGGCCAGTAGCTAGGCAGGAAAAGGTTAAGCAGGACTTATAGACAAAAAGAGAACACTGGGAGAAGAGGGTGGCGTCTCCAGGAGATACAGAGAAAATCAAGATGAACATAGAGTGTGGATAAAAAGAAATATGGGTTAATTTAAGATGGAAGAACTAGTTAGTGACAAGCCTAAGCTATTGACCAAACATTTGTAATTAAAAATAGGTCTCTGTGGTTATTTGGGAGCCAGCTGGACAGACAGAGCTAACTGGTAGGATAGAGAAACTCTTCCTAAATTTCCACTTCCCTTATGAGAAAAGCTGAGTATTGAAAATATTTTCTTAAGCTCTAGTTTTCTAGTATTCTGCCATGCCAAGCTCACCCTTATTTAAGAGATATAAGCTTTTCTGAGTTACTATTTTCTTAAGGTCTCATAATATCCAAAGTATCATGATACAGATCCTTCAAGATTAAAAAGCGTCTTAAAATATGAGATCTGTTATTATAGAAATCAAAAACTGCAAAAGCCGTAATTGCCTTTCAATAATTTTACCCACTGTTTATTTCTTCTTATCACGTGTTGAAGTGTGAGAAAATCTGTAATGTATGTATGAATATATATGACCATTTTAATATCTAGTATATAGAACTGTTATTCTAATAATTTGAGCCCAATTATTGATAATGACTAGAAACTTTTTCCCATAGGTGTTGGAAATAAATTGCATCAGTAGCAAAATTAGGCAATGATATACTTATACTTGTATTGGGTAGATAACTACAGACCTTATAAATATCCAAAAAACGGGGGGGGGGGGACATTTTAAGGTTTATGGGTACTTTTTAAAATAAACATTGTGTCAGGTTTAATAGAGAAAAAGTGAAACACTATTAAAACTAAGCCAATAAGTGAGGAACTCTCAGAGGAAAACACACAACTTGAGAATTGACTTTGAATAGATAGCACACATTATTCCTAAATGGATTTCTCTGCTATGGAGTTCATGTTACTGTGTATAATTAAAAGATTTCCTCATGTGTAGATTTTCAATTTCCATACTTGTGAGCTTTTAGACAGGCAGGTTTGGAAGGAGAAACCACTCTTCGTAAAATTTTTCAGGGATAGTTAGCCCACACTTTTAGAGAAAACAAATACCTCTGTTGGAGAATGAAATTTTGATTATCTTAGAATCATGTAATTTGTATATCATGGCACATTTCAAATTTTAAGTTATCTTCTTAATGTTCTCAATGTATTTATTTCCACCATTATAATCTGTTTCATGTCAGTGTTTTAATTCTGTTTATGCATCCTAAACAGTATTGCAAAGCATTCTCCATAAACTCAAGCAAACATAGCTATCCTTTCCTTAATACAAATCAATTATGTTTCATAAGTCATCTATCTTTACATATTTCACTGAATCCATCCCCAAGTCAGTGTTGTAAACAGCCCCCATACCGTCCATTAAAGTAGGGCAGTAGTGGTGCACATATTAAATTCTAGCACTCGGGAGGCAGAGGCAGGCAGATATTTGTGACTTTAAGGTCAGCCTGGTATATAAGAGCTAGCTCCAAAAAGGCAACAAAGCTACAGAAAAACCTTGTCTCAGAGAGAGAGAGAGAGAGAGAGAGAGAGAGAGAGAGAGAGAGAGAGAGAGAGAGAGAAAGTAGTTGAAAATAGGGGCTTCCTGGGATTAAGGTAGATTTTTTTTCTTTTATTCTTCTCTCATATGTTACATCCTGATATCAGTTTCTTTTTACTCCCCCCTTCATAGTCCCACTAAACACTTCACTCAGACCTATTCCTCATCCATTTCTCAAAAATAGAAGAAAAAGCAGGCCTCCCAGTGTTATCAATCAAACATAGCATAACATGTCAAAGTCCTTTAATTATGGCTAGAATCCACGAATGAGTGAGTACATACCATATTCCTCTTTTTCGGTCTGGGTTACTTCACTCAGTAAAGCGTTTTCTATTTCCATCCATTTGCATGCAAAACTCAAGAAATCATTTTTTTTTTTTACCGCTGAGTAAAACTCTAATGTGTATATGTTCCACACCTTCTTTAACCATATGTTCCACACATTCTTTAGCCATTCTTCTATTGAGGGGCACCTAGGTTGTTTCCAGGTTCTGGCTATTACAAATAGTGCTGCTATGAACATAGTTGAACAAATGCTTTTGTAGTATGATAGGGCATCTATTGAGTATATTCCCAAGAGTGGAATTGCTGGGTCCTGAGGGAGGTTGACTCCCAGTTTTCTTAGAAACCGCCACACTGATTCCAAAGTGGCTGCACAAGTTTTCATTCCCACCAACAATGGATGAGTGTTCCCCTCACTCCACATCCTCTCCAGCATTGGCTATCATTGGTGTTTTTGAGTTTAGCTAATCTGACAGATGTAAGATGGTATCTCAAAGCTGTTTTGATTTGCATTTCCCTGATTGCTAAGGAGGTTGAGCATTACTTAAAGTGTCTTTTGGCCATTCGAAGTTCATCTGTTGAGAATTCTCTGTTCAGTTCCGTACCCTACTTTTTAATTGGGTTAATTAGAATATTAGTGTCTAGTTTCTTGAGTTCATTGTATATTTTGGAGATCAGACCTTTGTCTGATGAGGGGTTGGTGAAGATCTTCTCCCAGTCCGAAGGTAGTCTTTTTGTCTGACCTACAGTGTCCTTTGCTTTACAGAAGCTTCTCAGTTTCAGGAGGTCCCATTTATTCATTGATTCTCTTATTGTCTGTGCTGCTGGGGTTCTACCTAGGAAGTGGTCTCCTGTGCCCGTGTCTTGTAGACTACATCCCACTTTCTCTTCTATCAGGTTCAAAGTGGTCAGATTAATATAGAAGTCTTTAATCCATTTGGACTTGAGTTCTGTGCATGGTGATAGATATGGATCTACTTTCATTCTTCTACAGGTTGACATCCAGTTATGGCAGCACCATTTGTTAAAGAGGCTTTCCTTCTTCCATTGTATACTTTTAGCTCCCTTGTAGAAAATCAGGTGTTCATAGGTTTGGGGGTGAATACCTGGGTCTTCTATTTGATTCCATAGGTCGACTTCTCTGTTCTTATGCCAATACCAAGCTGTTTTCAATACTGTAGCTGTGTAATAGAGTTTGAAGTCAGGGATGGTAATGCCTCCAGAAGTTCCTTTATTGTATAAGATTGTTTTGGCTATCCTGGGTTTTTTGTTTTGCCAAATAATCTTGATTATTGTTCTCTCAAGGTCTGTGAAGAATTTTGATGGGATTTTGATGGGAATTGCATTGAATCTATAGGTTGCTTTTGGTAGAATTGCCATTTTTACTATGTTGATCATCCCAATCCAGAGCAAGGGAGATTCTTCCATTTTCTAGTATCCTCCTCAATTTCTTTCTTCAAAGACTTAGAGTTCTTGTCAAATAGGTCTTTCACTTCCTTGGTTAGAGTTACCCGAAGATATTTTATGCTATTTGTGGCTTTCATGAAAGGTGATGCGTCTCTGATTTCCCTCTCCACTTCTTTATCCTTTGTGTATAGGAGGGCAACTGAATTTTTGGAGTTGATCTTGTATCCCATTCATTTGAAAAGCTCTTCTCATAGCTTATGCATTATTAATTTATTGTAAATTAAGTCATCAAAAATTGACTTTTAAGTAAAATTTAGTAGTACCTCCATTAAAGTCTATTGAATATTTAACTGGTGTTCTACCTCTAAACTCTTAGTTTTGTATATTGGTCCATATATATATTGCAACATATCCTGAAAGCATTTTGAGTTGAATCTAATTTATATTTCAAACTTTTTGAATTACTCTACTGTCTTTGCACACACACACACACACACACACACACATACACACACACACATACACACACACACACACACACACACACACACACACGGACAGATTAGGTCAAGTTGTTATGGCTTAAAGAAATAATCCTTGTCACATTTGTGTATAATTATTTGAACTTTATAAACTACTTTAAGATAACCAATGTCTTAAAACATATATTTATTCTTTAAGAGTTTCAAATAATTTTTATTGTTTGGATCATACAAATGTTAACATATTATGAATATACAGGTTATTTAACTATGAACATATTGTGTCAGTGCATGCATGTGTGTTTTTAACATCTTTGTTATAACATTTTTAACATTTTGCCATACACACACACACACACACACTTTTCATGGTTTTGGTTTCATCAAGGTTGTGCTGTTAATTATGTTATATCTTTTAATATATTTCAATGGAATTCCTTTTATTTTTATTGCTTTGTTTAAGATTCATTTTTATTTGAGGGAATATATGTATCCATTGTGTTTATCTATATGTGCACGTTACATGTGTTCAGGTAACAATGGCAATCATAAGAAGGCATGGATCCATTAGCGCTGGAGTTCCCTGTGTTTGTGAGCAGCCCAACAACATGTGTGCTGTGATTGCTGTCCTCTGAAAGAGAAGTTGGTGCTCTTATTCACTGAACCATATCTCCATCTAATTGGCTATTCCTTGATACAAGAGCCCAGTTCATTTTCATTTATTGACTATGTACAATTAAGTTGACTAGAGATATATAATTTTCTTTATCATTTAAATTTAACAATTTTGGTTTTGTTTCTTTACTTACTTTTCTGGTTTTTATTTTATTTCCATTTATGTGTTATTTCCATTCCTTTTTACTGTGGATTTAATGATTTTCTAGTTGCATTTTGCAAATTTTATGCCATGAAATTTATTACTGTTTTAGGGAGAGCTGCTTGTTCATTTCCTAGTTGCCCAGCAGTTCAGACCCAAAATAATCACAAAGAAACTATATTAATTAAAACAGTGCTTGGCCCATTAGCTCTAGCTTCTTACTAGCTAACATTTATATCTTAATTTAACCCATTTCTAGTAATCTGTGTATCTTCATATGGCTGTAGCTTACCAGGTAAAGTTCCAGTGTCTGTATCCAGTAGAGCTACATGGCTTCTTTTTTGACTCCACCTTCCTTCTCCCAGCATTCTGTCTCATTTTCTCCACCTACCTCTATTCCCCACATAGGCCCAAGACAGTTTTTTATCAACCAATGGTATTCACAGCATATACAGGGGAATCCCACATCATACTATGATGTCAACATACAAGCATATTCTCCACATTAATGTGGGAATGGAATGCACATCAGAATAATATAACATATCTTTCTTAACATTAATGTTTTATTTCCTGTAAGGAGCCACCAGGATATTGCCTTGGCGAGATAGTGCCAGCAGTCCTACAGCCTGGAGGTATACAAATCCTTTGATGTTGCCACACAGGCCAGTGTGCTTGGAGCCTTGTTTTGCATTTCAGAGACTTGGTTTCCTGACCTGTCCTGTGGCCTTGGGCCCTAGCAGAATGGCATCAACCAATCAGCATTCGAGCCTCTCACCCTAGAAAAGCGGCTGTCTTTGGGTTTTTTCGCTCTCTCTCTAAGCTCTCTCTAATCTTTCTCTCGTCCCTGCGCTCTCTCTTCCTCTCTCCCTTGCTCTCCCTTTCTCTGTCTTTTCTCTCTCTTCTCTTCCCCCAATTTTCCTCAACCGAGTGCTCCGAATAAAGATGTGATAGGGAAGGAATCTCGTTTTTGTGGCCGTTCATTCCTGCTGGTCAGGAAGCGCGCCGCAATTTCTGGTAAATATCTGTTTTTCAACGTATACTTCAGTCTTCTTTCTTAAACAGTGTTTCTCTTTTCATTGAAGTTTGCAGACCCATTTTCATTTCATTTAATTTAATTACTGACAAAATAGCATTAGAGTTTGTCAAGTTGCTATTTGTTTTCAATTTGGCTAACACGCTCCATGCCATTTGTTCTTTGTAGTTCTCTTTTGCATTAATTTAGAGTTATTTGAAAATCATTATTTTTATTGATCCAGATTGTTTATTGGCTATAATGGTTATAATTTTCGAGTCATTTGTATGTTTATGATGAGTTTATTGAGTACACCTATAACTAGCTGAGTCAATTTCTAGTGAGATTTTAGCATTTTCTATAGAGTGTAACTATTAAATAATACATATTTATTATATCTCCTTCTGCTGTTTTTTCTGTTAATTGAACATTAGCTTCAAAAGTGAATGAAATCATAGAAAGAAGTCATTTGTATACTGACAGCTTACTCATCCACAGTTTTTAAATAGATGTACGTTTCCTTCCAAAACATTCTGAAGAAGACACTATGGTAATCAATCTAATCAATTTACATTTCCAAAAATTCAGTTTTTCCTTGTGTTGAAACCCATCTCTAGAGTTATTGGGTTAGAAGTTTATATTATATGACATTCTTTTTTATTATGAAAATGTTTCTTAACATTAATGTTATTTCTAGAAAAAGAAAGTTTTCTGATCGTTCTTATCTTCTGAAATAAATGCATATTAAGTTCTTCATTTTACTGATTTTGAGTAAATATATATTTGACCTTAAAGCATTTATGCCACATACCAAGCATATACTTTTAACATCATGGAAATTCATCATAAAATAATAGTGTGATAAAAATGTGAAACAATTTGTAGATAATTCATAAATATGGGTTAGCTTTTTAGCAAATGATACTTTTTAATTTATCTTTCTTAGACAATCTTGTGATAAGATTGCAATAGTAATTTAATTAGGAAAATACACTGTTATTTCAAGTACTTGTTAAAAGGAATGTGGGAGGTTAGGTTCAAATTAATCAGAGTTTATCTAGAGCCAAATGATGAAGGTCAAGTAGAGAGTAGATCATTGCTGCTTCCAGCAATGAAGGGAGGGCTCTTGATATCTAGCAAGAAAGAGCTGGTTTTAGCAAAAGAACACAAAGCAGAAACTGTATTTTAATGGCTAATATTTAGTGGCCACATTGTCAGTATGACTGGACTTAGAGTCAAGGAGCAAGCATATTTCAATGTGTACTTGTGAGCACATTTTCTGGATAAGCTAATCGAGGACAGAAGATCCACCCTGAATGCAGGTTGCCACATAAAGAAGGTAAAATGAACATCAGCATTTCTCTCTCTCTCTCTCTCTCTCTCTCTCTCTCTCTCTCTCTCTCTCTCTCCCTATCTCTCTCTCTCTTATTTGTGACTGTGGCTGTGATGTGGTCAGCAACCTCATGCTCCTAACACAACACTTCTCTCTCTGTGGTAGACTGTACCGTCAAACTGTGAGCAAACACAAGCCCTTTCTTTTTCACACCATGTATTTCTTCTGTCATATAGTTTGTCACACCATAACCAACAGAAGTTTGCTCCTTTGATCTCAAAGCATGCCTAATTCTGTGAGGTAATAGCTCAATGGGAATATCTCTGATACTATGTAGCAGTCCTCCAAGTTACATTTCTTTCTTGCCACATGGATATAGTTCTCTTCATATTTCAGCCTTCTCAGGGAAATTCGCCTTCAGGATTCTTTGTTTATAATCACCTTCTATATCAGAGAAATTTCTTTCACGAATGTTCTCATCGAGAAGCCAAACTTTACTCGCTACTTACAAGTGTCTAATCAATGTAGCTAAAACAGTGATCTCCAAATTTAAGACTAAACTATTACTAAGACTGTTGTGCTTCCAGTCCACCAACCTGATCTGCAGGGAATTCCCTAACACTGCAACAGAATAGCAGCTGCAGATTCCCCTGTCCATGCCACCTGTGGCTTCCACAGATTATGACCTCTGGACTGCCTTCTGCCTCTTTGTCATTTGTCCCAGTTTCCAACTCAGGATGCCACTCCTTCACAATCACAGGCCATGCCTGCAGACTTTCTTCACTATCTCTGTTCCCCCAGTCTCAATCCTCAGGGTCAATCCTAATCCTTCAATAAAACACCAGATGTAGCCTCCCATCCCTACTATCCATGCCTTCCTCCCTGGTTTCTCCTTACCCCAGTTTCCAACACCAGTAAGTAGTAGATGTGAAAACACGGACACACTCTTCAAAAATTCAGAAGAAACAGAAACAAAGGACCAAAACACGCACCCAACAATGATAGACTCGGAACCTAGACTTCTAATCACCCTAAACCCAGTGCTTGCAAACCTGTCTGAGAACACAGTCAGTGGAGCCCCATGGCAATATATCTCTATTAGAGCTGTGTACTACAGCAAGTCAAAGACATTCCAATATAACTGAAGCACAAGAATAAGTTCTTAAAACCAACACTATAAAATGATAAAATGAAATTTAGGAAAATACAAACAAACAATTGGAGGAAATGAATAAATCCCTTAAAGGAAGCCAATAAATAACAAACAGTTGAAGGTCATAGATTTGAACATGATTATTAAAATACTTGCAAACCGAATTCGAAGAAGACATCAAAAACATTATTCAATATGATCAAGTAGGCTTCATCACAGAGATTCAGTATCAAATTAAATGGATAGAAACTCAAAGTAATTCCACACAAATCAGAAACAAGACGAAGTTGTGCACTCTGTCCATATCTATTCAAAAGCATATTTGAAGCTTTAGCTAGGGCAATAAGACCACTGAAGGAGATTAAGGGGATACAAATTGAAAAGGAAGAAAATAAAATATCACTATTTGTAGATATAATAGTACATATAAATGACCCTAAAATTTCCACCAGGGAACACCTGAAGCTCATAGACACTTTCAGCAATGTGACTGGATACAAAATTAAATAAAAATAATCAGTAGCCTTCCTATATACACATGATAAATAGACTGAAAAGGGAGTTAGGATAACAACAGTTTCACAATAGCCTCAAATAATATAAAACATGTTGGAGTAACTTTAACCAAACAAGTGAAAGACCTGTATGATAAAAAAGACCAAAAAATTTCATAGATCTGTAGAATTCACATAATAAAAATAGTTATCCTACCAAAAGTATTCTACAGATTCTATGCAATCCCCATTAAAATTCCAGCATAATTCTTTACACAATATGAAAAGTTAATTTTCAACTTAATATGGAAAAACAAAACAAAACAAAAACCAAGATAGTTAAGACAATTCTGAGTTATTGAACATACCACCAATTCTGATTTCAAGTTGTACTCCAGAGCTATATTAATAAAAATTGCATAGTATTGGCACAAAAAGGGACACATTGGTCAAAGTTGAACTGAAAACTCAGACAGAAAATCACATATGGGCCCCTGATTTTAAACAAAGAATCCAGAAATGCACACTGAAAATTAAGATAACCCTATTTAGGGCCCCTAGGAATGGGGAATATATAGTTAGAACTAGCCGATTTTTGTGGCCAGGAAATAAGATAGCAACTTCAACAAATGGTGATGGTCAAACTGGATATTTGTGTGTAGAAGAATGCAAATAGATCTATATCTACCATCCTACACAACCTCAAGATCAAACGGATCAAATATCTCAACATAAAACCATACACAATGAACCTGGTAGCAGAGAAAGTAGGGAATAACCTCGAATACTTTGGTGCCAAAGACAAATATCTGAACAGAACACTGATAACTCAGGAACTAAGATCAACCATTTATAAATGGGAACTCATGAAACTGAAAAGCTTCTGTAAAGGCAAAGGACACCATTAATCAGACAAGCTGCAGCCTACAGAATGAGAAATTGGTGTAGGATGTTATTCTGTCTTTGTATTGCTTTCAATGGTTAATAAGAAACTGCTTTGGGACTGTTGATAGGGTAGAACTTAGGTAGGTGGGGAATACTAAATGGCATGCTGGGAGAAAGGAGGCTGAGTGAGAGGGAGAAGCCATGGATCTGGGGCCAGAGGTAGATGTCCTGAAACTTTTCTTGTAGACAAGACCTCGTGGTGAAATGCAGATTAATAGAAATGGGTTAAATCAAGATGTGAGAGTTAACCAAAAAGAGGCTAGAGCTAATGAGCCAAGCGGTGATTTAATTAATACAATTTCTGTGTGGTTATTTCGGGGCTAAGCTAGCCAGACAGCCAGGAAGAACAAGTGGCACCCTCCTACAACAGGGAAGATTTTTACTAACTCAATATTTGATAGCAGACCAATATCTAAAATACATAAAGAACTCAAGAAACTAAATAATCTAATTAAAGTTGCAGTACATATCTAAATAGAGGTTTATCCATAAAGGAAACTTAAATGTCCAAGACACACTTAAAGAAATGTTCAATCTATTAGCCTTTAGGGAAATGCAAATCAAATCAACACAGATTATATTTTACTCCAGTCAGAATGGCTAAGGACAAAAACTCAAGTGATAGTTCATGCTGGTGAGAATGTGGAGCAATGTTAGCACCACTCCAGTGTTGGTGAGTGTCCAAATTTGTAGCGCCTCTATGGAAATGCATATTGTTGTTCCTCAGAAGATCGGCAATCACTCTACCTCAAAACTCAGCTATACCACCCCTGGACATTTACCCAAAGGATACTCTGTTCTACCCCAAAGACATTTTTTTCAGCTATGTGGATTTATTTACAATAGTCAGAAATTGAAAACAACATAAATGTTTCTCCACCAATAGGTGTATAAAGAAAATATGGAGCGGAGTGAGGGGAAACTTCCAGAATATATTGTGTAAGAGAAGAATCTATTTTCAAATAAATAAGACTACTGTATGCTACTTATTAGGTGTTATTTAGTACAATATTTGTCTTTAAGAAACATTATTCTGATTCAATAAAAACTAAGATCTTAGTGCCATGGGTCTGTGGGTAAATTGCCTGTGACATTTTATATTGGGCAAGTGACTCTAGACAGGCATGGAGAAGCACTGCAGACATATCTGTTTTTTACTAATTAATTTGAAATAATAGTGACATTTCATACCAAAATATAAATATCTGCTTTTCATTATATAAAATGTCTCTGATGGGAGGCAGCTATCATGCAGACTCACAAAATGAGCCCAGTTGATGATTAGCTTTCAGTCATTGCTGAGTCAGATTAAACCTGCTGCTTTTACAGATAAATGATGCTCCATATTAAAGGACACTTGCAGTGAAAATTCAGGTCTTACTCTAGCTATAAAAATAATCAGCAGGCAATTAAATTCATTCCAGTGATACCTGAGGAGACAAACCTTGAAATTATACTTTACTTCATCAAAAAACTGCAATTTATGAGCTATAACTGGCATTTTATGATACTTTTTATATTTCCAAAACTTTTCATGAGTTTCATCAAACAAATTTTCAAGAGCATGATTCATGCTCCAGCCTGTCCTGGGTTTCTTGGTTTGGTCCATCACCTTTCTCTGTGGCTTGAAGTCTGAGCTTTGTGCCCAATGAGCTGCAATCGCCATTGGTTTGGGTTAATTAGCCTCTAACTAACAGTATGTTCAGGTACAATATTAGAAAGAAAGCAGAGTTGGACTTCCCACAGGGCAGGAGACCCTGACTTCCCTTGGGGACAAAGAGGGAGGAGGAGAGGGAGGGGGGAGTGGGAGGGCGTTGGGAGGAGGGGCGTAAATGGAAACTTTTTATAATTTAATAAAATTACAAAAAAAAAAAAAGAAAGAAAGCAGAGAAGTGAGGCTAGAATATCTGTGTGTCTGGCTCCTTCACAATGTTTTATCTGTGCTGGAGATGCTATTTGCTGAAGTCATAGCTTCAGACAGGCAGGCTTTCATGGTTCCCTCCACAATTTTTTTCTAGCTGCATTCACGCTTCTGTCTTTTGCACTCCCCAATAATGGGTATTCTATTCTACGTTGCTCATCCTTAGATGTTTAATACTCCTTTGCTGACATCTCCCCAAATCTGCCCACATGTTGCAATTTGGAAAGAAAATTATAGTTTTAAATTAAACTCTGAAGATTCTCTAGTTTGAATCTGCTATTATATTCTTGGGTTTTTACACAGTGCTTGGGGCATTAGATAGAACTATCTCGTATATCAATTACTAAGTAAATGCTGATCTACAGCCACATCATGTGTGTATATATGTATGTAGGCTATGTATACAGAAAAAATATAAAAGTGAAAACAAAGGCTACCAAATATTAAATATGCTTTTATGTATAATTCAGGAAAGAAGAAAATATGTAAAAATGATGACTGTAATAACTATAGAAATAAAAGTAGAAAATATGAAATTTTACTTACAAACTGGACATATTAAAACAATGTTATTTTCATCATTCAGATATGAAGGCTGGAAGTCTGAAATAGAGGTGTTTGACGGAACATCCTTGCTCTGAAAACCCAAAAGTTTCACTCACATAGTGGTTCACAATTGTTGCTGCTTTTAACTCCACAGCTTCAATTATTGCTTCCATTGCAATTTAGCTTTCTTTTCCCTGAGTGTCTTCTTCTCTGTGAGGTAATATCTTTCTTCTTAGAAGGGCATCAGGCAATGAATTTAAGGTCATTCTAATCTAACATAACTTCTAATAACTTGATTTCCTGTGCATAGATCCCATAGAGCCATTCTCCAAAGAATAATATGTAGAGGTACTAGAGAATTAAACTTCAACAACTTTTTTCTTAAAAATAATTATAAGGTGCTATGTTTAAATCACAACAGGAAGTTAGAACAATCCAGATAATTTTTTCACCTAGAATAACAAAATACCGTTAAATATTTTACTCATGGAGTAATTATTGGACAATTTTATAGGGGAAATCTTGCCTATAACCATTAAAATGACTTACACTGAAATAAAAAGTGATGAAAATTACAGTTAGGTGGTGTTTTGATTTTGTGTGTGTGTGTGTGTGTGTGTGTGTGTGTGTGTGTGTATATTTCATTTGTACCCCAAGGATAATGTGTGGCGGCTTGGTGTGGATGTGTGGTGGCACTGAAATCTTTAACATTTAAGGCTGACTGCAAGGCCATCAAAAGGATAAAGGTGGTTCTCATAGGAACCTCGATAGTTCTTGAGAGACTATGACATTATAAAGGCCTGAGTGTGGTCTTTGAAAATTCTTTGGGGTTTTTGAATGTCAATATATCTTAACCTTTTACATAAACTTCCACCATTGTGATGATACATAGAAACATCTGAATCCATCCTACTGCTCTGGCCTGGAATATCAACAACTCTTAACTAAACCTCCATCTTTTTTTATGTTAACTGGCCTCTGGAGTTTTATTATAACAACAAAAAATACATGAATACAATACAAGGATAAAACAATTCTTGGGGGGGAACTGGGAAAAAAATGACTGAACTTGTAAAATGCCCATGAATTAAAAGAAATAGGTGACTTCAAGAAGTATTTACGGGATAGATTATACATCAGATGGTTTTATTAACGGAATAATGAAGAGAACAAATAAATTAAAATGAAGTAAATTACATATAATGTTTCAATTTTTTATCTGCATCAAAAATTACAACTTTCCATAAAATAAATACTGCAGAACAAGGTGATTTCTTTAATTTTAGATTTTTAAAATCTCTAAGTGTTTTTATTAGCGACTGTGGCATTTTACTTACCAGCAATATTATACAAGGGTTTAAATTCATCCATACCTTGGGCAACACTTGTTTCCTTTGTTTTGTCTTTAGTTTTCTTTTATAGTGATTCTAACAAAGATGACTCGCAATTTATCTGCAATTAACAGTATCAGAAATCTTTTCATCTACTTACTAAAATTTATATTTTCTTTGTAATTTGAATGAGAATTTGTTGTTCAATGAATAAACTTTTAAATTGTAATAGATGAATACATTCTAGACTCAATGTAAAAATTGTTGTCTATAGGGAAAGATATGGTATTATGTTCTTGAACAGTTTAAGAACATTCTCATTTGTAATATACTGACCGAATAATGAGAAATGAAACAAATGAAAAGAGACACAAAGGCATTTTGTTGTTTGTTTGATCGGTAATTACCTTGACTTTGGTCAACAATGCTGTGGGTGATTGCAGATGTTACTCAAACTGTATTCTGAATTATGTACAATTCTCACATATGAAATAAAACTGTTTAGGAAAGAGAGAATGAACTCTCAACAACAATAGCGTTATCAGTCATGAAGATGATGACTATTCAATACGATGGGTTTGTGGGGATAGGAATGGATGATAGTTAAGCTTAAATATGAACCTAAAATTCATGAAACCTGCACCTAGAAGATGACTAGATAAAGAGGTTAATTGTGGCGTGGAAAGGTTCACATTATAATTTGGAAGAGAAAAATCTAACCAAAGTTAGAGAAGACAGATATAACAAACTGAGGTCAAATTATTTTAAAAAATGATTCTAATTCCCACAATTACAGTGTTCAAGTCAAGTTTTGTGTTATGTAGATACAGTTTAAAGTGCTTATCTGACCAAATATGGTGGGATGAAGGAGACAACCTTAAAGAACTTAAAAATACATATGGTAGATGATTTTCAATGTCTGAAAAATGAACCCAATTCTGCAATATTACCAAATTTAATTTACCAAATATATTTCTAATGCAGATACTATTAAAAGTGTTTACATTTGAGGGAAGAAGAAAGACAAACCAGCAAGTGAAACAGGAACTGAGGAGAAGTAGTTGAGGCAATCTGAGATTTATTTTAGAACAATTAAGTGCCTGCCTGCTGTGTTGATGGGTCAGAAGTGAACTGTAGCTCGTGGTCAGCTCAGGATGAAGCATCAGGAACAGGTTGGAAGTGATTCCTGCTTTGACACTGATCCTTCCCAATACTCAGTATCTAAAATGGAATCACAGACAAACTTCTAAAAATACTAGGTGTTTTCAAATCTACATATGCTCCATTTCTGGATAAACTAAGTAAAGAATACATGAGTACTTTTTTTTAGTAGATGGATATTCAAAGCACAAATCTGGTGCTCACATCAAAGTTTGCCCACCCTGGTTTAGCTTCTAAACACAGTGCAACTTAGGTTAGCCTGGTTTTATTTTCAATCTCTCAAGCCATTTCTGTCCTGAGAAGGTAATCCTTTCCAGAATTTTCTTTAGAATTCAAGACGAAAGTAAACCTTTTTGTGCCCCATTAAGATACTTGTTACAGCACGGTTTTCTTCAAGTCAAATTCTTGTGGGGGGGTAGTCTCTTTTCTTCTACAGTTGATAACACATACAGGTCACCTTGCATTGCTTATAGGCCATCTATTATTGGCTAGTTTAAGGTCCCCTTTTCAAAGGCAAGTTACTTTCAGTTATCTTTCTACAGATCTAATAATGTTTATACCAGAAACGCATTGCACTTCTACAGTTCTATGTAAAGGCCACAAATCAACCTAAGCTTTAGTCATGGTTATTTTCCAGAATCTTAGCTGTTGCATTCACAGCTAAGAAGGGACACAGAGACCCTTTGATGGAGTTATATTACCATGCATGCCATGAAAACTTCTTTTCTTGTCACATTTATATGGTTAATGGTAACATGGTTGATGTTTTTCCATGTTCTATTAACCAAAAGACAGTCAACCCATGCAAGTTAGAGGGCCTTAGTAGCTACCTCAATATGAATTGACTTAATATCTACTAAGTCACCCATTGTCTGGCCAGTGCAGTGTCCCACAAAGGATCTCTATGGCCATGGCTGCATTTCAGGAGACATAGCTTCCTGGTCTTGTTCATGCTTGTGACTTTTCAAGCTTAAATTGTGTCATGTGTATTTTCCTCTTCACTTGTCCACAATTTCTCCCGTTTAATTTAGATTGTTCAATTACCATTAATTCCAGGCAATCTATTGTTTAATTGGATGGATTTCAATTGCAAATTAAGACTGCTGATTTCAACCAAGAAAGCTAATTTAAACCTGACAACAGGTTTGTCTAAAAAAAAATAGGAAATGGTATGAGAGAATGGAGAATAGCAGAGTCATTTGTTTGTATATTAAGGTGTCACTTGTTTGTTTAATTAGAACAAAACTGTAGTTTTCTGCTAACTAACTTTAAATTGCAGGAATAGCGAGCACCATCGCTCTTCATGTTGGGGATTTTTTGTCATAAACAAAAGAACTATCCATGTAGCAATTCTACTGGGTTACTTCTTCTCCAAAGTAGTGTCATTCAGTAAGCACTGGCTTAAAATTATCATAAGGAAAAATGAAAAGTTAGGAAGGGGTTATAGAATTCAATATGTGGTACTGTGTGGAGTAATTGTAAAGCAAATATTCTACTAGAGATGGTTCTATGATATCCAATATTGTGGCAAGGGTGGGGAGAGACTCATTCACCCGTTGACATAAATCTATTGTAGAATTATGGCATAAATATAGTTGGGAAAAGAGGGGAAAACTTTAAACTTTGAAAAATAAATAGCAATTAATACTCAAGATCTTTCTTTGCCTGATATAAAACGTACTTAAGAACCAGCATGTTAATTTTCCTGAACATTGTTTTAATAAGAGGGAAAAGATAAAGTATATGAATTGAAAAAAATTTTTCTTCACTAAGAGATGACACTAAAACTGTGTTGAGACATGCCTGTCACTTTTAGAGCATTCTAATGTTGGTCAAAAATGTGTTCAAAACATAGAGACTGCAATAAGAGAAAGTGGAAACTTAAACAATAAAAAATTAGAAATTTAGGCTCTGAGAATTTTCAAAGGAAGGAATAAAATATGTGTTAGTCAAAAATTCTTACAGATGGATTTGTGAACTCAAAACATGACTCATGGGTTGTGTTAATTCCAAACAAAAATGCTAAGACTTTGCATTTTAGAATTTACTTATATGGCGGTATTTATGTTGAAAACATTTTAGTACAACGCCGATAGCAAATAAGGCATTATTGAATACTAAGTAAGCATTGTCCTTGTATACATATAGAAATAATATTTTAATAATGCTTTACATAACATAAAAATAGTAGTACATGTCAGAAATTCACATTACTTAAAAACAAACAGCATTGTAAATGAGTCATTGGAGTTTCCCACTATTGATAGTAGAATGTTAACTACATTCCCTGAAAGAATGATCACAGTCACTAAAATTATAATTTGCAATCATTTACTGAATTTACATAGGGATAATTAATGATTGTAAGCTGAAAGTTTGTGCTATCAAATAACGTTTCTAAAATTATAAGCTGTGAAAAGGGCTGCTTACAAGAAAGTGGAAACAGGTGTCTATTGTGAATACCATATAAGTTTTAATGTAGAACATTGAGAATGGCTAAATGAAATAATTTCAGATTCTTTTGAAACTCCTCTTTGTTTTTCATCATCACTAAAACTCTGTTCACCATGATACTCTTTACTAGATCGTCCTCTTTAGCTGCAAGATTGTTGAGCTAAAAGTGACTGATACTGCATTCTATTCTCACTGGTGAAAGCTGAGGTTCTGGAAGACAGTGATAGGAATCCTTCCAATAAGCATAGTTCTAGGTAGGGCACTGTCACTGTGAGTCTTAATGCTGCTATTATTTTGAACATGAATTAGCTTCCCTGTTCCTCAGACTAAGAAGCAGAATCTCTGAATAGTTGGCACGGTGTCTCAAAATATCTAAAGGAAATTTTAACACAAAAATCTTCCACATGACTTAAAATCCACACATGTTTTCTTCTCATGATGTCTCAAGACAAGAATAAAGACTTGCGTCTTACATAGGCATATCTTGACCCTTCCACTAACAAAAGCAAATGAGATTTTTAAAAATTTTTTTGGATAGGAGTTTAGTGAAAGTAAATATTTTTTTTCTCACATAATATATCCTGATTATAATTTCCCCTTCCTTTGCCACTTCCACCTCCTTTTCACCTTCCTTCTTGTATGGATTCACTCTTTTCTCTTATTAGGAATAAAAGGCTTCGACGGGAGAAAAATAAAATTAATATAATAAAATAAAATAAAATAAAATAAAAATAACATATGGAATGAAACAAAACAAAATTAAGAAAAGGAACCCAAAAGAAAGTGTAAGAAGCAAAGACCCACTTTATTTGCACACTTCGGAATCCAACCAAAACAGTAAATTGGAAGCTATACCATATACACAAAGGGCCAGTAGAGTAAAAAGATATAATCTAAAAAAAGACAAAATTAAAATTAAAAAGAAGGAAAGCCTGACATGGCATTATAAGAAGAGGAACCTCCAAAGATGCCATTGAGTTTGTCCTCAGTTGACCATCTATTACTAAGCATGTAACCTACCTTTAATAAGACTTTGTTTCCCTTTGAAACTCCTATGAAAGAAAGCAAATTTTTATTTGTAAGTAGGTATTAATTGGAAGTAGCTTCTGAGTTAGGGATGAAGGCATGAATTTTCCTTTGAGATGCTTGGCAGCCCTGTGCACATTTCCTCAGTTTCTGTGAGTTAATACATGAGCTTGGCCATGTGTCTTTAGAGGACTTGTTTCCTTGGTGTCTGCCATCTCCTCAGGCTCTTGAACATTTTGAATTCCTCTCTTCTCAGGAGCACCCTGAGCTTGGATGTGGGAAGGGTGTTATGGATCCACCATGTTTAGGGTTGAAAGGTCGCTCACTCTGTACAATGTTTGACTGAGGATTTCCGTGTTTGTTGCCTTCTGCTGCAGGAGGAATCTTTCCTGATGATGGGTGAAGAACGCACTGATCTATGACTTTAGCAGAATGTCATATTAGTATTCATTTTACTGCTACTTTTTATGTTTGCTTGATTTAATTTATGTTTTTTTAACAGTAGTATTTGGTTTTACCTTAAGTCTCTGTGCTATATAGTCTTGGTCACCAAAGCAGTGTTGAATATGGGTTACATCTCTTGGTGCTGGTCTTCAGTCAAATCAGATATTGGTTGATAATTCCAACAAGGTTTATGACACCATTGCTGAACCATCTCTTGTAGGAAGAACTCCATAGTAAATCAAAGGGTTACCACTGTGTTGGTGTTTAATTTTCTTCTTTGGTAGTGTGCAGTGTACCTTCCTGTACCAAAGACTCTAGAATGTAGGTTTCAAGGCACTTTGTTGTAACATGATGGGGGCTGGCTTGTTTGGATTTATGTCCAGCACGGCCCCCCAGCTGTTTAATCCCAGAGAAAAATCACACACAGATTTCTGTAAGTTATAATGCTGATTGGCCCATTAGGTCAGGCTACTTATTAGCTAACTCTTACATCTTTGATTAACCCATTTTTCTGATCTATTTAAGCCATGTGGCTCAGTACCTTTTTCAGTGGGGCAGCTCACATCCTGCTGCTTCGGGTGGTCTGGGCAGGAGTGGGAGGAATCAACTTCCTTTTCCCCAGAATTCTCCTGCTCTCCTTGCATCATTTCCACTTCCTGTCTGGTTTCCCCGCCTACACCTCCTGCCTGGTCAATCAGCGTTTATTTAAAACATGATTGACAGAATGCAGACAATTCTCCCACACCACTTTGTAAGCCCTAGCTTGACTTCTCCATGTGCTATATGTTGTGTAGGTGTTGTATTCAGCAATGGTTCCCTGCTGTCAGTTTATGGAGAGCAACCCATAGTCTTCACAACAGCATGGGATGTTTTCAGGTTCCCGTGGAACTCCTCTGGACAACATGTCTATTAAATATAACCCAGTCCCAATAACAGCAACTTCATTTGGTGCCAAGATATGACCACGTGGATTTCTGTCTCCCATAAATGGTAATTTCAACTCATCATTCATAGAGTGATATAGATAAAGAAAGGCTGAAAGTCTAGAAGTAAGGAAACATTTTACTACATTGACCTGATTTCCTTATGACTCTCCTAATTGCTTCCTTTAGGACAAAACCCAGATTATTATTGGTGGTGGCTCTCTCTTCATAAAGTTTCACCACATCGCATTCCAGAACATTGTCAGCTTCATGTGGTAAGTGTCGAATAACGTAGTATAGGATAGAGTATGTGAGCCGGTGTCTTCAATCCCCTCACATTCAAAATGGGAATATCAATAGTTATACACTGCATGAATACTGAAGGATTAAAATGGCACCCAAGAAACATAGAGGACAGAGAGGTGTATTTTGTATTCTTTGGGCTTTCCCTTGGGCTTTACAGCTTTATTCTCTTATTCGTCCTGCATACTGGCATCTTTGGAAGTGCTAGGTAAATATATAGAATCATACTAAAATTATTAAATACCAGCAGTTATTCTAATTGTATTGAGATACACCTACTGGAAACTTGAAGTTTAACTTTCCTTTAGATCAGAATCTTTGCTAAGATTGATCTCTTATTGCTGTTTAAATAAATGCATTTGAAAATGTTTTGCAGATATGCCATTATTTTCTTAAACTAATAAGACTGCAATTATGATACTGACCATATAATTCTCACTTAAGGAGATTTCCAGACATATAGCAAATTGACCTACTAAAACACTATCCTAAAGTAAATAAATGTACCCTTTTTATATTAGGTGTTTTATTTATTTGTTTGTTTATTTATTTATCGAGGCAAAGTCACACTCTATTACATTGGAACTCTATGTAGACGGCTGGCATGTAATGTACAGAAATCTGCCTGCCTCTGTCTCCAAAAAGCTAGGATTAAAGTTGTGCATCACTATGCCCAGATAGGAAACATTATTTTTGAAAATAATTTTGTATCAAACCAGTCAGATACTTTGTGTTGTTTTATATCTATCAAGTATGAAAAGGATGTCATTCTATGATTCATGCAGCAGACAGTTATATTTAATCATGAGAGATACTGACTGATAGTTTCCTTTTCTTTTTGTCTGGGTCTTTGTCTGGTTTTGGAATTAGAAAAATTATGGCTTCATAAAAAGAATCAGGAAATGTCCCTTCCTTTGTTATTTTTAGGGAATAATTTGAGGAGTATTGATATTAGTTCTTTGAATATATAAAAAGAATCTATGATTAATCCCTTCATATCTGGGCTTATTTTAGTTGAGACATTATTTTAAAAAAATCCTTTTATTGAAATTAGATTATTTTTGTGTTTAATATATTTTGGCTATGGTTTTCCCTCCCTCTACTCTCCTGAATTCCTCCAGAAATTTCCTCCCATCTGGATTCACTAACTTTCTGTCTTGAATTAGAAAAGAACCTACTTGTAAAAGATAATGACAAAATATGAGAAGATAAAAACAAGCACAAAGCATCACACCAAATTTGGACGAGGCAAACCAAGAAGAAAAAGTTCCCCAAGAGAAGGGACAATAATCAGAGATACCTTTGTTCACACACCCAGGAGTCCTATAGAAAAACACTAAACTGAAATCTATAATAGTTTCAGAGGCCCTGGTGTAGACCTGTGCAGGCACAGTCTTTGCTACTACAGCTTCTCTGAATTCATACGGGCTTTGATCATGTTGCTCTAGAGGGCATTATTTTCTTGGTTTCCTCAATTCCCTTTGACCATTATACTCTTTCACCCTCATCTTCTGAGGGGTTCCCTGAACTCTGAGTGGAGGGACTTAATAGAGAGAACCTATTTAAGGCTGAGTATTCCAAGGTCTCTTCTATTATGCCATAGTATCTCGTTTGTGTCTCTGTGTTTGCATCTACTACTGGGGTAAGATTCTCTGATGATGTCTGAACAAGGCAGAGACCTATGAGTAAAGGAGAATGTCATCATGGGTCATTTCATGACTGTGTGGGGTTTTTCTTTATTCCTTTTTTGTAACCCTAAATTTTACATTTTTGTTTTACCATAGATTCTTGAACTACCTCATCACTAATTATTAATCACCCCAGCAGCCTTGGGCATGGGCTCCATCTCCTGAAATGGGTTTTAAGTCAAAGCAGGCATTTGTTGCTTCTTCCCATTGGTTAGTTTCTCCCATAAGCTTTGTGACACCTTTGCCAAAGCACATCTATCATGCAGGACACCATTGAAGATCAAATTCTCTGTGGCTGTGTTTGTGTTTATATTTCTCTTTTGGTAGTCTGCAGAGTACCTTCCTGTACCAAATACACTATTACATAGGTTTGAAGATTCTGTAGGCACGAGCTAGATTTCTCCATGTACAATGATTTGTGTAGCAGTTTTTTTCTCAACAATAGAGACTTCCTGTCAGTTTGTGGAAAGCAAGAAATAGTTATGGCAACAGTCTCCTGTGGGACCCTTATGGCCAACAATTCAATTAGATGTAACCCAATCTGAGTATTAGAAGCTCCATTTTGTGTTAAGAGAGGGTCAGTTGGCACTCTGTCTCCCGATTATTTGGCAATTTCATTTATATTGCTTTCATATATTTAGTTATTTCAGGAAGTTTCCACTATATTAAACTTCTATAATACTCATCAAATACCCTTAATGTTAGCTACATCTCTCCATATTTCCTCCCTCATCCATTTTCCTCCCCATCCCACTTGATCCCCAAATTTGAGCCCCCCCCATCACTTAATAATTATCAATTCTATTTCCCTTTCCTAGCAAGTTCTACTGTACCCTCTAGTACAGTGGTTTTCAATCTGTGGGTTGTGGCACCTTTGACAAACTTCTAGCTCCAAAAATATTTCTGTTATAATTCACAACAGTAGCAAAATTACAGTAATAATGTAGCAAAGAAAATAATTTAATTATTGGGGGTGCCACAACAACATGGGAAACTATATTAAAGGGTTATAGCATTAGAAAGGCTGAAAACCACTGCTCCAGTGTCTTACTCTCTACTTGTTCATGTAGTTTTACCAATTGTAGATTAGTTATCATTGACTTAACAGCTAACATTCAAATATTAGTGGATACATATCATATCTTTTGGACACAAGCTTACCTCACTCAGGGTGATTTTATTTCCAGTTCCATCAATTCACCTGTGAATTTCATGACTTCATTTTCTTTCAATGTTGAGTAATAATCTCTGCTGTAAATGTCCCATGTTGTTTTTAATCCATTCTTCTATTCAGGCACAACAAGATTGTTTCTAACGCATGACTACTATGAATTAAGGAACAATAAACACAGTGGAGCAAGTGTTTTTGTGGTAGGAAGAATTGTCCTTTCCTATATGCTCGAGTAAATTAGCTGGATCTTGAGAAAGATTAATTCCTATCTTCCTGAGCAAATACTGTACTAATTCACTTAGTAGCTGTACAAGTTTTCACTCCCCCCAACAATAGATGAGTGTTCCTCTTACTCCACATTCTTGGTCTCTTGTATTGCCACTTGTTTAACTGTTCTTAACCATCCTGACAAGTGTAAAATGAAGAGTATTGAGTTGCATTTCCCTGATGGTGAAGGATGTTGAACTTATCTTTGTTTCTCAGCCACGTAAGTTTGATACAGATCTAATCAAATATACTTCAATTTTTTTTAGTATTTCAGAAAAAAATGAACTATATATTTAGGATTCAAAATTTTACTTAGAACTCTAAAAAAACAGGTGATTCCTTCCCTTTCTAACAAAAGTGAAAAAAGAAGCAAAACAGGATATTTGTACTCCCGGAACTAAAGAAGTAAAAAGCATTAAAGCAGGAGGATGGTAAATTTCATGTCAACCTCAGATGCATGGTAAAATCTTATAAAAATAAAACAAAGAAAAGAAATAACAAAGCAAAAACCCAGGAGAATAAATTAAAGTGATAGCTTACTAGAAATGTATCTATAACCATTCTCATGCCTGAATCTACTTCTTTTTATTTTTGAGTTGGCATATTTTTTTTCTCAATGGAAGTATCTATTTTCAGTCACTTAAAAGTTTGGATTCATGGGTATAGCTTCTGACATTGTTAGGATACAAACGTTCATGGTAAATTCCTTGATCTTCTGTCTCTTACAATTTTTCTAGCCCATCTTTCATGATGTTCTCTGAGCATTAGGGAGTGGAGTTGTTGTTATATATATATATATATATATATATATATATATATATATATATATATATATATATATACTGGGTTTCATAAGCTGAATTTTGATTGGTTGGAGTTTTCTGTAATGGTTTCCATCTGTTGCAACGAGAAATTTTAAGAACAATACTTAGAATGTAGTTATGGACTCTGTCAATTTACTAAAATGGTGATGGCTAATCATGGCCTGAACTAGAATAATAATAATAGGCATGGCAAAGTGAAAGGAGAAACCATGAGGCCTAAAGCTTACACAAACATCTGTAGACCACTAAGGAATGCGAAGAGTGAGAGAAAAAGTCTTCCATAGAAAGACACAACCGCTAGTTATCCATGAGAAATATTCAGGCCTGAGAACATACGTGCAAATAACATTACAAGAAGTGGATGTAATTAGGAATATATACATATATGTGTGTGTGTGTGTGTGTGTGCATGTAACAACAATTAATGAAATAGAAGTTGTGAATTTGAAAAAGAACAAAGAGGATGTCTTAGTTTAGGTTTTTACTGCTGTAAAGGAGACATGGTTAGCACAAGTTTTTTTTGTTGTTGTTGTTTTGTTTTGTTTTTTTTTTGAGACTGGGTTTCTCTTTAGTTTTTGGAGCCTGCCCTGAAACTAGCTCTTGTAGACTAGTTGGCTTCAAACTCACAGAGATCAACCAGCCTCTGCTTCCTGAGTGCTGAGATTAAAGGCATGTAGGCGTGTATGCCAGCACTGCCTAGCGCACAGCAACTCTTTAAGAAAAAAAAAATTAATTGAGGTGACTTGCTTACAGTTTCTGAGATTCAGCCCATTATAACTATGGTGGGGAGCATGCCAGCAGGCACAGTGCTGGAGAAATAGCCCAGTATCCTACACCATGCAGGCAGCAGGTAGTCACATGAGATATTGGGCGGTTTCCTGAGTATAGGATGCTTCTAAACCCATCCCTACAGGAACACACTTCCTCCAATAAGGCCATATCCACACCAACCAAGCCATACCCCGAATAGAGCCTTTTTCTATGAGATTATGGGGGCCAAATACATTCAAACCACTGATGAGTATATGGGATGTTTTGAAGAGGCAAAGGGAAGAGAGATGATGTAAGTTATCCTATTAAATTTCAAAAAGAAAAAAAAAACAGAAGTATAAAAAGCAGCAAAATGGAATCACTCTAACACTTTAATGAATGAAATCCTTGGAAATGGTATATTAGGATGATTTCTGTGCAAATGCCTTTTTCTGCTTCTGTCCATTTTTGAAAGCTTACTTGTGCTAAGAAAAAGGGTCTACATAAGCTGCCACGGAAAGAGAATTCAGTAGTCTTTGAAAACATCCTATAGATCAGAGGGTCTAGCCAAGATCAGTAGAGATACCTTTTTGATCCTGTGGTTTCAGAATACCCTGTTACCCCAGAAGGAACTAGACTGAATGACAAAGTCATGAACTTGTTAGATGTTGTTGTGGATTGTACATGGAATATTCTTGATTCACTAATTACTTTGAAAACCTGGGGAGAACATGAGCAAGAAAGTCAGGACCGCGAGGGGTGCGTCTACCCACTGAGACGGTGGGACAGATCTAATGGGAGCTCACCAAGGCCAGCTGGACTAGGACTGATGGACCATGTGATCAAACCGGACCTCTGAATGTGGCTGACAATGAGGACTGACTGAGAAGCCAAGGACAATGGCATTGGGTTTTGTTTCTGCTGCATGAACTGTCTTTGTGGGAGCCTGGTCTGTTTGGATGCATACCTTCCTAGACCTGGATGGAGGGGGGAGGACCTTGGACTTGACTGCTTTTAGGACTGGAGAGGAAGGGGAGGGAGAGAGAAATAGGAGGAGGAGAGGAGGTGGAAATTTTTAATAAATAAAAAATAAAAAGAAAAAAAACCTGTATCCCCAGCTGCTGACCCTGATTCCTTAGAAGATAGAATATTTCTGGAGGTAGTACTCAATAAGGTTTCACAATCTGGCTTCACTTGCTGTTCTCTCTCTCTCTCTCTCTCTCTCTCTCTCTCTCTCTCTCTCTCTCTCTCTCTCTCTCCCCCCCCCCCCCTGTGAGGATGACACATAATCTTCCAGATCCCTGCTCTTACCTCCACCGCTTCCTTGACTGTTAGCATGTCACCCCACTGCTGATGGTGGATATTTTCTCGATGACAAAAAGTCAAATATAGTCACCTTATCCAAGGCAATATAAGAGCTACTATCTCCATTTTACTCATTCTAAAGCACTTAGCAGTGCTCGAAGTGAAGTGTTTTTCACATCCCTTAAATCATGACTGAATGTATACATGCTTTAAGGCCTGGATTTTATTTCATTTATATTTATTCATTTGTTCTCTAATACTCCATTTGCTCATAAAAATTCCCACATGCCCATCAAGATTAATAGAACATTTGCAAAAGTTAATGATCTAATAGAGTTTCAAGTTGCTAAAGAGTCTAGGTTATTTTAGTTTGAAATTTAGATTTCTGAGGTGACAGATTAGAGACTATTATACTTCTATCTTTAAATGAGTAACTATTCTTAACTAACTCTGTTTCTGAAGACATGAAATGAGCATTTCTCCCCATGGTTTGAAAAATGGCATAACTCTTCCTGCTTAAAGTTGCATATGCACACCTATGTTCCCCTGGTTACTTAATAAAAGCATGCCTCTCTGGTACGTGATTAATAGATCTCAATAGAGATACCAAATAAGACCACATATATTGTTTATTGCCTCCAGTTCAAGCCTTACTTGGAGAAATAATGAGAGAAAGGAAAAGTTCTCAAGATGATTATGATAGATCGCAGTGCTTTGCTTAACTGACTTTATCACTTTGGGGAGGCTGATCTGGTTGGTTAGAAACACTAATAGATAGAAACATAATTATCACATAAAACCTATAAAACTCAAAATGAGTCAATCTTAATATTGCTGTCCCCCCATAGCCAGTAAGCAAACCTCCATTTTACCAGAGGAATACAGAATAAAGCCATCTGGATTATTGGAGAAAAGAGCAATCAAGTGACTTAGATTAACCCAAGCCTTATTTTCTGAGGGAATAGTTCCAACCATCCAGCTAAAAAAGATGTCAATTTAGAACTCAGTTTGATGTAAAGGGAGAAAGAAAATTAAGATAATTAATTGGCATCTGACCATGTTTAAAGAGTGGCAAAGTTTGGGATGGAAAACAATCTCAGTAAATTGCATTATAATTATGAGAAGAAAACAGGATCTATCTCATTGCCTGCAGGGAGCAAGAAATAGAGTCAGTTCAACTTTTTATTTTTTGTGAGATGCTCAGAGTCTGCAGAACATTATTGCTGTTGTCATCAGTTGAGGATAAAGTGATATAGTAGCAAACATTATAAATTTAATTTGTTATGCTATGTACCTATAATACCTATAAAACCATATATTTTTTCTTTAAAAAGTACTTTTTTTAGAAACTTCAGAAACACCTACCTTATTTCCTATAGTAGAAAAGCCCTTTTCAGTGCAAATTTGCCATCTCTCCCATCGAGAGTGAATGTGTGTTTCTACATCAACACATTCTGAAATATCGATGTCTTTGTTATCCAGAAGTATTAGGAAGGTGTGACCTCATGTAGTTGCTCTTGTGAAACCTTACGAATTTCTACTTGTAATGTTGAATACCATTATCCCATTTGCATGAGACTTCCTAAAGGAGCAAAGATTAGGTCAGAGTCCAATTACCTAGTCAAAGTGTAGATGGATGAAAACATACAGCTAAAACCAAAGTAACTCACAAAAATCAATGTGGAGATAACCACAAACACATATTGAGACTCAGTGATAATTCATTCTGTCACTTATTATAAGAACTATCCATTTGACCTGTTGGATTTACACTAATTAATAGTTAACAGTATTAAACCACTAATGGTTTGTGGTTTGCTAGGTCTCAATAGCTGCTAATTAGATGCCTAATACGAGAAACTATAAAGCATTGTCCAAAATTATATGAAAGAATTGAATTATCTTGCTTGTATTCAAAGAAATCTACTATAAAACTTTGGATGTAAGCAACTGGATAAGGTACGTGGATAAAATATTCCCTGATATTTGGTCAAGACTATAATGACCATGGTTATAATTGCTGAAAATATTCAATCCTCTATCAACAACAAATATCAAAAGTTGTTAGCTCCAACACATAGACCATCAGAATTTCAGGAAACTTAATGTCAAAATTCATGTCAGTCAATTTTCTATATAGATATATCCATTAGACCACAATCTTAAACCAAATTGTGAACAAAAAATGTGTATCCAATTTTTTGCATTACTTCAATTTTTTTGCCATTAAGATAATTTAGAAATCATAGCTGACCTTAAAACTCTGAGAGAGATTTTACATTCTTTGGCAGCAACAGATCTTCCATTCCTTCATATTTAGGTGGGTAGTGTAACACACCATCCAGCACAGGGACAAAGGCGTATAAGACAGAATTTCTGTCTCAGCCCTCATCACTCATTCCTGAGTATCCACATGCAATTTGGTCATATTGATTGACTACTATTTTACTGGTTTTAATGTGTTTTTGTCGCTGTTGTTGGCTTTAGCTTTTTGTTTTTTGGGGGTTTTGTTTTCTGTTTTTTGTTTGTTTGTTCATTGTTTGGATTTTGGTTTTTTTTCTAGACGAAGATTCTCTGTTGTTTTGGAGTTGGTCCTGAAACTCACTCTGTAGACCAGGCTGAACTCGAGCTCATAGAGATCCACCTGTCTCTGCCTCCCAAGTGTTGGAGCTAAAGGCAGGTACCAGCACTGCCCAACTTAATGTGTTCTTTAACTTTTCCTATTTCTTTCTTTGTTTTACGTGTATGCATCATGTGTTTATGTATGTGTGTGGGCACATGTGTCTCAGGATACATATGGATGTCAGAGTGAGTAAGCTTTCTCTTTCCATTCTATGGATAATGTGGGTAAAATACATATGATCAGGGTATGACAGCAATAACCTTTTCACCACTTGATATGCTCTATCATGGCATTAGGACTATTATTTTATTTCTCTAATCTCCTGAAATACATTTTACCTTTCTCCCAGGTTGGAGTTTCTATTCCTTTTCTTGCATATTACAAATAGCCTTACTTGGGCCAATCTCTCTAACTTCTCAATAGAATCACATGCTTCTGATACTCTGTTCTAAGTCTCGCATGATCTTTGATTTTACCATTTGCCTTATAACAAATTTTCTTCACATCTCTAATGCTTCAACTAATGGCAATCACATATTCTATATTGTTCTTTTTATTAGCACATACTAGGGAACTAGAAATTTGTCATGTGCTTTTTATATCTGGTTGGGATCCCTCTTGACTTTGTGTTAACAGTTTTACTATATATGAGAATCAAGATGTTAAGATTTGCAGTTTTGTTACTATTGTGTGACAGGGTCTCACTATTGAACTCTGGATAGCTTCACCTCACAGAGAGCAACCTGCCTCTGTGTCACCAGTGTTAGGATTATAGACATGTACTATCTGGACTAACACTAATTTTTTTAATTGTGTACCTATGAATATGGTATAATTCAGTGGTAGAATGCTTGCCTAGAAAGTGTGCTTCCTTGAGTTCCATCCTCAGTACTATCACAACAAAAAAGACATATAACACAGAATATCTGAAATAGGTATTTGATAAGTTAAATCTAGTAACTTATTTGCTTATTTAATTGCTACTTCATGGCATGGAATAAGTGTGAATTCTATTTTACAAATATATTGCAAGTAATAATAATAACAACAACAAAATCATAAGATGGATAAGATTAATGCCAAAATGGGAAATATAGGCTGTAAGAAAAATATTTTAGAGGTCTTATTTTAATGTCATAAAATTGGTGGTTTACCTGTAGAAGGCAAATGACAACTCTCAGGAGTTATTTCTCATCTACCATCTTGTGGGATCTGAAAATCAAACTCAGGGTGTCATGGCTTTGTACAAGGCTTCTACTCATTGAACTACCTTGCTAGTTCAAATTCTCCAAAAATTTAAAACACATACAAACACAAAAACAAACAAACAATCAAAAACAAAGAAAACCCACATAAATGGTAAGAAAGCAACCACAGGAAATAATGTAGATATTTCTAGGTTGAAAATAACACATAACTTGTTTCAAACACAAGATAGGACTCTTCACAGGACTGCAATTCCTGGCAGAAGAAAAACAGTGTTTAAATCTTTAGGCATTCCAGATTTTATGCTTGAAAGCCAAGCTTGTTCCAAGAGACTAGAAAATCAAGGAAAGGACAAGGTTTATGGCTGTGCAGAGAGAATGGGAAAATAGGTGTTTGGTGGTTTCTAGATTTCTGGGATGTGAAGAATAGAGCACAGAGTTCCATATCAATAAGGGACTTGTTTCAAGACTCAAGACTGGAGCCTATAGGAGAACTCCATCTTAGACTAGAGATATGGCTGTGTGTAAATGCTTATGATGACAACCAGAAGGTCTTTGGACTAATGTGAATCCTAGAAACTTTCCAGCCTGCAGTCTCCTAATTTGTCTTTTTATGGAGATATTTATTCAATATCTGTCACTTTCTTTACTCAAGGAATGACAATCCTGTGCCGAATCTTTCTCTAGCATCCAAAATAATTGCTTCCTATTTTCTTTAGCTGTCTTGCCAAGTATGAAAAGATCATAAGTCCAAATGAGAACATGTCTATGCAATAAGAGGCAGAATTCTCCCACAGTTTGCTTTAATTTACAAGTTAGAGAAAGTAAGAGAGTAATTTCCCTACTATGAAACAAAGAAAATAAAAAAATTTCTAAAACAAATATTTTTCATTTCTCTAATTTTCCATTTAACCTTTCAAACATGGTTTAATATAGACAATGGAAACAGTAAGAGCTAAAACGATTAAGGGGTACTACTGTACTGTAAAGCAGAGACTACAGAGAGAAATTATTCTAGATATTATAAAGAAATCTCTTCTTTGGATGAATTGTATTGTAAAAAGAATTAATATATGTTTATTTTATATATTATATGTGTACATGCAAAGAAAACTAAATCAAAATCTACTAAGATCCAAAGTATCATTTTTTGATCAATATTTGTGATCACTTGGAAATTGTGTAATCCTATTAAAAATGGAAATCTTTATCAAATATAGGTAACAATATAGATTTACATTACCAAAGATCAAATGTAACAGTTAATTAAATACTCTAAAAGCACAAATAAATTTTATATCTTTTACTTTGTTATATGAGGCATATAAATAAATTAGACCTGTTTGATATATATATAAATATATGTATTAATTCACTATAAAATAAATAAGTATTAACAGTGACCTATACATAGGCAAACTGGTATATTTCTTCTAAAAGAAACATCTGTACAAGAAAAAAATCTTTGACATGACAAAATATTAATATCTTGGGTTTCAATCTTTTTTAAAAATATCTTGTGCAGGAAAATAATTTCTCAGGGCTTCTTCACAATCACAGTTAGTTATTAAATTCCCTAAGGAAGTCATATTTTTTGCATTAATTCTCAAAATACTAACTTTAAGAACGAAGGGGTTATGCTAATAATGATTAGAGATGCAGTTAAAATAAGGATAAATGTTTCAAGACAATACAACTAGGAAAGTCTCTAAACAGCACTGAACTGCACAAATGTCTGGGGAAATCTCTGAATTAAGTATAGATCATCATCTCACAGTAACCTTTGATAGTTCTCATTAAGACTGCGGCAGTAGAATCTGTTAGAGGCCTCCAGAGAGATATTATGTGTAAATGCAGAAATTAAAAAATGAATATTGAATGATTCTATTGAGAGATTAAGGCCATTCAATTGTGTTAATGATTGTAGAGTATCAGATCTATGTTTTTCATCTGTTCTTCTAAAAAGAAAATGAAATTCTGCATCTAATTTACAGATTTAATAAGACATAATTCAAATAACACCAATGATGCCTAAAAATTAGCTTCAGGACCTTTGAAAAACATTTCATATGATATATTGTATATATCACACACATATGAAAGTTACCTCTGAGCACTAACATAACCCATATTACAAATGTAAGTTGATCTTGAATATCATATTGAATTCAAACTCAATTTTATTAAGCCTAATTAATATATTTATTTGTATGTTTGCACACTATTAGAATAAGCAGAAATTTACTTATTTGAAAATACATGATATATAAATTTATTTCAAAATAGAGCGATATATTTCAAAATATAATATTTGAAGTAAAGAGAAAAGTCAATATTTTATCACAAATACCTATTTCTGACTTCAGAGATTAAATATTATTGGATATGATAGCCAATATCCATAACATTTTTAACCATTTTCTTTAAGTGCACCATTGGGCCAAGTTCAGAGGTCTGAATCTGTACAAACTATGGGCCACTGGGATGAGGGCAGAAAGGCTAATTTGAATTGTATCATATCTGCATTATTCACACTCAAGACAAAAGCAGGAAGTTAATGAGAATAGTTTTTTTAATGACAGGTATAACAAGAAAATCTAACTCTAAACACAAGCCGCTTTTGAGGTTCTCTTTCTGTTTCTCAGCACTTGAACTTTAGGATAAAACTGGTTGGATGAGAAAGTGTATATGAAGGCTCTTCTGGAGTTATTCATTGGAGACATGTTTCTGACACTGGCTCTGGTTTTGTCACAAGCAGTTCAGAAAATTTGTCAGCCCTGGAAGCTGCATTGGCGTCCTGATTGTTGGCAACATTACAAATACAGCCATAAAGGAGAACACCTTGAAAACTGCCAGGCAATTATTACACGAATAAAAGTGACTTATATTTTAAGGCCAAATTATTCCTCTCATAACAAAATCCCTTGATGAATTTATTTCATGCATTCTAGCTTCCAAAACAAGTTATATGAAAATGAAATGCTTACTTTTCTTTTTATGTAAAAGCTTTTGAATTGTCATGAAGCCTTTCTTCCTTTGTTGTATTTTTGATGATGTTAACTTGTAGAAAACAATTTTAGACCCAAAGTATTTGTAATCATACTGATGGATAATAATAAAACATTAGTCAGTCAGGCTTTGGGCCAAAAGCAATCTATGAGATAAAACGGAGGGCTATGACTTCTCATGCCAGCCTTGCTCTCTCACTCCCCTCCACCTGAGCAGTCCAAGCCCTCCCCACTACCCCCACACAGAGTCTCATGCCTTCGAGCAGCTCTGCATGGGCTCTGCCCTCATTATTTAGGCTTCCTGCCTGAGTACCTCAACCAATGGCTGTCAGATGCTCACCATATCAACACACTACCTCTCAAATAGTAGCAGACCTATTTTTCTTAAGTATTGCAAACACAAATGTTTGCTGTAGTGAGTGGCACTGTTCTAATGGAAAGCATTTCTGATATTATTGCCTTCCTAATACTGACTCTACCTGGTTCATTTTTTCTTTGACTTTCTTTCAGTTATATAGATAAATAAAAAGATATGGATAAATATATATCTACGGTGTAAACAAAGCTGATCAGTATCTCCAGAGTGTAAAATCCTCAACTATTTTTAAGTTCAGGAACCAAGAAGTGTTTTCTACATAGGCTTTATATGATAGACTATATGAACCATATGGTACCTAGGTCAACTACTCAATTTTGCCATTAAAATACAGCAGATAGAAGCTAAAGGTGGTGTCATCGAAAATAATGTTATTTACAAAGACAGGGTGAAAGTAATATTTGGATGACAGACTAACTTATTAATTCTGTTCCATTCCTACATTTTCTGTGATAAGACATTGGAGATATTTCTGATTGCTTTGGTTTATGTTAAATTATTGTGACATTTCTAGTTATTTCTGTAATCATTATTCTCTGCACTGCCTGTAATGAGGTTTTCAGTTTGATTTTTTTTCATGGATCTCCAAGTACCCTGGAACATTATTGAATCTATTGGGCTCTGTCCAAAATGTCTCATTTATTTTACCTATAGTGTGTGTGCCTCTGTGTGTGTGTGTGTGTGTGTTAGTATCAGTCCCAGCTTCTGTGGGTCACAGCATGCTTTTGGATGTAAGAGGGAAATCTGAAAGGTTGATTCTTACTTTTCACCTTGTTTTAAAATGCAGTGTCATTGTTTGACACTGAACATTCGGATAGGTAGCCCACAAACCTTTAGGAAGCCTCTGTTTCTGCCTATAATCCCATCATACAAACTCTAGGATTACACATGCAAACTATGGCTTCTGCTTTTAGGGAGGATCTAGAAATCTCTGCTTAGTTCTTCTTTATGCCTGTACAGCAAATGCTGTATGCACTCAGTTATATTGACAGATCCCAGAATTGTTCCTAGTGGTCACTAAAAGAGGCTCTCAGTTCTAGTGTACATGTCCTTCACAAAACAGTCAAATGAACCTGTTACTCAAGGTCATGTTTACCTTTCTCTGGAGGCATGCAAGCCACACTACATACAGCATGTAATCTCACTTCAAATCGCAGTCATACTTTAAGTAGTATATAAAGGATATACTGACTTTAATTATGAAGACTTTCAATTATGTTATCATGATATCTGAAGATAACTCTTTCTAGGTTTATTAGCTCATAAATATAGTCAAGGACCCCAGGTTGTTTTCATCTCTCTGCTGGTTAACACATGCACGTAGATCGGTCTTACAGCTCTAAGGACCCACATACCACCAGACAAAGTAGATTGAAGGCCCATGAAATGGTAAAGTTTACTTCAGGGAAGGAAGCCCTTGAATTCATTTGCATCTAATTCTCATTACCTGTAACTGGGTTATATGCTTACCCCTAGAAAAGCCATCAGCAAGGAGAAACTGGAATTATCAGTGCACACTCAGATCGATTAGGAGTCATTTCCTAGTGGTAGGAAGCAGGTGTCTGAGAACGTGCTTCCTGACTACCTGGCTAAAATCAACTTGGCCATTACCCATCAGGAGAGGGCAGCATGGTGACAAATGAAGTGTATCAGATCATCCTTTGGAAGCAAACTGGAGCCCTGAGTCTAAAGGAAAAGGCAGGAACATATCTTATATATCAATTACTAACTTCCAGCACGACCTTGAATGTACTGCTCAACTTTCCTCTCTCTCTGCTCCAACTCCCTCCTGTGGAAAATGAGCTTGATAAAGTAGCATCTTAGATCTCATGGACGTAGGAGTTAGAGGAATATATCACTCAGCTTTAAGTACTCAACTCTGCAAAAACCGGGTAGAGCCAGTAAGAAGCTTGATTAAACAGCGTACTTAAATGACACTTCTGGTGTTGCTGAAAGCTCAGCAGAGGATGCTGTGTCTCCTCTGCAACCCACTGATTTGCTAAATTGCCAATTTATAAAAGTTCTCTTCAAGAGACACTCTGCATAATAAACCTATTGTTCTACCTTTTCCTATATTTTGCAATGAATCAGCAGCGAAACTGATTTCATTAGATTCCAAAGCAGGTGCGTTGTTTCATAGATAAAAGATTCAATGACCTTTAGGTGCTGTGTGTGGAGGTAATCTAGTCACTGTAGAACTGCCTTTGTTCTGGGATCTTCTCAAGCAAGCAGGGACTTGGGGGAACTTGGAGGATTCCTGAGAAGAGTAGAATCGGGATGAACATGATACAGTGTTTACGGATAATTTTACAAGTAACCTAGTCACCATTTGAGTAACTTAAGGAAGAAAAACTATTGGGCACAGTAGTGTGAAAAAGAATTCCGAAGAGATGGCTCAGTACTGATGGCTTTTCCAAAGAACCTAGGTTCAATTCCCAGTACCAACATGGCAGCTCATGGTATTTAACGCCAGTTCCAGGGCTTCTGGCACCCTCGCACACATACACATGCAGGCAAAGCACAAATGAACATGAAATAAAATAAACGACAGCAACAACAAAAAGAACTCTGACTCTGCTCACTGAATTCTATGTGCTATGTCACCAACAAAAAAATGTTTATGGAGTCCATATGAGTCCTTCGGTGATTTAAGAGAAATACCTAAATTCACAGACTGAATTTCATGACAGCAGGTTATATGAGTTCCCAACTGTAACTTCTGATCTTAGGATGAGTGGTCATAAATGGTGAGATGCCCTTAGGATCATCTTGGCAGTTTTACTGAGTCAGTGGGCCAGCCTATGCCATTTGATTTTGTCAGGTTTTAAGTAGATAGAGGAATTATATCTAATAAAGCTATTCATATTAACAGCCCTTCAAAGCAATGGCAGCAAATATTCCTCATATTTGAAGTATATTCCAAGTCATGAATTGAATGGCTGATTTCATCTGAATGTCATGCTAAAAATGTAAATGAAGAAATATATCTAACATGAAGCTTACAGTTAGTCCCTGTCTCTGTCTATCCCCCTTGTTAATAATTCTGACTTGAACAGGAAAACATCACAGAAAGAGTTACTGGAGCTAGTTTTGAAGGATAAAGACACATCCCTTATTTAGAGAAACAGAAAAGACATTTAGTTCTCAGTCTTGGAGATGATGGATTTTGCATAACAAATCCACAAAAATTTCCATAAAAATGAATATTTTCAATTGAAATAAACAATTTACAGAATTCTAGAATACTGCTGAAAAACATTTTCACATATTCTGAACAATAAGGTCAAATAAAACAAAATAATTTTGATAGCAATAGACTTGATAAATAAAATCACATTTGCCATATTTTTAAAAATAATAATTCTTTAATTTTTGTAGTTGCTGGTACCACTACCATAATTTACAGGACAATATACTTGATGTGATGAAAATAAAAAGAAAAACAACAGCTAAAAGACTTCAGGAATGTATAGTTAGTGGACAACACATTGCATTTATCAGTAGTAATACTTTTTCCCCTAAACTGTGTCTATGACAATCCTGAACAAGAAGGATTTCCGTTTGAAACTGTGGTAATGTTTTTGACTACAGTTCCTGTAGCACATTTGGGACCACTGTCTCAAAATAACCTACAGCTTTCCTGACAACTCCTTGCTCTTTCATGTTAAGAACTTTAGAATTTTTCTGCTGTTTTTAAAATCTTCTGCTAGCATATCTCCAGTTTCAACCAGCAGATCCAAAACCACCACCATAGGGCTTCTTCCACCAAAACTGACTCATATTGTGGGTCCATAACTTGATTGTTGTTGTCCACTATCATTTCCAAAATACTTGCCATCACTATCATATTTACATCCATGAAAATTTCCTTCTTCATTGTAGCCATCATATCCTCCTACTCCACAACCACATTCACCACCTTAGTTTCCATATTGTGGTCTACTATCACCATAGTCTCCTCTATTACTCTAAAGGAAGAAAACAAAAATCATTTAGGTAGATCAACATGACTTTAACAAACTTGAAATTGTGGGAGAGATTCTTGAGAAGATGGGAAGAAATGTGATTTGTTTTGATACACAGAGAAGTTCTACAGGAAAGGATGAGAGGTGTGTTGAGCATTACCTGTGGCTCATATTATCAAGGCTATGAAAGTTTTCTTGACATCAATAAGAAAATTGAACAATCTTTAATTTTCTCTTATTACTATTAGGTAATGATTTTTAATTCATCTCCTTCCCCTTGTGTAACATGAGGGGCTGACTTGTTGGTTTATCTGTCCTGCCCAGTTCCCACAGCCGGCAAGTCCCAAAGAAAATCACACACAGGACTTCATAAGATTATAAACTGATTGGCCCATTAGCTCAGTCTTCCTATTAACTAATTCTTACATCTTACGGTAACCCTTAATTCTTGTCTGTGTTAGCCATGTGGCTCAGTATCCTTTCCAGCGGGGCAGGATACATCTTGCTTCTCTGTGGTCTGGGCAGGAATGGAGGAATGGGCTTCCTCCTTCCTAGCTTTCTCCTGTTCTCATCGCCCCGCCTCTACTTCCTGTCTGGTTGACCCGCCTATACTTCCTGCCTGGCCAATCAGCGTTTTATTAAAATACATGATTGGCAGAATATAGGAAGTAGAGGCGGGGTGATGAGAACAGGAGAAGGCTAAGGAAGAGAAGCTCCCTCTGCCACTCCTGCCCAGGCCATCAAAGAGGCAACATGTGAGCTACCACACTGAAAAAGGTACTGAGCCATGCGGCTAACATAGATAATGATAATAGATTAATATAAGTTATAAGGACTAATAAGAAGCCTGACCAAACGGGCCAATCAGCTTTATAACTTATAGAGATCTCTGTGTGATTGATTTTCCTTGGGTGTTGCTGGCTGTGGGTTACCGGGCGGGACAGAAACCCCAAGAAGCTGGCCCATCATGGTACATCTCCCACACCACCCTTATATACAGCACCATAGCAAATAAAATGATGAAAAATAAAGCATTAATTGAATGGCAATGTATGAAGGTAATTTGGTGGTCTAGCTTGAGTAGCCAATTTTCAAAAGCACCACACTAAATAAGGTAATGGACAACATTCTTACAAGTCTAGTACCTGGCTAATTCCAGATAAACACATTTCAAAAGCTTTCCAAAGAAATAGGATTAAGATTTTGTTTAAAAGTGGCCTTTCTTCTTTTGATTTAAATAGAACATTTCTTCATTTTATTAAATTGAACTACCTATACCAAGACATTTTGGGGATAGAGATATAGATATGAAATTAATACTTATATAAATAACAACTCCCTGAATCAGAAAATCATTTCAATTAGACATACTTATAGAAACCAACTCCATAAAACAAAAAAGAACCAGGTGGGGAGAGGTAACGTATGTCATCATATTCTCTAATGGTCACAACCGGAAGACTTGCTCAAAGTAACAACACAATTAATGGCAATCACTTTTCTGTAACACCACCAAAGTATCTTGTAAATTGCTAACCCATCAAGAAGAAGGAAAAAGAAAGAAAAAGATGCTCTATGTGTTCTTTGAACAGAATAACATAAGCTATTAATGCTTAGTTATAGTGTAACCGTTGGATAAAAATAGAGAGAAAGCAGAAGGCAGAGTGGGCCTTGAAAAATTTTTTGATTTTGTAATAACAGCTCCAAAAGATAGTCTGTCATCTGTGATTCAAAATCTCAATAGGTGATGTCAATGTCTCCAGGAAGTTTTAGATATGTAGATGTGACCTTTATTTTGGTTATCAGCCTACTGAAAATATATACTCCAAGAGACCGGATTATCCCTGATATTGAATGCTGGGAAATGAGAAAGTGTGATATTGTAGGAGGCCGCTTGTTCATCCTCGCTGCCCAGAACTGAAATTACCACACAGACACTGTATTAATTAAATCACTGCTTGGCCCATTAGCTCTAACTTCTTGTAGGCTAACTCTTACATCTTAATTTAACCCATTTCAAGTAATCTGTGTATTGCCATGAGGCTGTGGGTTAGCCACAAGATTTCAACTGGCGGCTGTCTCTGCTGGGGTTATATGGCTTCTTTTTCCTCTGCCTTCCTTCTCCCAGTATTCAGTTTAGTTTTCCTTGCCTATATCTGTTCTACCCTATAAGGCCAAGCCAGTTTCTTTATTAACCAATGATATTCACAGAATACAGAGGGGAATCCCTCGTCAGTGTGATGTCTAGACTAGACAGACTGGAAAGAAAGATTTACTACATGGTAGACCACCTGTCTAAAAAGATAATAGTGGATCAGTGTTCTGTAGAATAATACCTTGCCCAGTACTGCTTAGATATGCATAACACATATTTATATTTAATATTTCTCCTAACACCAGGACCCATGGATGGAGTTGGGGTTGGAGATGACTCTTTGTTCCTCTTCCCAACATGGTCACATTAAATAATTGTTCTCTGAGTGTCACTATTAATTTTAATGTTTTAAGTGACTTCTTGAGGAAAAGTGGATGAATTTGGCTTCTTGAATAATAGAGTATGATTCTAAGTCCAGCAACACTATCATCATCCATCAAAACACCTTCTAAAATGAGTAGCATTTGGGCCTCTATTCCCTTTGGCTGGTGTTGCTAAGTGATCCCATTGCTGTTACATACTGATCCCAGGAACTCTTCCTCAATTAATATTCAATTAGCTTCTTCCCATAGACATATTGCATTTGCATTTATAATCTGGAGTCACTGCTATTTTTGTCTGCCAGTGCTTCATTAAACTGCAGGGAGATTTGAACTCATCTTTAATAGTCAAAAAATGACTGTCATATAATCTTTGATCGGCTGAACACATGAACCTTGGAGACACAGCCATTTAGTCTGAAAATATTCAGAAATTATCTTCATTACCAGTGAGTATATAGATAAACATCGTGAAACATCTTATATATTCTCAAAGAGGAAAACTAAGCACACAATAGTCAAAATATTCTTGTCAATTTGGAATACAATCTGACACCAGAATTTGAAAAGAACTAATAACAGAATTTGAAAAAAGTAAGGTGACCGTTTGTGACACTGTCCCCATAGACTACACAAATACTCAACTTTCTTTCGTCAATTCTTAATAATGCGGGTGATATTTCAGTTAAGTTCAAAACCAATGCAACACAGAATTGTCAGGAACTACAATTTGCTAAGGCAACATCTCTTTTTAGTCTCTGTTCATTTTTTGTACTTTCAAGTCCATTTATTTTTACCAAATACTATATTGAAAGCGTCTTTGTGTTACTCACAAGTCTAATAATTCAAATAACAACCTACGTCAGGAATTAATAACTGAAATTCTTTGCCATGTAGATCTCCTTGAAGTCATTTGTGTTTCGTCCCTTTACTCACCTTTTGGTGCATCCTTAGTGCATTATCTGAAGACATTGCAGATTTGTGATTTGTTCATCAAACCTCTTGTATACTTACATCCTGCTCTCTCTCTCTCTCTCTCTCTCTCTACTGGAGTTTATGATTTTTGCATGATTCACAGGAATTTAGAATTAAAAAAATAACTATAATATGATGTGCCATCATCTGTTATGGACCAAAGTAGAGAAAGAAAGTAAAGATGGAAAGTGGGAAAGGGGGAGAGAGAGAGAGAGAGAGAGAGAGAGAGAGAGAGAGAGAGAGAGAGAGAGAGATCAAGTGCAAAATACATTAAACAAGGACAAACTTGGGAGTTAACTTGAGTTCTAATATTGAAGTGACTAGAAAAATGCTATGACTATAACCCTATACTGTAATCATGTCCTTCTTGTTTCAGCTCCCTTTAGAAGCTTTGAAAAATCCTTATTCAAATTAAAGTATTTGGAGAGAAGGAAGAAAAATCACATACAGATTTTTTGTAATATTAGAAATGACTTATTATTCCTCTGACTAGGGTAAAAATGAGAAAGCTGGGAATAATACAGTTAAATTTATCTTATAATAGTAGTAATATTTAAGATATTATATCTCAATTTATTCCTACAATTGTCTTAATTTCCTATAATGAATTCCTGCCAACATCCTACTGCTACCATCTCCTTTTGAATTACCCTTCAGTAATGGTAAAGCTAGTCCAGCTCTCAGCAAGCCTTGATTCTGCTTTTCTCAAATTTACTTTGATCATGAACTAAAACTTAAGTGATTTTTTTTCTTTATGTTGTATCATCATTTATACCTCCTAGAAGTTTAATGACATTAGACCAAAGTAACAACAAAGCTAAGGCAGTCTATGTCATCCACACCTGAAAGAGAGAGAGAGAGGAAGTGAGAGAGAGAGAATAAGAGAGTTGCCTAATATAAATTATAGTGTTACTAGTGTAAGACTAAGAAAAGCATGCCTTGTGAGTTTAGGACAATGATTTTGACTTCTTACTTACCTTTAAAAGGCGTAATATATTAAATTTCTGACAGTGCTATTTTTTTCCTTTAGACTAATGATCCTGCTTTGTTATTTGAACAAAGTACCTAGCTACTACATTTTCTCAAAGAAAGGCTCTTTTATCTTGATCTCAATAGAAAATGTTGCTTGGCTTTCCCCAAATCCTATGACTCCTAATATGGCATTGTTCTGCAGTCAATCCCACAGGTACCCATTACAGAAGCAGAACAATCTATTTTGAAAGAGCCCAAAGGCATCTTCCTGTTCTCCGATGTAAAGGGGAAGAGAAAAACAATTACCTTGACTGTGTAACATCTACAATGCAATTTTTTGAAAAGGGTATTGAATACTCGCCAACACTTATGCACTCATTTTAAGTGTTGATTGGAATCTTGCATTTTATCATGTTAATTTGTTAATGTAATTAGCACGTAAAGTTGACTTTACTTATAAATTGCTGGTAAAAGAACAGGAAGCATGTGGGACTTGAGAGGAGTTGAATATGTTACTGTAAAATACCCCTTCCCAAATATAGGGTATTAAAGCAGTGACATCCATTAAGTTTAAATTCTGCATAATTTACCATAAATTTTGTTTTGTGGTATTACACTCTGGTTTGGAGTTTCTCATACATTGGCAGCCACCTCAGAGTTGATAAGGCAAAGCCGTTTGGGAAGAACTAAGGACTGTGGGATGAGTAGAATTTCCTAGTCTTGCGCCTTCCGGTCGCCTGACTTGTTCTTATTGAGCACAGAACAATATAACTGCAAGTCAGATAAGTCAAAAGCAAGAGACAGAAGTGCACACATCTCCTTGATGTGAACCATTAAAGGATGATGCTATTCAATGATAAGGAAGAAAACAGCAACTGATGATTTGAAAGAAAACTGATGAATAATCCTCTTCAATGAGAATGAAAAAAAAAACTTCAAAGCCATAATTCAGTCTAGAGTTGAAAGCGACAGAAAACATTGGACAGAAACAACACATTATGTGCAGAAATACTTCCCTTTAACTGGGCAAAGACTTCATGAAGAGTAAAAATAAAAGGAAATATATATAGAAAGATAGTTAGATAGCTACTATGAGAGGGATATCAGGGCAAGTCTGAGAAACCCCTTCATGTAGAAGCTCTTAAAATATCTTCCTGAGCAAATTTACTCTAAGACTCCAGTCTAATCCACCAAAACAAAGGAAAATCTTGACTTCTTCTAAGCTTTATTGAGTGACTGTAAACTTCAGATAGTGTGATTTACTTCAGCATAGCCCACATCACAAGGAGTATGGAGGAATGAGCTACCGTGTTGCAGAACTGTCAAATTACAACACAGCTTGCTTCTCAGCTCTATGTCCCAGTGGGAACTCTAAGGGAACATGGTCTGATTCGGGCTGGAGGATGTCACCTAACAATGAAGACTAATGTTCCAGCATTTAGCTTGTATCACATTCATCTCTCCAAAACCAATTCCCAGGCTGGTCAGAAGGCAGAAACAATAAAAGCCATTAAAAGTCTGGGCAAATATTAGAAAAAGGAGAGTCACTTGAGACATTAATGAACTCTACTTATTGTATTATCACATGTGCCAAAATTATCCTTATCTCTTTAGCATTAATAGTGCATGTAACCATTCGCAAATCTAGAAAAAAAATATACTCATCAGATGAAAACACCAGGTTACAAGTGCAAGTGATGATAAATAATAAGTCTGAGTTCGTGTTGTAAGAGGCTTTACAGAGATTGTAAAAATAAGGCAATTTATCAGCCTCCTGAATGCATAATATTCAACAGGACCCTAAGTATTGTACATCAACATTGCACAGTTCATCATAAAAGATAGAAGAATTATGAAACTCAAACCTGCAATAGTCCCAGTAGCTCTATGTAACTCAGGAACAACTTGTCAGATATACACATCCTCACTAATTTTCTAACGCACTAACACATGCCTAAAGTTTGCATACTTATTGACATTGTTCCTCTCTCCACCCAAACAGGGACTTTTCTTGCCCCTTATACATTTTCTTCAATATTCAGGATTCTCATTAGCTTTGGAGTCTGTCCTGGAACTAACTCTTGTAGACCAGGCTGGCCTCAAACTCACAGAAATCGACCTGGCTCTACCTCCCAAGTGCTGGGGTTAAAGATGTGTGTCAAAACCACCCAGCTCAGGATACTCATTTTTAAGGTTTCAAATATGGGAGAAAATACTCAGTATTTGTATTTTTCCGAGTTATTTCATTTAACACAATGTCATCTGAATTCATCAGTTTTGCTGACAAAAGCAATATTTCACTATTCTTTATGAATTAATAATACTATTCCATTGTGAATATATAACATATTCCCTTTTTCTTCACAATTATTGGTTAGTATCTAGGATGTCTTAGTAGTTTAAGTATTATAAAGCATCCCTTGATAAATATAGGCTTGCCACTATATATTTTCTATCCTGACTCAAGTATACAAAAAATTTATCTATGTATCTAGAAGTTTGATAAATTGACCATATAGTTGTTCTAGTATTTTATGGAGACACCATAGTTTCCTATAGAAATAAACTTTATTTTATCCATACCAAAAATTTTGGATGTTTTGACAAAGACCCAAGATTTAATGCATAATTGAGTCTCACAATAACAGGTAGAAGTTCAAATCACAATTGCAAGATGATTAATCCAGACTCTCATGACTAAGAATGAGCCTCATGAATTAAAATATAAAGTCAGCATCTTAGTTTTCATCATATAAGTTCAATACCAATTCCCTGTGAGTCATTTGTTTGTTGATAAACTCAAATGTAGAGAATGGAAAAGAACTTTATTCAGAGAACTTAAGAATTGGAGCTTAATATACCTGGGTTCAGAGATCTAAATCCATTTTACACTGTGGCAAGAAAGATGAGAGTGTTTTCTGGAGTATGGAAGGTTGAGAAGGAATAACCCACATGACTGGCAGGATGGTAGGAAAGAAGGAAAATTTCTTGTTGGTAAAAATGTTGGCAAAACAGAAATTTGGAAGTATAAGCTCTGTTGTTTCATGTTGTGGTCTTCATAGACCTCTGCAGCAAAAATTCTGCTAAGGTTAAATGCTATTTACAAGAACTTAGTAGCATATGCATTCTAGGACAATGAGTAAAAATGATCTATTGATTTAGTATGAAAACATTTGCAAGTATGCACACTTAAGAAGTAGAAATTTTTCTTCTACATTAGATTATAATATGGATATTGAGTATCTCACAATAATAGAGACATTTTATCGAACCAGTATAAAGGTATCAATTCTGGAAAAATGTATCTTTGTCTTATGATAATAATTATACCTAAAAGTAATATATAAACATACTATATATCATATTCTTCATAATGATTCATTCAATCATACTACTGTGATCATGAGATGAAAAGTTAACTTCTGTGTATATGTATTTGTGTAAAATAAATTCTTGCAATCACCTACAGACACAGCTATAGTAGATACCTCTGTATTTAGAAGTTTATAAGCATGTTTTTGGAGTCTAGTTGTATAAATATGAGAACCAATCTTTGTGTTCCCAGAATCTATAAGAATGTAGTGGTTCTAGATACCTGGAGCTATCTAGACAGTCAACCTTGATGAATCAATGAGCTTCCGGTTCCATTTTGGCAAGAAAGTTCAAATCCAAGTTCATTCAGGTACAAGAGGGAGATAAATTACTATTTCACACTTGTAATGTGGGGATCATATTATCAGTGCTGAAGATGGGTTTAAACTCTTTCTTACCCTCTAGGGTAATGTTATGCACTGAACTGTGGCCTTCTAAGACTTGTATGTTGAAGTCTTTAATTTTCAAAGTAAAAATTTTGATAATAGCAGCTGTAAAGAACTAACTAATAAGGTCATAGATGTGGACACTGAATTCATTATGATTGGTATCATTACAAGAAGAGCAAGGGACACATAGATAACAGACCATGTGACAACTCAGTGTTGTAGTGGGTTTAGCTACAAGTGAAAGAGAAAAGACAGAGAAGAAAGCGAATTCCCAACACCTTTATTGTGGATTTCAAGCTTCCAGAACTGTGAGAACATGATTTTCTTTTTGTTAGATTACTTAGTGTATGATCTCTTATTGTGTTGATAATATAATAATTAAAAATGATAAGTGAATATTCAAGGAAATAATACATATATAACATTATATGACACAATATAATCTATTATTCATGCATATATACATATAAAGACATAAGCAACGAATCTCATATTCTCCACAAAAGGAAATAAAACATAAACAAAAACATGCACAGGTATCAGAGTCACAATCATGGAGAAAATTTATATAAGTAAAGGACTATAATCATAGTCAATTATTATGCCTCATATAATGAGATATCAAATTATTAAGAACAGCTTAACAAATAAAGAGGCCATGACCGTACACACTGTGGAAAGAATGACTACTTGGGATGACATTTCATTATTTCAGCACATGATAAACATTCCCTAATAATCATTGCATTTTTATGTCATTTACCACTAGTGATAATGAAGCATCTTACCCCTTTGCTGCTTCTGAGGGTATGAGTATTTCCAATCTGAAGAGATACCAAAATTCCACAGGTGAGCGCACTCTGTCCTTGATGCATCTATATGTAACATCCCTCAGTGAAACTCAGCAGAGCCAGATGCAGAAGGATTCCGCCTGAGAGCCCCTGAAGTGGAGAATAAAGCAAGAACCTAGCTACAGTGAGGAAGAGGACATTCACAGATATGCTCCATATCCTTATAGGTTTCAACCGTAACACAGTCAGCTGTTCAGAGTACAGGAATGAGAGATGGAGCTAGTATTACTGAGTCTTACAGAAAGCAAAGTGAAGTTTACACTCCACACCTTGCTGGCAATTTCATCTCATCACCTAGTCATTATTTTAAGGTCTCATTATTATCCACTCTATGACTCCTCACTACCTATTCCTTGCAAACCTTAAGAATTCCAGGAACACAAAATAATTTACTGAAAAACACTTGTATTCTGAAAGCATCTGGTATTCAAAGTTCCTTAACCAACAAATGGAATTTAACACCGATAATTTAAAAACCTTATTTCAGTATCCTCATCTTCAATTTGTCTCTAATTCATTCTCAGACATAAATGAAGGGCTGTTTAGCTTTTCTGCTCCAATATGAGAATTTCAATGTAAATGGACTGTTAAGTGCTATGAAACTCAGACTGATCATCGCCTTGTCTAGCAACCTTATTAAAGTTCAGATTAAGAACCAGAGTCTTTACAGACTAACTGTTGGCATGTGTCAGTCAACATTGTGTAGTAATTTCTATAACTCTGCTCTCACACGTGTCTGCATATGTGTATAAGCTTTCATCCAAAGCCATGCACTAGATGGGTCATCTAGCCCCCATCATAAGCCAGTGCACCATGCATTTTAATGTGGCATGGTTGTCCTCTGTAAAATTAATTTCTGACACCAGCTATAACTGAAGCGTCAAGTCCTGTTAACAACCTACGCCTTGGCAGATTTTTGTCAATCCATTAACAATGTGTGTAATTAATAGCAACAGAGAAAGACGATTGCTATTAACTCACTGCTTATTCTTAACAATTATGAAGCATGATGGTAGTGGGATTTCTCTCTCCTTGTCAGTCAAATTTGGTTTATTTTATACTTAGTCATATTAAGTAAGAAAATGAATGCAATGTTAAGTTTTATACATTAATTAAAATTTAAACGTAACAAGCCTTTGTTAGGGTGTTACTTTATACTTCACTAATAGCCGTCTCTGTATTTTAAATTAATATCCTTCTTTAATCTTTACAATGACATTTGAAATATGTTTCATTCTTCCTAATACAAATAATACATGTGAATATAAAAAAGAGACACCAGAAAAAAAATCAACTCAATTATAACTTGTTAAAATCATATGGTTATGACAGAAACAAGATGTTCTTGGCCAAGTGTTGTTCATCTCAAGTCCTCCATACTTTTCCTTGCTGACAAGAAGACTCTCTGTCAGGACAAAGAGACAAATGTGTAAATAATCTTTACATAGCTTTCCTGGAAGAACTGCATATCCACTTTCACATTTTCAAAGACACACAGAAGTTTAGGCATATGAAAAGCGTTTAAGCAAAATTTAACCCAAGATTTCCAAATCATTACAGTTTGAAAACGTTATTGCAATGTGATACCCACACACATAAGAAATTGAGGTCCTGGACTTCCTTCTCTGGGAAATAGTGTCCCTAATCTACTATGATGAGGAGTAAAAAAAATATGCTAGATATAAAAAACAACTGTTTACCTACAAATCAGGTGGAGGAGGACATCAGGAAACCATAATGACAAGTTTTGCAAATTGTGAACTTTGAACTTGTTGAACTCAAATTCTCAAAAAAAATGAAGTTTTAATTAAAATTTAATTTTAATTTAAGTTAAAATGTATTAAAGGAGAAGGGGAGGATTCGGGAAAGCTTGGGGGAATGGGATGGGTGGGATGGAGGAAGGATGGATATGGGAGCAGGGAAGTAAATATCTTAATTAAGGAAGCCATTTTAGGGTTTGCAAGAGACTTGATTCTAGAGGGGTTCCCAGATCCAAGGAGAGGTCCCCAGATTGTTCCTTGGGCAGCAGAGGAGAGGGTGCCTGAACTGGCCTTGGCCCATAGCCATACTGATGAATACCTTGCATATCACCATAGAACCTTCATCTGGCAATGGATGGAGATAGAGACAGAGACCCACATTGGAGCACTGGACTTAGGTCCCTAAGTCCAAACGAGGAGCAGAAGGAGGGAGAACATGAGCAAGGTAGTCAGGATGACGAGGGGTGCGTCCACCCACTGAGACGGTGGGACTGATCTAATGGGAGCTCACCAAGGCCAGCTGTACTGGGAGTGATGGAGCATGTGATCAAAATGGACACTCTGAACGTGGCTGGCAATGAAGGCTGACTGAGAAGCCAAGGACAATGGCACTGAGTTTTTATTCTACTGCATGGACTGACTTTGTGGGAGCCTGGTTTGTTTGGATGCTCACCTTTATAGACCTATATGGAGGGGGGAGGATCTTGGACTTTCCACGGGACAGGGAACCCTGACTGCTCTTAAGACTAGAGAAGGAGGGGAAGGTGGGGAGGGGGAGGGAAAAGGGAGGCAGGGAAGAGGTGGAAATTTTTAATAAATGATTAAATAAATTTGAAAACAAACAAACAAAAAAAAGAGTTTTAAGGATGATTAACTGGTGAGAACTTCTGTGATTTTGAAGAGTTAGAAATTTCCATTTCCAGAACTAAACCATCTTTGCCTCCTTGAGCTGCTCAATCGATTTATCTCTCACTTCATATTTTAAATAACATTCATTTTTTGACAGTTAAATAGCTCATTTTGGACAGTCCCATGCAAGCAGACCTAGTCAACCAAATCAAAATCGAAACTGTCCTCAGATAGCAATGAAGCTCATAGCAGAGATTTCCAAACTTTCAGCCCTGACTGTTCCACCTGTGAACACCAGAATGACCTTGCTTCATGTTTGTTTTGTTTTGTTTTGTTTTGTTTTGTTTTTTGGTATTCTCTAACCCTCAGAAATAGGTGTCATGTTGGAATACTCTATTTAGGGCAATCTAGATCTGTGTTTCCAGGTCTTGAAACATACGTTTAGTTCAGAATAAACTCTTTCTTTTGAACTGATAACTTTTCATTTGCATCCACACCGGTTTGGGGATGAGAGTTCCTTGTTGAAGGCTCTTCACCTGGCTAAAACGTTATTTTTATTTTTTTATTAATTTGTAAAAATTTCCATTTCCGCCCCTCCTCCCACTATCCTCCCTCTCCCCCCATTCCCTCTCCTCCCCCTTCTCCAGTCCTTAGAGCAGTCAGGGTTTCCTGCCCTGTGGGAAATTCAAGTTCCTCCCCCCTCCCTCCAGATCTAGGAAGCTGAGCATCCAAACAGACTTATTTTTTATACTACAGGAAGTACTCAAATATAAAGAGCAACATTGAGTATAAGACTTCGGGTCAGTTACAGAGCTTTTCTGGGCTTTATTTGTTATCAAGTAACAACAATAATAATAATAATAATAATAATGATCAGCAAGTTAATAGTTGCAAATGATTAAACTGCCAAAATGATTAAAGAAAGATTAAAACTCATGCTTGATAAAACCAAGTTTCCAGGAAGACTGAGGTCCTATCACTGGTTCATCATTATAAACAGTGACCAGTTGTGAGAAGTATAGAGGACGAGTCTTCAGGTGGTAGAATTTGTTCGAAAAGACCAAGAGTCCTAGAGTTTTGTTGTCTTAAGAATGTGGTAGACATAGGTAAAGAAGAAGGAAGAAAAGAAGGAAAACGATTACGCTTGGTAAAGGTGAAACTGAGCTTAATTAGGAACACAAAGAAGGCGATGAGCAAGGCTTATATCAGAGAAATGGCAGCAGAAGCAGACCCAAGACACAAGAGCTTGGATGACATTTTCAATAGCCAAAAGTAGGAGAAGTTAAGACTAAGATATATGGCGCTCTAGCATTTTTTCTTGGAATTAGACATCAGCCTCAACTACAAACACTGCCACAACAAGGCATGCGAATTCCTAAGGTTCTCCGATGTAATGATTGACTGTCAGATTCATTCAGACATCCAGATTTTATTTTTATTTCGTAGAAAGCAATCCCACTGATAGGCTAAGCAAAGCAGCTATGCATTGTAGTTAATGCGATGGAACTGCCAGGCTTTGTGGCCTCTGGTACTTCCATTTGCATGCTAATGAAGCCAGAGGCCACAGGCCGCTAATTACAACCCAGTCTCTCTGTCCAACACCCCACAAGCAAGTGCTCCTGAATGGACCTCGTCATTCCATTATGCAAATGCTAGTTAGGAAGAGCAGGAATAAATTCTAAACAGTGGCAACCCGAACCATATATTGGCAGGAGGTAAATTAATAAATATATTCAAGAAATGGAAATTAAAAATTATTATTCAACACTAGATTAATCATGACTGAATAAATATGTAACAGCACAACTTCTTTTTTTTCTTTTTGTCCCCTAGTGTCCTGTTTAATTACTTAAAATTTCCAGTAGTTCACTAAAGTATGTAGCAAATTGTGCTTCCAGAAATCAGCAATCAGTGTCTTAAGGGTTAAGTTTTCATAATATGCTCAAGTTGTTTATTCTACTGAAGAAGAAAAAACAATAAACAATAAACCAAGGCTAAAGGACGTTTCCCTCCTTCTGAATTATAAAATTGTGTTAATTAAAAATCAAAACAAAGTCAACATGACCTTGCATTATGCATTAAAGCCCACACCCAGCTTTTTTTAAAAAGAAAGAAAGAAAGAAAGAAAGAAAGAAAGAAAGAAAGAAAGAAAGAAAAACATGGGCAATTAGAATCTAAAGACTATTTGCAGTAAAGACCATTCAAAACACATGCTTCCTGCAAAGAGCCTTGCCTGTAACTGAATTGAACAGGGCTGCCCGTTATTAAGTTCCAAAACTTCCGTCCCTGAAGATCGCCTTAGGAGGGATGTGTGAGCCAAGAGCGGTTCTCCCTAAGGCAATGTCAGAACCATGGCATCATTTTCTCATGAAAATCACAATGAGTGTTTAAAATCCATTTCCCACATCTCTATTAGCAGCCTGTCCGCTCACGGAACATTTCCCTCACTCCCAGTTGATTGGACTCCTCATTTTGTCGCCATACACTTTCAATCTTCCCGTAGTTTCTGATTGTTTGCATTCTAATTCATAATTAAGGTGACTTATTTTGTGTTTAACCAACTGTGATGAATGTATTACACACTGTGGTATTTAGCTTCCACATCAATTCATAAATGAAGGCTCTGTGTGGCCAGGTGTGGTAGCTAATATTAGTTCTCTACTTGATACTCCTGAGGGCAGGGGACCTCAACAGAAGAATTGCCACATTCAGATTGATCTTGTAGGTATTTGGGGGGGGTCTATTTTTTTCTTACTAATTGTTGGGAGAGGGTCTAGCTCACTGTGGTCAGTACCACTCCTGAGAATAGAGTTATACACAAAACCTGGGTGCAAGTCGGCAAGCATCCTTTCTCCTTGACCCCTGCTCCAGTTCTTGCCTCTAGGTTCCTGTCTTGAGTTTATTCCTTGACTTTCTTTAAGGAAAGACTGGAACCTACAGGCAAAATTATATCCTTTGCTTCCCCAAAGATGGTTTGGTCAGTGTTTTATCATAGAAAAGAAACCAAAGTTGAAACCAGGTACTGTTATTATATACTGTGAACACATTTCTATGTGTCTCATTTATTTTGTCTTTAATAAAGTTAGTGGATGACATTTTTCTTTTCTAAAAAATTTGTTTATTTTACATTTATTATTTTGGGGATAGGCGTATATGTGTGTGTATAATGTCTGTGTTTGTTTAAGAGTGAGAATGTACATGTGCCACCAAGCACGCTTGGCGTGAAGGTCAAAGACATCCTACTACGTCAGTTCCCACCTGTTTTCCACCGTGTTTGAGACTCCTTTTGTTCACTAGTGTACCACCACGGCAGATAGCACCCAGACTTTCCTGGATTCTCCTGTCTCTGCTTCACATTGCCCATTTGGAGCCCTGCAATTGCAGATGAGCACTACTGTGAGCAGCAGTAACTTCCTTTCCCCAGCCTGAGTAAAGGAACATTCATACTCAGCGGCATGCCTCTAAACCCATCGGATCTGAGAAACCAGAGGGACCCTCCCATCCCTGAAGAAATAGTTGCTGGCATTTAGCCCATGAATTTAGCTCAGCCTTAAATGATTTCTATGTTAAAACCCAATAGAATGCCTTAACCCACTGTCCCATTCCATCTTCCTGAGAATCTTGAAAGATATGTACAGATTGAACAAACCCTGAATTGTGCCGACAGTCTCCCCTCAGAAGACGCAGGATTCAGTGATCTAAAGTATTACTCCTAAACCACATGGTTCCAACTATGGAGTTTGAAGCTAACCCTTTCTCCGTTGCTTCTGATTCCTGCATCTTTAAGAAGGGTAGCGCTGCAGCTTTCTATGCCCATATTTCTTTTGTTCCTCATTTTTTTTTTCGTTTAAAGAAAAAGCCAGCATGCACAACTGCATTAGTGCCTCTCGATGTTTCTGTATCTGGCAAGAATGTATTTAAATGATGAGCTAATCATTCAACACAGAAAAATTAAAATGTAAAATTCTCCCATAATAGCAGCCAGAATGAACTGTGTGCATGCAGTGTTTTATAAGAAATATTAACTTAAGTCTAATGGATGCAGCTTTTTAAATATAGAAGCACGGAGGAATTTATTTGTTAAAGTGAGTTGAATAAATGCCATCTAGGTCACCATATCTATACAGAGGGATGAACAAGAAGGGGTAAAAGAGAATTAGCAGAGAAGACAACTAGCTATCAGACTGAAACTTACATGGCCACAGAGGTGAGATGAAAGACTCCCTTACAAATGGGTGGTTAACAGAGCATGTTAGAGGGAGCTCCAGAGAGGGCACCCTAACCCTGTAACAAAGAAAAAAAGAAAAAGGAAAAGACAGCAGATGTTTTAGAGCTTCACAGAGCAGGCACACCTTAATAGGGAGAGAAAGGTGGGAAAATGACTAAACGCAATGGGTTTGCCTTTTGGTAAATATAAGACCAAAACTGTAAGAAGACAAATAAGAATAGAGAAAGATTTATTACCTTCAGCAGGCAAGGGAAGCACAGGAGTTATTTCCGAAGCAAGGTCACCTGGAAAAAAAGGAACATGGACTTCCTGCTCCAGGATTCTGTGTGCGATTCATTCTTAACACACGGGGTTAAAGCATATTACAACCAGATACACTCCTGAGTGAGATCAGGAGAGGAGTGCATTTCTGAGCATTTTCAGAATCATCGTTCAGGGGAGGCAATCTTTGGGGGCATGCTCAACGTCAAAGAGCCCCAGTTAAAAGAGTTAAAATGGAACACAGGATGCCTCTGGACATATCAAGCTTTTTCTAAGTAGTTTTAGATGACAAAAGAAAAGAGTTGAAGCTACTTTACCATGGGAGTTTGCCACTAAGACTTCCTACCCCACTTCCTGAGTAATACAAGTACTGACAGAACATTTTCCATATTCTGATAAAGGATGTGTGCCTCAATTCCCTCCATATAGGTAAGTGCATCACAAAACAGCCAACATTTGTGGGGGAAAATGATGATCTACAAAACAAAAATAGGATAATGTCCACATTTTTATATAGCTCTGAATGCTAATTAAAATAGTTTCAAAGCCCACTTAATACAGCCATTATAAAATATTGGGCATGTATTATCTAATTTGATTATAATGCCTACAGTGGAATTGTAGAATTCTCAATGGCCATTGTGTTCTGAGTAACTTCATCACAAAGGGCTCTGGACTCCTCTCAGACTTTTCAAAGTCTTCAGGGTCTGCTCCTGTTTTCAGGGTGCTAGGTTTCAGCCTCCTTCAGTAGCTTTCACTTTTGTTTGACTATCAATTGGAATTTTGTCCCTGAGACCCTAGAATAATCTTGAGAGACAACTGACGTGAGAAGGCAGACACAAATTCATATTTAATAACAGAGTCAGGACTACATTTCTAAGAGTACCCCTCATGTCTTGGCTGAAGCAACCTTATCAATAACACTCTTGCCCACTTAATGGAAGCATGGCTGTCCATCCCCATTGCTTTGTTCTCAATTCAGTACCACAGCAGTCACCCTCATAGTAGTGATCCACAAACTTCTGATGAATATTTGATCCTGCTGAGCTGAGAGGTCACTAACACACAGCTCATTGCTCATACCAGCAGAACTGTGCATCTGCTTATGGAAAAAACAAACGAAAGCAACAAATAAACAAACAACAAAAACTTCCAAAAAGCTATGGTTCCAAAACACTAGGAACAAATATGTGTCTTCCAATACCCTCATCCTTCACAGAACTAGAAAACTTAAAGGTGAGCTGTCTACACAGATATGTCAGTAACGACCCTCTCTATTCACCAGCGCTGGTCCTCACGATTAACCATGCTTTAATTTTTACCTCCATTTTACAAAAGAAAAAATTGAATTTCAGAGAGGTTTATTGACTTACTCAAGGAAACACAGGTGTGTCCAACAGCCTCCAATGTCAGATTTTACACTCCTAGAAAGACTGCCTGGACACTGCTGCCTGCTTTAGAAAGCGGGGCCTGGCACACCCTCTGTAATAGACAATACGGCACATAGTTTAGGCTTTGCAGAAATATGGTAGTTTTCTCAACTGCTTTACTCAGCCACTGTAGGATGAGAGCAGCTGTTGATAATTCAAGAAAAAATTATTCAATGACTTTGGAACAAAACCTATTAAAAACCATCAAGTCAACAATATTGACCCCCGGCATAGTATCTTATGACCCCCACTATTCACTAGGAAACTGACTGTAGGTATGCTACTATCTTATTATACAACTTTACAACAATTCCTGAAAATATTTTATTAACATTTATAAAAATCAGTGTCTATAGCTCACATGCTGTTACATGCCTGTAACACTATTGCTTAGGAGGCCGAGACAGAAAGTTCATTGATTTTGATGCTTTCCCAGGCTACAAAGCAAGATCCTGTCTCCAAAAATTAACTAAAAATAAATTAGGAAAATAAATAAGTGTGAATAAATAAGTTGTCTTATGATTCTCCAAGTATGGTCCGTAAGCCTATCACGCTATCATGATAGTTTATGACAGCAAGCCTTTATCCATTTTATTAAGGGAAAAATCTTCCAGAACACAAACAGGTGACTTAATGTAGCAAGTTGTAAGTACTTTCCTACTTCATGAAATCCCTGAATTCCAATCCCAGCAGCAAAGGTTTAAGCGAGATAGGACTTAGGAATGTGTCAGACCCATTAAGTAGACTCAGAGATGAGCAGAATTCATGAATAAACACAATGCAGCAATGCGTTTGCTCTATTTCAGACTGCGGGTGAACACGGTGGCATTGCTCTTTCATGGGCTTCACCATACCGCAGATGCTTACTGTGGCTTGCCAATCAATAGGGGTTACATGCCTGAATAGGTCATGAAGAATTTGGCTTTATTAATATGCGACTATGGAAATGCAATTCAGAAATCAACTGTTGAAGGAATCTGATGTCTTTCTGGCCGTGCTTACCTGTGTTGTATAGTGTTAAGTTGGTTCGGAAAGGTCGATATGTACTGCCTACCTATGACACCGCTCAGTGTCAAGGGATGCTTTCTGAGGCTGCTGGGCTCCGATCTCAGACAACTTCTATGTGTCCAAAGTTACAGTGGTCTCACTGTGCATACAAGGTTACCTGATGTTATAGTAGGACAGTCAGGGTTTTAAAATTGACTCAGTGTGTAAGGGTGCTTGTTGTCAAGTCTGATGAGCTGATTTCAACTCCCAGATCTCACATGGTGGAACAAGAGAACTGATTCCTTCAAATTGTCCTCTGACCGCCAATAACTGGGAGAGGGAAATGTTCAACTTTACCAAAGAATTGGCTTATGCCTACTGGTATCCCAGGTGAATTTCTGTCTCCCCTTCTAAATACCCCTTAAACCAGCCCTTTTACACCCAGACTTAATCTTCAGAATGACTCCAAGAGAGGAAAAGAAAACTAAAATTTTAACTATTTCCCCTAAGGTGAGCAACACAAAGAATATATTTTCAACATCACAGGGAAATAGAATATTCCAATTAGTAAGTTAAAAATCCAGACCCCAACAAGGTAGGGATTCGATGAATGAAACAATAGGCCAGTGCATAAAAAACTAAAGCTAAAGCTGCCTTCGATAATGTGCAGATTCTTACCCCTCTGCTGTTGCTTCTCAGCCTCATAGTCTATGATCTCTGCAAGGGTCGAACTCCTATGACCAATACATCACAAGCTAACTAAGTACCAAGATCCTAGCTGACTTCTGAGCAAAAGCTCAGTAAGTGGCAGTAACAGCTTGTGTGGACTTCTTCTTTTGTCTTTAATGCCAGTCTGTATGTGAATTTCCATTACAAAAGTAGCAGACTTGCCTCGTTATCAACATCACAAGGACAATAACTGCAAAGTTGAACAATGGGCCTTTTAAGATAGGAATTAGCAAGTTTCTGAATGCCACATGGGGAGATATTCAACACAACCTGAGAAAATTCTATTTCAAAGGGGAGCTGGTGTCTGAAGCATTTTCAACCCCATTTGAAATGAGAAAACAAAGAGAAATAAAACTCCTTGGAGAAGGTTTTGCTCAAACCCAAGTCACAGACCTTATCAAATGTTCCCACAGTAATCAATGAGCCCCTACCAACTGCTGTAAGGGCTGGGACAGTGGGAGGAATGGAGACCATTTGCTTTGATTCAGAGGTTTTTATGAGAGCCATTAAGGGGAGATGGGCAAGTAACTATGCTGATCAGGGCAAAGCCCCACAGCTCTCTGATGAAAAGAGTTTGACCAAACCCTTTAAAGAGCCCTTCAAATCAAATCAAATCAAACCTGATGCAGGTCTTCTGTGGTGGCTGGGGTCTGGGGGCGGGAGGGGGGGGCTAAATCTTTTCATTTGTAATAATCTTTTGAAAAGTAGAGAATGATCCCAATACCTTTGAGTTGCTATATCTTATAGGAGACCAGAGAATATCCGAAGTTATATGTGGTTACCGTCAAGTAAGTTAAGCATCTTAGACTAAATTTGTATATCTCACAGAACATAAAATCAGTAACATCATTTTCTGAACTTTTGTGCACTTTGTCTATAACTGGGATTAAAACATGATTCAGAGAGAGAGGCGCTTTATAAGGAAATGAATAACTTTGTTATGCCATGTATAACTTCAATGATTTCAGATTGTATAGTCTAATAAGGAATACCAGTTAATTAGTTTCATTCAGATAAGATGGAGTGACAGATCATATTTCAGCTATGCTTAGAGGAATTAATAATTCTTTCTTTAGTATAATAAGGAAACATTACTGAGAAATAATTTAAAATACTACTCTTTCTAAGTCTATAAATCAAGGTATGTGTATTATTTATTAAACATGCTGATACTACTTTAGGTTGTATTATTTTAGCTATACCAATATAAAAATTTTCTCTAATAAACAGCTGAATGAATAAGAGATTGCACCTGATAATTTGTTATTTCTTTAACAATTGAGAATACAAAATAATTTCATCACTTTCCCCGTTTCTTCTTCCCAACATATAAGCTTCCTTGTTCTTTTCCAAATACATGACCTCAGTTTTCATGGATTGTTACTATAATGAATATATAGGTGTACATATGAACATTCCTAAAGACATAAGTATAACCTGCTCAGTCTGTATACTGTTATTTGCAAGTATATTTTCAGAATTGGCTGCTTGGTTTAAAATACTCAATTGGTGTGCTCTTCCCTAAGGAAGACTATTTCTCCTGCTTTTATGTACCCTATTTGCCTGATATTTAATAAAAAAAAAAAAAACTTAATTGGTTCAAGTCAAGATGGAAGCATGGAAGATTCTGTTAAGGTACTTTAAGAGATTTTTATTAGGTTGGCTATAAAGTCAGTCTCAGTGGCCTTCCAGAATGAAGACACGCCAGTTCAAAGGATGATAATAAGAGTGTAAGTGAGGATTTAATGTGGTATCTACACCATTCTTTTGGGCTCTTTATCCATAGCACACCCAGAACAGAATCTGGGCAGAATAGGGCTGATATAAAATTTTACAGTGTTCTCACCATTTATTTTTCTAAATTAAGTAAGTTTTAGCTTATGGAAGAAAGTCAGAGGAACGATAGACATCTTTGTAATAATGAAAGACTCAGAGGACTGTAGTTTAGTGTTCTGAAATTTTCTGTCAAAGTTCATCAAGTTAAAGAGACCACATGTGGATATTCACCCCAATTTATGCAGAATTAGATAGCATTCAAGCTAAAAATGAATTTATCATTAGTCTCTCCATTCACACTACCTGCCATCAATTATTTTCATCAATGAATGTGGCACAGAAACTGAGCTAAAAGTGGCATGTACATGTATTTTTATTTTAATTGCAATTAGACCTGTTAACACAAATGCAAATGGATGGCTTAAGTTGATTTTCTTTGGGAAAAGTTAGAAGCAAATGCTTTCATAAGAAAAGTAGGGCATGGAGCTGTTCCTTGGTTTCGTCCTGTTACCCACAATAAAGCAGAGGCACAAATTCCTATGGGCTTTATGGGATGGCTATGTGATTCCCCTTCCTCCACATGCTTTTCCTTCTATGCTCACAGATATCACTCTATGTTTATGGTAGAAGAGAAAGAAGTTACCCCCAAGAAGCTAATTTCAATTACCCATTGTTGAATAGTGTCCATCTCCTGCATGCCAATCAGGAATATATGTCAAAAATGCCATCTTTATCTTATTAATGCTGACTTGGCAGAACCAGATAAAATTTAGGACAAGTCAGAATTCTTGTTTCCTTGTCCTATTTTCAGTATGAGAAGGAATTTAGGACAAGATAGAATTCTTTCCCTTGCCCTATTTTATTGTATCTATGTTTATTCATATTCAGCAAAAAGAATACCAATTTTAGCCTTTGGTATCTTCATCTCAAAAAAGAGTATTTCTCCAGATTAATTTTATTTTTCATTATAAAGTTAGCTAGCATATTGATGTAAGACAAATAGAAGCTATATAAACTAGAACAGAAATTTTAAATCGAACAGAGTTTGAAAGGTAAAGAAACTTTAATTTTGATAAATTATTGACATATTCCTTTTTAAATTTCTGACCATGTTCATTATATTTTTATGATGATTACATGTGTTTAAGTTTATTTTAACTTTGTATGTGTAAGTGTTCCTCCTGCCTGTATGTATGTGCACCAAGTGTATGCCTGGGGCCAGCAGAGGACAGAGTAAGGCGTTGGATCTCCTTAAAATGAAAGTACAGGTGGTTCTGAGCATCCATGTTGGTTATTTGGTGACTAAGCAGATCTGGGCCTTATGCAAGAGCAGCAAACGCTCTTTGATCCCCGTAACATGGAGCCATCTCTCCAGTCCCACTTGTCACTTACTTTTATACTACAGACTTTACCCCTGCTTTTGTTTATGTCAGCAGAGCCAAGTGCAACACAATATCTGGCTTATAATAGGGATGTAGAGTTTCTAACATATTAAAGGGATGTGATATAATTAACATTTTGCTTGGGTACTCATCATTTATTTTCGTTTACTATCATGTATATAATCATGATGTATTATTTCTATTGTCATGAGCTTTTAATTTCTATGTGTATATTGGGATCCAGTTCTAGAAATAAGAATTGGTGCATCAAACTTCATGAAGATCTTATAATTCTGACATTTGGCAGATTAGGGTATATGTAGATCTGATGGAGTTTGAAGAACTGTGATGAGAATCTATCAAGCTCCTTGAATGCCTGAAATAAAACGTATCATCTTCATTACCTACCTGAGCCATTGTGAAGAAGATTCTAGCACAGGTTTTGAAAATAGGATGGGTCAGTATGTTCCTTTGATGATTTGATTTTAGAAGTCCTTCTAGCTCTCAGCTATCATTCGTCTTGTATACTGTACATTGTATTAGCTTCCAATCACTGTAGCCAAATTACTGAACAGAAAAACTAACTCAAGGGAGGAAAATTATTTTTCATGGTTTCGGATGGTTGCCATTACTATTTAAATCTAACTGTTTAATTATAAAAACAGAACGGAAAATGGAATCATGCAGACACCTCTCTGATGGGGATACACTTCAATATTGTAGTTTCTCTCTAATAAAGTTTCTCTTAAAAGCAATGGTAAAATGGTCACTGATTTTGTGTGTGTTTGTGTGCATTGTTATCAGAGCAAATGCAAAAGAAGTGATGGTCTTCATCCCCAGCTTCAAAAAAAACAAAAACAAAAAACAAAAAAACCCAACAACTCCCTAAATTTAACCATTAGCAATCTGGCAAGATTTGATTAAGCTTGAATTTTAATTTTATATTATCCTTAAATAACATATACAATAAATCTGATGATGATTTGAGAGCATAGGATTGTAAATGTGTGTGCCAGAATGAGAGAAATGAATGGATGGTGGTAGAAAACACAAAGACTTAATCTGGGTGTACCTGGGCATTAGTAGAAAATAAAACAGATTGCACTCTTTCTATGTTAGAGGATATATTATAATATATTCTAACAACATTTTAAGTGAATAATCGACTAAATAATTACCATCTGCAAGTGAATTTTGAGGAAGCGGACACCATTCATCTCCTGTGATTAATGAGTGGAAAGGAGCTGAATTGGCCATTTGTCTTCCAGTGTTTTAGAACACATAATGAAACCTCAGCAGCCCACGGTCTACGGTGAAGGGCTGCTGCCAGTGTCTGGTTCTGGGGCTTATGCTATGTCAACTGTGAGGCCTGCCTGTGATCATTTTCTCTTTCTGCCCAGGTGTAAGGAAGTGAAGGGACACCAATGAGTAGGGTCGCTCCAAACGCAATACAGGTACGCCACCTGTCATTTTCCGCTGCTAAGACCTGAGGAAGGAGGGTGGTATTAAGGACCAAAGAAACCAAGTTTCTCCCATCAGAGTTTTGATACAGCAGGACATACTGCTGACCATCTGGTGTTCCCAACTAACACCGAGAGGAGAATTCTACCTGCTAAACAGCCGATGATGGCAGACCTGCACCTGTTTCATCCCACAGCTGAATTCTGACAAGCCCTGACCTGCCCTTTCTGTGTGTAGCTTATGAGAACTGACAAGATCACAGGTGCAGGCTTGAGGTAGGCCCTTCTATGGGGAAAATAGCCTAACGCACATTAACATACACATTGTTGCATGTATTTATCAGTTTTTCTATGGAGGAAAACACTGTCGACTTAAATTTCTTCGACACCGTCATGGCCTATCAGCCATTTACCCTCGGAAATGGCTATAATAAACAACTGCTGATTTCACCAAAACTTCTTTACATTTCCACCTACTTATTTGGCTGTGACTTCTGTGATTCAATATTCCTACCCTTTCTTATATGCATTTTAATTGCTTTTGTCTGAGTTTTCATCAAATTTGGCAAAAGCTCAAGGCACCATGCCTGTACCTCCATGCCACGCTTGCAAGCTTAGTTTGTCTTCATTTATAATGCAAGGACAGACACATTGCGTGCTCCCGATTTGACTTTGCCCACTCACTTCTACGATACGCTTCTACTTTCTCATTAGAGCTGATGTTACATGCACACAATCAGCTGAAGATTTAAGAAAGTAGAAGTATCTGGAAACAATTCCCACATTTACACTCATTGTTATTGCCAGAGATTCTGAAATGCATTCTTTATGTTCCTACATGTCCATTTTAGAATGTTCCTATGCATCCATTCTAGAAATGCATTCTTCATAGTTCTATGTGTTCAACCCTCCAATTTAGAATTCCCCTTTCCTTTATAAGCATGCAAGAGAGAGGCATTCATTATTTGATTTGATTTTGTTTTGTTTTAGTATTTTTTTCAATTTTCTTTAGTGCTGTTCATTACAAAGCAGAACCTAAATATTTGTAGGAAGGTAGATTGATTTAACAGGGGATCTCTCTCTCTCTCTCTCTCCTTTGTTATGTTTTTCAAGACTGGGTTTCTCTGTGTAGTCCTGGCTGTCCTGGAACTTACTCTGTAGACTATTCTAGACTCGAACTCAAAAATTCACCTACCTCTGTCTCCCAAGTACTGAGATTAAAGATGTGCACCACCACTTTCTGGATTTATGTCTCTCTGTAGAAAACATTTTATAACAAATACTTCTCTGAATACTTATTATAATATATTTCAAATATCCACCATAGCCCACAAACACAGTAGTACCCTCTTTCCCGATACATAATAAACCCATTGTGCATCTTTGGTTTTCCTCAAAGTTTGAATCATAACTTGCTATGATATTTATTACTAGCATATACAGTTCTTTTGTTTTCACATGGAATGAAGATTCAACAATGGAGAGCTTTCATCTGATGATGTAGGTGGGTCTTCTGTATTTTTGTTGCTTTCATTGGTTAATTAATAAAGAAACTACTTGGCCTGATAGGTCAGAACATAGGTAGATGGAGTGTAGAGAGAACAGAATGCTGGGAAGAAAGCAATGAGCTACCGCCATGAAGCTGCCAGATCAGATATGTTGTATCTCTCCCGGTAAGCCACGACCTCGTGGTGATATACAGATTATTAAAAATGGGTTGAATCAATATGTAAGAGTTAGCCAATAAGAGGCTAGATATAATGGGTCATGCAGTGATTAAAAGAATACAGTTTCCGTGTAATTATTTCGGGTAAAGCTAGCCGGGCGGCGGGAAGCAGCCTGCCATTCCTTATTACTACAATCTGAGTTCTTTTGTACCTGTGTTTCCTGTGCCATGAACATGTCCAATAAATACGAAGGGTTCAAAATGTATGCATTGGGATAAAACTTTTGCTGGCTCTGAGCCCAGGAACAGTAAATGTCTAGGGGTATGAAAGAGAAGAGAAAGGAATGAGAGTAAAGGGAGAGCTTAGAAAAAGTGAAAGTAATTGATAGTAAGAAAACAAAGCAATGAAAACAAGCCATTTGTAAGAAGCTTAATGTTTTCTCTGCTGTGTGCGCACACAAGTGTGATATGTTGTTTGTGGAGATGTTGTTCCTCGGGTGACATCCACTTTTTAAGGACAGGGACTGTAATCACTCTAGAACACACCCATTGTTCTGGCCTGGCTGACCAGTGAGCTCTGGGAATGCATGCGTATCATTCTCCCCAGGATTGAGACTGCATGACTATATTATCTGGCCTGACCTGGAGATTTTCGGTTTCTTTGTTTTAATTTCATTTTACATTCCAACCACAGTTCTCCACCCCACTCCTCCTCTCCCCCCACCCCAGCATCCCCCAGTCCACCCCAAAGCCAACGTTCTGATGGTTGCATTCAGGGTCTCATGCTTGCACAGCTCCCATCCTATAGACTGAAGCATCTGCTCAGATCAACAGAATGCGTTTTTCTCCTGCCCTCGTCTCACTCTTTCCTTTTCTTACCTTTAGCAAGATAGGCAAAGGGCTGCAACTTTCAAATGGTTAAAAAGAAAATCAGGGGCCAGAAAGATGACTCTGCAGTTAAGAGCACGGTCTGCCCTTCCAGATGACCCCAATTTGATCCTCAGCATCCACATGGAACCTCACAACTGTGGATAGTTCTCATTTCAGGGCATCTGATGCCTTTGACTGGTCTTCACGGCGCACAGGCATACAGGTACACAAAACGCCTACACATATAAATAAATGAATTTTTAAAAAGGAAATACAATGCAAAAATGTGTGTGTGTATGAAAGAGAGAGAGAGAGAGAGAGAGAGAGAGAGAGAGAGAGAGAGAGAGAGAGAGAATTTGGTTATCGCAAGTAACACCCAGGAAACATTAATTAATTAATTAATTAATTAATTAATTAATTAATTAATTTATTTATGAGAGGTGAATTTATGAGAGCAAATTTCTGTTGATGAGTGACTAGTCATCCCTACTTCATGGTATCTGAAAGGCTTAAGATAGTTATTTGTCTCATACCCTGAAGGATCTAGGATTAACATACACAGCAAGTCTTATAACTAAGGTAAAAAAACAAATTAAAGATAATATATATATTCTCAAAACGGAAAAACTTAAAAAGAAAACTTAGAAGCTACCAATAAATATATAAATCATAGTAAGCAAAAATGAATAAGGTAATCAGCCATGAACCTGTCATAAATTAATAAACACTATACAAGTAGCAGAAAATACAAGTTATCTACAAGGAATCTAGTTTTACTGCTATTCACATCATTTTCCAATTAAAACAATCTACTCTCAGAATCTCCTTTACAATACCTACATATTTTTCTAAATGCCCTGTGTTGTGACATCTACTCTTTAACAGACACATTTCAGGCAGGAGTACTGTTCTTAAGAATGCTAAAAATATGGTTCTTTTCTCACTCAAGGGGCAGAGAAGTAAGTGTTGCTATGGTTCTAATTGAACTGGAAGCATGGAAAGCATAGAGCAGTTTTGTTTATAGACACTTAGCTGTTTTCTAGGAATATATAGACTTTATTCTCTAGGAAACGTATTTGATTCTCAAGGCCAGTATTTAACTGAGAGGTCAAACGTGAAGAACCCTAAGATTTCTTCCAAGTACTAGCAATGACATGGTGACCAAGACAGAAAAAAAAAAATCCCCCAGAAGATTCCCCACCAGGGGATGCTTTGTTTCTAAACATGTGTTACTGCACTTCTTGGACAGAAGAGATTGGAAGAAAATGAACTTTTGCCTCACTACTCAGCAACTGGAACCTTGAAAAAGATTCACACTCCCTGGTAGATGTTATTTAAATATACTTGAAATGCTGCTACTAATCTCTTTCTCACATTAGCACTCCCAGTGACATAGATGATGTTCCTTTGCCTCATTATTTGAGCCTCTCCTTCCCAACCACCAAAGTCCTAAATTGATCAGGGAGCCAGAGGGATATTATCTTTTTCTTTCAACTCCTGTTAATTTCCCCGTGATAATTGACTTCTAAAGGGAGCACAGGAAACGGAATTAAAAATATCAGTTGACTGCCTAATGATCTCACGTTGCAGAAGGTCCCATTTGATTTGGAACACACTTGACATCCCTATCAAGCGACCTGATCTGAGCCTTGTAGTTAAACTTGAAACACGCTCATGTGCACCTGTTTTCTTCCGGGGAGAAGAATTTGACGCAGAGCCAATATGAAATACAGCGAGACTGGGACAGGGATGGAAGCAGGAGGGGTCTGCTTCTGTACAAACGCTCCGTCTCACACCACAGAAATGATCCTGTCTCCTGAAATTATCTGATGAAGGGGAAATCGGTGACATTTAATGTTCATAAATAATGTAAGGACCCCATTTCAGGTTGGCAGCGTTGTCACCGGCTGTCAGTATTATTTTAGTATCACCAATCTAATCTCAGGACTTTGTTTCCATTGTTTCTTTATGAAAGGGGAATGGAGAAATGAAAAAGATACCAGTGAGCCAGGCTTTTGTCAAAGACATCCAGTGGGAGATATAAAAGACAGAACTTGAAAAGCCGGACTCTCCAGAGGCCTCTGCTTATTAATGGAATGGTAATGATTCCTCTGGGGCCCAGCCTGAGTTATTGGATCTAAGAAAAGGGATATTTGTCACTCATGTAAAGAATGAAACGGGACAAAAATACACAATAATGTTATCACTTGTTCGTAGACATTGAATGATTATATCTCAAACAGAATGCAGGTGGCAAAGATTGCTCAAAAATAAATAAATAAAAAGGCAGTCTGGGATTAAAATGACAAAGAAATACCAAGCAGAATAAACATGACATTATATTCATTTTTTTTATTCATTAGTGTTTTAAAATTTTAAAATTGGAAACCTATTTTCCTGTTTAAATAGGAGCTTATTCAAATCAAATGTAAATACAGATCAACTTTTCAAAAGTCCAACTCCTGCCCTGTTTCTCTTAGAATATTCATAAATGCAAAGGAGCATGAACTGTGCAGTCACGAATGGGAGGAATCTTTTATTGCCAGAGACCCTATTATACTGAAACCCTTCTTACGATTACTCAAAAGATGCTGGAGAAGTCAGTTTAGCTAATGTGCCAATGTAGTAGTTCTAAAAGTGTTTTTAAAGAAATTTGAAATTAGAAATTTGTATTCTAATACAAAGATCAGTTATTCACCAAACTACTCTATCTAAACTGCTCAATATGTCAGATCCACTAATAATTTTTAGTGACTTCTGAAGTATAGATTTCCGAACATAGTGCATGCTTAGGAGACTGAAACTATGGACTCTTTCCGAGGTATCAGAAGCTAATGGGATGGTTCCAAAGCCAAAAGACCATTGTGTTCTCAAGAGAAAGGTATTTGCTATTAACTCATACTTCTGTGGATGCAATTAAGCTTGGCAGAATAAAAGATGACATGGAAACTTAAGATTCCTAGAAAATCTGATCCTGCTTCTTAGTCATTTTCAGGCACTAGAGAAGGATATACAGCAAGAGTTGAATTTTCAAAACAGTCCAAAGTTTCAGAGATTGAAGGAGTTCTTGAGTAGTAATCTACAGAAAGGGGGACTAAAGTTGGAATGCTTTTATATCTTAAACTGTGACTGGCTCAGAGGCAAGCCTATATGGGAGTTGTTCATTTTATATATACATATATATAATATATATATATATATATATATATATATATATATATATAAATTATATTATAGTCCCTGAATGTGGCTAAAAATGAGGGCTGACTGAGAAGCCATTGATAAAGGCACTGGGACTTGTTTCTACTGCAAGTACTGGCTTTTTAGGACCCTAGTCTATTTGGATGCAAAGCTTCCTAGGCCCGGATGTGGGGGGAGGGAGCTTGGACTTCCCACAGAGCAGGGTTCCCTGCCCTCTCTTAAGGAGGGAGGAGGAGAGAGGAGAGTGAGTGGGGGGGCTGGAGGGGAATGGGAGGAGGGGAGGAAGTGTAAATTTTTTATGGAAATAAATAAATAAATCATATATGTGTACTATTTTAAATAGGATATTATAGAATGCATATACAAAACAAAATGATTTTGCAATAAAGTGAGAAGAATGATATTTTTACCAAAAAAATCAATGAAAAAAGAAAAGGAGAGAGAGAGAGAGAGAGAGAGAGAGAGAGAGAGAGAGAGAGAGGAAAAAGGGAAGGAAGGAAGGAAGGAAGGAAAGAAGGAAGGAAAGGGAAAGTAGAAAGACAAGAGAGACAGAAGGAAGGAGGGAAGGGCTGAGGGAAGCACATGGAGGAAATATGGAGAAAAAAATAATAGAGGGGGTAAATAGAGGGAAGAACAAAGACAATAAAAATGTGGTAAGAGATCAGGGATGGTGGAAGGAAGCAGTAGGGAGAGAAAAGGGTATGAAAAAAAAGGAGAAAATAGCAGAAGACAAACAGAAAAGAAAGTTGTTCATATGCAAGGTGATGGATATAGATATGCTAGTTAGCTTATTGAGGTGATCTTTTGACAACGTATGTGTCTCACAAAACATTGTCAGCAAGTTGACCTCCTACATCTTTATTAATATCTATATCTATATATTCGGATTTGTTAGTAATACTCGGTAGAGCTGAAAAATACTCCAAAGGGAGAGGGAAGAAAAAAAAATACAGAGATTGAGAATAGAATATAACAGTGTTTAACCAGGATGAGACTGGCAGGGAAGAAATGAAAAGATGTTGGTCAGAGGGCACAAAGTATTGAATGAGTAAGAGTAATAGTCTAGAAATCTAATGTACGGTATGAAACCATAGTCCGCAAAGTCATGTGTAGAAGATTATTGTTAAGTAAATAGATTTTAGTTGTGTTTTCACACATAGAAGATACATGAGGTGATATATCAGTATGTAGCATGATAGTAATCATTCCACTCTTGATCCATCCATCAACATCATACTACAAACCTCAAATTTATGTAATGAACTGTCTTAAAGGGAGAGAATAAGGCTGCTATATGGATGTTCCTTTTAACAAGTGAAAATTTCAGGGTTATTGTAAATTAATAATAATTTTTTTCTGTATATGGTTAGTACCTGAATGATAGAGTGAACAGGAGGAAAAAGAGATTTCATTACAAGGAAATAAGGTAAAAATTTCAAACGTTGATTAGAAAGGGGATATCTATTGCTCCAAATATGCAAATATTCCATTTATTAAGCACAGGCTGGGATAGAATAGAAATCAAGCTCAGATTTCAAAACTCTTAGGGATTTGCACTTTCAAGAAAACAATTCTATGAGCCAGGGAAGAAGACTCCACAGCAAGGTGCCCATGTTGCAGAAAGGGCTCCTGGGACAGAACAGAAAAGGATGTGTGTGTTAGCCAAGTGGAGGAGCATGGTGTCGTACATAAGTTTGGATATTTCCCATAGCTTCAATAATACTACATAACCACCAACATAACCAGTTGTACTAAGTGGAAAGCTGATTTTTAAAATGTCACAATGTCTGAATTTTTTCAAAAGGTCAAGGCATTCTAGAAAATATTTCACTGGACAGACATAAAGTGAAATATTCTTTTGGTTTTCAATCATATCCAAGTTTGGAACTGAGTTACATCAATCAATGTACACTATTCTTGGGAGTCATTCTGAGGATCAAGAAAATGTACCTGTTCTTTGACACCCCCGTATTTTGATGTATTATAACTTTAATCACAGGGTTCGATTTATTTTAAGAATTGCATTACAGTTTATGACCTAGAAATCAAACTGAATTAAACAATTGACATCAGCTCATGTCTCAGAGTCTCTAGTTTGTGAACTTACATGAACAATTGCTTCTTAGAAAACAGCAAAATGAAGGTATATAATGAGGAAAAAGAAGAGGAGGAGGAATTCAAAAGAATTCCACTTCCACCTGTCTTTCACACACACACACACACACACACACACACACACACACGTGTACGCACACACATACACGAGTACATCATTTGTTCAGGGATGTTAAACTCAATAAACTCCACAGTAAGGCTACGCATGGCTCAAGACTATGTGCGACTTCAGAAAACAACAGGCTACCAAATCCCTTCCCTTCTGTGTTTTCCTCTTCTGATTCCTTCCTTTTCTTCTTCAAGTTCCCATTTCAACACACTCATTCCTTGTGTTTCCCTTTGCTTTTTCATTTTGCACTTGTCTTGTGACACCTGGTTTAATAAACATTTTAATATGTTTTGATGTTATACACTTAAGAATTTTGGTACTAATTTTTCCATGTGCGAAGCTATTCGAAAAACAGATCATACAACACCTGTAAACCTGACTAAAATATCAGTTTTTCCCCTTGTGATCTGTGATTTCTGTCTTGTGGGGTCCTTTTGTTTGTTTGTTTTGTTTTATTTTTATTTCTGAGGTCTAGGTTGCTCATATGTGCACAGAAATTTCTATACTGGTATTATTATTATTGCTTTGAAAGGTATTGTAGACAATCTCACTGTTTTGTCATTAGCATTTATGGCACAGGTGAGTATTATTATTATTATTATTGTTATTATTATTATTATTTCCAACTACTCTTCTGAAAGTAACTCTGCCCCTCTGTTTTCGTCTTCTTTTTTCTTTTTTTAAAGAAAACAAACTATCTTTCTCATTATACATATTAAATCAAGTTACCACTACCTCCTCTTCTCCCATTCCCTTCACATATCTCCCCACTCTACCCCCAATCCACTCTTCAGAGAGGGTAAGACACATTGCTTTGTGGAAGGTTCAACACCCTTCCTACGATATCTAGGCTGAGCAAGGTATTCCTCCAAAGAGAATAGGTTCTCAAAAAGCTAGTACAAGCACTAGGGATAAGTCCTACTGGGTAAAGCCAGTGGCCCCTCAGTCTGGCCCAGACATGCAACTGTCAACCACATTTAGAGGGACTAGTTTGGCCTTATGCTTGTTCCTTCCTAGTCAGGCTTGATGTTGGTGGGTCTGTCTATGTGTTACTTTCGTTGATTAATAAAGGGACTGCCTTGGCCTTTGATAGGATAGTAGCTTAGATAGGTGGAGTAGACAGAACAGAATGCTGGGAGAAAGAAGCAGAGTCAGAGAGCTGCCCGCCATGAAGCTGCCAGGTCAGACATGCTGAATCTTTCCCGGTAAGCCACGACCTCATGGTGAGATACAGATTATTAGAAATGGGTTGAGTCATTATGTGAGAGTTAGCCAATAAGAGACTGGAGGTAATGGACTAGTCAGTGTTTAAAAGAATACAGTTTCCATGTAATTATTTTGGTTAAAGCTAGCCAGGCGGCCGTGAGCCGGGCGGAGGGAACGCAGCCCGCTGCTCCTTACTACACAGTCTAGTGTCTGGTAGTTTTATAGATTCCAAGAAACATTGAAATTTGTTGCATAATATATTATCTAAATCCCATGATAAGTGTCTATAGCAGTTAGCAAATAGAAAAGGATCTAGCTGTGAGATACGCTAGCTGAGTTGTACATCTACAGTGAACAAAAACCGATACCATCAGAACATTCCATTTTAGCGGAGTTAGCAGAGTGCCTGTTAGAACATTTAAGTAACTATGGAAAGGTAAATAAATCCTTATATAAAAGAGACATGTCTCATCTGTGCACTATTGAGAAGTGAGGTGAAACTTGTCACAATGTCCTTTTTACCTATTGATTATTTATTTTTTCCCTCTCAGACCATGAGACATTGACTTAATCATTTGTGATTTGAATTGTGAAAAAGTTCTTTGTTTCATTGAGGTTTATAATAGATACATAATATTTATAAATAAACTCTTCATAATTTGTCTATAGATGAAGCAAACATTAGCATTTGAGAAAGTAGACTATGGATTATAGAAACTCTTTGTGGGGTTCCTATACAATTTTTGCACATCTAAAATAATTTCAGTGTGACAAGCTTAGAAACAATTACTTACCCTCTCCAAAGACAAACACACAAAAGTGATGACATTTTTAAATCTCCTCATGGAGCAGGTATCCTCATGTACAGTGTTCAATGCAGAATGCTCTTTAGACTTTTTGCCATATCACAGGCTGCTGGACACCTTCAGCCAGTTCTTTCCTTTCATTATATTATGCCCCATGTCTCTGAAGCTGTGCTACCCTAAGGACAGAGTCTCAAAATCGTTAGTATAACGTAGCATACTTCTGCATCTCTGTCGGGCCGGGAACCACATTCCCTATGTAACACTCCAGGTAGAATAATGCACTTAAAATTGGAATATGCCTTATTATGTGTCTTCTTTCCATTTAGCGCTAGATAAATATCCATGGGATAAGTTTTGCAGTAAAACTTGTCCATAAATTTAAAAGCTCTAACTAATGTAGAAGTAATCACGCTAATTCACAAACCAGACACCTCACCACCACTCTCCAGTCAACCTAAGCACTCCTGTAGAAGCCTGGCTACACTGATGATGCCTAAGTGAAACTAAACTTAGCTACCGTTGGGTGTTTGATGTGGGGAAAACCTTGCATCCATGATCAGCTCTCCAAATGACTCTAGGAGGTAGACGTTATTGTGTCTACATTTAATGGATGAGATCATATGACTAACAAGGAGGGGGGAGGTGACTTGAACTTAGACTGACATTATCTTATTTATACCTTCGGTTAATAAAATCCCTGTAATGCCAATCAGTCTGGCCCCACCATTTATTAGAGATGTCTATCAATCACCTGTCATACAGTATTCAGTTCCACATCTTTTAGAAAGAAATTAACAGTTTTATCACTTCTATTGTTCCTCGTCTCAAATTTTCACTTTGATAGACCTATGTGAATTCTTCCAAGTAAAAACACTGTGGGCATACAGCATGCATTCTTTTCTCTGCATTCATAAATAGAGTGGTTTGGCTATTCTTATGCCTTTAGCACATCTGACTATTAAACATTTTTTGAAGCTCTTAGTACCAGAGGGTAACCTTAAATGAGTGACATTTTCAAGTGCTTTATACTCCAGACCTTAGGATCAGATGTTGCCATTTTCAGAGACAGCTGTAGCTCCACTCACAAAAGGCCAAGTATCTTATAAAGGGAAGAGACATTGTAAAGGAAACTGTTCCAAGCCATATGTCCAGCTCTTTTCAGGTGCCTTAGGAATAGAACCTCCCTGTGATTAGAGCTGCTTAATTTCAGGTCCTACTCTAGAAATCATATTGAATCATCTCATTTCTTTTTTAATGACTTAGCACCATTAATTTTTATGCTTCACATATATTTCTTGAGCTACTCATGGAGTTTACACAGATGATGTAATTGTATGTTGTGTGTCCCTCAAGACAGTTTCTGTGCTAAGGAGGATTTTATCATCTTTTTAAAATATTAATTCCAGAAACATCCTCTGTGTTCTACCTGTTTTATTTCTGTTGATTTTCTGATTGTTCCATTACTTCTGCCCCAGTGGGAACATGTGCTTTAGTCATACAGCTTAATCTTCCTATTCATTTTAAGAATTGATTTCTGTTCTCTTTCTTGATCCTATTCCGTATTACTTAGAATGTTGGAGAAGGCTGTAATGTCAATTAAAGTTATGCAAGTACACAGAAACATATAGACACACACAGACAAAGGCACACACACACACACACAGTATATTATTCATGGAACAAGAAATGTGACTTCTATTATGAGGATATGTCCTTGATTTTTAGTCTAAGGAGGTGCTAAAGAGATTCCGTAGTCAAACACAAAAATAGTAGTCTACATATCTATTTATTTTTCCTGTCTGTTTACCATCTATCTCTTTACTTTGTCATATAACTGGGTAACAACCATCCACTTACGCCCATTTTGCAAAATGTAGCAACTGAGGAGTCTTACCTTCACAATGATGCTAAAGATATCCAGAGTTGATAGAAGTTTCTCTTGAACTCATGACTGGACCTATAGAGGTTCTGGCTCCAGCCTACTCCCTCAGAGGTCCCAGACTCACGCCCAGACCTACACAGGTACTGACTCAAGTCTATTCCCTTGGAGGTCCCAGACTCACACCTGGACCCACAGAGGTCTCTGGTTACTGCCTACACCCTCAGAGGTCCCAGACTCACGTCTAGACCTCCCAGATGTCTCTAGTTCCAACCCACTCCATCAACAGTTGCTCCCCTGTACCTGCTCCCGTGGAGCTTGCTGTCTCAGGTCTGCTCCAGCCTAGGTTTCTGTCTCAGTCTTGTTTTTGTAAATGTCCCTGGTCTGGATCTGCTCCTGCTCCTGTGCAAGACACCAGAAAGTGGAAAGATCTCCCATGATTTTGGGTAACTAGAATTATTATAGTAAAAATGACAATTGTACCAAAAGCAATCTAGAGATTCAATCAAAATTACAGCAAAATTCTTCACAGACCTCCAAAGAATGTTATTCAACTTCATATGGAAAAGAAAAGAAAAAAAATATCCCAGGTTAGCCAAAATAATCCTAAACAATAAAAGAACTTCTGAAGGCATTATAATCTTTAAATTTAAACTCTGCTACAGAGTTACAATACTGAAAACAGCATAGAGAAGAACAGAGAGAAATGGAAATGTATCGTTCAATAAAATCAATTTAAAAAAAGAAATGGCAAAAAAAGAAGCTGCACTTAAGGGGTCAAATTTAGATTCCCCTCCCCCCAGGCTAGCAATGTGTAGCCCAATCTCCTTCATGCTGCTGAACAGCTCCCAGGCACCTGCAGGCTATAGAAACAAGCAGGCTGGTAAAGAAAATGACTGTCAAGTCAGAAAGGTACAGACCCATGAGCACCAAGAAGTAAAGAAGGAAAAACAAGTAATACTGCCTTAGTAATACATTGCTGCCGCATTTTCTTGCTGTTACCGAGACCCCAAATCACTGCATGATTTTCTCATATAGATGAGGTAACCTTGGTCTACGGATTCAAATGCTTATGTTTTCTAAAAACATCCTTCACAGTTGTAAGCAGAGGCAGAGTTTTATGTCAGCTGCCAAGGCAGGAGCATTCAAACTGACGTCAAAAATTTAAATGTTAATCCTACGCAACCTTGTTTTTAACACTGGGTTCATCAAAATTATTAACTCCCAGTTTTATATGGGAGTTATAATATGTTTTGTATTTCAGTATCAGACAGTGTTGTGAGTGTCCAGCGGCCACAATGTCACTTCCTGCATCTGGCAAATGTGCAGAGGTTCTCTTTTCTCTAGTCTGTGAACTGCAGAAGGACATGGCAACATATCCATCCCCTTTGGGATTTGGATATTTATTACCATTAACCCTTGCTGCATATTATTTTCTCTTATACATATGGCCATAGTTTTAATAAGTTTTGCACATGTAAATTAACTAAACTACAGACCTCTGGCAAAAATGTGATGATGATGATGACGATGATTATAGCACCAATCTAATTTTTTTTGATTTTCTATCCTTTACTGATTGCCTATGTAGGAAATCTTAGAAAATGAACGTTTTATTAGAAGATATAGCTAATATGACTGTGATCTCTTGTTCCAGCACACTGTGTTCCATAACCAGGTCTAAATTCTGTGAAATAGTGGTCTGTTTTAGAAGCTCGCTTTTTATCATCATTGGCTATAAACTATCTAAGCTGGGGATCTTATTTTGTCAAGCCTCATGTTATGACTAAAACTGTTTGCGAAATAAAGTACCTTACTGTAGGTTGTGGCCTGCATGGAAACAACATGAAGTGATAATTGTTTTTTTTTTTTTTCAGCTGATTTATTTGTTTTTAGAGTATGTGCATGAATGCCTTGCCTGGTGCCTCCTAGGCCAGAAGAGGGCATCAGTACCCTGGAACTAGAGTTACAGATGATTGCAAACTGCTCTGTGGATACTAGAAACTAAATCTGCTTGTACTGAAGGAACATTAAGAGCTTTTTAACCCTGAATTGCTGCTCCCACCCCCTTTAACCCTTTTACTTTAGTAAATAGTATAGCATTCAGGATCTCTTTACTATTTTGCTTTTCTCAAAACTTCACTGTTTTTATGATTGTTCAGAATATGAAGAACATATATAAACATAAATTCACAAAAATTTACAAACAGTGGCCTCTCCCTTGCCCACTGCTGTCCGGACAGATTGGGTGTATTTATTTTAAGCCCTACATCTAGAAATTAGAAACAATATAAAAATCTATGCCAAAAGCTGTAAAGTAGATGGTATCAAGATCAATAGATTCCATTGATGCAAATATAGGTACAGTTTAATAATGTTAAATAGTGTTTGTGTGTAGGGGTAAAGGTGACATAAAATTGGGAGATATGTTACAACATTATCATTTTGAAACTTTTGGACTTTAAGTGTCAAAACCCAAATACCCATTGAAAGGTATTAAACGGGGAAGAGATAAATTCAGTTCATAGTTTAGGTTAAAGTAGGGTTGAGCAGGAAAGAGGAATTACAAAAGAAAGAAAAAAAAGCTTTGAATCACTGCTCTTACTCTCAGAATTTTTCTTTACTGTTAAGTGGAGTGTGACTTATAAAAATATCCAAAGCTTTGTAAAGGTTTGGTCTTCCTTTGGATCTGACTGCTGGACTTACACATGCAGAGCTGTCAATGGATGTGGACAGGCAGGAGAATGGCATTCTCCTGCCTCATTTAACAAGGATTTCGTGATAAGGAAAGGTGAGGCATGGCCAGAGACCTCCGCCATGCTAACTGCACAGGGTGAGAAATTCAGGGAAGAAATTTCCCTGCACTAATCACTATTTCAAGCGCTGTCTGCTTAATGGACACTGTCGCAGCTTTCACTTTCAATAGAGTCATGGGGAAAGGCTCATGGAAACTCAGGAGGACAATCTAAGAAATGAATAAGTCAATAATAAATCAATCCTGATATTATGTAGATTGATATGCTTATTTCAAACTCTTGAGAAAAATGTGGGAATTTGGGGGGGGGTGATTTTTAAGGAACTGTTTCAGTCGTTTGATTTAATGATCTATTTTTTGAGCTTGAAAGAAGAACAACATCAGAGGCCCATTTTCCTTTCAAGAGAAGGATTAAATAATCTTAAAGTAGTTTGATGTGCAGTTTATGTTTGCATTTTTTATCTAATCAGCCAAACAAATATAATTAATTCAGACAGTTGTCTCTATGGTTCTGGCGCCTGGCAGGAGCAGTATCATTACAAATGCAAATATGTTCCTAAAATAATGAGAATGTCATTATCACCCCTTACTCATTTACGTGGTCAGAGAGAAAACTAAAATACCATTTATTATGGAAGTGACTTTTGCATGCTGTGGAGAGAACATTAGCTTCTTTGGCTAAGCAGGATACAGCCTGGCTGTGACTGGGCTGCTAATGGGGCATGCAAGTTGGGGGTACATTGTAATGAACCAGTCAACTGACCAGCCATTTCCATGGAGTAGAGATTTTATTCTGTCTGCCTCTGTCTCCCATGCACAGGCTCCTTAACATGTCTGTGCCTTCAGCCCTCATTCTGCAAGCTTGAAAGGGATGCTCTGGGGATTCAATGAGGCATGGGAAGCAATATCTATATGTAAAGCAGGATCGCTGCTAATTGCATACCAGCCTGAGTGTCTGTGTCTGCATGAGCTTCCTTTGTGTTTTCTTGGGTTGGTGTTTATCCGATCGTTGCTAACCGTCTCATTTTCTTCTGCTCTCTCTGCAGGTATTAGAGGCATCTTGCACCTTTCTTTACTTAGGTTTCTCTGTTGAGAGCCTCTTTCTGTGTGTTACTGGAGCTTCAATACATCTAGGAATGCCCCTGCTTTATTTTAAAGCATATGGAGTCTTGTTCATACTAGAGAAAGGGTCCCATAACCATCGCTGCTACAGTCGTCTTGCTTCTCTTGAGGTCTACTCAGAATCTAAATGAATTCTGTCACCACCTTCTCAGTGGTAGTCACTCACTAGATACCAGAGTGACCTGGTGTTTTTCTTGGAATTTCCCTGACTTTTTTTTAATCTTAATAATCAGAAGCCTGTGGTTTGTCCTTTTCTAACCCTTCCTACTACAGCAATGAACACAGTAGACCATCCTTACCTCTATACACCTAAAAATTTGTAATAAATATTAACATGAGCCATACATTTTATGATTTTGTACACTAAAATCAGGAGTATATATAGAATGAAACCTCAATTATAATGACGTTCCCCCCCCTTACAATTTAGAACATGAAAAATGTTGAGAAAGCTTCTCTCTCATTTTGTTTCCATATTCTTGATTGAATTCAAATGAAGTCTGGGAAGAACATGTAGAGGAACTCTATATATGAACTTAAAGAGCTCTAAAACTGCATTTTTGGATTTGAAAAGGCGATGGAGAGAAAAAGACTTATGTGATTGTTGACGGCAAAAACAAGTATGACTTGATAGGAAACACTGGAAAACACTATAGCAAATAATGCTAAACAAGTATTGTTAAAATAATTTTTAAAATTAAGGAGTGGAAACAGAATATAACTGTTAATAAAGTATACTTTATTATCAGAGAGAACTCAATTTCATGACCTACTTTTCGATGTTTTAGCTCTGAATCTTCAGATCACTAAAAATACCTTTTTAAATTTTATGTATGCTCCCTGTTAAACAGATAATAATTATTATCATGCATTAGTGTGAAAATTAAATATTGGATGCAACTTGATAACCATTATAATAAGATAATACTAATAATTAATAGTGATAATTAAATAGCAATAAAATCATAATTAAATTGCTTTTGAGAACACAATACAAAAGGCAAAAAACATACAAGCTTAAAGATGCTTTCTTATGAGGCCGTGTTGACGTAATCAGGACTCCTGCAGGAGACCATGCTGCTGTCCCTGGTCTGTGGGGCAGCTTGCTGATGTGGGCAAAGAAGTTTCCCATGCACTGCTAGCAATGACTGCAAACTCATAATTGAGAAGGAGATTATTTAAGGTTTCTGTGACAATCTCTGGGTTCTCCTTCCCTCCCTCCCTCCCTGGCTCCCCAAACAAAAAATAAAAAAATATAAGTCTAGACAGGAAGTTATTGAGGAGAGTCCTTAAAAATAGTGATAAAGAGCTAGTTTCAGGACAGGCTCCAAAGCTCCAGAGGAACCCTGTCTCAACAACAACAACAACAACAACAACAAAAGCAAACAAACAAAAAACAAACAAAATAAAACCCCAGACAAACAAACAAATTAAAATTGTGATAGGGATGCTGAAGTGTATGTAGCTTTTCACATTTAATGGCTTCTGACAGAGGGTGGGGGTGAGGGTGGTGAAAGACTCAGTTTCTTTAAGAGACTGGCTGGCCACTACGAGTTTGACAGTGCTCCAATGAATAAATGAACAACATAAATTGGGCTTTAAGTATTTTTTTTTCTTTCACTTGCAGGGAGGGAGCAAGGATGGGAAGGTGGACCTGGGAGAAATGGAAATTGAGAGAGATCAGGACTCATTGTATGAAATTTCCAAATAATGAATGCAAATTTTACGATGGGGAAAGTAAAAAGAGGCTTTGTTAAGTCAGTAAAAACGCACGGTATATCAAAAGATAACATTGCTCTTTAACAAACCTGTTTGAACTGGGTCTGGTGTTACAGGATGGGAATCTGCCTACTCGGAAGAGTGAGAGAGGATGCTCCAGGTGTGCATGAGCGGCAGTGCATCTTCAAGGCCAGTGTGGGAAACAGTGAAGCACGTCTCAGGACAAAAAGGAAGATAAGGTGAGCTTTAACTCCCCTTACGCATGCCTTAGGGAAGCCTTGGTTTCAACTTTCAGGACTGTCCAAAATTAATTATTTAAAACTGCTTTTTTAGTTGTTGTCATGATTAAGCAAAAAGAGATATCTTTTCTAATAATAACTTTCATATATAACAACAGAGAGAATATTTCCTCACAAAGCTAAATGTTTCTGCCTTTGCGGAGAATTTTCATATCTGAGTCTGATATGGGTACCCAGTGAAAGGGCCTAGACTCAGTGGATGGCAATATCAACGGAAGATTCTTGAAGCCAAGAGTAGAGATACCATTTGAAAACTAATAAAGAGAAGGATCCTTTACCAAAGATGTCCACTATGTTAACTAGAACCATTATGAAGAAATACAGAAGCAGGTATGTGAAACCTAGCAAGATGCATTATAATTAATTGGTTCCTTTATTCATTATTTTATTTTCTTTGGAAATAAAATGAGAATTTCTGTTTTGTGCCTTTATAAATGGTGATTACCCTCAACAAAGGGAAGAGAAAAAAAATATAACAAATTCATTTTTAATCCAGTCACTAAAAATTTTCTTTGATTTTTTTCTAGTCAAATAAGGAGTAATTATTATATTTTGCTGGAGAAATATAAGTTGAGAAATACTGGACTACATTATATGTAATTGTGTTTCTGTGTGGATCCATATATTTGCACATATCTAATATATATATATATATACACATATAGATGTTTTAAGACTTTGTTTCAATATAAAAACTTCTTCATATACAAATCATCAACTATCATACCATATCTTAATGCATTAGTTATCTCAGGGAAAGGTAAAATGTTTCTCAAAATTATTTTTATAAAATATTGGAAGAGAATGAAGCATTAAGAAAGACTCAGAAAAAGTGAAGGGAATTTATCCTTGGGGAAAAGTAATTGTAAGTTATATCTTCATATTTTAAATTATATAAAAATTTATCCTCTACAATATAGCCCCCTCAAAATTCAATCACTTACTATGAATGTCAACTTCAATAGCTTCTGCAAGTAAATGTCACTGTAAAAATCTCACACCATACTTTCCGCGATCTTGGAAAAATCACGGAAAAAAAATTGCATAGTAACAACTTACTGAATGAATGAACTATTTCCTGCTTTCAGGTGTTTTCATTTCATAAAATTTGGGTATTTAAGATAAAACAAGGCTAAAAATAAATAGTGCACAACCATCACTTACATTAGTTATTATTTCTTCCACAGGTTGAGTTTTTTCTTAAGGCACCATGGATCCTTTAGACATCTTATTTCAGTGGCCCTGCTCGAACTCCCTGAAATTTTGAATCTGAAAGCTTCTTTTCAAGAAACATTAAATATCAACTTATTTTTCCCCTTTGACATTGTAGTTGCTTGTGGTTATATACTTTTCCAATCATTTACTCCATGTAAGACATTTTATTTAATGTCCGACATAGAATAAGCAATAGGCGACTATAGAATTTTATTTTGAATTATAAGAGTAAATGTCACTAAAAGGTTCAGTAGTCAGATATATTGAAATATTTGAAGTTTTCTTGAACAAAGCTCTAAAGAGTATCTGCTGAATCATGATGGTAAAATAAAAATATAAGACATGGGAGAGATTTGGCAATATTCCATAGAGTGAATAACCGTGAAGACTCTGGTTGGTTCCAAAAAACAGCTGTCAGGCAGATTGTGTGGGTAGACTCTGTCAATCAAAATGAGGGATGCAGGAAAAAGATTATTCTAACAAAATGAGCTGCTACTCATGAACGTCTTACCTTGTGTGATTCGCAAAAGCCTGGCAAATATGATTCCTTTCTTGTACATGTGGGAAAACATGAATACATATGTGCCTATGCACATGATTAAACACCCAAATCCGAACATGCTTTCATGTTAACAATGTGTGTGTGTGTGTGTGTGTGTGTGTGTGTGTGTGTGTGTGTGTGTGTGTGTGTTTTATACAGGTGTTTTGCAGTAAAGTCAGGCTGGTTTAGGATGTTATAGAAAAAATGCGTAAATGTGTTGTGTGTCAAGCCATGCCAATGTGTCTTATACACATGATCTCATTATAGAGAAAATTGACGTCATTTTGCAATTAGAATGATGATATCATTCCAAAGGTTAAACTGTTGTACAGAGAAGAACCAGAAAGCAGATCTATGCACAAAACCCATGACTTGACGCATGAGTCCATAAACACCAAAATCCTGATGAAATCAAATTAAAACCTTCCATTTATGTGACTATTTGACACGTCTTTACAGAAGCCTTAAAGTTTACTAGAAAATCTGAGGCGCTAATTAGTGCAAAGTGAAAGTGTATTCAGTTAAGAAGGTAAGCCTGATCCCATTACCATGTCAAGTGGGTTAAACGTGAAGTGCCTCTCCTGAGAAGTGAGCTCACTGTCTCATTAGTACATTGGTATATGCATATGTTTGCTTGTGGGGTGCCCAGGGGGAATCTGAAAGAGTTGGTGCATAATGAGATTAATATTACCAAAATCACTGTTTCTGGGACACATTTACTAATGAGCATTTTTTTCATTATGTGTCTGTATTTGCATTTCTTTCTTTTGAGCATTACTGCAATCTGAATCCACATCTCTATTTTGTGCATACAGCAGTGTGCAAAGTAAGTTCTTTTACAGTGCTCTTCAATACTTACAATGCATGAGTATTCATGAATATTCACCCGACTGGGTGATAAACTAGTTGGAGTTATTGCCTCCTTTCCACAACTCTAATGTTAAACTAAACCTTAAACATTCTCTCAAAGTGTTTCTCTAATGCTCTCTCTCCCTCCCTCTCTCTCATTTCAAACTTCAAACAAAATTTAATAGACTGAAGGTATAGACAGCATTTCAGTATCAGTATGTGTTCATGTGTGATCACACATCCATCCAGAAATCACTTTGAAGAAAAGTGGACAAACCTTGTTGAGTTTGTCTGTGAAAAAAAATCTAGGGCTCCAAATACATTAGGATATGAAAGAGTCCCATCAGACCTCAGCTGGGTAAGAAAGTTGTGAGGTACCTGTAAGAGCAAATACTTCACATTTCATCTATTGGACTTAATACTTAAAAATCTAGATCGAAAATACATTGAGAAAACTGATTGTGGGGATATAATAATACTAGAAAAATGTTAGTGGTAGAAATCTTTTATGAGAAACAAAAACAAATTTTTGGGACACATTGAACAGGTACTTCTCCCCAAACTCAGAAAACAAGACTTAGATATATCCCCACAAGTGCAGAATAAGTGCAAAGAACTGTAATAACCTGGAGCAAATATGGACAAGCATGAAATTAACATGAAGTATATAATATCAGAATTGTAATGAATACATGGATTTCTATGCTCTTAATATTAAAAATCAATGAATAAATTTAGAAAAGACTTAAGTATTGGAAAGACATCCCATGTTCCTGGATAATTCAATTTATTGCAAGGTTATTTAATAAATGCTTTAATTAACACAAAATTAATGCAGCTACAATAAATATTTACAACACATTTTGCAAACACTTGAATATATAGATTATGAATTTTTATAGAAAATAACAAATAAAGAAATGGTTAAAACTATTCTAGAGAAATTTATAATGCTGACCTCTTTCCATGAAAAGATATTAAGCTATATCATCTAGGATGTGGGGTGAGTTGTCTTCTTGGACTTTGTCTTTGGGAGATTCTGAGAATTGAACTCAGATGCCATTTTCTGATGCAGACCAAAGTTTCTGTGTATAAAGCTCTTGAAAATAGGTAAAACCAAGTTGTTAATATTTGATCTGTTCACTTCTGACTTTATTCTTTGTAAAATTTATTTTTATATTTAATTTGTGTGTATGTGCAATGTGCATGTGTGAGACAGGTGTGCAGATGCCTGCAGAAGACAGAAAGGGGCTTTCGGTACCCTCATACTGAAATTACAGGCAATTGTGAGTCACCTGATATGAATGCTGGAATCCAAACTGGGTCCTCTGGAAGAACAGCTAGCACTAACCGCCTGGTAATCTTTTCAGCAACCTGACTCTATTCTTCCCCACCCCACTCCATTTTGTAATCTCTTTGTTTTTTTTTTTATTTTTGAGATTATAATATAATTACACCATTTCTCCCTTCCCTTTTGTCACTCCAAACCATTCCATATGTGCCATCATGCTCCCTTTCAAATTCATGACCTCTAGAGGGAGGAAATAGAAGGAAAAATGATGTAATTATATTTTAATTTTAAAATAAAATATACGCATTTTTTTTTACATTTTTAAGTGTATGTATGAATGTGTGTGAGTGTTTCTGTGTGTGTGCTTCTCTACTCTCTCTCTCTCTCTCTCTCTCTCTCTCTCTCTCTCTGTGTGTGTGTGTGTGTGTGTGTGTGTGTGTGTGTTTGTTAGAGAGAATGCCCATTTGTACATGATGCTTTTGGGGGGGCATGAACCTGCCATAGTGAAATGTGTCTAAGTTTGGGAACATTGTGAAGGCATTGGTTTTCTCCTTTTACTGTCTGGCTTCTGAGGATCAAGTTCAGGTCATCAGGTGTGGTGGCTAGCACTGTGCCTGTATCAGTACATTTTGGTCCGTATACTGATACATTATGCTTCAAATACTTAGAGAAGCCAGTCTTTTTGTAAACCAGCTAACACCTGCTCATAATTTTAATTTAGTTTTTTTTTCCTTTCTTTCAAGGATTAATTCTATTAAAATTGTACTTATTACAAGATGTCAAAACTCTCTATAAAACATCAGTGTCATAATTGTGAAGAGGACAAGTAAGATGAATAATAAAATTAGACGGTGAAACTGCAGCCCTACTCAAAGAACTATAGGCAACTATGGGATGCTCAGAGTTGCAGAAATGGTCTTCCCCCAAGGAAGCGCATATCATTTGGTTATCAAATACCAATCGTCTCTGCCCCCAAACCTTCCTTTTCCCATCCTAATCCCACTCCCCACCCCTATCCCAGCAACCTTAGTGGAACTCTCTGAAACACAGGCTGCAACTATACAGAGAGGAAGTTTGCCTTCTGGCTGTCCTCCTACCTGGGCAAAGACCCACCTCACTTTCACCTGCCTCACTTTCTCTAGCCAGCCAGCAGGCAAGCTCCCTGCAGCTAGTCTATTCCAACAGCCCCATCCCATTAACTGAACCCTGTAAGCTACAAGTCCCACTTGGTCCCCAAACCCTACTACCCCCCATGACCTCAGAGAAAATCTGAAACACAGGCTGCAGTTACACAGAGAGGACCGAGAGGTAAATGACCACCCACCCAGGGGGCATCCCACTCTCTAGGCCCTCCAAACAAGGGCAAATCCAGGGACCATCCCCCACCTGCCTCAGCTTCTCTAGCCAGGCATCAGGCAAGCTTCCTGAAGGTAGGCTACTTACACACTCCTACTCCCCCATCAATCAAACCCTTTCAGCTACAAGTACCACTCTGCCTCAAACCTTCTTATCCCCCCTGACTTCACAGTAACTCTGAAACACAGGCTCCAACTACACAGAGAGGTCCAAAAGGTAGGCTTCTCCAACACCCCCACCACATCCATCTGACCCTGTAAGCTACAAGACCTCTCTGCAGCCAAACCCTCTTATCCTCCGCGACCTCAGAGGAACTTTGAAGAACAGGTTGTGATTGCACAGAGTGGATGAAGGAAGCGAGCCAAGAGAGTAAACCAAGAGAGTGGACCAAAAGATCAGGCTAAGGGAATCGTCAGCAGCTCCCTGAGACACAGATACAATACAGACCAGACCAAGAACAGTTCCCAAAGACACAGAGAGCCACTGCAAGAACTAGACTGGACCAAGAGGCAAAAACACTTCCAGCACCAATTGAAGGAAGCGATGGGTAAACATCAATGCAAGAATTCATTCAACAACCTGAAAAACAACATGGTAACACCAGAACCCAGTGGCCACAAAATGGGAAGACTTGATTATCCTAACCCAAAATAAGCATAAGAAAATTATTTTAAATGTAACTTTTTGATTATGATGGAGATCTTTAAAGAGGAAATGAAAATTTCCCTTTTAGAAAAGGAGGAAAAGACAAACAAAACATTGGAATAACTCAATAAATCTTTTAAAGAAATCCAAGAAAACCAAGAAAAAAAACCAATAAAAAAGATGAAGCAAATAGGACAAACAGTTCAAGACTTGAAGAATAAAATAGAGGCAACACACACACACACACACACACACACACACACTGAGGGAATTCTGGAAATGAAAAATCTGGATAAATAAAAGGGAACTACAGAGGCAAGCATAACCAACATAATACAAGAAATTGAAGAAAGGATCTCAGGTGTTGAAAATACTATAGAGGAAATAGATTCACCAGTCAAAGAAAACGAGAAATCCAACAAATTCTTAACACCAAACATCCAGGAAATCTGGGACACCATGGAAAGGCCAAACTTAAGAATTATAGGGATAGAAGCAGGAGGAAAAAAAGCAACTCAAAGGCACAGAAAATACATTCAACAAAATCATGGAAGAAAATGTTTCCAATCTAAAGAATGATATCCCTATGAAGGCACAGGAAGCTTACAGAACACCAAACAGACTAGATTTAAAAAAATCGTCCCCTCGCCATACAATTATCAAAACACAAAACAAACAGATTAAATAAAGAATATTAAGAGCTGCAAAAATAAAGGTCAAGTATCATATAAAGGCAGACCTATCAGAATTACATCTGACTTCTCAGTGAAAACCATGAAAACCAGAAGGTCCCAGACAGATGTGTTGCAGACACTAAGAGACCACAGATGCAAGATTCTCTGACACCAACAAGGCCATGGGGACAACCCAGGTCTTGGAAATCTGTGTGTTCTTTGCTGGCAGCATGGGCCATGAGCAACAACAGAGATATAGGCTGTGGCAGAACCGCCAACCCAGACATGGGTCCTTGGCAGCAGCCTGCACCTGGATGTTATTATAACCCCAGTTGGCATCATAGGTCAACCAGATTGGCATGACCTCAGTTACATCATGGACATCAAACACCAACATGTCCCCAAGTTGTAGTCCAGTCCTTGGGCATCTATTCAACCTTGAGTTGTAACAGGAACCACTGACGTTAACACAGAACCTGGCTGCAGTAGGGCCATTGACCTAAATATGTCTTTTTGCCACAGTTCCGGTCAAGATGTCATAATGATCCCCAAGCTGCAGCACAGACCACAATGTATGGTCCTGGTGGCAACTAGATATTGAAAGACTAGCAGTGCCTCAACTGTTGGGCCAGGCTATGGACTTTGGCCTGATCCTCAGTGACAATAGGAGTCATGGACATCAACAAAGAGCATGAACCTAGGCAGGGCCTTTGGCAGCAGGCACCATGGTTCTGGGTGACAGTGGATGCTTTTTAGATCAGCATAGTCTCTGTGGGGACACACCCCTTGAGCTCTGACATGGTCACAATTGGTGGCCCAGACTCCAAGCTTCTGCAGGGCCCTTGATAGTAGCAGGAGCCATGGATATCAACAAAACCCATCAGTACTGAGTCAGGGTCATGGACGAAGACTCAGCCCTACACAGAAATCCAGGCCCAGATATCACCATGGCTTTGGGTGCCAAAAAAAGTCACCACTGTCTGCCCATTCCTCACCAACCGCTTCTTTTCAAAGACAAAGTTATTTGCAGTCAGTCTTGTTATAAAACTCTAAATTATAAATATTATCTAAGATACCCATAATTTCTGAAAAGACAAATTTAATTTGAACTGAAGTCACTTTCCAACAAGCTTCTCAAAAAATTTAAACTACTGACCAAAACACTGACATGTAAATTAAGGACATACAGATTATATAATTTTCCTTGTGCTGACTTTATTCCCAAGGAGTCTTTGCTTTGGACGACTTAGCAATGGAGATAGTACATTTATTTTAAAAGGAGACTGACTTCCAAGATATAATGAGTATTGGCACTTCTTATCTCCAAACACATGAATAATAACATATTGTCCTATGAATCAAAAAAAATGCAATGGCTGAGAAATGCAGGTTGCTATTCTTGACTCGCTGAACAGTTTAGAAACTTCTCTAGATTTTCACTGCATTAATGACTAGTACCTTATAAGCTCAGAATATGTGTGCAAAGGAAATAAAAATAGAAAACTACTATTCCTATCTTAAATGAGCTCCGAAGTCACTCTGTAGCACCTATCTGTTTGGACTATTCAATTTGTGGATGTGTATTCTACCAATGGTATCACCAATATTATTTGGTAATTAATGTCACAAGTTATGTAGAAATGCAAAAGTGAAATATTGGCCTGTGGAAAAAAATTGATAGCAACATTCATTGAGCTACTCTAAATTATATTTTGCCAACTTCCTATGTTTTAACAGAAATGTTATCAATTTAAGAATTTGATATATGACACTTGGAGATCAATCCATAAAATATAAACATGCTGGGTCATTTCTATAATATCAGTACATGAAAGGTTGATATAGAAAAATCAGAAGTACAAGGTCATTCTTGTCTAGGTAGTGTTTTTGAGAGCCTAAAAATCCTTTTCTTTTATTAAGGTCAATTAATAAATGGCAAATATTCATTTATCAGTCCCAGAAATAAGAAAAAACACCTCTCTGGAATCAGAATATTATTATTATACATGCTTAATTCATGAAGAGCTGTTATAACATGGAGTTAATCAACTTGGCATACATTTTTTGACTCAGACATGGCAGCAGGGCTTCATAGCCCCTGCTCTAATTTTAAATTTATTTTTGAAATAGTGACTTCCCATAACCTATGTTCTTAGTTTTGAGACAGGTCTTGCCTAGGTTGGATTTGCATGCATTTTTAATGTCTCAGCTTCTGAAGTAATCAAATAAAAGATTTGTACTGCCAGGCATACCTTTAGCTCCTGCTTGTCAGCTATAATGTCCATAGAGTTTATCTGGTGTTCATCATAAACTCAGAACAGAGACCTAGACAATAGTAGCATAATAACTGCCTGCTGTTCTAATAAAAATGTGTATTATTAATTCACCGAATCTGTCAAACAGTCATTGAAAAAAGCTCTGTAATGGGCGTAGATATGTAATTGCCTAGTTTGTGTCCTATAGGAGATTATGAAGAGAATTAGTGTAAAGGTAATGTGGGATGTCCTTCGATATGCTATGAAAATATTTTACTACTACTGGCTAATACAGGAAGCTGCTTTGGCCTATGGCAGGGCAGAATATAACTAGGCAGGAAAGCTAAACTGAATATGGGGAGAAAGAAGGCTGAGTCGAGAGACATGCCAGCAGCTGCTGGAGAAGTAATATGTGAGGCAATAGGCCAAACAGTTTGCAATTAATAGTAAGTGTCTGAATGCTTATTCTGTAACTGGTGGGCAGGAGAGAAACCTCCAGTTACATAAAGGGGGCTGTTAGGTTAGGCAATTGAGACAAAGAATATTTTAAGAAGGGTTTCTTCAAGCTTGCCATGTAACCCAGAATGACCTGAGCACTGGGTACTCATGTCTCCACCTTCCAGATGTTGGGGTTATTCCAGATGTGTGGAACTTCAGCTGCTTTTAGTGTTGAATTCAGTGCACTAATGTTGTGATTATCATCTCTGTGCTGCTCTTATTGTTGAATTCAGTGCACTAATGTTTTGATTATCATTTCTGTGTATAATTGTGACAAAAAAAAAGAGTGGAGTTTCCGTAAAGCTCAGTTTAGCTACCATGGAAAGATCTACGATTCTCTGTAGAGGATGAGATAGAATTGATATATACTTCAGCAAGAGAACAATCAGGTCTTGGCTTGGAGGAAGGAGATGGTGGGTGGGGTCGGTGAGTGAAGTGCCAAGGGAAACTGCAGATACAAATCAAAAGATCTGTTAGATAGCACATTTAGAGAGATCAAGCAATTGGCTTATTTAAATTACCTTTTAAAAATTCACCTGCTACAGGTGCACTTTAAGATTCTGGAATTACTGAAAGGGAGGAAAATGCTTTCAGAATGCACTAGTCACCTGGATGTGAGGAAAAGAAACACTGTGAGAGGTTTAAATTGCCACGGGAAGCGCCTCCAGCCCCGGTGACAGCCTGCTCTGAATATGCAGGAGACCTGATGTTCTTCCTTTGTACTGGGCTGGCAATTTTAAGCAGCATATTTTAAGGTTGGATTGTCTCAAAGGAGGAGGCACGGGGCCATTTGATGAGTCAACATGAAATGTGTCTTAATTTCGAGACAACACACAGAAAGTTATTGGAAAGGTGAGTGTTATATTTTAAAATAATTGCCCCGAAGTGCTCAATTACATGTTTCTTAGTATCAACATCTGTTAGTAAGAAAATAAAGATCAGGTTCCTAGATTCTCTAATGTACCCTAAGTGATGAATAAACAGATTAAAGCATTTGAGGAAAGTGCATCTTGTATTTGGCAGTGAAATTTTGCTGTGTAGGATTAAGCAAAGGCCATGAAGTAAAGAAATCAACTTTTAGATTTCTACTATTTCTACAACACATTTTCCATAATTCTATAGGAGCCACGAGAAACACTTGAACAGGTAGGGATGACAGTTTAAAAAATGACTCTTTCAATGGCTTCCTATCTGTTTTGTCTATTATAGAAGAAGAATAACAAAAATACCTCCTTTGTGAGTTTTAATGGATTAAATAAATTAATTTTAATTCATATGGAGTCAACTATGAATAGACAGCACTTATCCTAGATTCTACACGTAATGGTGCTTTAACCAATACTGAGTATCTTCTGTGTTTTTCTCATTTGTTTTCAAGGTAAGTGAATCTCCAAATATCAATGTAAATTGAACAGATATGGTCAAGAGGTGCTATTTATCTATCTGTCTGCTGATTGTCTACCTATTTATCATCTATCTATCTACCTAACTATTTATCTATCTACAATATATCATAGTCATATCATGATATGTATCATCATACATATGTATGATATGTATGTATCATACACATGTATGTATCATCATACAAATCTCTAAGTCATATGTGTATATGACTTACACATATAAGTATATATACACATATGAGTTAGAGATGTTCAGTTTTCTACGTATGTATGTATGACTTATGCCTTTTAAACTTGATTGTAAAGAGACTATAAGATATAAAAATATTGGGAGAAAAGTTTTGTCCAATTGGTCTCTGTGCATATTTGGAGACGAAGCTGTGATAGAGCAGAGGTTCATCTTGTATTCTTGCTGAGGCCATTGTAGATTTAAGTAGAATTTGCTCTCCTTGATGGAGAATCCTTGAAAATTACCCAGCTCTGTTCTTGAAATCCGCGGTCAAGATGCCCAGTTAGCTTCTCTCAAACTACCTGCTCACGCAGAATCTCCTCCTGAAGCTGTTGAACAAGACACCAGAATACGGTTTTTGTCTTTAAAAATCACTTATTCAAAACACTCTGGACAAAACCTACAAATTCATGGAAACTGAACAGTCAACTACTGAACCACCCCTGGGTCAAGAAAGAAATAAAGAAAGGAATTAAAGTCTTCCTTGAATTCAACAAAAATAAAGACACATCATACCCAAACCTATGGGACACTATGAAAGCAGTGCTAAGAGGAAAGTTCATAGCACTAAGTGCCCACATAAAGAAAACGGAGAAAGCTCACATTAGAGACTTAACAGCACACTTGAAAGCTCTAGAAGAAAAAAAAAGAAGAAGAAGAAGAAGAAGCAGACTCACCCAGGAGGAGTAGAAGACTGGAAATAATCAAAATGAGGCCTGAAATCAACAAAATAGAAACACAGAAAACAATCCAAAGACTCAATGAAACAAGAGCTGGTTCTTTGAAAAAAATCAACAAGATTGACAAATTCCTATCCAAACTAATAAAAAGGCAGAGAGAGAACACACAAATTAACATGATCAGAAATGAAAAGGGGGACATAACAACAGACACTGAAGAAATTCAGAAAGCATCATTTCTTACTACAAAAGCCTGTATGCCACAAAGTTGGAAAATGTAAAAAAAAAATGGACATTTTTTAAAATAAGTACCATATACCAGAATTAAATCAAGACCAGGTAAACAATTTAAATAGACCTATAAGTTGTGAGAAAATAGAATCTGTCATTAAAAACTTCCCAATCAAAAAAAGCCAAGGACCAGATGGTTTTAGTGCAGAATTCTACCAGAACTTCCAAGAAGAGCTAGTACCTGTACTTCTTAATGTGTTTCACACAATAGAAACAGAAAAGTCATTGCCAAACTCTTTTTATGAAGCTACAGTTACCCTGATATCAAAACCACGCAAAGACTCAACAAAGAAAGAGAATTATAGACAAATCTCACTCATGAACATCGATGCAAAAACTCTCAATAAAATACTGGCAAACAGAATCCAAGAACACATCAAAAATTATCCATTATGATCAAGTAGGTTTCATCCCAGAGATGCAGGACTGGTTCAACATATGCAAATCTGTCAATGTAATCCGTCATATAAATAAACTGAAAGAAAAAAAAACATATGATCATTTCATTAGATGCTGAAAAAGCATTTGACAAAATTCAACACCCCTTTATGATAAAGGTCTTAGAGAGATTAGGGATACAAGGATCATACCTTAACATAATAAAAGCAATATATAGCAAGCTGACAGCTAACATCAAATTAAATGGAGAGAAACTCAAAGCCATTCCACTAAAATCAGGAACAAGACAAGGCTGTCCACTCTCTCCATATCTCTTCAGTATAGTGCTTGAAGTTCTAACAATAGTAATAAGATAACATAAGGAGATTAAGAGTATTCAAATTGGAAAAGAAATATTTGCCTTCAATCTCTTTGTTCAGAAATGTAATTTCCTACCCAATTTTCAATTGATTTATTGAGTACCACTCAAATGATAATAAACAGCTATAAACAAACATTTTTGCATTTTGTTTTATACAATTATAGCATATTGTCATAATATATTGTGTAATCTTTTGCACTTCATTATGCATAGTTAAAAATAGAACTTGGGAATAATTTTGATTTTTTAAAAAATGTATTCTTATATTTGAGAAAATATGCCCACCATAGAGTTCATGACACCATGAAAATTCCTGGTGACGTATCTGAATGGCAGAGCACACCTGGAATATCCATGGGTTTTGCCTTCACATTTTCCTAATCACGTATTTATTTAGTATGTTGTCAGTTCATTACTGAATCTACCCTAGACAGAGTAACAATAGTAGATGAAGTACAAGCCATCGTAAGTTATTCATATGATTGGGGAAAATAGTCTATTCTCCCCCTTTTTTTGAAAATAGTCTATTGTGATCTTATAGAATTACCAGGAATACTTCTTAAAATCTTAAACTTGTTTAAAAAATTGTGGATAAAATGTTTGCAAATAATTATGAAGTATGACAGTTTTCCAAGCCCACTGAGTCTCCAGAGAAGCTGCAAAGATTCTTGCACAGAAAGCAGGCTGTGAGATGCTGATGTTTTCGAATCTGCACAGATGCATGGAGAAGACAAGCCCTGCTGGTTCTCAGGAAGTTAAAATTCCCAGATGAATACATGGGCATGCAGTGTTGTCATGGAGAACTTTGGTTCTGTAGATGATAATGAAAGAGAAATATAACGGAGAATTTCTGAAATTTTATTGAAGTGTACGGAACAATTATTCACAATGAAATGATCATTACAGACAAAATTCAGAAACAAGGAAGAAACAAGTCTGATTGGGCACTGCATGAGGAAGACTGACCTTAAAATGTAATCTAAAAAAAAAAAAACCCAAAAAACAAAAAACATGCATTGGCTTGTACTATGCAACATATCCTGCATACCTTTCTGAAGACACAACATCAAACTAAATATGTCATTGAATCAAATAATAGAGAATATATGTTAAATGACCTAGTTTCAATCTGCACCCTGTCATGAAAGACCAGCTTCCCAGCAAGTCAGCCAAACCAAATTCAGCAAAGATGATTATTTTGAAACAGAATCTTGAAGAATGAATGCAATCTCTCTGACAAAAAAAATATCAAATAATGAAACCCTTCCTGATATACTATAATCATTGAGTTCAAAGGTCTATCAGAAGACAAACAGAAATGTCAGGGAGAGTGTCTGCAGGGGTAATACCTCAATACATGTAGAGACTTAAACACAACGAACAAAGGAATTCCTTATAGACAGAAAATTCAAAAGCCAAAAATAGAAGTGGAATGTGACTTACATGCAAATTTTTTCCATATCATGGAATAGTCAGAGATTCAAGGAAGTAAGATATGTGTGTGATAAGTAGGTGAGTCAATAGTCATGTTGGGATTGATATGTATAAATGTATTCTTACATACACATATTCATTTAAATATTACTTTTGAATATATTTTGACAAATGGGAAGAGAAGGTGAATTTTTGGTATTTACCAAAGTTCATTTTAAATAAACAGGAGATCTATAGTCATATCTAAAAGACCTTGAAAAAGACCAGAAAATGAGGGGCACTTGAGAAGTTCCCTTTCAAATTTGGACATGAACGATACCTTTTGTTCCAATAGTTCATACTATTCAGTGCACCTTTGCTGCTGGAGCTCCTTCCACTCCTTCAGCAGAGTGGAGGACAGCCGCTGCTTTTTTAAAGAGAGAGAGACCACACCCCAATGGGCTGGTATCTCAGCGGCTATTGGCTGAAGGAGCGGAAGGAGCTCCTGCACCACACATTGATCATGGGTCACCAGAGAAGAAGCTCAATGAAGGACACAGCCTTTTCTATCTTGCGTGCTGAGTGTTGTCAGCTGACACAAGCAACTAGCACTTTCCTGGGTGTTTCAGTCAATTTGAGGATTGACACCTGTATATTGTTGAAAAGAGCAGGTTCAAATGATTAAAGAAGGAAACAGACATAATTCTTATCATCTGTCCTCAATGAGCATTTCATCGCGTAGCGGCATTTGCAATCAGGAAAGTAAGTTCTGTTTTAGATTTGCATTATATTACATTTTTTCCACAGCAATAAAATGACAATTACATTTTTAAAATTCCGTCTAAACTTCAGCATGTAACAAGTTGTCATGGCCCACCTGTCGATTTCAGAAATAAAATTTGTCTGATGCAGTGGGAAAATAAAATGCTGTGAATAAGAGGAAAGAACACAGTAAAATGCACTCCTAAATGCCTGGAATTCCATTGTTTAGGAGGCAGAAATGAGAGGATCAGAAAGGAGGGTAGCCTGGCCTCCAGTGTGAATCCAGCTGAGCCTGGGATACATAGAAACCACTTCCCTCTCCCCCAGATAAATAGAAATACCTAGTGTGGCATAACATGCCTTTACTTCTAGCTCTCAGGAGGCAGATACAGGTGGACTTCTGTGAGTCTGAAATCAGCCCGGTCTGTATCATAAGGCTCTGGGCTAGTCAGGGCTACATGGCCCTGGCTCAACACAATAAAACTCTCTAAAGTAAACATGAGAAAATAGTGAGGAAGAATTACTCTTAAAACCATACCAGTATCATACTTTCAGAGAAAATTAATTTACATTGTACTACAATATAAAATTCATGAAAATATGTGTGTCTGAATATAATAGAAGACAATAAAGGCCATTTAAAAATAAGGAATATAATATGCCAATGTAGATGGATATCTAGACTGAATCAACAGATAACTGGGTAACTTTGAATCAATAGTAAATACGACTATTCAGTCACACATTGTGTAACCAGTTCGGGCCAAATGCCACTTCTGTGTGATTTTGTATAAATTTGTCATTGAGTCCAAGAGTGAGTTCCTTCCTACAAATAAATAAAGTGTTATCATCTGCCTATGACTTCTTACATTTTCTTCAGCCTCCTGGCTCCCCGAGCATCTTTCTTCCCTGGCTTCAGAACTCAGACTTCACAGTTTCCTAGTATTATTATGCTGATCTTAATAGTTACAAAGTGAAACGTTTGTAATTCTGATGGAGAAGGGCTCTTAAAAACATTCAGATGGGTACACTTTCCATCATATGAGAACACAGTCAGTCGATGGCATCCAGGGCCCCCCAGATTCTAAATCTTACAGTAACTTAATCATGGATGTTCCAACAGCCAGAGCTGTGAAGATTGACGTCTATAGTTTATAAGCTATTCAGATTATGGTATTTGCTTAGAGTACCCTGATAGACTGAGACAGATTTTCCTTTTTCTGTATTTTATTTTTAATATTGAGGCTTGACGTAATGTTCCTTTTTCTTTAATTTTTTTTTTAATACTGAAGCATGAACAAGTCACGCATCACTTATAAAGTATTTCAAAGTAAAATGTGGGCTAGCCAACTGGATTTGCCCACTATTCTGGGTGTTATCATAGTTCGCTCTTCCTCATGGCTGATATGTATGTGTCAGCTCATTTCTTCTATTATAAATAATTCATTAGTTAGTATATGTGATTCCTAGCCTTCCCAGAAGATTGGAAGTCACAGGCATGTCCTTGCATTGTGGTTCCAGCTGCTATTGAATGTTGATTTTAGGTGCCAAGGACATGGTTCAGGAAGTCATCCAGAGTGTATTAATTAGCTGTTTTTCATTAGGCAGGAAAGATAGGCAACAGCATATTAACTCGTGGAAGATCTAATTTACCACACATTATATAAAACCAAACCAAACAAAATTGGGAACACGTCTGAAATCTCTGCTGTACTAATTAATTCTAGTAATTGCTAATCAACTCTAATATTAATAAATTAACATATGCAGTAAGCATAATGAGTGTGGGTCATGATATGATGCGTATATGTTTAATTTTTCATTTTCTCTGTAGTGTAGGGCTGGAACAAATGTTTGTTGTCATCTTGTCTAATCTGGTCTTGTAAGAACTGCATAGCTAAGGCACAGGATGAGAAGAAACGCGACTTGAACAGTGGTATTTCGAAATACTTAGGGATAAAAAATACAAACACAGAAGCAAAAAAAGAAGATTTTGGAATTTATGTACGTGGAAACCACTGTATGTTTTACTTATTATTATCTGTTCATTTTTGAACTGAGTATAAGAGTACAAATAATCCCACAAAATGTGAAAGGCTAGTTTCTTTTTCTTTCTCAAGTTGTCAACAGAGATTTCCCTAAACCAAGTATATGAAGTAACTAAGGAGCAATTTAAAATGAAGATAATTAGAATATTGTAAGTGACATATTGGAAGTGATGATTATTCTCCATCTGAGGTGACACTTATGCAAAACTGGGCTTTATAGCTGTAAAAAAGTGCTCCCATCTTGTTATTTTATCCTACAAGCTACAGTTGTCCCACAAAAGATCACAGAAAGTTGAGACTTGCTTTGATTAATCTGTTTCCTTATCCTAAACACCATCAAAAGACCCAGCACCAGACATCTAAAATTAATTTATAGACTACATTACCAAGCAGATTGAAGAAATGAATGAATAAGTAAATAGTGTTAAAGTAATCATTTTAACTACAAAATTCTAATATATAAAGGCACAATCTTGTGAATATTCAAAGAACGTAATTAAAGTAATTTACTGAGCCCACTAAATGAAATGACCATTACAATGAAAAAGAACAGAATATAAGAAAGACATATAAGAAAAAAATAAGAAAAATAAAATCAGGGAAGAAAAATTTTACCAACTAAGATACAAAACTTAAACTTTTCCTTCAGAGAAAAAAGTTTTTTTATATTATCTTTTCTACAAGACAGAAGTCTGTTAGTTAACATGTTGCTTTATAGTATTAATAATTTAATCAAATACTATGTAGAAAAAGTCAAACAAAGCAAATTCTTCCAGGGATTCAACCAGTCCTTGGGGTGGTTCATGCTTTCTTGATTTCTATGTTTTAAGCAATACTCTTTTTTTTTTGACAGTAATTTTATTAAATTATAAAAGTTTCCAGTTACGCCCCTCTTCCCAACACCCTCCCACTCCCCCCCTCCCTCTGCTCCTCCATCTTTGCCCCTAAGGGCAGTCAGGGTTTCCAGCCCTGCGGGAAGTTCAAGTTCGTCCCCCCTCCCTCCAGGTCCAGGAAGGTGAGTATCCAAACCGACTGGATCCCAAAAATCCAGTATATGCAGAGGAAACTAGTCCCAGTGTCATTGTCCATGGCTTCTCAGAAAGACTCCGGGCCAGCCACATTCAGAGAATCCGGCCACATTCAGAGAATCTGGTTGGATCACGTGCTCGTTCAGTCGCAGTCCAACTGCCCTTGGTAAACTCTCATTAGATCCGACCCCTTGTATCAGTGGGTGATAGCATCCCTCGCAGTCCTTCGTCCTTTTCTTCCTCCTTCTGGTCCTCATTTGGATCCTGGGGGGCTCAGGCCGGTGCTCCAATATGGATCTCCGTCTGTATCGCCATCCATCACCAGATGAAGGATCTATGGTGATAAGCAAAATATTCATCAGTATGTTTATGGGCCAAGGCCGGTTCAGGCACCCTCTCCTCTGTCCAGAGAACAATCTGGGGATGTCTCCTTGGACCTGGGATCCCATATATAATCAAGTTTCCTATAAACCCTAAAATGACTCCCTTAGTTGAAATATATTCTTCCCTGATCCCTTATTCATCCTTCCTCCCTTCCCCCCATCCCGGTCAACTGAGCTTTCTCCATTCCTCCCCTACTCCCTTCTCTCTAACCCTCTCCCCTTCCAACAACCCTCCTACCCCCCCCATGCACCCAAGGTTACCTGGGACTCTTGACTATTTCCTTCCTCCTGGCGGATAGCTAAATAATCTTCATCAGGTTCGTCTTCTTATTTAGCTTCTCTAGGATCACGAAAAATAGGCTCAAAGACCTTTAAATTATGGTTAGAATCCACTTATGAGTGAATACATACCATGTTCCTCTTTTTGGGTCTGGCTTACCTCACTCAGTAAAGCGTTTTCTATGTCCATCCATTTGCATGCAAAATTCAAGATGTCATTGTTTTTTTACCGCTGAGTAAAACTCTAATGTGTATATGTTCCACACCTTTTTTAACCATTCTTCTATTGAGCGGCACCTCGGCTGTTTCCAGGTTCTGGCTATTACAAATAGTGCTGCTATGAACATAGTTGAACAAATGCTTTTGTTGTATGCTAGGGAATATCTAGGGTAAATTCCCAAGAGTGGAATTGCTGGGTCTTGAGGGAGGTTGACTCCCAGTTTCCTGAGAAACCGCCACACTGATTTCCACAGTGGCTGCACAAGTTTGCATTCCCACCAACAATGGATGAGTGTTCCCCTCACCCCACATCCTCTCCAGCATAGGCTATCATTGGTGTTTTTGACTTTAGCTATTCTGACAGGTGTAAGATGGTATCTCAAAGTGGTTTTGATTTGCATTTCCCTGATCGCTAAGGAGGTTGAGCATGACCTTAAGTATCTTCTGGCCATTCGAAGTTCATCTGTTGTGAATTCTCTGTTCAGTTCAGTACCCCATTTTTTAATTGGGTTATTTAGAGATTTAGTGCCTAGTTTCTTGAGTTCTTTGTATATTTTGGAGATCAGACCTTTGTCTGATGAGGGGTTGGTGAAGATCTTCTCCCAGTCAGAAGGCAGCCTTTTTGTCTTACTGACAGTGTCCTTTGCTTTACAGAAGCTTCTCAGTTTCAGTAGATCCCATTTATTCATTGTTTCTCTTATTGTCTGTGCTGCTGGGGTCCTACTTAGGAAGAGGCCTCCTGTGCCTATATCTTGTAGACTACTTCCCACTTTCTCTTCTATCAGGTTCAAAGTGGATGGATTAATGTTGATGTCTTTAATCCATTTGGACCTGAGTTTTGTGCATGGTGATAGGTATGGATCTACTTTCATCCTTCTACAGGTTGACATCCAGTTATGCCAGCACCATTTGTTAAAGATGCTTTCCTTCTTCCATTGTATACCTTTAGCTCCCTTGTCAAAAATTAGGTGCTCATAGGTTTGTGGGTTAATATCCGGGTCTTCTATTCGATTCCAAAGGTCGATTTCTCTGTTCTTATGCCAATACCAAGCTGTTTTCAATACTGTAGCTCTGTAATAGAGTTTGAAGTCAGGGATGGTAATGCCTCCTGAAGTTCCTTTATTGTATAAGATTGTTTTGGCTATCCTGGGTTTTTTGTTTTTCCAAATAAACTTGATTATTGTTTTCTCAAGGTCTGTGAAGAAGTTTGATGGGATTTTGATGGGGATTGCATTGAATCTATAGATTGCTTTTGGTAGAATTGCCATTTTTACTATGTTGATCCTCCCAATCCAAGAACAAGGGAGATCTTTCCATTTTCTGGTATCCTCCTCAATTTCTTTCTTCAAAGACTTAAAGTTCTTGTCAAATAGGTCTTTCACTTCCATGGTTAGAGTAACCCCAAGATATTTTATGCTATTTGTGGCTATCGTGAAAGGTGATGTTTCTCTGATTTCCCTCTCCGCTTCTTTATCCTTTGTGTATAGGAGGGCCACTGATTTTTTGGAGTTGATCTTGTATCCTGCCACGTTACTAAAGGTGTTTATCAGCTGTAGGAGTTCTTTGGTAGAGTTTTTGGGGTCACTTATGTACACTATCATATCGTCAGCAAATAACGAAAGTTTAACTTCATCCTTTCCAATTTGAATCCCCTTGATCTCCTTATGTTGTCTTATTGCTATTGCTAGAACTTCAAGCACTATATTGAAGAGGTATGGAGAGATTGGACAGCCTTGTTGTGTTCCTGATTTTAGTGGAAAGGCTTTGAGTTTCTCTCCATTCAATTTGATGTTAGCTGTCGGCTTGCTGTATATTGCTTTTATTATATTTAGGTATGATCCTTGTATCCCCAGTCTCTCCAACACCTTTATCATAAATGGGTGTTGAATTTTGTCAAATGCTTTTTCAGCATCCAATGAAATGATCATATGATTTTTTTCTTTCAGTTTATTTATATGATGGATTACATTGATAGATTTGTGTATGTTGAACCAGCCCTGCGTCTCTGGGATGAAGCCTACTTGATCATAATGGATAATTTTTCCAATGTGTTCCTGGATTCGGTTTGCTAGTATTTTATTGAGAATTTTTGCGTCGATGTTCATGAGTGAGATTGGCCTGTAATTCTCTTTCTTGGTTGTGTCTTTGTGTGGTTTTGGTATTAAGGTAACTGTAGCTTCCTAAAAGGAGTTTGGCAATGACTCTTCTGTTTCTATATTATGGAATACATTAAGGAGTATAGGAATTAGCTCTTCCTGGAAGTTCTGGTAGAATTCTGCATTGAAACCATCTGTTCCCGGACTTTTTTTGGTAGGGAGATTTCTGATAACAGCTTCTAGTTCTTCACGACTAACAGGTCTATTTAGATTATTCACCTGTTCTTGGTTCAACTTTGATATATGGTACTTATCTAAAAAAATGTCCATTTCTTTTACATTTTCCAACTTTGTGGCATATAAACTTTCATAGTAACATCTAATGATTCTCTGAATTTCCTCTGAGTCTGTGGTTATATCCCCCTTTTCATTTCTGATCCTATTAATTTGCATGTGCTCTCTCTGCCGTTTGATTAGTTTGGCTAGGGGTTTGTCAATCTTGTTGATTTTCTCCAAGAACCAGCTTTTTGATTCATTGATTCTTTGGATTGTTTTCTCTGTTTCTATTTTGTTGATTTCAGCCCTCAGTTTGATTATGTCCAGTCTTCTACTCCTCCTGGGTGAATCAGCTTCTTTTTTTTCTAGAGCTTTCAAGTGTGCTGTTAGGTCTCCAATGTGTGCTTTCTCCGTTTTCTTTATTTGGGCACCTATTGCTATGAACTTTCCTCTTAGCACTGCTTTCATAGTGTCCCATAGGTTTGAGTATGTTGTGTCTTTGTTTTCATTAAATTCAAGGAAGACTTTAATTTCTTTCTTAATTTCGTCCTTGACCCAGGGGTGATTTAGTAGTTGACTGTTCAACTTCCATGAGTTTGTTGACTTCCTGGGGGTAGCATTGTTGTTGAATTCTAATTTTAATCCATGGTGATCTGACAAGACACAGGTGGTTACTAATATTTTTTTTGTATCTGTGGGAGTTTGCTTTGTTGCCGAGTATGTGGTCAATCTTCGAGAAGGTTCCATGAACTGCAGAGAAGAAGGTATATTCTTTCCTATTTGGGTGGAGTGTTCTATAGATGTCTGTTAAGTCCATTTGATTCAATACCTCCAATAAATCTCTTAATTCTCTGTTTGGTTTCTGTCTAATTGACCTGTCCATTGGTGAGAGAGGAGTGTTGAAGTCTCCTACTATTAGTGTGTGTGGTTTGATGACTGCCTTGAGTTCTAGAAGAGTTTCTTTTACATATGTGGGTGCCTTTACATTAGGGGCATAGATATTCAGGATTGAGACTTCTTCCTGATGAGTTGTTCCTGTTATGAGTATGAAATGTCCATCTCCATCTCTTCTGATTGATTTTAGTTTGAAGTCGATTTTGTTAGATATTAGAATGGCCACACCCGCTTGTTTCTTATGTCCATTTGCTTGGAAGACCTTTTCCCAACCCTTTACTCTGAGTAGGTGTCTGTCTTTGTGGTTGAGGTGTGTTTCTTGTAAACAGCAGAATGTTGGATCCTGTTTTCGTATCCAATCTCTAAGTCTGTGCCTCTTTATAGGTGAATTGAGTCCATTGATATTAAGAGATATTAATGACCATTGGTTGTTGACTCCATTCATTTTTTTTGGTGGTAATAGAGTGTATGTGTTTTCCTTCTTTGAATTGTGCTAGTGAAGGGTCGCTAGGTATCTGAATTATTGTAGTCAGTGTTGGCAGTGTTGGATTCCTTGGGATGTAATTTTCCTTCTAGTATTCTCTGTAAGGCTGGATTAGTAGTTACATATTGTTTAAATTTGTTTTTATCCTGGAATATTTTGTTTTCTCCGTTGATAGTGAACGAAAGCTTGGCTGGGTAAAGTAGTCTGGGCTTGCATCCATGGTCCCTTAATTTCTGCAGTACCTCTATCCAGGACCTTCTGGCTTTCATGGTTTCTATAGAGAAGTCTGGTGTAAGTCTGATAGGTTTACCTTTATAGGTTACTTGACCTTTTTCCTTTGCAGCTCTTAATATCCTTTCTTTAATCTGACTGCTTTGTGTTTTGATTATTATATGGCGAGGGGACGTTTTTTTCTGATCCAGTCTATTCGGTGTTCTGTATGCTTCTTGTACCTTCATAGGAATATCCCTCTTTAGGATGGGAAAGTTTTCTTCTATAATTTTGTTGAATATATCTTCTGGATCTTTGATCTGCAATTCTTCTCCTTCTTCTACTCCTATTATTCTTAGATTTGGTTTTTTTATTATGTCCCATATTTCCTGAATGTTTTGTGATGAGAATTTGTTGGATTTGCTGTTTTCTTTGGTCAGGGCGTTTATTTTCTCTATGGTGTCTTCATAATCTGAGATTCGTTCTTCTATCTCTTGTATTCTATTGGTTAAGCTTGATTCTGTAGTCTCCGTTCATTTACCTAGATTTTCCATATCCAGTCGGCCCTCGGTTTGTGTTTTCTTCACTGCCTCCATTTCAGTTTTCAATTCTTGCACTGATGCCATTACCTGTTTGATTGCTTTTTCTTGGTTTCCCAGGGTATCATTTACGAATTTACTCATTTCTTCAAACTTTTTGTTATATTTGTCTTCCATTTCTTTACTCATTTCTTCCATTTTTTTGTTATATTTCTCTTCTATTTCTTTAAGTGAGTTATTCATACCCTGATTAAGAGACTCTATTGCTTTCATAATGACACTGTTTTCCACTTCTTCCGGAATAGGGCGTTTGAGTCCTTCTGTCGTAAGATCGCTGGGATCTGGTGTTTTCATGTTGTTTTTCAGATTGTTGGAGGAATTCTTGCCTTGGCGCCTGCCCATCTCTTCCTTCAGATGCTCTCCAATGGCTCTTCCCTCCGCTGGGTCTTCTTCTACTGGATTAGTGTCCCTTGCTATCCAGGAATCACTTTGCCTGCAGTCTTAGCTAGCTGCAGGCAGGCTTTAGAACAAAGGGACTTCCTTCCCTTTGCACTCACCACCTATCCAGACCCGTGGTGCCCACCCTGGCTGAGATGGAGGAATGAGGGTCCATAAAAGCTGGGATGGCAGCAGGAGAGAGGGATTAGCTGGGGGAAGCTGCCCCTTTGGAGTAGCCAGGGAGATAAGGATGGCGGGAATATTGTGTGTCCCCTCACCGGTCCACACACTTACCCCTGCACAGGATCAGAGCCCCTTGCTGTTCAGAAGAGTCCCTGCCTGCGGTCTTAGCTGCTGCAGGCCGGCTATCAGAACAAAGGGACTCCTGCCCCTTTGCTCTCACCGCCTGTCCCGGCCCGCGGTGCCCGCCCCGGCTGAGATGGAGGAATTTAAGCCCCGAAGAAGGGAGAGAGGGGGGGAGGGGTTCGAGGCCAAAAGCTGGTCTGGCGTAGCAGGAGAGAGGGATTAGCTGGGGGAAGCTGCCCCTTGGAGTAGCCAGGGAGATAAGGATAGCGGGAATATTGTGTGTCCCCTCACCGGTCCACACACTTACCCCTGCACAGGATCAGAGCCCCTCGCTGTTCAGAAGAGTCCCTGCCTGCGGTCTTAGCTGCTGCAGGCCGGCTATCAGAACAAAGGGACTCCCGCCCCTTTGCTCTCACCGCCTCTAAGCAATACTCTTTTACCTCATTTTATGCCATAAGCAAAAGAGCATGATGTGTAAATATTATGAGTTATGTATGGAAAGGAATCAATTGCCATAAATTGAAATATTCACAGAGTAACTGTTATCATTTTATACGAAACTAAGGATAAAAAGTCATTGAGATAGCTCAGTGGAAGATGGGACTTGTCTGGAAGTTTCTTGACCTAAATTCAAAGTCTAAGATCTGATCTACGTGATGAAAAGCAAGAGTATGGACTCCCCAAAGTTGACCCCTGAACTCCATAGGCATGCTGCAGCATACATGCATATATGTGCGTACTTGAACATAGACACACAAACACACACACATACACAGACACATACATATGTTCACACTAAAAAATAAACGTAATAATTTTAATAATGAAGGAATCTAGCTGTAGAAACAATGATGGTGGAGGATAGTGGCATAGGATTATGAGAGTGGCACTGTGAGAATATGGAACAATAACCTTAGGAGTTCCCCGTCCTCTCCTGAAAAATAATTCTACTCCCAAGATTGAAAAATCAAGAGTGCACCAATACAGCTTCAAGATTAACAGATATCAAATCCTGCATCCTTCATTTGTGTGTTGTAGTGGACTGTCAATAAACACCTTCAGAGAAAGGCAGATCTGATAGTACAGGCACCAACAGCTTAGTATGAGGAATAACTGAGGTACAGTAAGGAAAAAGTTCAATTTGGTAGATCTGTCGATGTGACTTTATAGTGCCATAATTATTCTGATAACCAAATGTAATATCAAAAAGTCTGGTCGTTGGACAGTGGCACCATCTCAGCTAAGTCAGAAGCATAATCAAGGAAGCTGACCTTGGTACAGATTTCAGAAAAAGTCAGGTTCCTCCTAGATTATTAAGGTATGACAGTCTATAATTGGGTTAGCAGTTGTTTCCTTGAGTAGATAACCCAAATTAAAAAAACAAAAAACAAAATAAAGCAAAACAAAATCAATCAAGCATCCAACAATAACAACAAATCACTACCCAGCAGGACACTCTGGTACATTTCTGAAATATCTACAAGGAAATTGAGTTGGAGGTCAATTAAGACAACTCATAGAATTTCTTATTACCATAGTCAACTTTTCTTCCTACTATTCCATGTAAGATTTCTCTTTTTTACACCCTTCCCTACAAGGTGATGACATAGTATATAAATATTGCATAAAATGATAAAATGATTGTTTATTTATATAGTGATTGAGAGTGGGCAAGAGAATCTTTGATCTCCTGCCAGATTTTTATTATCATTTCTTTTAATATTAATCATTAAACTTCCCTAGATTATAAAATCAAACAGAACATAGATTTTATCTCTCTTGTGCCCTTATTGATTTTAATATACCTTACTGTCTTGCATGCATACAATAGTACTTTAATAATTACCAAAACGTTTTTAGCATACTGATGATTAAATAATAAAAACCGTTTATACTAATATCCACATTCTAATAAATGGTAGTTAAGCACCTTTAAACACCATCTCAGCTTTTCTTCTCTTATATCTGCTGAAGTTGCACTCTGTGTTCACTGATAAGATTCCTGTAAATATCTCACCCCACCAGACATCTCTGTTGTCCCTGCAGTGTAGGATAAATGGGAGTGTCCCTAACACTCAAGGCTTTGTCAAGAAACTAGAAATGCAAAGCAATTAAAGCACCATGGGGTAAAATGTCTGCTAACCAAGTTGTATCCAGCCATTATAGACCAAAACTGCCAAGAACAAAACTTATGGTACTGTAACAAGTTTCACATGCTTTTTAGGATGTTCGTGATCTTTTCTTTCTGGCTCCCAGCTGCTTTTGACACTTGACTTGTAGGATCAAGTTTTGCAACAAAGCATTCTTATAGGAAAATCTGCCACAATCTCTACTGCTGGGGAAACAATGTGGGGACTTCTGACTAAGCGCTAATTGAGATGATTGTCTCCAATGGAAATTTTAGGCTGTAACATTATGGATTCCCTCTGTAATATAAATTCCTTTACCATGGAGCAGTACAATTCTTTAAATGTTTTAGAGAGAAACAGAGCTGTGGTAAAAATTTTCCTTTTCACTTATCCAAAGGAACAGAAGGCAAGCTGTTAACTCTTATATAATTTCAAGACTAAGGACAAAGGCAGAGGAAGAAAGACATTAACCTTTGAAAATATCAAATATGTATAATACAGTGTAAATATTACCCTTTTCATTCAGCATTCACAAATGCGTTTCAAAGAAGCCACTCAAATCTTTGCATTATAGATGAGGAAACTGAACTGTCACATGGCAAGTTCTCAGTTCTCAGCTGGGAAAGGACACTGCAGGGTCGTAGAGATGGCTTAATGGCAAGGAGGACAGGAGGCTGTATTCTTCCCCCAGGACCAGACTCTTACAAGAAATAAAACCCCTTTAATAGCCAAGAACTGGTTAAAAATAATGTGTGTATATGCTTATATGTGTGTGTGTTTGTGTGTGTATGTGTGTGTACTTGCATGTGCTTTTAAATGGGGCAAAACAGGCAGGAACAAATCAAGAGGAAGAAGGTAAAGAAATAATGTAATGAGAAGTATTTTAACACTTTTAGAGGGAAAGAGCAATTTATAAATATAAATGGAAAGAAACAAAAATATCATTTTGTTTATTGAATAAAAATCTCCTTATAGGATTTTTCTTTCATGCAATTTGCCTTGAAATTTCAGTTGAGCTATTTTAAACCGAGAATGAGAAGTTTTAAGGAGTAGACTTACAGCATTTGACTAAGAAATATCACAGAAAAGCCACTAAATATAGAAGGGATATTTATTTAAATATTCTTTTAGTGTTGAAATATAAAACTATATCAATGGTTAATTCTGAAGGGCATATAGTTATGAAAGCAGAAAATGTCTGGGGAATACATCCTGCTCAGGAAAGAGAATGGGCATACTTCAAAGCAGTAAAAACTACTGAAAGTCTTAAAGGCCTTATATTCAAGTTTGTGTGACTCTTTTAAGTTCCTCAAAGTATCACAATACTTTTGTTGTTGGTTTTTATTCAAGTATCCGAAAACACTCTTTCCACTTTCTCCCCTCCTCCCAATACCCTCCCGTTCCCCCCACTCCCTCTCCTCCTCCCTCACCATTCCCAAGAGCAGTCAGGGTTTCCTGTCCTCCCCTCTCCCTCCAGGTCCAGGAAGGTGAGCATTCAAACAGGCCAGGATCCCAAAAAGCCAGTCCATGCAGACTAAACAAGACCCAGTGCCATTGTCAATGGCTTCTCAGTTAGCCCCCATGTCAACCACATTCAGAGAATCCGGTTTGATCAAATGCTCATTCAGTCCCAGTCCAGCTGGCCTTGGTGAGCTTTCATTCGATCAGTCCCCTTGTATCAGTGGGTGAACGCACCCTTCGCGGTCCTGACTTCCAGTGCTCCAATGTGGGTCTCCGTCTCTATCTCCATCCATTGTCGGATGAAGGTCCCCTCTGATTTTGCTTTCCTTGCTCACGATCTCCCTCCCTCTGCTTCTCATTTGGACCTAGGGAGTGAACCTGAAGAAAATCATATAGTTATCCTCCTGGATATTAGAACTAGGCAAGATTGCCAGGCAAACTTGGGTGCATGGGAGGTGGGGGGGGGTGGAAGTAGGGGAAGATGGTTAGG